>NW_027507785.1:300810087-301410087 GCF_037356315.1 Lithobates pipiens
CCTTGTTGTGATGGGGCTAATTTGTAAGACGTGAAGGCTTAAAGAGGAAGTAAACCCTGATGTCAAAGTATCTTTGGTAAAAATGTAAAATAATATATTCATTATCAGATTGCATTTTAAATTATTTCCAGCCTACTCATGTTAATTTGAACAATCATGCAGTTTGTAAACTTACTCTGAAGATCCCATACGTTGACTTCCTTAAATTCTGTGACACGCAGTCACTATGATGCCCTGCAGGTAGGCACTGCTGTGTCACACATTTCACTGGGCCTGCCTTCTGAACTACAAAAGGTGCTGAGGAGGAGATTTAGGAAGCAGAGTCAGTACAGGAATCACAGCTTGCAGGCAGCAAGGTACCATGGGATATGTAGTCCTTAGAAACAAAGTAAAAACAGCAGAGGAGAAGCTTCAAAACATGCAGGGAAGGGAATACAGAAGCTGTGGAAGAGACAACCAGCAAGTCAGGCAGAGCTTACGCCATTAAAAAGGATTTAAGTAAATTTATATTAGATTGTCAAGTACAAATATTATTTGTATTCTTATTTTTAATGCTGATATTTAATGCTAATATGCAGGACACAGCGGGGACCAGCGGAGACGCGCAGCGCGACTTGCGCATGCACAGTAGGGAACCGGGCAGTGAAGCCGCAACGCTTCACTTCCCAATTCCCTGACAGAGAATGGCGGCGGGGGGCAGCAGAGAGACGAGCGATCGCTCGTCATCTGCCGCCATCGCTGGACCCTGGGACAGGGAGGTGTGAATTTATTAAAAGTCGGCAGCTGCAATATTTGTAGCTGCTGGCTTTTAATATTTTTTTTTTTAAGGTGCAGAACCGCTTTAAAACATTTCCAAAGAAAATGAGGAATTCCAGGTATGGATATGCTATACATTGTTACATTGGTGTAACTTGAACCAATTTATCTGTCATACCATACCATACCAGAAAACTGACCATGCTTGGATGGATATTCTTCTATGCTTAAAGCGGGAGTAAACCCAGTTTCAAAAAACACTTACCGTATATACTCGAGTATAAGCCGAGATTTTCAGCCTCTTTTTTGAGGCTGAAAGTGCCCCCCTCGGCTTATACTCGAGTCATCGCTGTCTGCCCGCTCGATCAGCGTGTCGAGCAGACAGACAGCGGCCATTCTGATTCAAAAGCCGCGCCTCCGGCTCCCCCTTCGCCTGTGATAGGCGGAACACTGAATTTCCCAGCAGCCTGTGTTCCGCCTATCACGGACTTCGTATCATCCTCGTACTACGGACGAGGATGATACGATGTACGTGATAGGCGGAACACAGGCTGCTGGGAAATTCAGTGTTCCGCCTATCACAGGCGAAGGCGGCGGCGCAGCTTTTGAATTTTACAATGGCCGCCGAGGCGCCGACGAACGAAGAGGGCACGGGACGGAGGCAAGGCACAGGACGGCACGGCACGGGACGGGACCGGAGGCAAGGCATGGCATGGCGGCGAGGCACGGCGGCGAGGCACGGAGGCAAGGAGGCTCGGCACGGGACGGAGGCTCGGGACAAAGGCTCAGGACACAGGTAGGCTGGACACACACACACACACACACACACACACACACACACACACACAGGGATGGATGGACGGACACACAGGGATGGACGGACACACAGGGATGGACGGACACACACACAGGGATGGACAGGCATGTCTTACCCTCGGCTTATACACGAGTCAATAAGTTTGCCAGTTTTTTTGGGGGTAAATTGGGGGCCTCGGCTTATATTCGGGTCGGCCTATACTCGAGTATATACGGTATATTCCCGGCATGCCGGAACTGCTAACGTTCACATTGGTTGTGCTCTCAACCAAACTTTCAAACCATCCAATGGCTGGTGTCATAACTGATCACATGTGCAGCATTATGGCAGTTGAAGAATTATTAGAGGCCAAGATGGCGGCTTCCTTGACTGAAAACAATGAAGGGTTTACTTCCACTTTAATGTAGTCAGCTTGAAATAGGAATGCAAGGGGATTGGTAAGATCACCAGGTATTTCACGTAAAAAGAAGCTATGCAACAAGAACAGGATACTTTTTAACACAAGTACATGGTAAACACATCAGGAAAGTGAAATGTTGGGGTAACATACACTTTGACACATACACATTACGACCCATGCCACGTCATTAAAATGTCAAATTCCAGAAGGCCAGTGGCCATCCACTATGCACCGAGATAATGGCAATGGCATACTGTTAAATGATCGGTTAAAATTACTTGACATTTAAGTATGGGGCTAATTTATTTTTTTCAGAATCATACTTACCTAAAGTGGATGCAGCATTGGTCTGATGCTGCATCTGTCCCCCACCGCCTCCAACACTGAGAACCAAGCGATCAAACACCACTGATTGCTCAGTTCTCAGAGCTCCCTGAGCAGAGAGCTACTCACCGTCAGTCAGCAGCTCTCTGCTCCCCCCCCCCCCCGCCACTGGAGCGCTAGGCTGTGGAGGGGGCGGGAGTGGCCATCTCAGACTCACAGCGGCTCACCGAGAGGCTGAGCCAGGTGTTGATCCAGGCATGTGGATGGATCCAGACTTCAATATCCAAACCAAACCCCCCCCCCCGGGGGCTTCAGCCCGCTGTCTGCTGAGAACAGGTCACAAGAGTGCAGAATGAACTGCATTCCTGCGATCCAATCACAACCAGAGAGATGTATATTAAGCAGATGCAAAACAATGAAGATGTTTTCACTGATGGCAGAGGTTCTCATCAGTGAACACATGTCAAAACAATTAGTAAATGCCGATATAGGCAGCTGAGGTTATATGCAACTCTTGTCTATAAAAAAGTCCAAACTGGCTCCAAGGCTCCATTCACATTTGGCATTTTGGGATCTTGTGCAGAATCGCTGCAATTCTGCCTGAGATGTCCAATCTCACTGAAATCGGTTCAGGTGCCATTCATTTTCAATGGCACCTAACTACTTAAGCGTGGCGCGGTTTTTCTGTGGTTCTCGTGCGAAAAGTCGCACAACAATCACGGCAAAGTGCCACGCGTGAAACTCGTCACCAAAAAGCAGCTCCTGCTCCTTCTTGGGCGACAAGCTTTGCACGCTGCCGTTTGCCAAAATGGCTGCGCGATTTATTGCTGCAAAAACGCATCACGTTTTAGGTGCAATTGAAAATAAACGGTACCCGAGTTTGCGTTTTGCGATTGCAGTGCGACTTGAGATCGCAGGCAGAATCGCAGTGAGATACCGAAACGCCAAATGTGAATGGTGATGAGCGGATTTTCTGACAGGGAAGCTCAGGAGATGTGAAGGAACATAGCAAAAGGTGCAATTTCCATATAAAAATTTGCCTTCCTATATCTTTAGATCTATTGATCATTTTATACGTTTTTTTTTTTTTTTTTTTTTTAAATAATTCTGCTGATGCATGCTCTCATCATATGATTACTTTCAAAGAGTCAGATTTATAACAGGTCTACTTTAAAAACACAGCTCTGAATGACTCTCCTCTTATGTGTGGGCTAAGAATACATACGACTCCACCATCTGAAGCAGATGCGCTTTTCAGTTCTATCTTCAACTATTTATAGGCTATGTTGTCAGCTGCTAGGATTTTAAGAGGACCTGGACAGTGTACCCCCCCCCCCCAGCACTCAGACGCACGTGAGCAAACACTTCATTACCAGCATGTGCTAAACCAATTAATAATTCACCAGCATCTGCTAGGAAATGTCCTGACTAATCAATGGACCTTCTGAAGCTATTTTCATAAAAAAGATCCTTTTATGATCCTTCTACGGGGGCCGCGGCCCCGTCTCTTGGAAATTTCGGCCCCCTGCTCGTTTCTTCACCGCACCAATTAGAAAGCACATCTCGCTTCGCGCATGTGCAGTAGGGAACTGGCTCTGAAGCCGAAAGGCTTCACTGCCGGGTTCCCTTAAAAGGAATGGCGGCGGCTGCACCCGACAGCCGATATTAAAAGTCAGCAGCTGCTGCATTTGTAGCTGCTGACTTAAAACATTTTTTTGTGGGGAGGCTGGACCTCCTCTTTAATGAAATTTCAAACATTGTTCTCATTCTTTTTAAAATCTGCAATTTTCATAAAAAGATCAGAAGATCCACTGATATGGAGCGACAACTACCCCCCAATTGCTCCCCTGGGGTGTCACCCGGTCACTTGAACCCCTGATGGAGGCTACAATTGGCCAATGCTACACGCATTGGGGTTGATTTACTAAAACTGGAGAGTGCAAAATCTGGTGCAGCTCTGCATAGAAACCAATCAGCTGCCAGGTTTTTATGTCAAAGCTTAACTGAACAAGCTGCAGGTTAGAAGCGGATTGGCTACCATACACAGCCGCATCAGATTTAGCAAATCTCCCCCATTGTGCAGACATGGGTCCCTGTTGTCACTATCAGGAAGCCAGACCACAGTTATGATGGGCAGCTAACACTGTAGCGAGTGTATGTAGACTGCAAGTGGCTGAAAAGGTCTAAGTTTGAAAAATGAAAAATAAACATCATCCAGGTCAAGTTAAAATCCACTTTAATAAAGTGCAGCATTAAACCAAAAACCAAGAATCTAATATATCGCAGCTCTACAATCCTTAGATGTGGTGGCTGCATTTGTTTTCTTTTTTTCAGGCTTCCCCCCCCCTCTATTTTTACCTGGTGGTCTGGCCAGTAAAACTCCTCCTGCATTAGAGCACCCCCCCCCCCCCCACTCTGGATGAAGGAGCATAGGGGGTATCTTTGGACAGCAGCATTGTCAGTCTGGAGAGGGCAGGGGGCACATTAGATATACTAGCAGCAAAATTTAGATACACTTACAAATTGAGGCCAAACTCCAGCTCACACTTTATAATTAGTTACAGCAAACTGTTTTCTTTTTCGTTTTGGGATAAAGGTTTTACATGAATAAAAGCTGATCATTGTAAGCGCCACTGTTAATAGTAAATGGTTTGTCTCATTCTTGTACACTGATGCATCTGGAAGAGAACGCTTTCCTTTCAAAAGCAACAGACTTACTGGCAGGGTCACCAGATGAAAATAGGGGGGAAAAAAAAGCCTAAAAAAAAAAAAAAAAAAAAAAAATAATAAATAAAAAAAAAAAAGAACACTAATGCAGCCATCACATCTAACAATATTTAAGCCGCACTATAATATTTGCTTATGGGTTTAATATGGCTTGAAACTGTTACTCTGCTCTCTGGCAGTTCAATCCTTGTATTAAACAGACAAGTCCTACCAGAGCTTATCGCCTGCTGGCCACGGCTACATAATGCAAGTTTCCTTACTATGCGATATGTCATATTTACCTGAGGTTTTAAAAATTCTATTTTTAAGCCCTTAACCACATGCCGACCGCTGCACCCCAATTTACATCGGCAGAATGGCACAGGCAGGCAAAAGGGTGTACCCATATGTCCCCTTGAAATTCCTGTATAGCCGGAGCGCGCCGCGGGACCCTCTATGTTCGCCAGCGGCCCACAATTACGGTGATCAGAGGCAGAACAGGGAGATGGCTATGTAAATAAGGCATTTCCCTGTTCTGCCTAGCAACACTACAGGGATCTACTGCTCCCCGTCATGTTGTAGTGAGCCCATCCCCCCTACAGTTAGAACACATCAAGGGAACACACTTAACTCCTTGATCGCCCCCAAGTGTTTAACCCCTTCCCTGCCAGTGACATTTATACGGTAATAAGTGACTATTTTTAGCTCTGATCGCTGTATAAATGTCAATGGTCCCAAAATAGTGTCAAGTCTCCAATCTGTCCGCTGCAATGTCGCAGTCACGATAAAAATTACAGATCGCCGCCATTACTAGTAAGAAAAATAAATAAATTAATAATAAAAATGCCATAAATCTATCCCATAGTTTGTAGGCGCTATAACTTTTGCACAAACAAATCAATATACGCTTAATGCGATTTTTTTCTACCAAAAATATGTAGAAGAATACATATTGGCCTAAACTGTGTAAGAAATTTGTTTTTTCTTATATATTTTTGGGGGATTTATTATAGCAAAAAGTAAAAGTAAACAATATTGCTTTTTTTTCAAAATTGTTGCTCGTTTATAGCGCAAAAAATAAAAACCACAGAGGCGATCAAATACCACCAAAAGAAAGCTCCATTTATGGGGAAAAAAAGGGTGTCAATTTTGTTTGGATACAACGTAGCATGACCGTGCAATTGTCAACTAAATCGACGCAGTGCCGAAACGCAAAAAAATGCTCTGGTCAGGAAGGGGGTAGATCCTTCCAGGGCTGAAGTGGTTAAAGAGTCTGCTCACATAATTTGTAATAAAAACATCTTTGCCATTCTGAAGCTTCCCTCCAACCACTTTGCATATTATTTTTATATACTGCGATTCTGTACTTGCTAAATATGCTGCAGAAATCTCCCTCCACTGAGTCTGGCTGCAACAATTTTAAGTGTAGGCAGCTGAAGCTGCTGCCTGTTCATTTCCTGGATTTACACAGGGGCACACCCCCAGCAGCTCTCATTGGCCCTCTTATGAGAGAGAGAGAGAGAGAGAGAGAGAGAGAGAGAGAGAGATAGAGAGATAGAGAGATAGAGAGATAGAGAGATAGAGAGATAGAGAGATAGAGAGATAGAGAGATAGAGAGATAGAGAGATAGAGAGATAGAGAGATAGAGAGATAGAGAGATAGAGAGATAGAGAGAGAGAGAGAGAGAGAGAGAGAGAGAGAGAGAGAGAGAGAGAGAGAGAATGTGCATGATGTCATAAGCCTAGGCTTTTTACCAGACAAGAAACAGGAAGTGGGCTGTATAAGGTATTTACTGGCAGAAATAAAAAAAAAACAAAAAATTCTTAACTATCCAAAGTTAAAACAACAAGGGCAGAAGACTTAATAGATGGAAAGATGAAAAAATGACTGAAGTTCCACTTTAAAGTGGTTCTAACAGCTCAAGTTCTTTTTACCTTCGTGCATTGGCTCCAACTTCTGTCAGAGACAGTGAGCCAATGAAGAGAGAGAGGTGGGGGGCAGAGCTGTGGCTGTGTGTGTGAATGGACACCAGAGGCGGCTCTCTAATTAGGCAAAATTAGGCCTAAGGCCTCGTCCTCTCAAGGGCCTCGCCCTCTCAGGGTCCTCGCCACCGCCTAGTTTGCCTAAATAGCTGCCTCTACTATCATCCTGCATCCATTCTAGTACAGTCAGCGCAGGGGAGCTTTGTGCCTGCCTCGTTCAGTTTACAAACAGTCCTCCTCCTCTCTGCTCTGTTACACCATGCCCCATCAGATCACTGCCCAGTCTCCATGGGAACAGCCGGCAGAGACTGACAACTGCCCCGCCCCTCACAGCCAACGCTGTCCGTCCCTTGAGCTGATACCTTGTGTAAAGGCTGGGCACAGCTAGCACCTCAGCAGGATTGCGAGTCCACTCTCCTTCCAGGGCGGGGCTTCTGTGGTGGAGGCGGAGCCAATTCCAGTTCTCTCGCTGTAGCCTGTCTGTGTGCAGCCGACTGACTACTGAGCTCAGTGAGCTGAGGATGTGCTGACTGAGCTGTGAGGCGAAAGAGCATCTATGTGTGAGGTACATATGACTGGGGTGACCATGTGATTGGGGGTGTATGCATGTCACTAGGGGGGTGACCATGTGATTGGGGGTGTGTGCATGTCACTAGGGGGTGAACATGTGACTGGGGGTGTGCGCGCATGTGACTGGGGGGTGTGCATGTGACTGGGGGTGTGTGCATGTCACTAGAGGGGGGTGAACATGTGATTGGGGGTGTGTGCATGTGACTGGGGGGCTGTGCATGTCACTAGAGGGGGACGAACATGGGATTGGGGGTGTAAATGTGACTGGGGGGTGTGCATCCCACTGGGGGTACATGCGACGGGGGGGGGGGTGAGCATCCAACGGGGGTGCGAATGTGTTTGGGGGGTACATGTGACTGGGGCTTACAGTCAGCTCTGCTCAGTCCTCTGCCAGTGTCCCAATGTGCCTGCCTGTGATTGACCACAAGTGTCCTCCTGACCTGACTCCACCCCACCCTCATCCCCAGCCATCCAGGGCTCCACTGCGGTGGTCGGGAGATCCCAGCTCAGTCCAGTGTGATCCTCAGCCATGGTGGGCAAGGCGCTCTTCGCTGGCACTGCTCATGACCGACTTCTCTGTGGCTATCTCCCACCAGGAGCTCTTCCACTATGAGGAGTCCGAGGGGGACCTACTGCTTCCCAACAGGGATGATGAGAGAGACAGAACACTGACACCAGCACAGAGAGACAGAACACTGACACCAGCACTGAGAGAGACAGAACACTGACACCAGCACTAGCAGAGTGTACACTGACACCAGCACAGAGAGAGAGAGAGAGCTAACACCAGCCCTGAAAGACAGAGCACTGACTCTCTCTCAGTGCCAGTGTCAGTGTCAGTGTTCTGTCTCTCTCAGTGCCGGTGTCAGTGTTCTGTCTCTCTCAGTGGCGGTGTCAGTGTTCTGTCTCTCTCAGTGGCGGTGTCAGTGTTCTGTCTCTCTCAGTGGCGGTGTCAGTGTATAATCTGCTAGTGCTGGTGTCAGTGCTGTCTCTCTCAGTGCTGGTGCCAGTGCTCTGTCTCTCTCAGTGCTGGTGCCAGTGCTCTGTCTCTCTCAGTGCTGGTGCCAGTGCTCTGTCTCTCTCAGTGCTGGTGACACCAGCACTAAGAGAGACAGGAGCACTGACACCAGCACTAGCAGAGAGACAGAGCACTAACACCAGCACTAGCAGAGAGACAGAGCACTAACACCAGCACTAGCAGAGAGACAGAGCACTAACACCAGCACTGAGAGAGACAGAGCACTAACACCAGCACTGAGAGAGACAGAGCACTAACACCAGCACTGAGAGAGACAGAGCACTAACACCAGCACAGAGAGAGACAGAGCACTGACACCAGCACAGAGAGACAGAGCACTGACACCAGCACAGAGAGAGACAGAGCACTGACACCAGCACTAGCAGAGAGACAGAGCACTGACACCAGCACTAGCAGAGAGACAGAGCACTGACACCAGCACTAGCAGAGAGACAGAGCACTGACACCAGCACTAGCAGAGAGACAGAGCACTGACACCAGCACTAGCAGAGAGACAGAGCACTGACACCAGCACTAGCAGAGAGACAGAGCACTGACACCAGCACTGAGAGAGACAGAACACTGACACCAGCACTAGCAGAGAGACAGAGCACTGACACCAGCACTAGCAGAGAGACAGAGCACTGACACCAGCACTAGCAGAGAGACAGAGCACTGACACCAGCACTAGCAGAGAGACAGAGCACTGACACCAGCACTAGCAGAGAGACAGAGCACTGACACCAGCACTGAGAGAGACAGAACACTGACACCAGCACTGAGAGAGACAGAACACTGACACCAGCACTGAGAGAGAGCATACTGCACTGAGATGGAGTGCCCTGACACCAGTACTGAGAGCATGCCAGCCCTGACACCAGCTTTGAAATAGAGGACACAGACACCAGTACTCTTAATATGCAATTCAATTTTATTGCTTGAATTATTTTTTCCCTGATGGACGTGAGTGGGGCCTCGTGTCTAAGTTATGCCTAAGGCCTCACAAAGCCTAGAGCCGCCTCTGATGGACACGCAGACCAGTGGGTCTAGAGCGATCCTGCCTGGGTGCCCCCAGCAGCAGCGAGGGACCAGGAGCGCCAGTGGAGGACAATCGGGGCTGCTCTGTGCAAAACCTCTGCAGAGAGCAGTTAAAGCAGAGCTTAAGCCCCACCTCACCCAAAATTAAGAGTCAGTAGCTACAAATACTGTAGCTGCTGACTTTTACTATTAGGGCACTTACCTGTCCAGGAATCCCACGCTGTCCTTACCCAAGCTGATTCTTGAATTGGCTTCCAGATGCTGGCATCTCCATATTGGGTAAGGGAGACTGGAAGCGAAGCCTTGCGGCTTCACAGCTGTTTCCTACTGCCCGTGCACGAATCACGCTTCGCTTTCTCAATGGACCGGCTGCAGTGAGGGCCGAACTTGTGGCTGATTCAGCATTAAGTGGTAGTGGGCACTTGTCAAATCCATGTACCCGCTCCCCCCCCCCCCACAAGATGCCAAAATGTGGCAATGGGGGGGTGGAGGCAAACAACCGGAGCTTCCCCTTTTTGGGTGGAGCTCCACTTTGAAATTTGTTTTATGTAAAAATATCCAAACCTTTAATATTGCTTTAAAAGGAAATGTATGGTCATAGTTTCATTTAAGAAAATCAGTATTGTAATAACAACACAAGCAATTATTTTTCGACAATCCAATACAAGCTTACTTGAAAAAATCCTCCTCCATGTTGCGAGTTCTGTCTGTCTACTGGTCGTCTCTCTTTATACAACTTCCTGGATTCCCTGCATGCTTTGCAGCTTCTCTTCTGCGGTTTACTTTCAGTTTTTAAGGACTATATATCCCATGGTACCTTGCTGCCCACAAGTTGTCATTCCTGTACTGGTTCCACCTCCTGAAACTCCTCCTCTCAGCACCTTTTGTAGGGCAGAAGTCAGGCTCTGTGAAATGTGTGACATAACAGTGCCACTCACAGGGCAATAGTGACTACCTGTCAGAATTCCAGGAAGTAAACGTTTGGGGATCTTCACAAAGTAAGTTTACAAACTTCAAGATCATTCAGATGAATAGGAGTAGGCTGGAAATAATTAAAATACAATGTGGAAATGAATATATGATGCACCGAGGATCCATTCAAAACGGAGTTCTTCATTTTGGGTGGAATTTACAGATACAGAACAGGCACATAGAACGGAATGCATGTTCAGGTTTTATTTGAAACTGTAGATCACAGCGATGTTCTCATTATGATAGTCGGCTGTATTTCTGGATTGCGCTCCCTCACTTACACAGCGGCGGTCATTGGCTGTCATGTCGCTCTGATTCACCCACTTTACATTTCTCATAAACACATTTCTTGTCTCCCAGACTAAACATTTCTGCTGGCAGAGAATGTCAGATTAACACTATGCAGACTCCGGTACACCATCCCTGGCTGCTTCCTTACTTCCTGCTGCAACAATGAGAGAGAGAGAGAGAACGAGAGAGAGGGAGAACGAGAGAGAACGAGAGAGAGGGAGAACGAGAGAGAACGAGAGAGAGGGAGAACGAGAGAGAACGAGAGAGAGGGAGAACGAGAGAGAACGAGAGAGAGGGAGAACGAGAGAGAACGAGAGAGAGGGAGAACGAGAGAGAGGGAGAACGAGAGAGAGGGAGAACGAGAGAGAGGGAGAACGAGAGAGAGGGAGAACGAGAGAGAGGGAGAACGAGAGAGAGGGAGAACGAGAGAGAGGGAGAACGAGAGAGAGGGAGAACGAGAGAGAGGGAGAACGAGAGAGAGGGAGAACGAGAGAGAGGGAGAACGAGAGAGAGGGAGAACGAGAGAGAGGGAGAGAGAGGGAGAACGAGAGAGAGGGAGAACGAGAGAGAGGGAGAACGAGAGAGAGGGAGAACGAGAGAGAGGGAGAACGAGGGAGAACGAGAGAGAACGAGAGAGAACGAGAGAGGGGGAGAACGAGAGAGAGGGAGAACGAGAGAGAGGGAGAACGAGAGAGAGGGAGAACGAGAGAGAGGGAGAACGAGAGAGAGGGAGAACGAGAGAGAGGGAGAACGAGAGAGAGGGAGAACGAGAGAGAGGGAGAACGAGAGAGAGGGAGAACGAGAGAGAGGGAGAACGAGAGGGAGGGAGAACGAGAGGGAGGGAGAACGAGAGGGAGGGAGAACGAGAGGGAGGGAGAACGAGAGGGAGGGAGAACGAGAGGGAGGGAGAACGAGAGGGAGGGAGAACGAGAGGGAGGGAGAACGAGAGAGAGGGAGAACGAGAGAGAGCACGAGAGAGAGAGCACGAGAGAGAGAGAGGGAGCACGAGAGAGAGAGAGAGAGAGAGCACGAGAGAGAGCACGAGAGAGAGCACGAGAGAGAGCACGAGAGAGAGCACGAGAGAGAGCACGAGAGAGAGAGAGAGCACGAGAGAGAGAGAGAGCACGAGAGAGAGAGAGAACACGAGAGAGAGAGAGAACACGAGAGAGAGAGAGAACACGAGAGAGAGAGAGAACACGAGAGAGAGAGAGAACACGAGAGAGAGAGAGAGAACACGAGAGAGAGAGAGAACACGAGAGAGAGAGAGAGAACACGAGAGAGAGAGAGAGAACACGAGAGAGAGAGAGAGAGAACACGAGAGAGAGAGAGAGAAAACACGAGAGAGAGAGAGAGAAAACACGAGAGAGAGAGAGAGAAAACACGAGAGAGAGAGAGAGAACACGAGAGAGAGCGCGAGCGAGCGCGAGAGAGAGCGCGAGCACGAGAGAGAGAGAGCACGAGAGAGAGAGCACGAGAGAGCGCGAGCACGAGAGAGAGAGCACGAGAGAGCGCGAGCACGAGAGAGCGCGAGCACGAGAGAGCGCGAGCACGAGAGAGAGAGAGAGATGCACGGGCAGTAGAAAGGGGCAGCCAGGAGGGCTGGCAGTGCCCAAAGAGGTGGTGCTGGGAGCCGTAGCCACAGGGACAGCTAGCACTGGGAGTTTCTATATTCTTGCTTCACCATAGGGGCCCGCAGCCCCTGCCTTCAAAGGACATCTTCTTTGAGCCTGGCTGAGCCAGTGTCAGGCCTACAGTGCTAGGTGCTAGGTCCGGGAAGTGCAAATAAGCAAAGTGCTGGAGGAATGATGGTCTTTTTTGATTGTCAATTATCTGGGCATCTCATAAGTTTCCTATTCCTATCCAAGTTAAATTTCCCTCAGTAAAATAGAAACAAGTGCAAGGACTGCTTTCATGTCTCTGGATACTTGAAGTGTGTGTCTGGCTGGGGAGGGTGACAGAGACTACTATATTCAGCAGCCCCTACAGGGGTGCCACTACATATGCGGCCTCTTGTGGATGGGCTTTAATACAGAGTGGCCGCATATATGCTGTTATATGTAAACAGTTTACTGTGCTGAGAGATTGCTCCCAGCACAGTAACTGAAGTGTCATGAAAAGCTCCCAATGTATACTTGCGATCAGGCGCTTTTCAATCATGTGACCATTGTGACAGCCAATCAGAGTGGTCACATGATCGGAAATACAGCCTCCGTCTCCCAGCATTTAGATCCACTTGAAGGGCCAGGAGGTGGTGACAGGAAGGGGTGAAAGTGGAAATTTATTCAGAAAATTAAGTCCTGCTGGATCACATCAGGCTGGCCCCTTTTGCAGGTATAGCAATTTTTTTGTAAAAAAATAAAATAAAAAAATAAGCATTTATACTGTTTAAAATCCAGTGATACATTATCTCACCCTGCTCTGCACTTGTTCAGTTGCTCTCTATTTTTCAGCACTGTGCAAAGTTTGTAGAGGCCGATCTGCTGAGAGCCTAAAGATTTACAGCTTCTCAGGGGGCTTCAGTAAAATGGCAGCCTCCGGCAAGAAGGAACGGGAACAATTCTGGAGGCAATTTATGGCACACATTAATTTTGGTAGCATGTATAAATAATGTGGAATGTATGTGTAGTGGGTGTTTGCATCTCCCGAGACCATGTGAAGCTGGCTGAGGCTCTTCTGTGAGGGAGAATGTGCCCGTCAGCTCCTGCAGGGGAATCCTCTCCCTCCCTCTCCTCACAGACTAGGTTAATGCAAGCGGCACTCACAAGGACACAGGCAGCTGCTCTGCTCCCTCCCCTGTATCTTCATTGGCAGGAGGAGAGAGCCAATCAGCAGCAGCAAAGGACCATGGGACATGAAGTCTCAAACAGCCCCCATAGCCTTGTGTGAGGCATGACACTACAGAGCCCAGCATACTCTGCAGGAAGAGAAATGGGGCCTCCATCTGGTCTTCCAAGGGACAGGGAGATCACCAGGAGGCAAGGAGGAAGATGGACGTGACTGGAGGAGCTGCTGCTACCTACTGGGATCCATCCAGAGATGGTTCCAGATACGATGGGAGACGGGCGTCCCACCAGAGGGAGACCTTTGGTGCATCTCCAGGCGTCAGCATACAAGAGGCAATTTGGTCACAAGTTGGTCAAATGGGCCACTTGAAGAACCATCTGCAAAGACATCCTCCTTTTTGCCTGGGTCGCAGGACTGGTGAGAGGGCACTTGCCCACTTTAAAGATTCACTAATGCTGAACACTGCATACAGACCGCATAGTTCTGGAGTGCCAAGAGGACCTTTCACTTACCCCTTTAAATCTCTTTATGCCGATTACCGACTTCCTTTGTTACACTTTGAGGATTCTTCGTCTTTTCTGAGCTCCAACTGCCAGTGAAGATAATTGCAAGGCCTTGTATTCTGAACACTGACTCTTTCTTGCTCTTAAAGGGGACACGTTCTTGGTACCTATATTACTCCACCTCTCATTAGGACTAGTGTTATTGTAGTCCCCTATTTTCCCAGAGTATGCGATCGGATTTTCCGACAGGAAATGTTGGATGTTAGCTTGTTGGCTGAAAGTCTGACCGTGTGTATGCTCCATCGGACATTTGTTGGCAGACTTTGCACCAACAAATGTCGGCTAGCAGGTTCTCAAATTTTCCACCAACAAAACTTTGTTGTCGGATTTTTCGATTGTGTGTACACAAGTCCGTTGCACAAAAGCCCACGCATGCTCGGAATCAAGTACGAGCCGGAAGCGATCGGTCTTGTAAAACTAGCGTTGAGTAATGGAGATGTCACGTAGGTCTTTTACGTCACTACGTTTGTAATTCTTGGCCAACATTTGTGTGACCGTGTGTATGCAAGACAAGTTGGAGTCAACACCTTTCGAACAAAAATCACGGTTTTGTTGTCGGAAAGTCAGATCTTGTGTACGGGGCATTTCAGTTAAAGCTTCTAATAAGAAGAAATCTCTTTGCCAAAACTCCTTGTTGCTCTTTTACCTCGAGTACAACTGTTATTAATTTGTTATTACTACTTGTACCTACTAATTTACCTAGAATCAATTTAATCGGGTCTGTGTGTTGCTTTCTCCCAGGATTTGGCTGAATGACAGTCACTCACATTCTCCTTTAGAGTTAGTAAACAGTGAAGGTTGAATCCAGCTTGATCTGTGTCTCTTTTATTGCGGTGTTCCATTAACTTAATTGCTATGTGTGCCAGAGGGGCTGGGACGATTGTTGGGACTCGAGCGGCTCCTACGGGGGTAGCACTACATATGTTTCTTGCTAAAGAACATTATTTTTATTAAGTTGTTATAGGTAAAGTTCTATTTTAAGACCTTGGAGCTTGTAACTTGACAGCTTAAACTGCACTGTCACAGACAGCTGCTGGTGCACAAAAACAGGGAAGCCATCACCATGATTTACAAACAAAAAACATCATCAAGTCTTGCACAAAGAGGCATGGTGATAGTTGAAGTTGGCAGGCTGCAGCTGTCACCGCAAGTAAAACAACTGAAAAGGATTTAAAAGTTTAACAATTTCCACGCACTGTAAAAAAGAGATGTGATTCATCAGACCAGGCCACTTTTTTTCCCTGCTCTGTGGTTCGGTTTGAATGCTCACAGGTCCATTGTAATCGCTTTTGGCTGTGGACATGGGACAGCATGGCGAACCTGATCAGCCTGCGGCTACACAGCCCCACACACAACAAACTGTGATGCTCTGTGTGTTCTGACACCTTTCTATCAAAACCAGCATTTGGAGCTCCAGTAGCTTTTCTATTGGATAGGACGACACAGCAAGTCTTCTGCCCCAATATGCATCAGTGAGCTTTGGCCGCCCATTACCCCGTCACCGGTTCACGGATATTCCTTCCTTGGACCTCTTTTGGTTGTCCTGACCACTGAAGACCGGGAACATCCCACAAGAGCTGCAATCCAGGAGTTGCTCTGAACCTGTCGTCCAGCCATTTCAGTTTTGCTCTTGTCAAAGTCACACGTATACGCTTGACCATTTTTCTGCTTTCAATACATCAACATGCGGGCGGCACAGTGGTGTAGTGGTTAGCACTCTCACCTAGCAGTAAGAAGGGTTGCTGTTTCGAATCCCAACCACGACACTACCTGCCTGGAGTTTGCATGTTCTCCCTGTGCCTGCGTGGGTTTCCTCCAGGTACTCCGGTTTCCTCCCATACTCCAAAGACATGCAGGTAGGTTAAATTTGCTTCTGTCCAAAATTGACCCCAATATATGAATGTGGACCTTGGATTGTGGGCTCCTTGAGGGTAGGGACCTATGTGAGAGTGCAATGTACAGGGATAGGGACAATTGTCTGGTGTCTTTATTCAATCTTACTAACTATGCAACTATGTAACTTCAGGGACAACACATTCATTTACTACCCAACTTCATGTCACTTGCACCCACTTTCAGGTGCCACTCTAACAAGATAAGCATTTTTATTTACTTTACCCATCAGTGGTCATGTTATTACTGATTAGTGTATTTGTCAGCTTGTAATAAAAAAACACCAGTAGGATAATTATTAACCGCTTGCCGATTGTTTCACTTAGATAGGCGATTGTACTGCGCTGGATCATGTACCTAGTATGTGATCCAGCACTCCCGGGTTGGGGGCGCTCAGGCGTGCCACCGGTAGCCCGCTCTCGCTGTTATTAAACACAGCGGGATCTGATCGGCAGGTAAAGCGGACTCAATGTTCACCAGCACTCAGCGATCGTTCATTACACAGCCAGAACAATTGTCTGCCGTTCTGTCAGTAGGGAAGGTATTGATTCTGTGTTCCTGCAAAGCAGGGACATAGATCAATGCCTTCCCTTAGTAAAAGCACCTCCCCCACAGTACACAAGCTAGGTACACATTTAACCCTTTGATCGCCCCGGATGTTAACCCCTTCCCAGCCAGTGTCATTAGTACAGTGACAGTGCATACTTTTAGCACTGATCACTGTATTAGTGTCACTGGTACCTCAAAAGTGCCAGTTAGTGCCATTATAAGCAGCTGATTTCTGCCATTACTACAAAAAAATAAAATAATAATAAAAAATATCCCATAGTTTGTAGACACTAACTTTTGTGCAAACCAATCAATATACGCTTATCAAGATTTTTTTTTTTAACCAAAAATATGTAGCAGAATATTGGCCTAAAAACTTATGAAGTTTTAGTAAATCAGCCACATGGTCTGAGCATCAAGGTATTAATGTCGTCTGCTCATAAAAGGGTTAAGACAGACCTAGATGGAAAAAAAAAAAAAAAAAAAAAAAAAACTGTCATTAACAAACGTCGTGGATGGATGGATTCCCCCCCACCAATGCCACGACATTTTACTCTGACAGCAGGACTCTCTGCTGTCAGGATACACTGATCAGCAGCTGCTGACTGATGAACGTTTTGTCTTGTCTTGTTTGACGGAAGTCAATCTAAGGATTAACCTCCAAATATGTGGCCTCTCGGCGGGTGGACCTTGGCACCAAGCGGGCAAATATTTGTTTGCAATATTGCAAAAAAAAAAGCTGTGCCGGGAGCGTGCACCTTGCATGGTCCCGACACAGTTACCAGATAGATAATGGAAAGCTCCTGATCGCAGTTTGTGATCCGATCATGTGATTGGCGGGACAGCCAATCAGGACAGACACATGATTAAAAACGCACCCCTGCCTCCAGGCATCCTAAACCCCTTAAAGGGCTGGTTCCAAGGGGTTAACTTATTTTGAACGTAGAAGACCGCACAGGGATGGAAAAATCGGCAAGTCCCTGCTGAACCAGCCAAATGTCAGTCTGTCTATGACCAGTTTTAAGCTCCTTAAATGCCTCCCTCTACAGGTCCCACTGTCTACAAAACAGGTCCAACTGGCAGCACTGTTAGATATCTGCTGTCAATAAATGTTGGAAGATAATAGAACAATAGATTTCAAGCAGTTATACTAGTAGTATACTACTATTTAAAATGCATAGTTTAAAAATGACTTACCAATGTCATTAGCCAATGATGCTGGATCGGATGCCCCAAACGAGGCCTGAAACTCCTCTTGAAGGCGGTACGCACGTTGCAGTAAGGCTTCCAGTTTATGGATGAACTCAGCACTTATAACATCCTGGGAAAACATTTAATGGTAAGGATGTGCAAAAATAAAATATTCATCACCTAGATCGCTTGCCCGCCTGTACATCCCATTATCCTAATCTGAATATACACATAACAGATGAAGAATGAAGACAAGCCAAACCGTACTTCATTGCACTTATTCCTTAAAACACTGCAAAGATGTGCTAAAAACAGATAACAATTGTAATAAATTACATTTGAATTCACTTAAAAGAGAAGCAAGGGATTTTTTTTTTCCCAGTATCATATACCGAAGTTGCATCTGTTCCCCCCGGCGCCTCTACACTGAGAACCGAGCGATCAAACACCGCCAATGGCTCGGTTCTCACAGCTCCGTGAACAGAGAACTGCTGATTGTCAATCAGCAGCTCTCCGCTCTGCTCCGCCTCGCTCACTGGAGCGCTGAGCTGTGGAGGGGAGCGCCCATCTCAGGCTCTCCGCGGCTCACTGAGAGGGGTGTCAGTCCAGGCACCTGGCGGATCCAGACTTCCATTGTCAGAATGATGCAGTGCCTGGACTGATTTCTGTGATGTCATAAGAGAGCGGACTTCAGTCTGCTGAAAACAGGTCACAGGAGTGCAAAACGAACTGCACTCCTGTGATCCATAGGTACAGCCCAAAAAGTAGAAGTACATCCCAACGTGATTTTTCACCTTAAAGTGGTGTTCTGGCCGAAATTTTACTTTTTAGATAAAAAATCCCTTATAATCCTCATGCTTAATGTATTCTAGTAAAGGTACGCTATAAACAAAGGTCCGTTTTCTATTTTTGCACTGTTGATTTCTTACTTTTGTAAGTTTTAGCAGGCTGTGGCCATTTAATGTGTGGGCATCTGAAGCCAGACTGCATCTCTTCCTGTATTCCATGCATGCTGGTTACCCAGCATGCACCTCCAGATCTCACACATGCTCAGAGACTAGCAGTGCAATAGGTTGTAGGTTGGGTTTCCATAGCAACAGCAGTGTCAGGAGGTAGTTGCCTCCCCCTCCAGGAACCAGAAAGTTTATCTACATTTACAAAGATTATAAATCTAGAAGTATAAAAAGCTCCTGCAAAATGTAATTACTTTTTAAAAGTTGCTAATTGTAAATGATATCCCTTGTTTCTGTGCAGATTTTATTATAAATTATCTATATCTATCTATCTCTATCTCTATATATATTTTTTTCTCTTGGGAGGGTGTGTGTGTGTGTGTGTGTGTGTGTAGAGGTCGACCGATCTATTGGCCAATATTTGCCGTTTTTTAATTAATGGCATCGGCCGATTGTGCTGATAAAAAGGTCGATGAGAACTACAGCAAGACTTGCAAATTACTTCTGTAATAAAAGTCAGTGCAAGTTGCCTGAGTCTTCAGTGAAGACTTTCCTCCTCTAGGGGCAGTCTGCCAAGAAAAGAGTAAAGAGATACAATGTTTACACTTCTGAATGAACAGAGGCTCAGTTCACACAGTAGGCGGCACGACTTGCAGCGCCGCGACCTGCAGCGACCTCAGCGGCGACTTGCAAAACGACTTCTGTATAGAAGTCAATGCAAGTCGCCCGAAGTCGCCGCAAAAGTAGTACAGGAACTTTTTTTCTAAGTCGGAGCGACTTGAGTCGCTCCTATTAGAACGGTTCCGTAGTACAGAACGGGGCGCGACTTGTCAGGCGGCGAAGTCGCCCCTGTGTGAACTGAGCCTGAGCTCTGTGTGTAGAAGTTCTCAGTTTAACCATTTAAAGACTAAATCTTTTCTGACACTTCTTGCTTACAAGTAAAAATCCTGTATTTTCGGCCAGAAAATCACTTGGAACCCCCAAAAATTATATATATATTTTTAGCAGAGATCCTAGGGAATAAAATAGAGGTTGTTGCAATATTTTATGTCACACGGCATTTGCGCAGAGGTCTTTCAAACGCAATTTTTTTGGAAAAAAAATACACTAATAATAAAAGAAAAAAAAAACAGTAAAGTTAGCCCACTTTTTTTCGTCCAAAAGTTTTGATCACCTGTTTTTATTTAATATATAGTTTTGTTTTGTTTTTTTAATCCAAATCGTACATACAAGTAAACTGATTGGAGGTTTGTTTTGTTTAATAAATGTTTAAAATGTAAGAAATTTTCTGTATCACTCATTAAGGCTGCTTTCACACTGGAGCGGGCAGGCGTTGATGGTAAAACGCTGCTAGTTTTAGCAGCGCTTTACCATCATTTTAGGGGTGCTATTCGGCACATATAACCCAGCTAGCGGCCAAGGAAGAGGTTAAATGCGCCCGTGAACCGCCACTGCCAAATTGCATTGCATGCGCTTCGGCAGTGATGCTCATTTCAATGGGCAGGAGTGGTGGAGGAGCGGTATACACCACTGCAAAGGTGCTGCTTGCAGGACTTTTTTTTTAAATTCTGCCAGCGCATTGCCTAAGTGTGAAAGCACTCGGGTTTTCACACAGACTGCAGGGGAGCTGTTTTGCAGGCGCTATGTGTGTGTGTATACACACATATATACAAACACACACACACACACACGGGACATCATTTACAATTAGCAGATTTTTAAAAAAGTCATTACTTTTTGCAGGAGCTACCCCAATTTGCCCCATCAAAACTGCACAATCATATAGCCCCCATCAAATTGACCCCATTATACTGCCGCCATCAAAACTGCCCCATTACATTGCCCATCACATTGCCCATCAAATTGCCCCATACTGCCACTATCAAAATTGCCCCCCCATCAAAACTGCGTTTTAGGAGTCTCAATACCCACTACCAACCCTGAGGAAGGAATACAAGTCGAAACGTGCTGGGTTTCATCAAATCAATTCATAAGGGCTGAAACTGGTCTCAAGCACTGGCAGCCCTTTGGATGTATCTGATGGTGAAAAGAAGTATTATTCCATGATGAATGTCAGCACATGCATGAGATTTTTCTGTAATTTTATTTTTTTTAGGACTCGGGGTCAGTTTTATTTGAGGTTTCCAAAATAAAAATCAACTTTTTAATGACAGTTTCATAGGTGGTTCTGTCTTCACAGGCCATGAGGGCTTTTCTGGTGCACCATGTGCACATATATTTTACTCTATTGATATATAGGATACTGGCAGACTACAGACCTTTGCACACTACACTCTATACCTAAAACAGTTTTTTCCCCATTTCCCTTCACATCAGAGCCGTCCCCAAATCAGATCATATCCCCTGCTTCAGGTCAGAGGTCACCCTATCACATCAGAGGCTCCTCATCATATCAGAGTCCTCCATTGCATCAGTGCCCCCCTTATACATCAGAAACCCCCCCATCATATCAGAGGTTCCTCCACCACATCAGATGCCCTCCAAGTCCCCCAATTACCCTCCCTTCACACCACGAGTTCCCCTTCATTTCAAGGATTCACCCTATCACACCCAAAGCCCCCACTTCATAACAGAGCCCCATATCACATCAGATGCCCTCCTTCAAGACAGAGGCACAAATCATCATATCATAAACCCCACTTCATGTCAAGAGTTCACCCTATCACATCAGAGCCCCCCCATTATATCAAAGCCCATATCACATCAGAGCCCCCCCATCATATCAAAGCCCATATCACATCAGAGCCCCTCCATCATATCAAAGCCCATATCACATCAGAGCCCTTCCATCATATCACAGCCCCATATCACATCAGAAGCCCCCCTTCATATTAGAGCCCCTCATCACATCAGAGTCTCCCTTATACATCAGAAGCCCCATCACATCAGAGTCATGAGCTGCCATGGTGCTGGTGAGCCATCTGCCAATCACCACAGCAATGAATGACGCTGTACATCCTGGCTCTAGAGCAGGGATCTGCAATTAGCGGACCTCCAGCTGTTGCAAAACTACAAGTCCCATCATGCCTCTGCCTCTGGGTGTCATGCTTGTGGCTGTCAGAGTCTTGCTATGCCTCATGGGACTTGTAGTGCTGCAACAGCTGGAGGTCCGCTAATTGCATATCCCTGCTCTAGAGCATCATTGGTGCTGGCGGCTGCCCGGGGCACACCATGGCCACTCATGATACTGATCCATGGCAAACTGGGTCTAGTGCTTGCAGCCCCCACCCCGGGGGAATACAAACAAAACCCGGTTGAGAGACACAGGATTAGAGCCTCTGCTAGGTTTTTTTTTTACTGTCCATTTTTCCCATAAGAGTTAATTTCCTGTCTGAGAGACTGCAAAAACCCCAGACAGAAAGCGGGTGAAAATCTTTCCCAAAGGGCAAACAAACAGAAATAAAAATAAATGTAAACTCTAAAACCGAAATTTGGCAAGACTTCTGCTTTGGGCTATGAAGAGGTTTACTGCACATATCAGGCAGAATAAAAAAATAAATAAAAAAAGAAGAAGAGCACGTAAAGGGTTGAAGCCTTACCTCTACATTTTCCTCAGCAATAGCGTCCCCTGCCCCCAGCCTGATGGAACTGCAGCTGGCCTCATCCTCAGCCTGCCTATTCCGGAAAGTAAGGGCTTGCTCCCACCGACGCAGGGCCTCTTCAAACAGCTCCATTCCTTCAGCACAATGAAAGAGGTTTTTTTTTGTTTTTTAATCCTAATAGTTCCTATAGGTTACAGTGTACACAGCTAAATAAAAACCCGCCTCATTTAGATTGTAAGCTGCATGAGCAAGGCAAGGAAATTGTACTGCCACCTTTATATTGCAAAGTGCTGCGTAAACTGTTAATAATCTTAGCACATTACCTGTACTAAATATGTATCCAGGAAGCCCTATCTAAAAATACTAGCTTACTGGCTGTCATACTTCAATGGTACTTTCTATGTCACTAAAGGGGTTATTTACTAAAGCTGGAGAGTGAAAAATCTGGTGCAACTCTGCATATAAACCAATCAGCTTCCAGATTTTATTGCCAAAGCTTAATTGAACAAGTTAAAGTTGGAAGCTGACTGGCTACCATGCAGAGCTGCACCAGATTCTGAGTGCTCCCATTTTAGTAAATCTCCCCCTAAGCATTGTTGTGCCATTCATTTTGAATGGTGCCCCAAAAAAACAAGGCAACACATCTGTAGTGTGGCATATAGTAGTGTGTTACATTACAAAAAATAAAAAAATAAAAAATAAAATAGGGTCTCATCCAATTTTCTGCACATTAAGGTGGGTTGGCAGCCCATTTATTTTAATGGGCTGACCTAACGCAATGCACATTCATGCACAATATTAAAATGCTTTACTGCACTACAAAGAGGTAGATGGGCCCGCAAAGAAATCTATATTGGTATGAGGTCAGGTTTTGAAATTTTGGTTAAAGTTTATACATTGTCAAAATGAGAAAATGCAAAGCATTGTTACAGAGTTACATAGTAGGCGAGGTTGAAAAAAGACACAAGTCCATCAAGTCCAACCTATGTACGCGTTCTGTGAATGGCGCCTACGCCAAGCGAGCAACTTCCTGTGTTCAGTAAGCAGCAGGGCCGCTCCTTGGCAGAGACCCGGAAGCTAGTGGAGATCACTAGAGCAGCAGTGCCTGCTATAGCGATTTCCAGCTTTCCATCCGAATCCCACAGGTATAGCACATAGATACAGTACATTGGTCCAAGCTGGACCCATTGAACTATGTACAAATTGCCACACCTAAACATCAGCTTTAAAGTAAAAACTCCTGCAAAAAGGTTTAATCCTTGAAATGAAAGTTAGGGTTGGTTTACATTTGATTGGGAGGCAGTAAAAAAACAAAAACAAAAAACAAAAACATATGGTTGCCCTCAACCTCCCCCCTTAACTACGTCAGCTCCAGAAGATTTATTCCCCTTCATGACCACTTCATTTTTTTGCAATATGGCACCGTTATTTTAACCGGTTCCCAGCGCACGTAGATATACGGTCGACAGAATGGCACGGCTGCACAAACGGGCGTACCTGTACGTTTCTTTGAATTTGCCGCCGTGCCATCGCATGCGCCGTGAGTAGGATCGCGGATCCCGTGAACTCAATGTCCGCGGGGATACCCGCGATCGCCTCACGCAGAGGAAGAATGGGGAAATGCTAATGTAAACAAGCATTTCCCCGTTCTGCCTAGTGACACCGACACTGATCACAGCTCCCTGTAATCAGGAGCGGTGATCCGTATTGTGTCAAACGTAGCCACGCCCCCACACCGTTAGAATCACTCCCTAGGACACACTTAACCCCTACAGCACTACCTAGTGGTTAACCCCTTCACTGCCAGTCACATTTACACCGTAATCAATGCATTTTTAATTGCACTGATCGATGTATAAATGTGAATGGTCCCAAAAATGTGTCAGAATCGTCCGATGTGTCCACCATAATGTCGCAGTCATGATAAAAATTGCTGATCGCCCGCCATTACTAGCAAAAAAAAATATTAATAAAAATGCAATAAAACTATCTACTATTTTGTAGACGCTATAACTTTGGCACAAACCAATCAAATGCTTATTCCGATTTTTTTTATACCGAAAATATGTAGAAGAATACATATCTGCCTAAAACGAGGGAAACTTTTTTTTTATATATATTTTTATATATTTTTTGGGGGATATTCTAACAAAAATGTAAAAAAAAAAAGGTTTTTTTTTTTCCAAAATTGTCGCTTTTGTTTTGTTAACTGCACAAAAAAATAAAAACCACAGAGGTGATCAAATACCACCAAAAGAAAGCTCTATTTGTGGGGGAAAAAAAAACATTTTTTGGAGCGCACAATTGTCAGTTGAAGCGATGCAGTGCCGAATCGCAAAATGTGCTCTGGTCTTTGGCCAGCCAAATGGTCCGGGGCTAAAGTAGTTAACTGACAATTTTTTAACTGACTTTTTCGCACTATGACACTATTATTTTAACTGACACGGTTGTGCGACGCTGTACCCAAATAAAATGTACGTCTTTTTTTCCCAACAAATAGAGCTTTCTTTTGGTGGTATGTGATCACCTCTGTGTTTTTTATTTTTTGCACTATAAACAAAAAAAAAAACAACAATTTTGAAAAAAAAATATTTTTTACTTTCTGCTATAAAACATATACAAAATAAAAAACAAAACAAAAAAACAAAAACAAAAAATGTCTATTAATTTAGACCAATGTGTATTCTGCTACATATTTTTGCTAAAAAAAATATCCCAATGAGCATATATTGATTGGTTTGCGAAAAAGTTACAGCGTCTACAAATTATGGGATATATATTTATGGAATTTTTATGTATTTATTGTTATTTTTACTAGTAATGGTGGCAATCAGCGACTTATAGCGGGACTGCGATATTGCGGTGGACAAATCTGCACAAATCTGACACCAGCAAACACTTTATGGGAACCAGTGACACTACTACAGTGTTCAAAATATGCACTGTCACTGTATTAATGGCACTACAGGGCAGCACAGTGGTGTAGTGGTTAGCAATAGGGTCGCTGGTTCCTCCAACATTCCAAAGATATGCTGGTAGGTTAACCACTTAAGGACCGCCGTATTGCCATTGTACGTCATCGCAATGGCACCGGCAGGCACAAGCACGTACATGTACGTGCCTGCCTTCCAGCGGGTGGGGGGTCCGATCGGACCCCCTTCCGCTGGATACGGCGGTCCGTTTCGCTTCAGGAGCGATCCGGGATGAGGGGATGGCCGTTGGTTTCTGGCCATCCCCTCTCGATCGCTCCTGGCGAATGAGAAGCTTCCTCCCACTGTGTATTGTATACACAGGCAGGGAGGAAGTGATGTCATTCTCCTCGGGGCGGTCTTTTTGACCGGACTACGAGGAGAAGACAGAAAGTAAGTGCACCAAACACTACACTGACATGTAGGCACACAAACCCCCACCCAGTCACAGTGTCACTGATTGCAGTGATCATTTATTTACTGATCACTGCATTCAGTGTCAGTTGTAAAAGTAAAAAAACTGTCAGGACAGTTAGTGTTAGGTCCAGGGTAGCCCCCTACCACCCCCCAATAAAGGTTTAACCCCCTGATTGCCCCTAGAGTTAACCCTTTCACCCCCTTTTGCCAGTGTCACTAAGCGATCATTTTTCTGATCGCTGCATTAGTGTCGCTAGGTAGCTAGTTATTTTTTTAGGTTCACCGCCAGGTTTTTATAGCGCTAGGTACCCCGATATACTACCCAATAATGGTTTTAACCCCCTGATTGCCCCTAGTTAACCCTTTCACCAGCGATCACAGCATAAGTGTCACTGGTGAAGCTGGTTAGCCACTTAGTTATTTAGGTTCCCCGTCAGGTTTTTATATAGCGCCAGGGACCCCCATATACTACCTAATAAAAATTTGAACCCCCTGATTGCCCCTAGTTAATCCTTTCACCAGTGATCACCGTATAAGTGTTACGGGTGACTCTGGTTAGTTTGCTTTTTATAGCATCAGGGCACCCACCATTTATTACCCAATAAAGGTTTAACCCCCTGATCACCCGGCTGGTGATATCAATTAGGTTTTAGGGTCAGGGTCTGCGTCGCCCCAGGCAGCGCTAGGTTAGTGCCAGTACCGCTAACACCCACACGCAAAGCATAAACCTCCCGTAGTGGTATAGAATCTGAACAGATCAATATCTGATCTGATCTATACTAGCATCCCCAGCAGTTTAGGGCTCCAAAAAAACGCATTGTTAGCGGGATCAGCCCAGATACCTGCTGGCACCTGCGTTTTGCCCCTCTGCCCAGCCCACCCAAGTGCAGTATCGATCGATCACTGTCACTTACAAAACACTAAACACATAACTGCAGCGATCGCAGAGTCAGGCCTGATCCCTGCGATCGCTAACAGTTTTTTTTGGTAGCATTTTATATTTAAATCCGGAAGGCAGTGCTTGGTTTTCGGGGTCCCGTACGTGGCTAGGCTCCCACATGTGGTATCCCCGTACTCGGGAGAAGCAGCAGAATTTATTTTGGGGTGTAATTTGACTTATGCCCATAGCATGTGTGAGGAATATATAATTTAGTGACAACTTTGTGCAAAAAAAAATAAAAAATTCCTGCAACTTGTGGCAAAATATAAAATATTTCATGGACTCAACATGCTTCTCAGTAAAAAGCTTGGGGTGTCTACTTTCCAAAATGGGGTCATTTGGGGGGGGGGGGGGGGGGGTTTGTGCTATTTTGGCATTTTATGGCCTTCGAAACTGTAATAGGTAGTGAGGAGTGAAATCAAAAATTTGCACCCTTAGAAACCCTGAAGGCAGTGATTGGTTTTCGGGGTGCCGTACGCAGCTAGACTCCCAAAAAGTCCCACATATGTGGTATCCTCGTACTCAGGAGAAGCAGCAGAATATATTTTGGGGTGCAATTCCACATATAACTATGGCATGTGTGAGCAATATATCATTTAGTGACAACTTTTTGTAAACTTTTTTTTTTTTTTGTGTGTGATTATTCAATCACTTGGGACAAAAAAAAAAAAAAAAAATATTCAATGGGCTCAACATGCCTCTCCACAACTTCCTTGGGGTGTCTACTTTCCAAAATGGGGTCATTTGGGGGGGGGGGGGTTTGTACTGCCCTGCCATTTTAGCACCTCAAGAAATGAGATAGGCAGTCATAAATTAAAAGCTGTGTAAATTCCAGAAAATGTACTCTAGTTTGTAGACGCTATAACTTTTGCGCAAACCAATAAATATACGCTTATTGACATTTTTTTTACTAAAGACATGTGGCTGAATAAATATTCCCCTAAATGTATGACTAAAATTGAGTTTATTCGTTTTTTTTTATTACCAAAAATAGAATATATAATTTTTTCTCAAAATTTTCGGTCTTTTTCCATTTATATCGCAAAAAATAAAAATCGCAGAGGCAATCAAATACCATCAAAAGAAAGCTCTATTTGTGGGAAGAAAAGGACGCAAATTTTATTTGGGTACAACATTGCATGACCGCGCAATTACCAGTTAAAGCAGTGCAGTGCGAAATTGTAAAAAGACCTCTGGTCCTTAGGCTGTTAATTGGTCCGGGGCTGAAGTGGTTAATTAGACCCTGTTGGAAAAATTGGCCAAATATGTGTATGTTGTATGTGTTTGCAAGCGTGTTGGGACCCCATGGGGTAAAGGACCGTGCTATACCGCAGATGGACACCAGCGGCAAAAAGCACCCTGAGGCGATTCAGTTTGCATAGGTAGCGCTATACAAGTCCCTCATTCATTCACTACACTGGCTGGGAAGGGGTTAACAGGGGCAATTGAAGGGTAACTGTGTGCCTAATCTGTGCTTGTGTACTGTGGGGGAGGTGCTTTTACTTCCCGCTTTGCAGGAACACAGGATCCATGCCTTCCTTACTAACAGAACGGCAATCTACCTCGTTTTCATAGGTAGACTGCCGTTCTGCCTCTGTAACGAATGATCAGAGGGTGCCGGACAGAGTCCACGGTACAAGCTGATCGGCTCCTGCTGTGCATAATTCACTGCAGGAGCGAGCTGGGCGGCAGCACTGATTTACGTCTGCTACCTGCAAGTGCGGCAACATGCATGTGAAGTGGCAAAGCTACAAAAGGAAGGATGTACATATACTACAGTCACAATGCTGTGCTTCACACCTGTGGCAGGAATTAGACCCTGGTTGTATTCGGCTGGCATGACCCATTCCAGTTAATGGAACCAAGCTGTAACTGTCCTGCAAGCTCATGCAATGCACACAGTTGCTGCATGGTGGTGTGCCATTTAGGGGGTCAAAACAGGCGACGAGTATGACTGACTAGCAAACACCTCTGAAAAGTGCTCCAGATGTGTATTGCTTTTCAGATACGTGGCCGTCCTTTATGCATGTGTACACAAGCCCATACGGCCATTTTTTGGTCCAGTACATAATATACAAGAGGTTGATTTACTAAAACTGGAGAGTGCAAAATCTGGTGCCGTTGTGCATGGTAGCCAATCAGCTTCCAACTTCAGCTTGTGCAATTAAGCTTCGACAATAAAACCTGGGAGCCGATTGGTTTCTGTGCAGAGCTGCACAAGATTTAGGGCTCTCCAGTTTTAGTAAATCAACCCCACAATCTCCCAGTGCCTTTCGCAGTCCCTGGAGCCTTTGTACAATAAGCAGTTATGAACCATGGTGCAGTGTGGACCACCTCTGTACAGTGCCGGAGCCGACATTGTATAACATACCCATCAGATAGAGGTTCTCTGGAGTGGTGACCGGGATGTTTACAAGCTTCATTTCCTCTTCTTCAGTCTTATCCCAGGAGCTGGAATTGATGCAGGCACAGCTGTGACACGAGTTCACACTTCTCACCTAAAAAATAAAATAGAAAATTATATATATCTATTTTCATATCATCCGTAAGGCCTCATGCACACTGGATGTTAAATTAACGTTATAAAAATGGCAGTAGCTTTGTCGTGAGTTTTTCAACTTCTTTCAACATTTTTGCAATAGCGTTTTTCCGCTTTAGCTTTTTTTTTTAACCCCTTTCCAACCGCCTCACGACCCTTTAAGAGGCGGCTTGCGGGTGTGCGTGCCCGCCGGGAGCTTCACGAGCGTGATCGCAGGTCGATTTCCGTGGGTCAATGTCTGCGGGGATACCCACGATCGTCTCACGTTCCCAGTTCTGCCTAGTGACACTGTCACTGATCACAGCTCCCTGCAAATCGGGACACACAGCCCCTCCCCCCCCCACAGTTAGAATCATTCCCTAGGACACACTTAAACCCCTACAGCGCCACCTAGTGGTTAACCCCTTCACTGCCAGTCACCTTTACACCGTAATCAATGCCTTTTTAATTGCACTGATCGCTGTATAAATTAATTGGTCCCAAAATCACGCCAAAAGTGTCCGATCTGTCCGCAATGTCACAGTCACGATAAAAAATAAAATTTAAATCACCGTCATTAATAAAAAATTTTTATTAGTAACAAAAATACCATAAAACTCTCCCCCATTTTGTAAATGCTATAAATTTTGCGCAAACCAATGAAACACTTAATGCTGTTTTTTACCAAAATTATGAAGAATACATAAATCGGCCTAAACTGAGGGGGGGGGGGGGGGGAACCTTTTTTTGGGGATATTATAAATACTATTTTTTTGTTTATAGCGCAAAAAATAAAAACCACAGGAGGTGATCAAATGCCACCAAAAGAAAGCTCTATTTGTGGGAAAAGACATCAATTATGTTTAGGAGCCACGTCACACGACTGCACAATTGTCAGTTAAACCAATGCAGCGCCGAATCGCAAAAAATCCTCTGGTCTTTGGCCAGCCAAATGGTCCAGCGATTAAGTGGTTAAGAAATTTTGTCCGACGGATTTTGTCCGAAACTTGTGCTGCATACACACGGTCGGACAAAGTTGTCAGAAAGTCCGATCGTACGTAACGTGACGATGTTATTTCATTACGACGGGGCTACGTTCAGGATAGTAGCCAATAGCTTTGGTCTAGGAATTTGATCTGAGCCTACGTGGCACTTTTTCCGATCGGAATTCTCTACACACAATCGGACAAGGTCCAATCGGATCATGTTGACTGCGACATTATGGTGGACACTTCGGACAATTTTGACACATTTTTGGGACCACTGGCATTTATACAGCGATCAGTGCGATTAAAAATGCATTGATTACTGTAAAAATGTCACTGGCAGTGAAGGGGTTAACACTAGGGGGGCAGTGAAGGGGTCAAGTGTGACCTAATGTGTGTTTCTTACTGTAGGGGGGGGCAGCGTGGCTTGGCGTGTGACATCACTAATTGTTGTTCCCTATGACAGAGGACAGACGGTCAGTGACAGGCTCACTAGGAAGCACAAGGAGAGGTTTGTTTACACTTACCTCTCCCCGTTCTTCAAATCTGTGACCCGATCGCGGGACACTGGTGGCGAAAGGGTCTGTGGGTCCCGTGGGCGTGGTCACGGAGCTCCGCACTGGGTCGCACATAGGCTGTTATGAGCCGTTATTAAACCCCCAAAACTAGTGGGTTCTGAAAGAAGTTTTTCAGCTGTTTTCACAAACGTCAAAAAATGCTGATGAGCACTGATAAACGCTCAAAAATGCAGCTCACTAGCGTTTGACGTTTTTGATCCATTTAAAAAAAAAAAAATTATATATTTTTTTTTACCAACAAAGCAAAAACGCTAATAAACGCTAAAAACGATATTGCAAAAACTTTGAAAAACTCACTGCATAGTTACTGGCATTTTTATAACGTTATTTTAACATCCAGTGTGCATGAGGCCTTGGAGTTAATTAGGCGCTATATTTTATCTGAAGTAATATAAAACCCATTATCAAATCATCTCCATTGATTACTATCCTAAAAAGGTTTATTCCTTTCCAATCAAATATAAAATAAGGCGATATGTTGCAAACAATTCTCTTGCTCAGAAAACAACGCTGCTGTAGGTCCCCTTTCAAACTGAGGCCCTTTTCAAGCATTTTAGTGCTAGAAATAGCACCTGTAAAGTGCTTGAAAACTGCCTCCCGAGTGCGAAAGCCCGAGTGCTTTCACACTGGAGCGGTGCGCTTGTGTGACATTAGAAAAAGTCCTGCAAGCAGGATCTATGGGGCAGTTTGGTATACAGCGCTCCCAAAACGCCCCTGCCCATTGAAATGAATGGGCAGCACTTATAAAGCGCCACAACACAGGCGTTTTTAACCCTTTTCTTTGGGGTTAAAAGCGCCCCCAATAGAAGCCGTAAAGCCAACGCACGGGCGGCCCCAGTGTGAAGGGGGTCCAAAGGGTCAGTAGAGATCAGATTACACACACAGCTGAATTAATCAGTGGGCCAACAAACGCTCCTCCTTGCCCCTTGTAGAGATAAGCCTTCTTAACCACTTGAGCTCCAGAAGATTTTACCCCCCATCATAACCAGATCATTTTTTGCTATAAGGCGCTGCGCTACTTTAACCACTTTCAGACCGGACCATTTTGCTGGTAAATGACCAGAGGTCTTTTTACAATTTGGCACTGCGCTGCTTTAACTGGTAATTGCGCGGTCATGCAATGTTGTACCCAAACAAAATTTGCGTCCTTTTCTTCCCACAAATAGAGCTTTCTTTTGATGGTATTTGATTGCCTCTGCGATTTTTATTTTTTGCGATATAAATGGAAAAAGACCGCAAATTTTTTAAAAAAATGATATTTTCTACTTTTTGTTATTAGAAAAATCCAATAAATTCAATTTTAGTCATACATTTAGGCCAAAATGTATTCAGCCACATGTCTTTGGTAAAAAAAGAGTCAATAACTGTATATTTATTGGTTTGCGCAAAAGTTGTCACATCTACAAACTAAGGTACGTTTTCTGGAATTTACGCAGCTTTTAGTTTACGACTGCCTATCTCAGTTCTTGAGGTGCTAAAATGGCAGGGCAGTACAAAACCCCCCCAAATGACCCCATTTTGGAAAGTAGACCCCCTAAGGAAATTGATAAGTGGCATGTTGAGCCCATCGAATATTTTATTTTTTTGCCTCAAGCGATTGAATAATGACAAAAAAAATTTTTTTTTTTTTTTTTTTTTACACAAAGTTGTCACTAAATGATATATTGCTCACACATGCTATGGGCATATGTGAAATGACACCCCAAAATAAATTCTGCTGCTTCTCCTGAGTACGGGGATACCACACGTGTGGGATTTTTTGGGAGCCTAACCGCGTACGGGGCCCCGAAAGCCAAGAACCGCCTTCAGGTTTTCTAAGGGCGTAAATATTTGACTTCACTCCTCACTACCTATTACAGTTTTGAAGGCCATAAAATGCCAAGATGGCACAAAACCCCCACAAATGACCCCATTTTAGAAAGTAGACACCCCAAGCTATTTGCTGAGAGGCATGTTGAGTCCATGGAATATTTTATATTTTGCCACAAGTTGCGGGAAAATTACAAACTTTTTTTTTTTTTTTTCACAAAGTTGTCACTAAATGATATATTGCTCACGCATGCCATGGGCATATGTGAAATGACACCCCAAAATAAATTCTGCTGCTTCTCCTGAGTACGGGGATACCACATATGTGGGACTTTTTGGGAGCCTAGCCGCGTACGGGGCCCCGAAAACCAAGCACCGCCTTCAGGCTTTCTAAGGGCGTTACAGTTTTGAAGGCCATAAAATGCCAAGATGGCACAAACCCCCCCCAAATGACCCCATTTTGGAAAGTAGACACCCCTAAATTTAGGGGTACACTAGTGAGACTAGGTAATAAATGGCGGGTGCCCTGAAACTATAAAAAAAATAACTAACCAACCAGCGTCACCTGTAACAGTTATATGGTGATCACTGGTGAAAGGGTTAACTAGGGGGCAATCAGGGGGCTTTATGCGGTAGTATATGGGGGTCCCTGGCGCTATAAAAAGTTGCGGCGAACCTAAATACCTACCTGCCTAACTAGCGTCACCTGTGACACTAATACAGCGATCAGAAAAATGATCGCTTATTAGGCTGGGTTCACACTGGAGCGATGCGGGAACACCACGAATGCGCGGCGGGTTCCCGCATCGCATGCCTCCCGGCGGCAGTTCACACTGCCCTATGCGAACTGCTGGGAGTGTCAGTAAAATGTTAATGACACCCCCAGATCAGTTCGCATATCGCAGTGCGATCTGCAAACTCGGATCGCATGGTGTGAACACCCATGCGATCCGATTCTGCTGCGGACCAAAAAAAGGGTCCCATGCGAGTTTGCGGCGGGTGCGGCGGGTGCGACACGAATTCAGCCATACTATCTGTATGGCTGAACTCGAATCGCACAGAGATCGGATGTGATTTGCACTGCAGTGCGGTGCGAATCACATCCGTTCTCAAACCGCTGCAATGTGAACCCAGCCTAAGTGACACTGGCGACGGGGGGTGATCACGGGGTTAAACCTTTATTGGGGGTGTTAGGGGGGTACCTTAGAACTAAAGGGGGGTAACCCTAACTGCCCTAACAGTTATTACAGTCACAAATGACACCAATGCAAAAAAATAAAAATAAAAAAATAAAAAAGCAATTGGTGTCACTGTGACTGGGGGGTGTGAGTGTGCCTGGCATGTTCTACTGTATGTGTGGTGTGTTGGTGCAACTCACCGAACCTCTCTCCTCGGTGCCGGAATGAAAAATACCGACACGGAGGAGAGAATACATCACTTCCTCTCCTGTGTTTACATTACAGGAGAGGAAGTGATGTCACAAAGGATTTCCATTCGTCGAGAGCGATCGCGAGGGGGTGGCCATGAATGAATGGCCGCCCCCTCATCCCGGATCGCTCTCGAAGGAATGCCGACCGCCGCAGGCACCGGGGGGGGCCCGATCGGGCCCCCCACCCGCGGGCAGGCAGGGACTTATATATACGCCCATATGCCTGCCCGTGCCATTCTGCCGACGTATATCGTCGTGCGGCGGTCGGCAAGTGGTTAAAGGGTAACTCCACTTTCATTGGGGGGAAAAAAAAAGCAAAGACAAAAAAATAATATAGTGTATACAATTGTGACACAAGTCATATTGTGATTGAACGTAATTAAAAATGACCTTTCCTTTTCAATCTGCAGCCGCTGCAATTTTCTGAAAATGTAATGCAACATGACTACCTGGGGGAGTTCTGTACACAGAATGTGTACTGACCACACCCCAGAAACACCATTTCCTGCTTGTGTGATGGCTCACTAATTTTATATTTCAGGCATCCCCTGCAACAAAATGTGATTTTTTTTTTGGGCGAGATACTCCCAATAGGAACACACGTCTAAAGGGATGCAAACTCTGCAACTTTCCTCATTAGTGCTCTGCAGGTACACAGCTGGTTGATAATTATGAAGCCACTCCCATTAGACTCACTCAGCACAGACGAGCAAACAGGGATTTCTTCAACAAAAAGGAAGGAATCTGTAACAAAGGCCGTTATAATCCCTGCAATGTACAGAGATAATCCAGAGGGGAAATGTTTTTTCCTCAACAAAAGTGTAGTTGTAAATTTTTTCACATAAATAGAGCTTTCGTCTGGTGGTATTTGATCACCTTTGGATTTTTTTTTTTTTTTTTTTTTTGCGATATATATATAAAAAAAAAAAACTGAAGATTTTATTATATATATATATATATATATATATATACACACATGCATACATACACACATAATATATACATACACACACACACACACACATTATATTAATTTATATATATATATATATATATATATATATATATATATATATATATATATATATATATATATATATATATATATATACACATACATATACACACACACACATATACATATACACACACATATACATATACACACATACACATATATATATACAATTTTTTTTATTTATTTATAAAAAAAAACTAATTTCTTTATACATTTTTGCCAAAAATGTATTCTGCTACATGTCTTTCGTTAAAAAAAAAAAAAAAAAAAAAAAAAAAAAAAAACAATAAATGTATATTGATTGGTTTGTGTCAAAGTTATCACGTCTATTATTATTGGAATATTTTTTTTTTTTTTTTTTTTTTTACTATGATTGGCAGTGATCAGCGAAATATAACAGGACTGCGATAGATCGGCGGGCAATCCGACACCAAGGCCAAGTTCACATATGTGTGGCTGCGGTTTTTTGCCTGAATTCGCACCTGAACCGGACCCAAAAACGCACAGTACCCGTTTTGAAACCTCACCGCGGCCACCCGGACATGTGCAAACCGGCTCCATTGAGAGCTGGTCACATTCACATGTCATGCTAATTGGATGCGGTTTAAAAAGACGCATCCAATTCGCACATGTGAACCCAGCCCAAGGCTCCGCTCACACCTTGGCGATTCGGCCGATGATTCCAGAATTGCGCGAAACGCGGGAGGGGTTTGCAATGCCATTATTTATTAATGGCACCCCAAAGTGCCCCAGAGGGCTTTTTGGAGAGACTGCAGCGGCTGTTGCAGGCGCCATTTTTAGCGCTGTAGCGCCTGCAAAGGGCCCCAGTGGGAAAGGGGCCTATTACAGTGATCAGTGCTAATTCTATACACTGTACTAATGACACTGGCTGGGAAGGGGTTGACATCTAGGGGCGGTCCAAGGGGCTAAATATGTGCCTAACAATGTGTATACAGTGTGCTGCTTTTTTACTAAGATCTCTCCTTTTCTCAAGGATGAGAAACGGAATCCCTCCCTGTGTACAGAGCTCTGGGATGTGAATGCACAGTCGATCAGCAGGTCTTGGCCGTGAATAATTTTTTTTAAACGGAGCTGCATTTACATGCACTTGTGGTACATTTATGTGCGTTTCCATGTATTCTGGTTCATTAAAATCACATGGTGAGTGTTTAACATGGGTTCCAATGGTCCTAGTTCACACCAGTGCAGTGCATTCCAGTGCAGTCTTCAAAAGTAGAACATGTTGCATTTTTTCTGTATGTATGAAACGCATCTGGAACGTGGAAAGGCCATCAAAAACACACCAGAACGCACCTGCCCTCAATTGTAATATTTAAAAAAAAAAAAAATAAAAGCACTGGAACGCATCAAAAACACGCATGCAGAAACGCATCCAGTATGCAGAAATTGTGAAATGGTGGTGTGAACCGGCCCTTCCATGCGAAAAAACGCAGAATGCTGTAAATGAGACGCATTGAAATACATTTATTGTTCTTGCATATGCGCTTCTACTGTGTTTAAAACCATGTTTGATCGCATTTGATGTAAACAAGCTCTAAAAAATAAAAAAATCAATAAAATAAAAACAACACACACACACACACACACACCATAAAAAAAAGGAAATGCAAATAAAAAAATAAAAAATAAAGCTGCTAATGAGCTGCAAACGCACAGCAAACACACATGCAGTACTGCACACTGAATGTGGGGATTGTGCTGTAAACACGCCCTTCAGCCCCACTAGCTGAGAATGTAGACAGGCGATTCTAACGTCTTATTTGCCGTATCATACATTGGGTTATGGCTCCACCTCCATTGTATGTTGCCATGAAGATCCCCCAGGAAAGAATTCAGGAAAGGCGAGTATACAATTTTCCATTTTATTTGCACTTTTACGTGCAACTTGTAGTACAGGTGCAGATTTGCGTGTTTTTGGTCCCATAGATTTTAATGGGAGCCTCTGAAAAATCTGCGTAAACATTCATTTTTCCGGCACTCCCGTTATGTCTATGGGGCCAAAACACGTCGTTCTGCTCCAGAAGATATTTTTTTCAAGCTTACCATGACAGCTGACACAGTGCTGAGGTGTGAACGGCTCATTGAGAAGAATGTCATTCTTCAACTTGATCATTGTTGTGCTTCAAGCTGGGTTCACACTGATGTGATCACAGACATCGCAAGTGATTCACACCGCATGCGAGGTCTCTGCAATGCGAATACAGCAATACAGTTTGTATGGCTGAATTTGCATTGCATTCAGACCAAAATGGTGCAGGACCCTTTTTTTGTCCACACTGGAATCAGATTGTATGGGTGTTCACACCCATGCAATCCAATTACTAGGGGTGCAACAGATCAAAAAACTCACAGATCGGATCGTTCCTCGGATCGGATCATTTTTCGGATCAGCAAATAACTGAATTTGCAAAAACCTGTGAAAATTCCACCACCATATAGTCCCCACTGTAATATCCACAATCTCCCCCACTGTAATATTGGCAGAGTATGCCAGGGTATTGGCAGGGCGTTGCAGAGTATGGGCAGAGTATGGATAGATGTAACTGCAATTGTCACAGAGCAGCTTCCATCCGATCTCTTCCCTCCACTGCACAGATCAGTACACAGAGGGGAGAGAGGAACCGGCGTCATATCATGTTAACAAGTGATTTGGCAGAGCGATCACATTGTAAATGGCTGCCGGGTGTACCAAGATGGCCGGCGCTCTGGAGCTAGGCCGAAGCCACGGCCTTTCTTAGGCCCCATTCACACCTGAGCGTTTTGTAGCTTGAAGCCTGAAGCTACAAAATGCTGGAGGGGAAAAAAAATCTATTCTCAATGGAGATGGTTCACATCTCCACTCCATGTTGCCTGAAGCTCAAACAAGTTCCGGACCCTTTTTTGTCGCTCGAATCGAGCAGATTTGGGCGTTTTTCTTCTTTTTATATTAGTGACCCTTTGCCCTGCATAAAATCGCAGCAAAACGCCATAAAAAATGCAGCGAAATCGCGGTAAAAAAGCTGCAAAAACGCAGCAAAATCGTGCTAAATTTGCGCTGTGGCGTGAATGCAGCCTTAAGGCCGAGGCGGCGGAGCGCTCCGTGGATCGCGGGGTGTGCCGATCCGAACAGGTTGACCCGTTCGGATCACGGATCGGTGACGATCCGTTGCACCCCTACCAATTACCGTATGATTTGACAGCTCTCACTGTGAACCGATTTGGGGGTGTCATTAACTTTAAATTGACACGCGCCGAGGTCACTGTGAACTGCCTGCGAGTCAGACGCAATGTGGGAACCCATACAGGAATCGTGCTGGTTCCCGCATCGCACCAGCGTGAACCAAGCCTCAGCAATCAAGTAACTACGCATCAAAATCGCAACCGTGGCCCCAGGGCTGGTTCACGACACAAAAACGGACTCCAGATCCCATCATTTTTAACGTGTTTTTGCTATGTTCCGGTGCGTTTCTGATGCATTACGGATGCTTTTTTTTTCCTTCTTTTTTCCAATCTCCTGGGGTCTGGTGCGTTGACAATGTATTTTTGATGCATTCCAGTGCTTTCCATTGCATTTTTGATGTATTTTACCACGTTCCGGTATATAGTCCAGTGCAGAAAAAATGCAGCATGTTCTACTTGTTTTTCTGGAACTGACTGCACTGGTGTGAACTATGCCATTGGAAACCAGATAATCTATTTTCCATGCGTTTTTGATACAGAAAAAAAAAAAAAAAAAAAAAACACAACACACACACACACACACACACACACTGGACCGCATGTGGTGTGAACTGGCCCTGCAGTTCAATGCGTTTTTTTCTGCATCAAAAAATGCATGGAAAGTAGGTTATATAGTTTCCAATGGCATAGTTCACACCAGTGCAGTCAGTTCCATGGCTTTCCAGTTCAAGAAAAAAATAAAAAATAAAAGTAGAACATGCTGCATTTTTCCTGCACTGAAGCACAGTAAAACACGTCAAAAATGACCGGAACGCATCAAAAACCTACAGTAGTAAAAAAAAAAAGAAAAAACATCATGAAAGATTGTAAGCTCTGGCAAGCAGGGCCCTCTGATTCCTCTTGTACCAAATTTTAATGTAACTATAATGTCTGCCTTCATTTTGTTAAGCGCTGCACAAACTGTTGGCGCTATATAAATCCAGTATATTATGTAACTTTAACATGTTCATCATGTTTCTAAAAGTCCTTTTCTAAATCTGCAGCTTTCATTAACATACCTGGTGATCCTGCCATGAAAGCCTTGTCCAGGCACTTCCTGTTATAGGGTGACAACGCTCTTTCCCTGTCTCCCCACTGTGCTCCTGCTTTGTCACCCTGACTTCCGATGGACACATTACATACTGGTATGGTCCACTGTGGTCACCAACAGGAAAACTATCCAGAGAAAGGCCATGCGGCCCTAACTGGAGTGCATGCAGGCAAAACAGAGATGTAAAAAAGGGATGAAAAAATAAATGTAAAAAAAATGAAAACAGTACTTACAAATTACAGTAAAACCTTGGTTTGAGAGTAACTTGGTTTGAGAGCGTTTTGCAAGACAAACAACATTTTAAAATAAATTTCGACTTGACATACAAACGATGTCTTGATACAAGAGTAGCGTCGTGTCACAAATGAGTATAAAAGAGAAGAGAGGCGCCTCTCTCTAAGGCCCCTTTTACACTGGGCGTTTTTTAGATGCTTTAGCGTAAAAAAAAAAAAAAAAAAAAAAAAAAAAGCGCCTGTAAAAAGCCTCATCTGCAATCCCAATGTGAAATCCCTAGTGCTTTCACACTGAGATCCCTTTCACACTGGGGCGTTTTTCAGGCGCTTTAGTGTTAAAAATTAAATAAGCGCCTGTAAAGCGTCTGAAAGAAGTCACAACTGCAATCCCAATGTGAAAGCCCGAGTGCTTTCACACTGAGTCGCTGTGCTGGCAGGGGGTCAAAAAAGTCCTGCAAGCAGCTTCTTTGCAGCGCTTTTGGAGCAGTGAATACACCGCTTCTATAGCGCCCCTTCCCATTGAAATCAATGCGAAGCGCCTGCAAAGCGCTTTTGGCAGCAGCGCTTTGTGGGCGCTTTTAACCCTTTATTTAGCCACTAGCAAGAGTTAAACGTGCCCCACTAGCACTTGAAAAATGCTAGTAAAGCGCTGCTAGTTTAAGTGGCGCTTTACGATCGTTTTTCGGACGCTGGCAGTGTGAAAGGGCTCTTAACCACTTGAGACCCGCGCTATAGCCGAATGACGGCTACAGCGCGGATCTCCTTTTCCGGGACTACGTCTATTGACGTAGTCCCGTGCACGAGCGGCCTGCGCGCCCCGAGGGGCGCGCGCGGCGCGCTCTGTGATCGGCGAGTCTATGAGACTCGTCTGATCACCGATCAGAGCAAGGGGTCGATCCCGACCCCTTATCACGTGATCAGCTGTCAGCCAATGACAGCTGATCATGTGATATAACGGAGCCGGTAGTCGGGTATTTTTCCTCCTCGCGCTGACAGCGCGAGGAGAAAAAAAAAAAAAGAGCCGAACACCGGCGGCCGTGATCGGGACATCAGTCCCGATCACGGCCAGCCATGCCAGTGCCCACCTGCCCCCTTATCAATAAAGATGATTAAAAAATAAGTGCCCCCCGTCAGTGCCACCCAGCAGTGCCCACAATCTGCCTCAACAAAGGTGCTGCACCCCAGGGCCACATATCCGTGCCCATCAGTGTCATCTACCAGTGCCCATCAGTGCCGCCCATCAGTGCCCAGCAGTGCCACCCATCAGTGCCCAGCAGTGCCACCCATCAGTGCCACCTATCAGTGCCCATCAGTCCCATCTATCAGTGGTACCTATCAGTGCCCCTTAGTGCCACCCATCCGTGCCATCTTATCTGTGCCCATCTTTGCCCATCAGTGCCGCCTTATCTGTGCCTATCGGTGCCACCTTATCTGTGCCTATTAGTGCCGCCTTAACTATGCCTATCAGTGCAGCCTATCAGTGCCAACTCATCAGCGCACTTCAATGAAGGAGAAAAATGACCTGTTTGCAAAATTTTATAACAAACTATTAAACATGATTTTTTTTTTTTTTTTTTGCATCTTTTTTTGTTTGTTTAGCAAAAAATAAAACTCTCAGCTGTAATTAAATACCACCAAAAGAAAGCTCTATTTGTGGGAAAAAAAATGATAAAAATTTCATTTGGGTACAGTGTTGTATGCCCGCGCAATTGTCATTCAAAGTGCATCAGCGCTGAAAGCTGAAAATTGGTCTGGGACTGAGGGGGGTTTAAGTGCCCAGTAAGCAAGTGGTTAAAACACTCGGGCTTTCACATTGGGATTGCAGATGAGGCTTCTTTCAAGCTCTTTACAGGCGTTTTTTTAACGCTAAAGCGCCTTAAAAATGCCCTAGTGTGAAAGGGGTCCAAGTGTAGTAATATGGTTACATTTAATGAAGGAACAACATTTAGCAACATATCGCTACACTTACCTCTCTTCTCTTTTATACTCTGTATCTCCTGCTGGATTTTGCTTCTAATCTCCTTCTGGGGGTTTCCATTTGTGGATATACATTTTATGGTCACATTGCTATAATCTTTTTATATGGACTATAAACTGAAGGACTTCTGAATAAATGGTTGCGGAGCAAATCATTTGAGTTTCTACTATTTCCTATCTGCAAACTCACTTTGATATATGGCAACTGCTTATGTGCTGCGGGGTTTAGCATAGTATATATTATTCAGGTAAGGTTTACATCTAGTTTAATGCAGAGCTAAGCTATGGCATGCTGTGGTCGGTGTGGTACTTACAGTAAACATTCTGCAGACGTTCTATCACAGGTGTCTCTGAGGGAAAGCTCTTCCTGTTTCTGGGCCCCGCCCCCTGATGGCACCATGTGTTATCCAGTATTTAGGAATAGAGATGGGCGGGCCATTCCTATACAACTCCTGATAGGCTGCTCTGAAGCTGGAAGGACAGAAGGGGGGACCAAGGAGTGTGCAATGCTATTTATTTAGGCCTCATGCACAGTGGGTGTTCAGCCACCAAGCACTACATTGCACAGGCCCTGCTGCCAGCAGCCTGTAAAATCTACCAAGATTGAGGGCAGTATGTGTCCAGGGATGAATGCACAAGAAATCTGCGCTCCGGGCTTTCATCCCTGGACACATACTGCCTTAAATGCCCAGGCATTGTCCAGCTACTGCAGCTTTCAGCCTCTCAATCTTTTACAGGCTGCCAGCAGTGGGGCCTGCGCCTTCCACCCGTACAAAAACTCCGGGATCTCCTGCATCGAGATTAAGACCCCTTTCACATTCACAGCGCGGCCGCGTGAGTGGTAAAGCTCTGCTAAATTTAGCAACATTTTTAGCTTTTAGGCCGCTAGCGTGACGCTTTTAACCCCCCTGCTAGCAGCTGAAGAAAGAGTTAAAATGCGCTGTGCTGAATCGCTTTGCAGGCATTTCGGCAGCAGTGCCTATTGATTTCAATGAGCAGGGGAGGTGTGTACACCGCTCCTAAAAGGCTCCAAAGATGCTTTTTGCAGGACTTTTTCTAACATCCTGCCAACGCACTGCTACGGTGTGAAAGCACCCAGGCTCCCACACTGGAGCTGCAGGGGAGACGTTTTTCATGCGCTTTTTAGCCCTTTAGCACCTGAAAAACACCTCAGTGCAAATGGGGTCTTAGGGCCAGTTTACACCACATGCAGTCCAGGGCCTTTTTTTTTTTTGCATCATAAACACATGGATAGTAGGTCATATGGTTTTCAATGGCATAGTTCACACCAGTGCATATCAGTTCCAGAAAAAAAAAAAAAAAAAAAACAAACACACACACACACGACACAACATGCTGCATTTGGTTGTATACCCACATTTTTAACTTTTACCTACAGGAAAGCCTATAATAAGGCTTACCTGTAGGTAAAAAAAAATATCTCCTAAACCTGTACGGTTTAGGAGATATTCCCCTCGATACGCATGCGCACAAGGGGTTTCTCGCCGTCAAAATCCGGCAGCAGCCGAGCGGCCGGACTGAAATCTCCCGCGCGCATGCGCGGGAGTGACGATATCGCAGCTCCGGCCACTCACAGCGCCGGAGCCGTGATACCCGGAAGAAACGCCGAGGGAGCATGTCAGCTCCCTCGGCGTGGATCGGGCCAGATGTCGGGGCCTCGTTCTAAGGTAAGTATTTCATAATGAGCTAGTATGCGGTGCATACTAGCTCATTATGCCTTTTGCTTTGCAGGTTTAAAAAAAAATAAAAAATAAAAAATGTGCGGGTTTACTACCGCTTTAAAACGCAACAAACTCACCAGAATGCACTGGAACGCATCAAGAACACCCTGACCCTTTCCAAAAACACAGTGGCACAAAAATGCATTGATGTGAACGTGTTTCATGGGAAACTGTAGTGCGTTTCAGCAAAAAGCACCAAAATAAGTGTGAACCAGGCCTTGAATGGATTGCAATATTATATGGTTATATCGTTCTACTTCAGGACTATGAACACCAGCTCCATGTGTGGACGCAAGGTGGTCATCGGTCTGAGAGGTCATGTGACTGGACTCTCTCCTTCAGGCCTTTTTTGTTCCTCTACCCTTCCTTCAATGCAAGCTGCACAGTGCAAAGCACATTAGTAACGCATAGGTTTTGCTTAGGGCCCTTTTAGGCCCCTTTCACACTTGTGAGACTTCAAAGTTGCGTAATTTTACCGCGATTTCGCAAGCGCGATTTGGGATCAGTACTATAACTTTGCTATGAGGCAATTCCTTTTTCTGCCATAGTTGTTTCCAGTTCCTGTTTACTTCCTGGTTGTTGTGGTGTGTTGTGTTGTGACAGAAAATGTTTGTTACTCAATATATTGCCACAGGAGTCATCATTTCTGCTGCAGCAGTAGCAGTACATGAGGAAGAAGAGGAGGAGAAGCGGAGGCGGAGAAGACGTCGATATTGGGTACATCCCATCATTGCCAATCATGAAGATGGGGGTCAATTTAGGGTCCTCTATAATGATCTTCGTGCACATAATGACTTTTTTTTTTTTAACTATACAAGGATGTTGCTGAGGGAATAACCAGGAAGTGAATGTGTTTGGGAGGGGCTACTATGCTGAAAGGATTGGGTGGCACAAGGGTCAAAAGGCTGCTTGTGCTTACAAAGTCGCACTTAAATCGGGTCTATATTATTCAGGTACGATTTGCATGCTACTTGAGGGTTTAACATTGAGGTCTATGGACATCAACTCGCATGAAAGTTGGACCAAAGTAGTGCAGGGACTACTTTGAAGTCGGCATGACTTAAAGCGGGAGTCCGTCGGGAGTCCGCGTTTTTTTTTTTGTTTTTTTTTTAAAGCCAGCAGCTACAAATACTGCAGCTGCTGACTTAAAATAGTGACACTTACCTGTCCAGTGCGCCCGCGATGTCGGCACCCGAAGCCGATCACTCGATCGTCTCTCGGGTGCTGCCGCCGCCATCTTGGGTATGGGAATCCGGAAGTGGAGCCTTTTCGGCTTCATTTCCCGGTTCCCTACTGCGCATGCGCGAGTCGCGCTCCGCAATAAGGATGGACCCACTGCCTCTGGGATCTGTGTGTTTCCCAGCAGGCAGCGGGGGACTTTCGGAAAGGGGCGTAATCTACGCCCCTTTCCGCAGAGAGCTATCCCGGAAGTGGGTGCAGATACCTGTACTGTACAGGTACCTGCACCCCCTCCCCCCTGAAAGGTGCCAATTGCGGCGCCGGAGGGGGGGGGGGAATCCAATGAGCGGAAGGTCCACTTTAGGGTGGACCTCCGCTTTAAAGTCGTGCCAATATGAATGGTAGTCATTGTAAATCATGGAGAATGACTTGTCATGCGATTTTGCAGTACAAATCTGTGGGACAAGTCATATAAGTGTGAAAGTGGTCTTAGCCCCCTTTCACACTTATGCCGCGTACACACAAACTATCTGGCGGAAAGCTCCTTCGGACTTTTTTTACTCGCATTGCGGCGGACAATACGGCCGTGTGTGTGCTAGACCGCCGTACTTTTGAAAAAAACGGACTTTCCCGCACGGAGAAAAGTCTGTTCATTTTGAGCGTGACTCCAGGTAGATGGGACTAGCGAAGGAAGTCAATGTCGCCGCCTTCGGCAGTGAGATTGACACGTCGCTGGCCCCGTCACCTGGTATGGACTTAAAGGGGAAGCCCTACGCTGAAAAAACTGCGTAGGGGTCCCCCCTAGGTCCATATCAGACCCTTATCCAAGCACGCTACCCAGCCGGTCAGGAAAGGGGATGGGGAGGAGTGAGCGCCCCCCCCCCCCCCCGTCCTGAGCCGTACCAGGCCGTGTGCCCTCAACATAGGGACAAGGTGGCCCCCCCACCCCAAAGCACCTTGTCCCCATGTTGATGAGGACAAGACCAGAGACAGCGACAAGTCAACATCTCAAGGAAGAAGAATCGAAGAACAGAAGGCGGCGAAGACAGCGGCAGCGGCGACAGAAGACCGGGCCACAGCCGGTAAAAGAGCTGGAAGAAGGAGCAGAGGCCCGGCAAGAAGAGCAGAAGAGGGGGACAAGAGCCCAGAAGAGGGGGACAAGACCCCCAAAGTCAGAAGAAGACCCCCGGGCGGCGGCGACGAAGAAAGCCGGGCTCCTCCACTAGTAAAAGAGCTAGCAAAAGGGCAGAAGATAGCGGAGGAGTCCAGCGAGAAGACCCCCCAAGACGGAAGAAGACCCCCGGAGCTGTGCAATAAATTATTTTTAACCCTTGTGCGTTTTTTTTTTACATTTTTTCACAGGTGAATGGGTAGGGGTACATTGTACCCCATACTCATTCACATAGGGTGGGGGGCCGGTATCTGGGGGCCCCTTATTAAAAGGGGGCTCCCGGATTCCGATAAGCCCCCCGCCCGCAGACCCCGACAACCAACGGCCAGGGTTGTTGGGAAGAGGCCCTTGTCCTCATCAACATGGGGACAAGGTGCTTTGGGGTGGGGGGGCCGCACGGCTCACTCGTCCCCACCCCCTTTCCTGTCCGGCCGGGTTGCGTGCTCGGATAAGGGTCTTTTATGGACCTTGGGAGGGACCCCCACGCCGTTTTTTCGGCGTAGGGCTTCCCCTTTAAGTCCATACCAGGTGACGGGGCCAGCGACGTGTCAATCTCGCCGCCGAAGGCGGCGACATTGACTTCCTTCGCTAGTCCCGTCTACCTGGAGCTGCGCTCAAAATTAATAGACTTTTCTCCGTCTGTGGTCAAGTCTGTTACCGTATATACTCGAGTATAACCCGAGATTTTCAGCCTCTTTTTTGAGGCTGAAAGTGCCCCCCTTGGCTTATACTCGAGTCATCGCCGTCTGCCTGCCCGATCAGCGTGTCGAGCAGACAGACGGCGGCCATTCTACTATTCAAAAGCCGCGCCTCCCTGTCTGTGATAGGCGGAACACTCAATTTCCCAGCAGTCAGTGTTCCGCCTATCACGGACATCCGCTCATTCTCATACTACGGACGAGGATGAGCGGATGTCCGTGATAGGCGGAACACTGACTGCTGGGAAATTGAGTGTTCCGCCTATCACAGACAGGGAGGCGCGGCTTTTGAACAGAGGAATGGCCGCCGTCTGTCAGACGAGGAGAGCATGGCACACAGAGGCTGCAGATCGGCACAGGTAGGCAGGGATGGACGGGACACAGCGACGGACGGGACACAGCGACGGACGGGACACAGCGACGGACGGGACACAGCGACGGACGGGACACAGGGATGGACACAGGGACGGACGGGACACAGGGATGGACACAGGGACGGACACAGGGACGGACGGGACACAGGGATGTCTCACCCTCGGCTTATACACGAGTCAATAAGTTTCCCAGTTTTTTTGTGGTAAATTGGGGGCCTCGGCTTATATTCGGGTCGGCCTATACTCGAGTATATACGGTAATTTCAAAAGTACGGCGGAAAGTCCAGTGTGTGGGCAGGTCCACTCGTTTGGAAATTTGGCAGACTTTCTGGCAGTTTGTCCGCCAGACAGTCTGATCATGTGTACGCGGCATTATACGACTTGTCCCATGATTTTGGACTGCAAAATTACTTTCAAATGACTACCATTCATATTGGCACAACTTTAAGTCGTGCCAACTTCAAAATAGTTTGTGCACTACTTTTTTTCTGAAGTCGGATCAAAGTCGGATTCCGTATTAACTGATCCAAATTTAGCATGCAACTTGTGCATAAAGGGGAACTCCACGTCAATTTATTTTTATTTTTTTTAAACAGGCATGGCTTCCCCCTTCATGAGCATACCAGGCCCTTCGGTCTGGTATGGATTTTAAGGGGAACCCCCACGGCGAAAAAACAGCATTGGGGATCCCCCCCAAAATCCATACCAGACCCTCATCTGAGCACCAGCCTGGCCGGTCAGGAAAGGGGGTGGGGACATGTGAGCATCCCCCCCTCCTGATGGGGTGCATCGTACCCTTACCCATTCACCTGGGGGGAAAAAAAAAGTGTCAATAAAAAACAAACACACTACACAGGTTTTTAAAGTAATTTATTAGGCAGCTCCGGGGGTCTCTTCCAACTTCTCCAGCCTCTTTTCCAGCTCTCCGGTGTCTTCTTCCAGCTCTTCCACGAGGATTGGCCCGGTCTTCTTCCCTCTTCTGTCTTCCGATGTTGACACAAACCTCTCTCCCGCTGTAATGCAGTGTACACGGTGCGCAGCGATTTATATAGGTAGGGGGTGTGGTCACTGGGTGATGCCACCCGGTGGCCCCACCCCTTATGACGTCAGAGTCCCACCATGCCCTGGGCTGTGACCTCATAAGGGGGTGGGGTCACCGGGTGACATCAACCGGTGACCACGCCCCATGCCTATATATCGTTGCGCACCACGCACACGGCATTACAGCAGGAGAGACCATAGTGTCAACATCGGAAGAGAGAAGAGGGAATAAAATTACGACGGAGAAGACCGGGCCTATGCCAGTAAAAGAGCTGGAAGATAGAGGAGGAGCCCGGCAGAAGGCACCGAAGAGTGGGAGAAGAGGCCGGAGAAGTCGCAAGAGACCCCAAAGGCAGAAGAAGACCCCCAGAGCTGCCTACTAAATTACTTTAAAAACCTGTGTAGCGTGTTTTTTTTTATTGACACTTCCCCCCCCCCCCCCCCAGGTGAATGGGTAGGGGTAAAATGTACCCCATACTCATTCACATAGGGTGGGGGGCCAGGATCTGGGGGTCCCCTTATTAAAGAAGATTCCGATAAGCCCCCCGCAGACCCCGACAACCAATGGCCAGGGTTGTCGGGAAGGGGCCCTTATCCTTTTCAACATTCCCCCCTGCCCCAAAGTACCCACCCTCATGTTGAGGGCATGTGGCCTGGTATGGCTCAGAAAGGGGGGGGTGCTCGCTCATCCCAACCCCCTTTCCTGACCGGCCAAGCTGGTGCTTGGATAAGGGTTTGTTATGGATTTTGGGGGTGACCCCATGCTGTTTTTTCAGCGTGGGGTTACCCTTAAAATCCATACCAGACCGAAGAGCCCGGTATGCTCATGAAGGGGGAACCCATGCCGGTTTAAAAAAATAAATAAATTGGCGTGGAGTTCCCCCTAATTATTTGGTAATCAAAGTCCCGTTCCTGCTCATTGAGGGCGTACTTTAAGTCATGGGGCAAAGTCGGATCCACAGTCGTACGACTGTCTTGGCGAAATCACGGCAAAATCACGTGACTTTGGAGGAGCACAAGTGTGAAAGGGGCCTTACGCTGATCAGTTTTTCAGTAAAAAAAAAAAAACACGGGGAAAAAACCGCATGAAAAATGCATCAGCCAATGGCAGCTAATCACATTAAGTAAACCGGCTTTTTTTTTCCCCTCATGCTTACAGCGTGAGGATAAAACAAGGCGATTACTGGCTTCTGTAAAAGGGACAGTCCCCTCAGTGCTGCTAACCAGTGCCCACCAGTGATCCTAACCAGTGCCCATTCAGTACTGCTAACCAGTGCCACCTATCAGTGCAGCCTCATCAGTGCCCATTTGCAAAACTGTATAACAAACTATGAAAACTTTTTTTTTGGTGGGGTTTGTTCAAAATTTTTGGTCTTTGGTTTGTTTAGCAAAAAATAAAAATAAAAACCCAGTGGTGACACGGGACGTTTTTACAACCTCTGCTGAACAATTTAAAGGGGTGTTCCAGACTTTTTTTTTGTGTTTGTAGCTGCTGACTTTTAATAAAAGGACATTTACCTGTCCAGCGAACCCGCAATGTCAGCCGCCCCGAGGCTGATCTGTTCATCGGATCGGCTGCCGGTGCCGCCATCCTAACTAAGGGAAACGGGTAGTGGAGCCTTGAGGCTTCACATCCCGTTTCCTACTGCGAATGCGCAAGCTGCGCGGCACTTTGTGAATGGCCCCGTTGTTTCCTGGTACACACACGTCCCACAAGACAACGGGGCCGCTCACCGAGGAGGAAGAATTGAAGAAACAGCGCCACGGAATAGGAAGAGGCAGATTAGGAAGACCGCCTAGCAACAGGGGTTTCTGGTGAATAAAAAATGTATTTATTTTTCAAAATTGTTTAAGAATATTAATGCAATTTTTTTTTTCTCCACTTTTTTTTTCTCCACTCCATGTTACTTTCTGTCAAGAAAGTAACATTGTTTAAAATGTCCAGTTTGCCGCGTTTAGCATCTCCCCCCCCCCCCCCAAATAGCCAAAAATGAAAAACGCCTATAAACGAAAATGCGGCTAAATGAGAAAATGAGAGTTAACGCATTCACAAGCTGTTACAATCATTTGGCGTTTCAAATGCCTCTCAAAATCCGCCCTGAATTCATTTATTTTTTTGCGTTGCAAAAAAATGCTTCTAAACGCAACTGCCTAGAAACAACTATAAAACGACCCTGTGTACATGTACTGATAAGATAATAGAGTTGAGTTCAGGGGCAGCTGAAAAAAAATGCCCAAATGCTCCTAAACGTCCGATTACCAGCAGCAGTGTACATGAGTACTAAATAGCACCAAAAGAAAGCTTTATTTGCTTGGAAAAAATAATAAAAAAAATAAATAATAATAATAAATGACAAATGTGTACACTGTTGCATGACCGCGCAATTGTCATTGAAAGAGAGAGAGTGCTGAAAGCTGAAAATTGGCCTGGGCAGGAAGGGGGTGTATGTGTCCAGTAAGCAAGTGGTTAAATCCTATGGGAACTGCGGTGCGTTTTAAAAAGTCCTGCCTGCAGCATCTTTGGTGCAGTTTCTAAAACCATACCAAAAACACAGGTCCCCATTGAAATACGTAGAAAAACGCACCAAAAACAAGTGCCACAGGTGCATGCTGGGTAATAGGCACCCAGAAAACACACCTGAAATGCATTGAAAACACATATGCATTTTTTCAGCAGAGAAGTATGAAAGCAACCTCTGGTACTTTGAGTTACATGTCAATGTTGTACAGGTGCATGCTGGGTAATAGGCACCCAGAAAACGCACTGGAAAAAGCATCAAACACACATAAGCATTTTTGATGCATTTCTTTTTAAGCACAACCAGAAAACGCACCGGAAAAGCATCACACACACCAGCAAGATCCTATGTAAAATCATGCACCTGTGTGTGTGTGTGTAATATATTATATATATATATATATATATATATATATATATATATATATATAGGGTTGGAGGGGAACCCCATGAGCAAGTCAGAGTGTATGATGAAATGTCAGGGGCGTGGCTGTGTAGCAATCACCAGTACCATGCAGTGTTTGGAGCTGAACAGGGAAGTGGCGATTCGCATCCGTGTCTGGGCACCGAGGAGAGGGCGAGAACGCTTACAAGCTCGCACACCTCGGGTCCGCCGTGGCCACAGTCCAAAGTTTGTGCTGTTCAGGAGTGAGGCTTGCTGTGACTTTGATATCTATTTGCTGGCTTTTGAACTGTGAAATTTGAGTGTAAAAAGGTTGAAGTGTTTTTGTGTTTTAATAAAATGATTCATATGGTTTTACACTATTGGAGCACATTTATTATTTTACATGTGGAATATTTGAATTTGCGCAATGGATAATTGGAGCAACAGTTCACTACTTGCTAGTTGCTGATAAGCACTTAAAGTGGTTGTAAACCCTTACAAACCACTTTGACCTACAGGTAAGCCTAGATTAAGGCTTACCTGTAGGTTCAAGAAATATCTCCTAAACCTACACGGATTAGGAGATATTTACTAAAAGAAAGTCACAGCTGTCTACGGCGCATGCGACGTAGACAGCGGCGTGCAGGCACACTTTCGCCGTTAGCAGTTAGTGGCAGCTCCCGCGCGCATGCGTAGGAGCGACGTCATCGCTGCTCCGGCGCTGTGGCTGTGGCTGGAGCAGCGATACCCGTAAGAAGATGGACGCTCCGTACTACAGGGGACAGCGGTGACATCGCTGGCTCCTGTGTCAGGCAAGTGACACATAATGGGCTACTATGCGATGTATAGTAGCCATTAAGCTTTACCTTTGCAGGGAGACGAAGAAGTAAACCCATCAGGGTTTACTTCCTCTTTAAGCCTGATACGAAAGTGCAGGCATTGGGAGTCGGTGAGTGCATTTCTTCTTAAAGCGGTCCTCCACCCTGAATTGGAAGTTCAGCTCATCTGATCCCTCCCCCCCCTCCGGTGCCACAATCGGCACCTTTCAGGGGGAGGGGGGGTGCAGTTACCCGGATAATCCAGGTATTTGCACCCACTTCCGGGACAAGACCGCCGCAGATGCCCCCCCCCCTTGTGTTCTGGGAAACACACAGTTCCCAGGACACAGCGGGGACCAGCAGAGATGCACAGCGCGACTCGCGCATGCGCAGTAGGGAACCAGGCAGTGAAGCCACAATGCTTCACTTCCTGATTCCCTAACAGAGGATGGTGGCGGGGGCAGCAGAGAGACGAGCGATTGCTCGTCATCTGCCACCATCGCTGGACCCTGGGACAGGTAAGTGTCAATTTATTAAAAGTCAGCAGCTGTAATATTTGTAGCTGCTGGGTTTTAATATTTTTTTTAAAGGTGCAGAACCACTTTAAGGGAGTGGAATCACTGATCACTTTGGTGTGGTGGATGGAATAAGAAGAGACATTACTTCAAAAGGCTACTTTTGGACTTTCTCGAACTTTATCTTAATTTTGTTTGTTCTGTTACACATTTATTTGGTTCACTCATCACAGGGTGATACAATGGTTGTTCTCACACATGTTGTTCATACCATTTAATTGTGGTCATGTTTCTTGGAGTTAATTATAATTTATAGTTAAAGCGGTTCTTCACCCTAAAGGGGAAGTTCCGCTAATCTGATCCCTCCCCCCTCCGGTGCCACAATCGGCACCTTTCAGGGGGGAGGGGGGTGCAGTTACCTGGATAATCCAGGTATCTGCACCCACTTCCGGGACAGACCGCTGCAGACCCCCCGCCCCCCCTCCCCGTTGTGTTCTGGGAAACACACAGTTCCCAGGATATAGCGGGGGATCTGAAGAGACGCGCAGCGCGACTCGCGCATGCGCAGTAGGGAACCGGGCAGTGAAGCCGTCATGCTTCACTTCCCGATTCCCTGAAGAGGTTGGCGGCGGTGGCAGCAGCGAGACAAGCGATCGCTCGTCATCTGCCGCCGACATCGCTGGACCCTGGGACAGGCAAGTGTGATTTTATTAAAAGTCAGCAGCTGCAATATTAGTATTTTTTTTTTTTTTTTTTTTTGGTGCAGCTCCTCTTTAAGCGCCACTTTTTTTTACCTTTTTTCTGATTTTATGTTTAAAAAGGTAAAATACGAATTGCACTTTACATTTTTTCAAGTGGCAGCTCTAGTTGAGGGAGCAGGCTTTGTCTAGGTGCAGCAGTGGGTATTTAGGTAAAGGGTGGAACTTTTTGGAATACCTGCAGTTTTTGTGATAACATGTAAACTATCGTATATGGTTGTCAGCTATAGACTGATAATTCCTATTGGAAGAGAGAACATTTATAGACTTACTGAAGCCAAACTCTGCACGGATCCTGAACATTTACTGTACAATCCACCATTCATTTGTAAATGGGAACCCATCTCCTTCACTGAGCTCAGAGACAGCGTCAGATTCTGTCTACTACTCGAACAACTGGAATCTATGGGCAAGAAGAAGGACAAATTGTAAAGGGGAGAGAGAAAAGAAAGAAAGAAAGAACGAACGAGAGAGAAAGAAAGAACGAACGAACGAGAGAGAAAGAAAGAACGAACGAACGAACGAGAAAGAAAGAACGAACGAACAAGAGAGAGAAAAAAAGAACGAACGAACGAACGAGAGAGAAAGAAAGAACGAACGAACGAGAGAGAAAGAAAGAACGAACGAGAGAGAAAGAACGAAAGAACGAGAGAGAAAGAAAGAACGAACGAACGAGAGAGAAAGAAAGAAAGAACGAACGAGAGAGAAAGAAAGAAAGAAAGAAAGAAAGAACGAACGAACGAACAAGAAAGAAAGAACGAACGAACGAACAAGAAAGAAAGAAAGAAAGAAAGAAAGAACGAACGAACGAACAAGAAAGAAAGAAAGAAAGAAAGAACGAACGAACAAGAAAGAAAGAAAGAACGAACGAACGAACAAGAAAGAAAGAACGAACGAACAAGAAAGAAAGAAAGAAAGAACGAACAAGAAAGAAAGAAAGAAAGAACGAACAAGAAAGAAAGAAAGAAAGAAAGAAAGAAAGAACGAACAAGAAAGAAAGAAAGAACGAACAAGAAAGAAAGAAAGAAAGAAAGAACGAACAAGAAAGAAAGAAAGAAAGAAAGAAAGAACGAACAAGAAAGAAAGAAAGAAAGAACGAACAAGAAAGAACGAACGAACGAACGAACGAACGAGAGAGAGAAGGGAAAGGGGAGGAAGGCAGTAAAGAGGATGGGGAAGGGTGAGAAAGAAAGAATGAAAGAGAAAGCGGGAGACGGAGACAAATAGAATGAAAGTGGGAGAAATAGCAGGGAGAGAGTAGTGCAGCAACAGAGAAAAGAGGAGGGGGCAGAAAGAGATAGGGGGAAGATAAAAGAACAAAGATAGAACCACATCATATTTGTCAATATACAACATTCAGTGAGCAGGTAAGTAGACAGATGAAAATACATGCAGGTGCATCTCAAAAAATTTGAATATCAAAAAATTTAATGTATTTCAGTAATTTAATTCAAAAAGTGAAACTCCTATAAATTAGTTAGTTACACACAGAGTGATATATTTCAAGCATTTCTCTCTTAATTTTGATGATGACCTACAGCTACGGTAGGAAAAACCCAAATTCTGTTTCTCAGAAAATTAGAATATTGTAAAAAAAATAAAAAATAAAAATAAAAAATAAAATAGTTCAATACTGTAGACTCATGGTGTCACACTCTAGATAGCGAATTAACGCAACACACCTGTAAATGTTTCCTGAGCCTTTAAATAGTATTTCAGTCTGGTTCAGTAGGTTACACAATCATGGGGAAGACTGCTGACTTGGCAGTTCAGGAGATATTCATGGACATCCTACCCAAGGAGGGTAATTCTCAAAAGGCCATTGCTAAAAAAGCTGGATGTTCACAGAGTGCTCTATCCAAGCATATTCATGGAAAATGGAGTGGAAGGAAAAAGTGTGGTAGAAAGGTGCAAACAATAGGGATAACAGCAGCCTTAAGAGGATTGTGAAACAAAGGGTTATTCAAGAATTTGGGGAAGATACAAAAGACTATGGCTGGTCTCAGTGCTTCAAGAGCCACCACATGCAGACATATTCAGGACAACTGTCGCATTCCTTGTGTCAAGCCACTCCTGAACCAGAGACAATGTCAGAAGCGTCTTACCTGGGCTAAAGGAGAAAAAGGACTGGACTGTTGCTCAGTGGTCCAAAGTCCTCTTTCTAGAGGAAAGTACATTTTGCATTTCATTTGAAAATCAAGGTCCAGAGTCTGAAGAGGCACAGAATCCAAAGTTATATGAGGTCCAGTGCGAAGTTTTCAGTCTGTGATGATTTGGGGAGCCATGCCATCTGCTGGGGTTGGTCCACCGTTTTACAAAGTCAGCGCAGCCCTCTACCAGGAAATTCTAGAGCACTTCATGCTTCTCTCTGCTGACCAGCTTTATGCAGATGCCGATTTCATTTTCCAGAAGGACTGGGCACCTGCCCACACTGCCAAAACCTGGTTTACTGATCATGGTATCACTGTGCTTGATTGGCCTGCAAACTCACCTGACCTAAACCCCATAGAGAATTGAGAAACCAGACCCAACAATGCAGACGAGCTAAAGGCCGCGATCAAAGCAACCTGGGCTTCCATAGCAACTCAGCAGTGCCACAGGCTGATCCCATCCATGCCACGCAGCATTGATGCAGTAATTCATGCAAAAGGAATCCCAACCAACTATTGAGTGCATACTACAGTGCCTTGAAAAAGTTCATAACCCCTTAAAATTTTCAATTTCTCATGTTACATTTATATGTTTTTTGCTGTATTTTATTGGGATTTTATGTGATAGACCAACACAAAGTGTCACATAATTGTGAAGTGGAAGACAAAACTATGAATGGTTTTCAATTTGTTTTTACAAATAAATATGTAAAAAGTGTGGCGTGCATTTGTATTCAACACCCCGAGTCCATACTTTGTACGACCACCTTTCGCTGCAATTGTAGCTGCAAGTCTTTTTGGGTATGTCTCTACCAGCTTTGCATATCTAGAAATTGAAAGTGACATTTTTGCCCATTCTTCTTTGCATAATAGCGCAAGCTCTGTAATATTGGATGGAGAGCGTCTGTGAACAGCAATTTTCAAGTCTTTCCACATGTTCTCAATTGGAATTAGGTCTGGACTATGACTGGACCATTCTAACACATGAAAATGCTTTGATTTAAACCATTCCATTGTAACTCTGGCTGTATGTTTAGGGTCATTGTCCTACTGGCAGTTGAACCTCCGCCCCAGTCTCAAGTCTTTTGTAGACTCCAACAGGTTTTCTTCCAAGATTGCCCTGTATTTGGCTCCATTCATCTTATCAACTCTGACAAGCTTCCCTGTCTCTGATGAAGTAGAGCATCCCCACAACATGTTCCTGCCATCACCATGTTTCACGGTGGGGGTGGTGCGTTCAGGGAGATGTGCAGTGTTAAGTTTTCCACCACACAGAGTTTTGCTTTTAGGCCAAAAAGTAAAAATTTTGGCCTCATCTGACCAGAGCCCCTTCTTCCACATGTCTGCTGTGGCTGGCTTCTTGCAAACTGTCAACAGGACTTCTTAAGGATTTCTTTCAACAATGGCTTTCTTCTTGCCATTCTTCCATAAAGGCCACATTTGTTTCATTTGATACAGCTGTGGATCTCTGCAGCTCCTCCAGAGTTACCATGGGCCTCTTGGCTGCTTCTCTGATGAATGCTCTCCTTGCCCGGCCTGTCAGTTTCGGTGGATGCCCATGTCTTGGTAGGTTTGCAGTTGTGCCATACTCTTTCCATTTTTGGATGATGGATTGAACAGTGCTCCATGAGATGTTCAAAGCTTGGGATGTTTTTTTTATCTTTCAATATGTTTTTATTAATTAGTCAAAGTGAGATAACAAGACAATGTCATAGAAAGTACATTCAATAAACATCAGCCCCTAGAGATGTGATTAAGCATCAGCATCTGGAAGTCCTTCCAGCAGGACAAGTCAAGATACAGCATCTCAAAACTTTAAGCTGAAAAATAAACTATATTTGGTAGAAATATTGGTGAGGCGTACACTACGTATCAACATAGAAGGATATTATTTGTTGATGGCCGGGTCATGAAATATGTATCACATTCTTCAGGGACCAGTTACATAGAATCCTAAGGAGCCGTCTTGACCCATATTGCTAGGAGTGGTGATAGCACAGGGAAAAGGTATTGTGTAGGAGCCAAATAAGGGGGATAGGGAAGGGAAGGGTAAGGGGGATAGGGAAGGGAAAGGGAGGGGGAAGGGGGATAGGGAAGGAAAAGGGAGGGGAAGGGGGATAGGGAAGGGAAAGGGGGGGATAGGGAAGGGAAAGGGAGGGGAAGGGGGATAGGGAAGGGAAAGGGGGGGGGATAGGGAAGGGAAAGGGAGGGGAAAGGGAGGGGAGGAGGAAGAAAAGGGGAAAAAAAAAAAAATCAGTAGAGGGGGTGAATACAAAAAACGTACACCACACTTTTCAGATTACTTTATTTGTAAAAAAAAAAAAAAATAATCTGAAAAGTGTGGTGTATGTTTTGTATTCACCCCCTCTACGCTGATAAACCCCCCCCCCCCCTTTTTTTTTTTTTAAATAAAGTAACCATTTATCATTTTCCTTCCACTTTGTGTTGGTCTATCACATAAAATCTCAATAAAGTACATTTAGGTTTTTGGTTGTAATATGACAATATGATAAAATGTGGCCAATTTCAAGGGTTATAAATACTTTTTCAAGGCACTGTATACCATATATGGACAGTTAATACAGAAATGTTGGCTTACTGTAAAATTATTTCCCACCCGGCCACTGCACATAAAACGGCCTGGTGGTCCTTTCCTCGTTCTGAGTGGAACGAGTGCTCGCAGTGCGGCCACGAGGCGTGCTACGGCTCTATCCTGTGAGCTCAGTGCGGGGGGGGGGGGGGGCGGAGGGTAGGGGGGTTATCTGCAGATCTTTGGCAGCTCTGTGTGAGGATTATTTTATACAGAGAGCCGTTACAGATCACCATACAAAAAGTACACCAAGCACAACTGATATACCCCTGTCCCTATACACATTTATTGTCCCAATAAAACATCTGTCAGTCCCCCATCATTGACAACACCAAATAAACACTGATTTGGGTTATTTTTACCAAAGAAATGTAGCAGCATCATTTTTGGTCAAAATTTATCAAGCGAAATTACTTATTTGCAAAATTTTATAACTAAGAAAAATGTATTTTTTTGGAAAATTTTCAATACTTTATTTGTAGTGTAAAAAATAAAAACCCCAGCGCTGATTAAATACCACAAAAAAAAAAAAAATAAATAAAAAAGCTCTATTTGTGTGAAAAAAAAAAAGTATACAAATTTCATTTGAGTGCAGTGTTACATGACTGCGCAAATGTCAAAGTGTGACAGCGTTGAAAGCTGAAAATTGGTCTGGGAAGGAAAGGGGTGAAAGTGCCCGGTATTGATGTGGTTGAAAAACTTTTTTTATTGGTCTTATGTAATATATGTGAGATACTGAATTTTTGGTTTTCACTAGCTGTGAGCCATAATCATCAAAATTTAAAGAAACAAATACATCACTCTGTGTGTAATCTATATAATAAAAGAGTTCTGCTTTTTGAAATTAAATACTAAAATAATTTATCTTTTTGAAAGTATTCTATTTTTTTGAGATGCACACATACATGGCTGCCCACCAATACAACATAACCAGGTCCTGGCCCTCCACTGCATTGGCAGCACAACCCGATTTAAAAAAATATCCCTCAGTCTTCTGAGTGAGCAAAGAAGCAGCAGAAAAGTGTTGATTTATCATTCTGCCCTCTCCTGCCCTTGAATTCACCACCAGCATTCATGCCCCCCTTGATAAATTCTACCTGCCTATTCATCCCTACCCTATAAGATATGGCCACGGAGGTGCGCTTATTGTAGAGGGAGGATGCTGGGTGCTGCTCATCCCCAAGTTCAGACGTGAGGAAAGTTGAGCCCCTAAAAACAAAATAAAGTCAGGATCAAATGGGGGCAAAGAGACCCTACTACCAAAGAAAGGTAAAAGTGGGATACTTTTAAAGTTGAATGTGGTAGACCGGTTCACTTGGACAGGCTCAAAAAAGTTTAAAAACTGAAACCTGTACTAAAATGAATATGGAGTCAGAACATCTGACCTACATACTCTTTTTTTTAACAGCCTACACATACAGGAAGTGTCAGTGCAGGTCATTTTTAAAAAGGAAGCTCCTAAGTGTAGCGGTACCCCGTAGGGGCTGCCAATGATGTGGCCCACCTGTCACCCTGCCCAGCATTCACTTCCCAGACACTCCAAGATAATGAACAGTCCGTTGGCTTTGTTTTGTTGTTTTTATTAAGGGAGTTTAACTTGGATTGGGTATGGGATTTATGGGCTGTCCAATAGAATCATAGCAAAGTTGCTAGGGACAACTATGTACACTTTCCAAGACTCCGCCAGCACAACTCTTGACTTCCTATCTAGGAGTTCACTCCATTCTTCCTGAATGTCACTTCCAATTTATTGATTCCAGGAACAGCTAGCACATGGTAGCTAGGCCTGACACTGGCTCGGCCAGGCCTAAATAATGTGTCATTTGAAGGCAGGGACTGTGGGCCCCTATAGTGTAGCAGAAAATATGAAAAGGCTTGTTAGTGTTAGCTGTCCACCTGGTGGACTACTGCTCCCAGTCAGTCATTCTCAGGGCATGCCAGCCCTCCTGGCTGCAGTTGCCAGACTTCACTGCCCATGACATTGCAATTCTCTACTGGCTCCACACCAAACTCTGACTGTTTCCTCTCAGTGATCTCTGGCATGCCTCTCCAGTCCTCCTGACTGCACGTCACTTACCAGCCCTCCTGGCTGCGACCGATGGTTCCCTTCTGAAGACTTGCTTGGCAGTACAAACTCCTGCTGTCCTCTCAGACTCCTACTGTTTGGATCCTTCATGCATTCTTGAAGGACACCATCCTGCACCCGAATCCGAGGCCCAAGGTCACCCCCCCAGACTGGGGAACTCCCTCAAAGGCCCGGAAAGCCTAGTATTCCATCCTCAGTTCTTCCACCCAATAACTCCTTTCCAGCTGGGCTGACTCTAGGTATTTAAGGAGGCCTGTCCCCTGCCAATCCAGGTTGGCGATTGGTCAGGGCTCCTTAACACACCCCAGGCAGCTCCACCTCTACTCTCCTGCTCTCTTTCTAGTACCTTCCAGAAGGCTCTAGAAAGAAGAGGGAGGTCCTAGTGATGCTACCTGTGAATCACCAGATGCTGCTCTGAGCCACTCCCAGCCCACACAAACTAAAACAAACAGGCCTAGCTTTCAGACCTGCCTAAATTCACCTATACTTAGGTATACTAACAAAAAAACAACAAACACTCTAGTACCTAACTAGGTAGAGGATGCCACAAAAGCATGGCGGTTTCTACTTCTCAATTGACCAATTCCAGTTGCCTGGTTGTCCTGCTGACCCTCTGGCTTCAATAACTTTAATGTCGAACCCAGAAGTAGTATACAAATGAAGTCATGGGACCTTTATTCAACTTACTGATCTGCATACTTGTTTCAAGTCAATGACTCGGCAAGTAGTGAATGTTAGGTCAGAAATGGCAGCTCTATAATAAAGCAATATTAAACCCTCAGTTTTTAAGCACTTTCAGCAGCTGAATTAATCACTTAATGAATATGGAGCTTCTTTATTTTTTAATCCTTGCCTATGTTCCAGTTTAGGCTGATACTATGACCACTGCTCCAGGTTTCCCATTTCAGGGTGGCTCCTTTCTCTTGCAGCATCCTATATCGCCCCCCTTGCATGCAGGGACTAACATTATGTCTCCTCCACTGTGTAGATCAACAGAAACACACAGTCCTGTAGCTTAGAATGGCTCACTCACCTGATCCTCCCTCCTCCAAGCTAAAAGATTGGCTTGAAGCTGCACTGTCCAGTTAGTGTTAGTGCTTTCCGGTGAATATCTAGTGTTAGTGCTTTCCGGTGAATATCAGAGGTCCAGGGAAGTGGCAATGAAAGTACAGGAGCCAGCAGCACCAAGGCCTCATGCACACTGGATGTTAGAACATTGAAAAAATTGCAGTAGCTTTGCAGTGAGTTTTTCAACATTTTTATTTTTATTTTTTCAATGGGATCAAAAACATTAAAAACCGCTGGTGAGACGCGTTTGAGAGTTTATTGCCTTTTTTTGACGTTAGAGCGTTTTTACAGCTTAAAAACTCCTCTCAGAAACCATCAATTTTGGGTATTTTTATACAGCCAAAAACAGTTGATAACCTATGTGTTCATGGACACATAGGATAACATGCTGGAAAGTTCATTGACTGTAGAAAAAATAAAAAAAATCTGAAGCCAAAAACAGCATCTGACATACCTGCTTAGACCAAGTCTGTCCAGACAGTATGGTCACTTGCTGATTTGACACCATCCACTGGCAGCTTGACTCATCAGTAAGACACAGGTTGAATCCAATGCAATTTTATTTCAGACAACTGAAGTACAGAGGTTATTTTTCTAGTCTTCTAGATGTGTAAGAAGACAATGACCCTGTCACTGTTAAAAAAAAAACAACAAAAAAACACACCTAACACTGACTGATAAAAAAAATGGAAGTGTAGAGAATCTAGCTCAGAATAACTAGCCCTAAACAGGAGGGGATGACAGCGGATGATACCAAAATAGCATTGTAAAGAAGTTGCAGGGAACCTATGCTGCCACCAGATGTCAGTGTAGCACTGACCCCCAAAGGAGCTGCTGGTTTTATTTGGGCTTACCGTTACCTCACCTGCTTGCTTCTCCGTCTTGGTAGATGGCCCAAAGAATGTGAAAACTGACACTGAATCCTCTTTTGGGTTATTTATTTAGAACAAAACAAAGTCTCTCAATAGAGGGTAGAGGGTTAGGAGTGAGTTCAGGCACTTAGATTGCAAGATGGCAGTCTTGAGAGAAAATCCATGTGGATATATGTGGATAAATTTAAAGAACTGGCATATGGTACCAGGTTCTCTCAGCCGATTTGGCGATACCGTATGAGTGTTGATCCAGGTTGCGTCCTTCAACTAAGCCTCCAGGCTCCTTCAGAGAAATCAGCCTTGCGCACGGTCTTCTCCTGAAAGTGTCCTCTCCTGGGGTCCTTCAGTTGCTGGGCCTCTCCCTTCAGATGATCAGTTGATCAGTATCAGGATCAGTAGGCCCCTGAAATTCGGTCTGGCCTGTCCCTGCAGTTGTGTCGCCTCTGGCTAGCCGGCCCCGAGACTCAGCATGCATAGTTCCGCACCCCAGGCCAGGAGGGCCATGGGGCTGGGTCAGGAGGACCACCAGAACCGGACAGAAAATAATCCCCTGCCAACGTAGCGTCCGTACCTTAAATACCACCCCCCAGAATGCACAGCAGGAAAACACTCCCACTGGGCTGGTTCAGAGAGAATAGTGGCATTCAATGCACCCAGCTAGAGACTGCGTTCCTACCCTTGCCGGTGGTGACAGCGACACCTGCAGTCAAGGAGAACCCAGTGCAACCCAGCTGGACTGGTAACGAAACCAGAAATTTAGAGATATAGTCCCGAAGCCCAACTGTGGCTTCAGGCAACTTAACTTTTCAAAAACAATAGCGCCTGCTCGTCAGGAGCCAACGCTACTCAGCATACAAAAAAAAATAAAAAATAAATGCAGTTCAATACAAGACATAAAAATACATGGAAATGGGACAGACTAGCAAGTGCTTGGGTAACATTTTAACAAATAGTTTACTGCTGGGAAATGTTTATTTTACTGTGCTCAGTGTACAAAGCTATACAAATAACCTCTGCATTGTAACCCTTGCTGCACTTTGCAACATGTTATCAAAAAAGCAATGAATGGAGTCCGTTACCCACCTCTCTCTAAGGCCACGGTTTTAGTACAGTCTAGAAGGAGCTGGTGTGGCTCTCTCGATGGAACCAACGTCTTTTTTCTTCGTCTTCTTCTCAAGTGATGGGCCAGGAAAATAACAGATATTGTGCTGAATGCAGTCGCTACAAGAATTTTCTTCAGCCCAGGATAAGCCCTCAGCTGCGGTTCAGAGAAAGCAATGACTTTTTAGATCATGTTTTTCCACATGCTTTTTAAAAATTGCCACAAATCTGATAAAGTGGCCCTTTCAAACTATACAGAGGCAGAATAAGTGTCAATATTAAGTATATACAGTTGTGTTCAAAAATGTCCATACCCTGGCAGAAATCGTGAAATTTTGGCATTTTATATGAATTGATCTTTCTGGTAACTTGACCATGCAGCTAATTTTTATTCAAGTATCTTCGTAATGTGCTCCTTAACCACTTACAGACCGGACCATTTTGCTGGTCAAAGACCAGACCACTTTTTGCGATTCGGCACTGCGTCGATTTAACTGACAATTGCACGGTCGAGCGACGTGGCTCCCAAACAAAATTTACGTGCTTTTTTCCCCACAAAGAGCTTTCTTTTGTTGGTATTTGATCGCACCTGCGGTTTTAATTTTTTGCGCTATAAACAAAAATAGAGCGCCAATTTTGAAAAAAAAAAAATGCATTATTTTATTTATTATACTTTTTGTTATAATAAATATACCCCATAAATATATAAAAAAAAAAACATTTTCCCTCAGTTTAGGCCAATACGTATTCTTCTACATATTTTTGGTAAAAAAAAAAACAAAAAAAAAACGCAATAAGCGATTATTTATTGGTTTGCGCAAAAGTTATAGCGTTTACAAAATAGGGATAGTTTATGGCATTTTTATTAATCATTTTTTATAATTTTTTTTTTTTTACTAGTAATGGCAGCGATCAGCGATTTTTATTGTGACTGCGACATTATGGCAGACACATCGGACATTTTTGACACCATTGTCAGTTATACAGCAATCACTGCTATATAAATGCAGTGATTCCTGTGTAAATGACACTGGCAGTGAAGGGGTTAATCAGTGGGTGGCAGTGTAGGGGTTAAGTGTTCCTAGGGGTGTGTTACTAACTGTGGGGGGGTTGAGCTTTCATTTAGTGAACACTGATCTCTGCTCCAATCAAATGTAGCTGAGATCAGCCTCACTAGTTCCTAGGCAGAATGGAGAAATGCTGTTTACAATGGCATTTCTCCATTCAGCCGTCCCATGAGACGATCGCGGGTATGCCCGCGGCGATCGAGTCCACGGGACCTGCGACCGGACTCACAGGGGTCCCGACCGGCATGCGAGCGCGCCGCCGGCGCGATGGCAGGGCGGCGTTGAAGATTGGACGTACCTGTACGCCAATATGCCTGCCCGTGCCATTCTGCCGACGTATATCGGCGTGCGCTGGTCGAGAACTGGTTAAAGAAGAAGTAAACCCTAATGGGTTTACTTAGTCTCCCTGCAAAGGTAAAGCATAATGGGCTACTCTGCATTGCATAGTAGCCCATTATGTGTCACTTACCTGACACAGGAGCCAGCTATGTCTCCGCTGTTCCCTGTAGTACAGAGCATCCATCTTCTTCTGGGTATGGCTGCTTCGGACACTCATAGCGCCGGAGCAGTGATGATGTCACTCACATGCGCACGGGAGCTGCCACTAACGGCACAGCGGTGTCTGTCTTTCGGCAAATATCTCCTAAACAAGGGATATGCAATTAGCGGACCTCCAGCTGTTGCAAAACTACAAGTCCCATCATGCCTCTGCTTCTGGGTGTCATGTTTGTGGCTGTCAGTGTCTTGCTATGCCTTATGGGACTAGTAGTTCTGCAACAGCTTGAGGTCCGCTAATTGCATATCCCTGTCCTAAACCGTGTAGGTTTAGGAGATATTTCTTGGACCTACAGGTAATCCTTAATCTAGGCTTATCTGTAGGTCAAAGTGGTTTGTAAGGGTTTACAACCACTTTAAAAACATTTTTCCAGAGCAGCCTGTATGTCTCCTGAAGTTATCTGTGGGTTTTTCTGTGTAACCCAAACAATTCTTCTGGCAGTTGTGGCTGCAAACTTTCTTGCTCTGCCTGGCCATGACTTGGTATCAAGAGATCCCAGAATTTTTCACTTCTTACAAAAGTGATTGAACAGCACCGATTGTAAAGATGGAAAAGGATATAAAATGAGATCTAAAGCCTTGAATATGCCAAAAGTGTCATTAACTTGTTAGGCAGGTTGTTTGACAGTTCTTTTCTGCTCCCCATGGCTCAGTATCTCGTCTGCTCAGTGCATTTATTTATGTGAGCAAACAAACTCATTAACAGTTTATACACAGACACTAATTGCAATTTAAAAAGTCACAGATGTGGGAAATTAACCTTCAGGCTGGGTTCACACTATTGCAAATTTCTCTGCATCCAATTCGCATTGCAGGAGAGAGTGCCCTGCTCTCTATGGAGCTGGTTCACACGTCTTCGGAGTGGCTCCGGTGCAAATTGCACAGGAGTCCTGTGTGGCTTTTGGTCCATTTTAGGTCTGAATTCAGCCATAAATATAGACTGAAATCGGACCTGAAATGGTGAACAGTGTTGCTCTGTGCTCCAGTCTAATTGCCATTTTAACCTGTATGCGTCACCTTGTGTGTCGGTAACAACATTTCAGGGGATGGAAACTTTTGATCAGGGACCTTTGTGTGATTTCTGTTAGGATTTAAAAAAAAAAGAGCCAAGCAACTATGTGATAACAAATGGCTTCATGTGATAACTATCCTTAAAAAAAAATATATTTTTTTTTTGGCATCATCAGTCATATTTTTTAAATTTCAGTGTGAAAATTTCACAATTTCTGCCAGGGTATGCAGACTTTAGAGGCTGACCGGGAGAGGTGCCAGATAAGTGCAACTGCAGACTGGGGGGGGGGGGGGGGGGGGTGCATTTTTAAATCATAATGGCAACAGAAACTACCCAAATGATCCTGATCAAAAAAGTTTACATACCCCAGTGACAGGGCCGTCTTTAACGCAGGGCAAAAGGGGCAGCTGCCCAGAGCCCTGTCATTGTTGGGGGCCCTGCGCTGCCCACTTTTTGAGCCCTGCACTGCCCACCGGCTACTTGCTAATGTCACAAAACAGAAGCGCTGCTCCTCTCCCGGCGGCCGCTCTGGGAAGTGTCTGATACACACACGCTCTGTGAGAGCAGAGGAGGAAGGGGGCGGGGAATCTGCACAGGGGAAGCTACCTCACACTGGCATGCTGCACGGACATCGGGGGACTGGAGAACATGCTGTGAGTAGCTTTTGGGACAGAGGAAAACTCTGTACTGGAATGGCAGAGGGGGGGGGGGGGGGGGCTTTTAGGGAGGAAAGTTTTACCTTGTACTTGGGGGGAGAGTGGAGTGTGGAGCTCTGTACTGGAATCTAGAGGGGAGGAGAGCCATGCATCCCTACACTCTGCACCCACCACACCCCCTCCCTGCACTCTGCATCCAGCCCTCACCCCCTGCACTATGCACCCACCCCTCACCCCCTCCCTGCACTCTGCACCCACCCCTCACCCCCCTGCACTCTGCACCCACCCCTTACACCTCGCCCCCACCCTGCACCCACCTCGGCCCCTCCCTGCACTCTGCACCCACCTCGGCCTCTGCACCCTGCACTCTGCACCCACCTCGCCCTCTGCACCCTGCACTCACCCCCTGCACCCTGCACCCACCTCACCCCCTGCACCCACCCCTCACCCCCTCCCTGCACTCTGCACCCACCCCTCACCCCCTACATTCTGCCCCCACCCCACACCCCCTCCCTGCACTCTGCATCCACCTGCACTCTGCACCCACCCCTCACCCCCTGCACCCACCCCTCACCCCCTCCCTGCACTCTGCACCCACCCCTCACCCCCTCCCTGCACCTAGTGCACCCCTTAACCCTGCACTCTGTATGTAGCGCACCCATGAACCTTGCACTCTGCACAAAGTGTTCCCCTCAACCCTGCACTCTGAAAGTAGCGTACCCCTCAATGCAGAATTCTGCACATATCGCACCCCTCAACCTTGCACTCTGCACCTAGCACCCCCCCAACCCTGCACTCTGTAAATAGTGCATCCCTGCACTCTGTACCTAGCATACCCTTGAATGCTGCATTCTGTACATAGTGCACCCTTCAACCCTGTGTGTATGTAGCACACCTTTCAACTATGCACTCTGTACATAGTGCACCCCTCAATGCTAGTGCAGTTTAGCCACACCCGCAATTTGATGCAGAGGTTATGATGTGCAGTAACCTCTAGCAACCAATCAGTGAGCAATAATGATTTGCAGTAACCTCTAGAAACCAATTAATGAGCAGTAATGTTTTGTAACCTCTAGCAACCAATCAGCAAGCGGAAATGATGTGCTGTAACCTCTATCAACCAATCACAGTCGCTACCTGATCTGCTGCAGTAAACTCATTTTGAGTCTAGCTGGGGGGGGGGGGGGGGCATTAAAATGTTTGCCCAAGGTCCAATCAATATTAAAGACGGCCCTGCCCGGTGATTTTGGCCTGATAACATGCACACAAGTTGGCACAAAGGGGTTTGCATGGCTATTAAAAAAGGTAACCACCCTCACCCGTGATCTGTTTGCTTGTAATTAGTGTGTGTGTGTGTGTGTGTGTGTGTGTGTGTGTGTGTGTGTGTGTGTGTGTGTGTGTGTGTGTGTGTGTGTGTGTGTGTGTGTGTATATAAAGGGTCAATGATAGACACTTGTATGTTTAATACAGTGCTGGACTGAAGTTTCTGAATTTGGAGTCATGGAGAAAACAAAAGAATTTTGCCAAAACAGCATAGAGACAAACCTCAAACCTTCTGCCACAAATTCATTTGGAGTGACGAGACCAAAATTGAGCTTTTTGGCCACAACCATAAACGCTACAATTGGAGAAGAGTCAACAAGGCCTATGATAAAAAGGTACGGCAGTAAATCGCTAATGGTTTTGGGGATGTGTGAGATACAAAGGCACAGGAAATTTGGTCAAGATTGATGGCAAGATGAATGCAGTATGTTATAAAAAAAATACTGGAGGAACATTTGCATTCATCAGCCAGGAAGCTGCGCATGGGACGTACTTGGACATTCCAACATGACAATGATCCAAAAAACAAGGCCAAGTCGACCTGTCATTGGCTATAGCAGAATAAAAGTGAAGGTTCTGGAGACATGGATGAGCGAGTTTGGGATGGAGGAACTTGACTGGCCTGTACAGAGTCCTGACCTCAACCCAATAGAACACCTTTGGGATGAATTAGAGCGGCGACTGCAAGCAATACCTACTCATCCAAGATCAGTGACCTTACAAATGCGCTTCTAGAAGAATGATCAAACATTCCCATAGACACACTCCTAAACCTTGTGGACAGCCTTCCCAGAAGAGTTTAAGGTGTTATAGCTGAAAAGGGTGGACCAACTCAATATTGAACCCTACGGACTAAGACGCCATCAATGTTCATGTAAAGGCAGATGTCCCAATACTATTGACAATATAGCGTATTTGCAAATGTGTGCAAATAAAACCTCTGTTTTTAACAATGGGTCCATTTTGCTGTTTTTTTTTTGTTTTTGTTTTTTTATTTGCAGGCAAACTGGTAAGTGCGCTAGGTCATTTATGTCTGTTTGTGATGTGCATTGCCCTTACATGTGCACCTTATTGCAAAGGCTAGATAGAAGTTGGGGTGGTTGCCATCTTTCTGTATATAAAAACAGCCAACGCATTTCAGAGGCAACACTACTCTACTTCCATCAACGCTACAAGCAAGCAAAGTTAATGTGACTGTGGCTAGGCAGCGCATCAAGCGAAACCAAATGTTTATGTCTGTGTTCTGGGCATTTAGCCTTAGGTGCATACTGCCCTAAATGTTAGCTCCACTCTGCTCTATAAAGCCTTCAGCCTTCAACCTTCAACAGCTTTCAACCTTTCATAGAGTTCTACAGGCTGCTGGCAGCAAGGCTTTTCCTTTTGCCTTCAAGAAATTCCTTAAAAAAAAAAAAAATAAAAAAAAAAAAAAAAATACCACATTTGATCATTAAATGGTGTGAAGTATCATAAATAAAAAATAAATTCCTTTTATACTTTACACCTTTTAGTGCCCATATTATCCATTGTAACATGTTTTTTGCCCCTTCACAGAGAATAAATGCACATCCACTTATAAAAAAAAGCAACCTCTAGGCCAGTGATGGCGAACCTTGGCACCCCTGATGTTTTGGAACTACATTTCCCATGATGTTTATGCACTCTTCAGTGTAGTTGAGCATCATGGGAAATGTAGTTCTAAAACATCTGGAGTGCCAAGGTTCGCCATCACTGCTCTAGTCGTTTACTTGATTTCGCCGCTCCGCCCATCTGCAATGGGTAGCATGAAGGAGACCCAGTCTCCTACTGATCATTTAATTACTGTAGATTATGGAAAGGGCCTTGGAACTTTTTTTTTCCCCTTTGGGATTATTAGGCCTCATGCCCATGCACGATTTAAAAAAAAAACGAGCTGTAAAGCTAGTACCGATGCCTGGAAAAAAGTAGCGTTAAAAAACTAGATTTTTACCACATTTTGCATTAGTGTTTGCGTTAAGTAGCGTTTAAGAAAAATACATCTCTTGGCTATATTACACTCCCAAATTACCCACAATGCCACAGAAACCCCCCAAAAAAAACAAAAAAACGCTGCAGCTCAAAAACGGCGATGCAGAGTTTTTGCGTTTTTACAGCTATAGCTCTATCGCTAAGCCTCAGAACGCCCTGGTCCTGGGTTTTTTTTGCAGCTTAAAAATGCCTATGCCATAAAAAACGCCATGGTGGGCATGAGGCCATAGCCTAACATGGAGAGGCATTTTTAAGCTGCAAAAAACGTTCATAAAAAGCGGCTGTAAAAACATCCATGGCCATGAGGCCTTAAAGTATTCTGAATCTGAAACAGAACTTGCTCTGTGTCCAGTAGAAGATTCAAGGTTGGAGGTGGGATTGGAACTCCTGTGTTGAGGCTGGACAACAGGAGACACTAAAAATGTAAGGCCAGCGAACATTTGTGAACGATTCAACTCAACTCTAACAACTACTAACTGAAATATCAGCTTCAAGCCACTCGTTTTTCACAAGAACGGCTCCACTTTTCCACATATTATGGTGACCACATAATGCCCCCTCAGATGTTTCCTACCCAATTTAACAAGACCAGAATTGTCCTTCAATTGTCATCTCTTCCTCTTGTACAACAAACATTCACATAAGGATCCATTTCCACTACTTGAAAAGTCTCACGCTAACCTTCTTTCTGCTGTAATAACAGAACGGATGCTTCTTTCTCCTACAACAAACCATCTAAAAAGGAGGTCAGAGAGAAACCCCAAAAAAACTTCAGCCTCCAGCTTTCTCCCCTGCATTTCTGTTAGCTGAGAATTACAGGCTAGCAATACTAGTTCATACATCTCCAAGAATTGTGATACTACCCCAAAATAGCCCTCAATAAATAGACAAGAGGAGATGGAGACTCATGTGCTCCGATATCCCCAGTACTCAGGCATTAAAATGTCCAAAATAAGAGAAAAAAATAATAATCCGGCACCACAATGTCTCAGCAATAAAATATACGATTTTATGAGAGTTATCCATTAAAAGGAATCAACAACTATAATTATTGACGCGTTTCAGCCTCTTACATAGGCCTTATTCATAACAGACTAAGGCCTATGAAAGAGGCTAAAATGCGTCAATAATTACAGGTACTGAATCCTTTTAATGGATGGATCTAAAAAAGCTTGTATGTTTTATTGTTGAGACATGGTGGTGCCGGATTTTTTTTTTTCTCTTCTATTAGCAATACTAGTTGACTTGAAAACATTTGCTATTCTGCAGGGCAATCTTACAGACCCCCAAAACAAAAATTTAATTTACCAGACTTAAAATGTGATGGCTGCATTTGTTTACTTTATGCAGACTTTTTACACCTGGTGATTCTGCGAAAAAAAAATAACCACAAACACAAGTTCCCTTCATAGCTACACTAATTTCTCTATTGTATGTATGGAGGGAACCATGGTTAGGCTTTACTTCAAAACAAGTCTGCCCTCGTTCATCTGCATTAGGGTCATCATACACATTACAATATGGCTGTGCAATAATTGATTGTAACATTTTAGATTTATCAAAACGATGTAATACGAGGACCTACCTAACCTATCCAATCAATCTGTATTCAATCAGGCAGGCCCTTGAACTATACAGTTGTTGGCAGATCTAAAGAAGATTGTACAAACAGATTGTAATGGGATTCCTCCCATATTAAATTGTAACTGTACCCTCTACCCTCGTGTTGTAAAGCACTGCGCAAACTGTTGGCGCTATATAAATCCTGTATAATAATAATGTGTTCTGTGAGCCTCACATGGTGGATTGATGAGATTAGAATATTACCAAACGAAGAGAAGGATTTTTGCTTTCTTTTACACTCTTTTACACTCACAGATAGTGACAAGGACACTGCATTTTTGCAAAGATCAGTTTTTTTTGTACTTGCTAAAAATAGGTTTTAGCATAAAAAGTGGAAAGAAATAGCTTTTAATGCCTGCTAAGCATCATATTACAGTAGTACCTTGAAATACGAGCATAATTTGTTGCAGTAGCATGCTTGTAATCCAAAGCACTCATATATCAAAGCGCGTTTTTCCATAGGAATTAATGGAAACTCAGATAAATCGTTCCAGTGTCACTGCTAGTGTATACCATACCGCATGTGGCCAGAGGTGGGGGGGGGGGGGGGCGCCAGAGACACTCAGCAACAGAGTGTTTCCAAGTGTCTCCGCGTGTCACTGGCGCCCCCACACCTCTGGCCACATGCGGTACTGCACACCCAGAGGCTTGAATCTTGCAAATCAATTCAGAATTAAAAAAACAAAAAAACAAAAACAAAAAACAGCTCTTATTGTAAACCGTGTTACTCGCAATCTGAGGTTTTACTGTACATTTTTGTTTTCGCGATTTAGAATTAAAGTTGCACACGCTAATATATTCCTCAATCATCACAGGTGATATAAATCCACTTTGTGTGCACCAAATACGTTTGATAACAAATATTGCAGGTAAAAAGTAGCAGTGACATCATCATTCTACAGCACATAACTTGTGCAGGGAGCAGAGCTGTGGGAGGAACCCAGCAGGCTCCTCCCATTAGAGGCTGCCTGCAGAAAACTGGAGACAAGACCAGTCAGCTTGCTCAAGTAGAGAGAGCAGCCGCGACCGGTCTTTATTATAGGAAGCTTGTGCACAGAGGTAAGAATTCAGGTTGGATTACTGCACAGATTTAGAAATGCATGGGGCACATTAACACAATATGGAGCACCAGCCACCACTGCTTGACACTTCTCCACTCTTGGCAACAGCCCAATCAGGAATGTCCATCCACCGCCTGCCTCCCACTTCTTCAGGAGGTGAGCATCTTATAAAGCCTACTGTACAATGTGTTATTTCCCTTTCAAGTAGATTGTACACACTTCCATTACAGGTGAACGTACCTGTGTGATAGAATTGTAACATGTTAGAGGGAAATCCATAATGCACCGAGTCGCCATTTTGAATGGGTGTGGAGTCTCTGATACGGCGTCTTCTAACGAGGCCATTCATCTCCTAAACTCTCTTCCCGGCAAACTGTAAAAGCAAAAATAATAAGAAACAGCAAGCATATGTAGATAGTCATCATAAAATGACATCACTGGAGAAGCAGACCTATAAAATAAGAGAAACTGATAATAAAATTGGACACAGCTCAAGTTCACTTCACACAACATAAAAAATTAACTACAGTTCAGAACAGAGTCATGGGCCTCATTCATACGGTCATACCTATCTGTACACCCATGTGATGGGCCATCGTTGCATGCATGGGATGTACAGGGGTTTCAAGCATTTGTGTAAAGATAGTCCCCATTCAGGTCTATTGGGACACAGCCATGAGGGTGTGGATTGCGTGTCCCTGAAAATATGCTGTCTCAATCCTGGGACACGCATCCACACGGTTGTCACCTTGGGACCAGTGATTGTGTCCATGCAGCAACTGCTTCCCAATAGACATTAAAGTGGAAATCCAGGCTTGATCTAACTAAGCTTAAACCTGCTCCCACCCTCCTCCTAACTCATATACCAACTACACTGTAGAAGGAAGATGCTCATACTTACCTATTCTCTAGGTGCTCCAGTCCAGTCGTGTGATCAGTTCCCAGGGGCTGGATTCAGTGTAGAGGAGGAACAGTAAACAGAAGCCCAATAGTAATCCTATGGGTGATGTAACTGCCCAGACATTCCATTAATTGTTGGCAATCTCTCCTCTCCCCTGAAGCCGGCAGGTGGGAAGATCACATGACCCGACCAGAGTGATCAGAGAATAGGCAAGTATAGACATCTTACATTTACAAAGGAGGGGGAGAGCTGTTTTAAGCTTAGTTAGAACTATCTGGGTCAAGGGGGTGGGCAAGAGGGGCAGCTTCCCTTGGCATAGCAGTGCAAGAGGACAGAGAATGGACATAGGGCAGTAAACCTATTCTAAGGCATGCATTAACAGGGGGAGGGGGCACAGTTCTGCATTCTGTATCAGCGTCTCCTCTAGCCGATATGGGGGGGGAGAAGGGGTAAGAGTCACTTCTCATGTTTAGTAATGAACACAAGTAATTTCTCTACACATAGTACTGTGTTAGATCAGAAGAGGAGACATGGTGAGGAGCATAGTGACCTATGCCCCGTGTCTGTTCTCCGAAATGTCCGTCTCCTCTCCTATGTACTGTACAACTCCGCCACATCTAAAGTGACCCCGATATGTCCCCAGAGTCTACTTTATTGTACATACAAATCATCCCCGTCACTGTACTCCTATACAGTCCCATCATCCCCATACGGCAATGAATGTCTCTGTATGGCATGTGATGGCACTGTACAACATGTGATCCTGTAATACTCCATTTACAATGAGGGAAACATTATTACTATAGGGCAGTGATGGCGAACCTTGGCGCTCCAGATGTTTTGGAACTACGTTTCCCATGATGCTCATGCACTCTGCAGTGTAGTGGAGCATCATGGGAGATGTAGTTCCAAAACATCTGGGGTGCCAAGGTTCGCCATCACTGCTATAGAGGGTACTAAGTAATACACCAATTATGGGGGAAGCAAAGCTGTGAGCTCTGTGCTCCTCACACATTTCCATCTACTCTATGAAAATACAAGCAGATGTGAATGGAAGGTTTCATTGTCTCATATAAAAATCCAGATACAGTGGAACCTGGGTTTATGAGTAACGCGGTTAATGAAAGACGAGCAACTTTTTTCTTTTTAAATTCTGACTTGGTTTGCAAGTGTTGTCTCGCGAAAACAAGCAGAATTCAAGCTAATGGGGTGTGGAATACTGCATTTGGCCAGAGGTGCGGGGGCGGCAGGGACACTTGGAACGGTTCGGAGCCTCTCGGAATCACTCAGAAATACTCAGTTCCCGAGTTCAGCCGAGCTGTCCTTGAGTATTTCTGAGGCTCTCTGGCGCCCCCTCCCCCATCTCTGGTCACATGTGGTATTGCACGTAATAAAAAGTCAATGCGAACAAATAATCTTTGCTTCCATTGACTTCTGGGGAAACTCGCTTTGATATGCGAGTGCTTTGGATTACAAGCATTCTCCTGGAACGGATTATGCTCGTAATCCAATGTTCCACTGTAGTCAATAAAAGGATTCATTCACAACGTTAGCTCTGATTTAATTTTACTATACCAGTAATGCATGGAATGCCTGTGTGTTGTCACATTCATATGTGTATTCTGCTTTACAAATATATTGTTTTCACTCTGGTCGATAGTAATACATAGAGGAAATTTACATGCACAGCACTATCAGTGACTTTTCCTACTTTGGTTACTGAATGAAGTGCTCTTATCTTTGCCGATTCTTCTGACCATCAGAACATGCTGCTGGGGAGAAAGGAAGGGGGGCAGCTACACTCTGAAGTCTCAGGAGCAAGCAGAGAGAGGACATCAATCAAGCAAAACGACAGGACAAGTGGGTGGATCCAGACTCCAGAGCCAGACCATTGTCGGTATTACACTGTATGAAAGTCTGTAGACCCTCCCACAGGTATTTAGCTCAGTTTTAACAGAATGGGGACAATTCTGTGAGGGCTGGAAAGATTTTTAGATATCAGCAAAAAAAAAAAAAAAAAAAAAGAAACCAATACTTCTCTTTTAAATACCACCAAAATAAAGCTCTATTTGTGTGCAGAAAATGATAGAAAAAAAATAAAAAATTCACATGGTTAGAGCTTAGTATAACCGCGCAATTGCCATTAAAAGTGTGACAGCGCTGAAATATGGCCTGGGCAGGAAAGGGGTGTAAGTGCCCTGTATTGAGGTGGTTAATGAGTGAAATAAGTATTTGATCCCCTATCAATCAGCAAGATTTCTGGCTCCCAGGTGTCCTATACAGGTAACAAGCCGAGATTAGGAGTAATCTCTGAGGCCGGGTTTACACCGGTACGACACAACAGTTGTACCAATTTGGATCTGACTTTGTCCTGCGACTTGAAGCGAGCACCCCCCCCCCTTCTGAACCATACCAGGCCACATGCCCTCAACATGGAGGGGTGGGTGCTTTGGGGCAGGGGGGCCCTGAGCACCCCCCACCCCAAATCACCTTGCCCCCATGTTGAGGCTCGGATGCAAGGTGCTCGGATAAGGGTCTGGTATGGATTTTGGGGGGACCCCACACAGTTTTTTCGGAGTGGGGTTCCCCTTAAAATCCATACCAGACTGAAGGGCCTGGTATGCTCTTGGAGGGGGAACCATAATTTGATGTGGATTTTCCCTTAAAGATCATCAGAGCAGAAGTCGGATGCCAAGGTCGGATCAGTTAAGACGGCGCTCCGACTTTGATCTGATCAATGAGCTGAAGTAGGATCAAAGTCGGACCAAAGTAATGCAGGGAGCATTTTAAAAATTGGACCGACTTGTGTCGGACCAGTTAAGACGGCTCCCATAGGGAAACGTGGATTTCCACATGTCATGGGACATAAGCTCCCAAAGTCAGGAGCTTTTGTCCTACAAGTGTGAACCCGGCCTCAGGCTGGGTTCACACTTGTACGACAAACGCTCCGACATTGGGAGCTCATGACGTGTGAAAAATCAATGTTTCCCTATACGAGCCATCATAACCAGTCTCACACAAGTCAGTCCAACATTGAAAAGGCTCACTGCGCTACTTTGGTCTGACTCTGATGCTACTTCAGCTCATTGAATATCACTGAAGTTGGATCAAAGTCGGATACGACTTTCTCATGCGACTTGTGCTCTGATGATCTTGAAGGGGTGCAAGCCAAACTCCACTCAAAAAAAAAAAAAAAGGCATGGGTTCCCCCTCCAAGAGCATACCAGGCCCTTCAGTCTGGCATGGATTTTAAGGGGAACCCCCACGGGGTGGGGTTCCCCCCAAAATGCATACCAGACCCTTTTCCGAGCAAACAGCCCGACAGGTCAGGAAAGGGTCGGGTGCTTTGGGGCAGGGGGGTCCTGCGCCCCCACCCCAAAGTCCCTTTGCCCCATGTTGATGAGTGCAAGAGCATCTTCTCAACAACCCTTGCTGGGGGTAGTTGGGGTACACGGAGGGGGTTATCGGAATTTAACAAGGGGGTCCCCAGATCCACGCCCCCACCCTATGTAAAATGAGTACCCCTACCCCTACCCATTCACAAAAAATAAAAAGCTCTGGCGTCTCTTCCGACTTCTCTGCCGTCTTCTCGCTCTTTTGCCGAGTCTTCTCCCTCTGTTCTTCTATTGACGTGGCACTCTCTCTCGCTCTAATGCTAGGTGCGCAGTGTCCCACTACTTATATTGGCATGGGGTGTGGGTCATCAGGTGATGTCACCTGGAGGCCCCACCCCCTTATGATGTCACCATCCGGGGCATGATGGGTGGTGACTTCACAAGGGGCGGGGCCTCCAGATGACATCACCCAGTGACCCCGCCTCATGCCAATATAGGTACAGAGATAAGTGTGAAAAATGGACCCTCGCGCCACTAAGTGCTAAACGTGAAATGAAACTAAGTACATAAAAAATGTATCAATATATAATAAAACAACCAGTGGAGTGAAGAAAGTGCAAGTGCTACTAAATAATACAAAAATGCAGCGGGACAAAAATAGTAAACACAAACTATCGCATCAAAATGAATAAAATAAAAAGTCCTGCGCAAATCGTGCCACTGAAAAAATGGATGATAAATATAAAAATATATGAAAAACAAGAGTCAATAAAAAAATCATATAAGTAGACACACCGATGAGTGAAGGTATATGGTGAAAAACAAGAGAAAGAACGGGACCAAATGTTCCAAAATATATAAATCCAGGCTCTCAGAACTCTCACCTCAAGATGGAATAATCAGTCAAAATGAAGATAACCCCAAATAACTTCTCCTTTACTTCTCTGTGTACAATAACCAAGGAATTGCAGATAAAGCATGTAGTATACACTTCTGCCACTAGAGGGCCATTTCCAGCTCTTGTATGTAATACTGCAGCTGTAGACTTGTATTTCCGTGGTATAAAACTTAAAAAGAACACAGAGGGGAGGAGAAAAGGGAGAGACAGAGGGGACTCCAATCGTGTAGTGGTTTCAATAACTAAACGAGTTTATTAAGAGAAAACAATAGACTCTCACATAGACTCTCCCTAGTGGGAGTGGCCGTAGGACAAACCGGAAGTAGCGCAAGACTGGCGGTACACGCCAGATCTCTATCTGTTTGAATTTCTTTTTTTAAATGTAAGAGTCTATTGTTTTCTCTTAATAAACTCGTTTAGTTATTGAAACCACTACACGATTGGAGTCCCCTCTCTCTCTCCCCCTTTTCTCCTCCCCTCTGTGTTCTTTTTAAGTTTTATACCACGGAAATACAAGTCTACAGCTGCAGTATTACATACAAGAGCTGGAAATGGCCCTCTAGTGGCAGAAGTGTATACTACATGCTTTATCTGCAATTCCTTGGTTATTGTACACAGAGAAGTAAAGGAGAAGTTTTTTGGGGTTATCTTCATTTTGCCTGATTATTCCATCTTGAGGTGAGAGTTCTGAGAGCCTGGATTTATATATTTTGGAACATTTGGTCCCGTTCTTTCTCTTGTTTTTCACCATATACCTTCACTCATCGGTGTGTCTACTTATATGATTTTTTATTGACTCTTGTTTTTCATATATTTTTATATTTATCATCCATTTTTTCAGTGGCACGATTTGCGCAGGACTTTTTATTTTATTCACAGAGATAAGTGCACACTGTGCACCTATGCCCGATATGCGAGCTGAAATGGGGGCGTCATTAACATATAATGACACTCCCCAGCAGTTCGCATATGGCAGTGTGAACTGCCATGCGTTCCGGGTGCGATGTGGGAACCCGCAGTTGATTTGCAGGGTTCTCGCATTGCAAAAGTGTGAATCGGCCCTTAGTGCAGTGCACACAACTGTACATGTACGGTGTGAACAGGTCACATAGAAAGCATTTGTTTTCTATGTACTCTTGCTTTGAGCATGTGTTGATCAATAACGAAGAACGCAGCTCAACCTGGGTTGAAAAAAAAAAAAAAAAACCCTGACATCAGACCCAGGTGCTGGGGTAGGCTGCTCAGGCTCAGCCGTATGTTTTTACTGTCTCTCAAATGTAAATGAAGACTAACTCACATACTTTATATAATGTAAATGAATGCACTGGCCCCTTCAGCACCCCAGAAAGTATAGATGTGAATGTGCATCACGAAAAAAGTATCTCCTCTAATCTAATGGCAGTCAGGTTTCTTTCAACATTCCAATAGCAGAGGACAGAGGAATAGTGCCACCTACAGGCTCACAAGAATTCCACCACCTAGTGTTTATTCAGATTATGGTTACAATATTCTGCTTGTATTAAAAGGAAACCTGACATAAGAGAAATGCAGGGGCAGCCACTGCTGACAATGCTAACTGCCCAATAGTTGCTGACATCCAGTGTCATTACATTATGAGAAGCGACCTGGTGCATGTCTGCAGGTCAGAGGTCCTTGGTTGCATGCTTGCGCCATGTTAGAGACCGAGGGCCCATTCAACTTGTGCAATGTGACAAGGGGGGCTAAAATGCAAGTGTTAACACACGTTACCGCAATGCATGGCAACATACCTGCTCTATGCGTGTTGTATTGCCTCACCATTCATTATTAATGGTACCCTGCGCTGTTTTGTACAAAAAACAAAACAAAACAAAAAAAAAAACTGTGCAGCACACCACAATGCATATACAATATGTTGGGGCTGGTCATGTGTTTTTTCCACTCCCTCCCTCTCCTCTGGTGGCAGGCGCAGCTTCTCCTCTCACTCCTCCACCTCTTTCTCCTCCTCTTGTGACAGTTACATGTCCTCTTCCTCACCCTTCTTTCGCCCCCCCTCTTCCTGTGGAAGGCATAGCCCTACTCCTCCCCCTCCACTTCCTGTGGCAGGCATAGCCCTCCTCCTCCCCCTCCTCCTCCTCCTCTTCCTGTGGCAGGCATAGCCCTCCTCTTCCTCCTCCTCCTCCTCCTCCTCTTCCTGTGGAAGGCATAGCCCTACTCCTCCCCCTCCACTTCCTGTGGCAGGCATAGCCCTCCTCCTCCCCCTCCTCCTCCTCCTCTTCCTGTGGCAGGCATAGCCCTCCTCTTCCTCCTCCTCCTCCTCCTCCTCTTCCTGTGGCAGGCATAGCCCTCCTCCTCCTCCTCCTCTTCCTGTGGCAGGCATAGCCCTCCTCCTCCTTTCCCTCCACTTCCTGTGGCAGGCATAGCCCTCCTCCTCCTCTCCCTCTACTTCCTGTGGCAGGTACAGCCCTTAACACCTCACCCTCACCCGCCCTCCCTCCTCCTCCTGTGCAAGGCACAGCCCTTACACCTCGCTCGCCCTCCCTCCTCCTCCTCCTCCTCCTCCTGTGGAAGGCATAGCCCTTACACTTCGCCCTCCCTCCTCCTCCTCCTCCTGTGGAAGGCACAGCCCTTACACCTCGCCCTCCCTCCTCCTCCTGCGGAAGGCACAGCCCTTACACCTCGCCCTCCCTCCTCCTCCTCCTGCGGAAGGCACAGCCCTTACACCTCGCCCTCCCTCCTCCTCCTCCCGTGGAAGGCACAGCCCTTACACCTCACCCTCCCTCCTTCCTCCTCCTGTGGAAGGCAAAGCCCTTACACCTCGCCGCCCTCCCTCCTCCTCCTGTGGAAGGCACAGCCCTTACACCTCCTCCTCCTCCTCCTGTGGAAGGCACAGCCCTTACACCTCCTCCTCCTCCTCCTGCGGAAGGCACAGCCCTTACACCTCGCCCTCTCTCCTTCTCCACCACCACCTCCTCCTCCTGTGGAAGGCAAAGCCCTTACACCTCGCCCTCCCTCCTCCTCCTCCTGTGGAAGGCACAGCCCTTACACCTCGCCCTCCCTCCTCCTCCTCCTGTGGAAGGCACAGCCCTTACACCTCGCCCGCCCTCCCTCCCTCCCTCCCTCCTCCCCCTCCTCCTCCGGAAGGCACAGCCCTTACACCTCGCCCTCCCTCCTCCTCCTCCTGTGGAAGGCACAGCCCTTACACCTCACCCTCCCTCCTCCTCCTGTGGAAGGCACAGCCCTTACACCTCACCCTCCCTCCTCCTCCTCCTCCTCCTGTGGAAGGCACAGCCCTTACACCTCGCCCGCCCGCCCGCCCTCCCTCCTCCTCCTCCTCCTCCTCCTGTGGAAGGCACAGCCCTTACACTTCGCCCTCCCCCCTCCTCCTCCTCCTCCTGCGGAAGGCACAGCCCTTACACCTCGCCCGCCCTCCCTCCCTCCCCCTCCTCCTCCTCCTGTGGAAGGCACAGCCCTTACACCTCACCCTCCCTCCTCCTCCTCCTGTGGAAGGCACAGCCCTTACACCTCGCCCGCCCGCCCTCCCTCCCTCCTCCTCCTCTTCCTGTGGCAGGCATAGCCCTCCTCCTCCTTTCCCTCCACTTCCTGTGGCAGGCATAGCCCTCCTCCTCCTCTCCCTCTACTTCCTGTGGCAGGTACAGCCCTTAACACCTCACCCTCACCCGCCCTCCCTCCTCCTGTGCAAGGCACAGCCCTTACACCTCACTCGCCCTCCCTCCTCCTCCTCCTCCTGTGGAAGGCATAGCCCTTACACTTCGCCCGCCCTCCCTCCTCCTCCTCCTCCTGTGGAAGGCACAGCCCTTACACCTCGCCCTCCCTCCTCCTCCTGTGGAAGGCACAGCCCTTACACCTCGCCCTCCCTCCTCCTCCTGTGGAAGGCACAGCCCTTACACCTCGCTCGCCCTCCCTCCTCCTCCTCCTCCTGTGGAAGGCATAGCCCTTACACCTCGCCCTCCCTCCTCCTCCTCCTCCTGTGGAAGGCATAGCCCTTACACCTCGCCCTCCCTCCTCCTCCTCCTGTGGAAGGCACAGCCCTTACACCTCGCTCCTCCTCCTCCTGTGGAAGGCACAGCCCTTACACCTCGCCCTCCCTCCTCCTCCTCCTGCGGAAGGCACAGCCCTTACACCTCGCCCTCCCTCCCTCCCTCCCTCCCTCCTCCTCCTCCTCCCGTGGAAGGCACAGCCCTTACACCTCACCCTCCCTCCTTCCTCCTCCTGAGGAAGGGAAAGCCCTTACACCTCGCCGCCCTCCTTCCTCCTCCTGTGGAAGGCACAGCCCTTACACCTCCTCCTCCTGTGGAAGGCACAGCCCTTACACCTCCTCCTCCTCCTCCTCCTCCTGCGGAAGGCACAGCCCTTACACCCCGCCCGCCCTCCCTCCCTCCCTCCTCCCCCTCCTCCTCCGGAAGGCACAGCCCTTACACCTCGCCCTCTCGCCCTCTCTCCTTCTCCACCTCCACCACCACCTCCTCCTCCTGTGGAAGGCAAAGCCCTTACACCTCGCCCTCCCTCCTCCTCCTCCTGTGGAAGGCACAGCCCTTACACCTCGCCCTCCCTCCTCTTCCTCCTGTGGAAGGCACAGCCCTTACACCTCGCCCTCCCTCCTCCTCCTCCTGTGGAAGGCACAGCCCTTACACCTCGCCCTCCCTCCTCCTCCTCCTGTGGAAGGCACAGCCCTTACACCTCGCCCTCCCTCCTCCTCCTCCTGTGGAAGGCACAGCCCTTACACCTCGCCCTCCCTCCTCCTCCTCCTCCTGTGGAAGGCACAGCCCTTACACCTCGCCCTCCCTCCTCCTCCTGTGGAAGGCACAGCCCTTACACCTCGCCCTCCCTCCTCCTCCTGTGGAAGGCACAGCCCTTACACCTCGCCCTCCCTCCTCCTCCTGTGGAAGGCACAGCCCTTACACCTCGCCCTCCCTCCTCCTCCTGTGGAAGGCACAGCCCTTACACCTCGCCCTCCCTCCTCCTCCTGTGGAAGGCACAGCCCTTACACCTCGCCCTCCCTCCTCCTCCTCCTCCTGTGGAAGGCACAGCCCTTACACCTCGCCCTCCCTCCTCCTCCTCCTCCTGTGGAAGGCACAGCCCTTACACCTCGCCCTCCCTCCTCCTCCTCCTCCTGTGGAAGGCACAGCCCTTACACCTCGCCCTCCCTCCTCCTCCTCCTGTGGAAGGCACAGCCCTTACACCTCGCCCTCCCTCCTCCTCCTCCTGTGGAAGGCACAGCCCTTACACCTCGCCCTCCCTCCTCCTCCTCCTGTGGAAGGCACAGCACTTACACCTCGCCCTCCCTCCTCCTGTGGAAGGCACAGCCCTTACACCTCGCCCTCCCTCCTCCTGTGGAAGGCACAGCCCTTACACCTCGCCCTCCCTCCTCCTCCTCCTGTGGAAGGCACAGCCCTTACACCTCGCCCTCCCTCCTCCTCCTCCTCCTCCTCCTCCTCCTGTGGAAGGCACAGCCCTTACACCTCGCCCTCCCTCCTCCTCCTCCTCCTCCTGCGGAAGGCACAGCCCTTACACCTCGCCCGCCCGCCCTCCCTCCCTCCCCCTCCTCCGGAAGGCACAGCCCTTACACCTCACCCTCCCTCCTCCTGTGGAAGGCACAGCCCTTACACCTCGCCCGCCCGCCCTCCCTCCCTCCTCCTCCTCCTCCTCCTGTGGAAGGCACAGCCCTTACACCTTGCCCTCCCTCCTCCTCCTCCTCCTGTGGAAGGCACAGCCCTTACACCTCGCCCTCCCTCCTCTTCCTCCTGTGGAAGGCACAGCCCTTACACCTCGCCCTCCCTCCTCCTCCTCCTGTGGAAGGCACAGCCCTTACACCTCGCCCTCCCTCCTCCTCCTCCTGTGGAAGGCACAGCCCTTACACCTCGCCCTCCCTCCTCCTCCTCCTGTGGAAGGCACAGCCCTTACACCTCGCCCTCCCTCCTCCTCCTCCTGTGGAAGGCACAGCCCTTACACCTCGCCCTCCCTCCTCCTCCTGTGGAAGGCACAGCCCTTACACCTCGCCCTCCCTCCTCCTCCTGTGGAAGGCACAGCCCTTACACCTCGCCCTCCCTCCTCCTCCTGTGGAAGGCACAGCCCTTACACCTCGCCCTCCCTCCTCCTCCTCCTCCTGTGGAAGGCACAGCCCTTACACCTCGCCCTCCCTCCTCCTCCTCCTGTGGAAGGCACAGCCCTTACACCTCGCCCTCCCTCCTCCTCCTCCTGTGGAAGGCACAGCCCTTACACCTCGCCCTCCCTCCTCCTCCTCCTGTGGAAGGCACAGCCCTTACACCTCGCCCTCCCTCCTCCTCCTCCTGTGGAAGGCACAGCCCTTACACCTCGCCCTCCCTCCTCCTCCTCCTGTGGAAGGCACAGCCCTTACACCTCGCCCTCCCTCCTCCTCCTCCTCCTGCGGAAGGCACAGCCCTTACACCTCGCCCTCCCTCCTCCTCCTCCTGTGGAAGGCACAGCCCTTACACCTCGCCCTCCCTCCTCCTCCTCCTGTGGAAGGCACAGCCCTTACACCTCGCCCTCCCTCCTCCTCCTCCTGTGGAAGGCACAGCCCTTACACCTCGCCCTCCCTCCTCCTCCTCCTGTGGAAGGCACAGCCCTTACACCTCGCCCTCCCTCCTCCTCCTCCTGTGGAAGGCACAGCCCTTACACCTCGCCCTCCCTCCTCCTCCTCCTGTGGAAGGCACAGCCCTTACACCTCGCCCTCCCTCCTCCTCCTCCTGTGGAAGGCACAGCCCTTACACCTCGCCCTCCCTCCTCCTCCTCCTGTGGAAGGCACAGCCCTTACACCTCGCCCTCCCTCCTCCTCCTCCTGTGGAAGGCACAGCCCTTACACCTCGCCCTCCCTCCTCCTCCTCCTGTGGAAGGCACAGCCCTTACACCTCGCCCTCCCTCCTCCTCCTCCTGTGGAAGGCACAGCCCTTACACCTCGCCCTCCCTCCTCCTCCTCCTGTGGAAGGCACAGCCCTTACACCTCGCCCTCCCTCCTCCTCCTCCTGTGGAAGGCACAGCCCTTACACCTCGCCCTCCCTCCTCCTCCTCCTGTGGAAGGCACAGCCCTTACACCTCGCCCTCCCTCCTCCTCCTCCTGTGGAAGGCACAGCCCTTACACCTCGCCCTCCCTCCTCCTCCTCCTGTGGAAGGCACAGCCCTTACACCTCGCCCTCCCTCCTCCTCCTCCTGTGGAAGGCACAGCCCTTACACCTCGCCCTCCCTCCTCCTCCTGTGGAAGGCACAGCCCTTACACCTCGCCCTCCCTCCTCCTCCTCCTCCTCCTGTGGAAGGCACAGCCCTTACACCTCGCCCTCCCTCCTCCTCCTCCTGTGGAAGGCACAGCCCTTACACCTCGCCCTCCCTCCTCCTCCTCCTGTGGAAGGCACAGCCCTTACACCTCGCCCTCCCTCCTCCTCCTCCTGTGGAAGGCACAGCCCTTACACCTCGCCCTCCCTCCTCCTCCTGCTGTGGAAGGCACAACCCTTACACCTCGCCCTCCCTCCTCCTCCTCCTCCTGTGGAAGGCACAGCCCTTACACCTCGCCCTCCCTCCTCCTCCTCCTCCTGCGGAAGGCACAGCCCTTACACCTCGCCCGCCCGCCCTCCCTCCCTCCCCCTCCTCTGGAAGGCACAGCCCTTACACCTCACCCTCCCTCCTCCTCCTCCTGTGGAAGGCACAGCCCTTACACCTCGCCCGCCCTCCCTCCCTCCTCCTCCTCCTCCTGTGGAAGGCACAGCCCTTACACCTTGCCCTCCCTCCTCCTCCTCCTCCTCCTGTGGAAGGCACAGCCCTTACACCTCGCCCTCCCTCCTCCTCCTCCTGTGGAAGGCACAGCCCTTACACCTCGCCCTCCCTCCTCCTCCTCCTGTGGAAGGCACAGCCCTTACACCTCGCCCTCCCTCCTCCTCCTCCTGTGGAAGGCACAGCCCTTACACCTCGCCCTCCCTCCTCCTCCTCCTGTGGAAGGCACAGCCCTTACACCTCGCCCTCCCTCCTCCTCCTCCTGTGGAAGGCACAGCCCTTACACCTCGGCCTCCCTCCTCCTCCTCCTGTGGCAGGCACAGCCCTTACACCTCGGCCTCCCTCCTCCTCCTCCTGTGGCAGGCACAGCCCTTACACCTCGGCCTCCCTCCTCCTCCTCCTGTGGCAGGCACAGCCCTTACACCTCGGCCTCCCTCCTCCTCCTCCTGTGGCAGGCACAGCCCTTACACCTCGGCCTCCCTCCTCCTCCTCCTGTGGCAGGCACAGCCCTTACACCTCGGCCTCCCTCCTCCTCCTCCTGTGGCAGGCACAGCCCTTACACCTCGGCCTCCCTCCTCCTCCTCCTGTGGCAGGCACAGCCCTTACACCTCGGCCTCCCTCCTCCTCCTCCTGTGGCAGGCACAGCCCTTACACCTCGGCCTCCCTCCTCCTCCTCCTGTGGCAGGCACAGCCCTTACACCTCGGCCTCCCTCCTCCTCCTCCTGTGGCAGGCACAGCCCTTACACCTCGGCCTCCCTCCTCCTCCTCCTGTGGCAGGCACAGCCCTTACACCTCGGCCTCCCTCCTCCTCCTCCTGTGGCAGGCACAGCCCTTACACCTCGGCCTCCCTCCTCCTCCTCCTGTGGCAGGCACAGCCCTTACACCTCGGCCTCCCTCCTCCTCCTCCTGTGGCAGGCACAGCCCTTACACCTCGGCCTCCCTCCTCCTGTGGCAGGCACAGCCCTTACACCTCGGCCTCCCTCCTCCTGTGGCAGGCACAGCCCTTACACCTCGGCCTCCCTCCTCCTCCTCCTGTGGCAGGCACAGCCCTTACACCTCGGCCTCCCTCCTCCTCCTCCTGTGGCAGGCACAGCCCTTACACCTCGGCCTCCCTCCTCCTCCTGTGGCAGGCACAGCCCTTACACCTCGGCCTCCCTCCTCCTCCTCCTGTGGCAGGCACAGCCCCTCCACCCCTCCCTGCCTCCTGTGGCAGGCACAGCCCCTCCACCCCTCCCTCCCTCCTGTGGCAGGCACAGCCCCTCCACCCCTCCCTCCCTCCTGTGGCAGGCACAGCCCCTCCACCCCTCCCTCCCTCCTGTGGCAGGCACAGCCCCTCCACCCCTCCCTCCCTCCTGTGGCAGGCACAGCCCCTCCACCCCTCCCTCCCTCCTGTGGCAGGCACAGCCCCTCCACCCCTCCCTCCCTCCTGTGGCAGGCACAGCCCCTCCACCCCTCCCTCCCTCCTGTGGCAGGCACAGCCCCTCCACCTCTCCCTCCCTCCTGTGGCAGGCACAGCCCCTCCACCTCTCCCTCCCTGTGGCAGGCACAGCCCCTCCACCTCTCCCTCCCTCCTGTGGCAGGCACAGCCCTTACACCTCGCCCTCACTCCTCCCTCCTGTGGCAGGCACAGCCCTTACACCTCGCTCTCACTCCTCCCTCCTGTGGCAGGCACAGCACTTCCACCCCACCCTCTCTCCTCCTCCTGTGGCAAACAGAGTTCCTGCTCTTCTCCCTCCTCCTCCCCCTGTGGCAGGCACGGTTCCTGCTCTTTTCTCTCCTCCTCCTGTAGCAGGCACAAGTCCCCCTCCTCTCCAATCTTCCTCCTGTTGTGACAGGCACAGCCCCTCCTCTCCCTCCTGTGACAGGCACAGCTCCTCCTCCTCCTCCCCCGACAAGGTTTGGCTTTACATATACTATAAAAGCTAAACTCTGGTGATTAGACAAGCTCTCCTCTAATGCCCAGTACACACGATGGGACATTCCAACAACACCGTGGATTTATTTCCGACGGATGTTGGCTCAAACTTGTCTTGCATACACACGATCACACAAACGTTGTCGGAAATTCCAAACGTCAAGAACGCGGGGACGTACAACGTGTACGACAATCCGAGAAAGGTTTAATTCAATAGCCAGTGTGGCTCCTTATGCTTGATTCCGAGCATGCGTGGAATTTTGTGCGTCGGAATTGTGTACACACGATTGGAATTTCCAACAACAAGTTTTGTTGTCGGGAAAATTTGAGAACCTGCTCTCAAACCGTTGGCGTCGGAAAATTCCGACAGCAAATGTCCGATGGAGCATACACAAACAAGCTCACATGGAACATTTGTTGTTGGAAATTCCGATTGCGTGTAGGCGACATTACAGTGAGTCCCCCTCTCCCCATGTTTAGTCTGGGGTTGCAGGTATAAGTGTATTACTTACCTTATCCCTTGGTCTGGCAGGCATCAGCGCTGTTCTCTTCTGCCTGAGGCTCTATGGAAGGTTCCTCTGCATCACCACATACAATGTAGGACTAATAATCCTGCATTGTACATAAAGAAGTGACTGAGCATGCAGCCGTTGCCCAAACAGAGGACATTGCATTGGGCCAATCATGGATGGATGGAGCCTGCTGGAGCAAGGAATAAGGCATTATACCTAGACTAAAGCCCTTGCAGGGTAGGGGGCCCTCTGTCTAATTCCCCGAGTTCAGCTTTAAGGCTTGGTTCACACAGGTGTAAGCATGTGTACGTTCCCATGTGTCATGTGTAGGGTAGCCCATTCAGTTTAACGGGCTGCACTACGCATGTGAAACACGAAAAAAGTAGTGTGAACCTAGCCTAATACACACAATTTGTTACAACACATTTATCATTTCACACCTAACATTGTACATAGTTATAAAAAGTTAAAATACTTAGGCTGTGCAATGACACATCAACTCAACAAGAACAGCATGCATGCAGGAACATTTACATAATATCACATTAAGTACTCACATATCTGAGGTTGGTAAATATTAAATTATAACTAAATATATGTCATTAATCCTTGTACTGTACGGACTGAGGAGTAATGACATGCGATGATGAGCCCATGATCTGTATTAATCCCACTGAAGAGATGAGATTGCTCAGGAATCTGGCATGTCCTATGTTTCCTCTATGCACATGTGTGTGTTGTTGGTCCTCTGTCACCCCGGGACATATATACTGATCACATATTACTGTACCTGTCATATACACCGATCTCACAACACCTGTCAGGTTATACATTATGACCATGCAATACCTGTCATGTCAATATACACATCACAGATTACTTGTCATGTTATACATCCATATATACTGACTACACATTACCTGTCATGTCATACATACGCTGATAGCATATTACCTGTCAAACACTTATCGTCCTGTCCTCATATATACATTGATCACATATTACTAGTCATGAATGAACATACATACATAGACACACACCACATAGTACCTACCATGTCATATACAGTATACATCACATCACGCATTACCTGCCATGTCGTATACTGTATATACACTGATCACACATTACCTGTCACATGTGAACTGTCATGTCATATACTGGTATATATACACACACTGATCACATGTCATGCACACACTGATCCCACATGACCAGTCATACACACACTGATCACATGTCATGCACACACTGATCACACATGACCAGTCATACACACACTGATCACATGTCATGCACACACTGATCACACATGACCAGTCATACACACACTGATCACATGTCATGCACACACTGATCACACATGACCAGTCATGCACCCACTGATCACACGTCATGCACCCACTGATCACACGTCATGCACCCACTGATCACACATGACCAGTCATGCACACACTGATCACATGTCATACACACACTGATCACACATTACCTGTCACATGTGAACTGTCATGTCATATACTGGTGTATATATACACACTGATCACACGTGACCAGTCATACACACACTGATCACACATTACCTGGCTGCTATGGAAAGGCAGCAGCTCCAACACTGATGAATCCTAATCACTAGGAGGGACCAGGAGGAGAGAGGAAAGGAGGGGGAGGGGAGTGCTTCCGGGAGAGAGGTTGTCACACTGGGAGATGATACAATGTATCCAGATAAAGTGCAGCTCTGATATTGTGTTGCCAATAGAGCAGGTGGGGGGCAGAGAGAGGAGAGGGCAGGAATAATTGGTCAATGTAATGAGCCCATGATCTGTGTGAGGACATTATCTCTAATCTTATGCAGACATTGAGGCTGATTTAGAAATCACAGGCAGTTTTATTTGGAATCGCACTGGTTTCCGCATCGCACAAGTGTCAGCCCAGGCTTAATGATCATGTTCTCTCTCCACTATGCAATGTGGCAATGTGCGCATTACCGCAACGCACAGCAGCGCAGGTCCCATGCATTGTGGAGCTATTGATTTGGAGGTTAATGCCTGGTACACACATGTCCGGGGCGGCCGCGGTGCGCTTTCAGAAAGGGTTCTGTGGGTTTTTGGGTCTGGTTCAGGTGTGAATTCGGCAAAAATTTGCACATGAACCAGTGAACAGAAACACAGCGGACCCCATACTGCAAACTATCCGCACATATGTAAACCTGGCCTTGGTGGGGGGCTGGGAGCACTTGTCTTTTTTGTATGCAGTGGAAGAAGCATGGAAGGAACTCCTGCACTGATAAAGGTAGACCTAGCCACTTACCACATGGCTGGAAGTAGAGGGCTCCTGGGCTGCCATCTCTGCTTCACCTCCTTCCCAGTGTCAGCTGCTCAATCAGCCAGACCAGCCACCTGTGAGTGTAGGGTGGAGAATTTGGCCACACCCCTGCCCCGCCCACCACCTCCTCAGCCCAGGGAGATACTGCACAGCTGAGAGTCCCGTTAGCTGCCAGCCTCATTGGGCTGGTGCAAGGATTTTTGACACCCTAGGCAAAACCTCATTTTGCAGCTCCCCCCCCCCCCCCGCTCCACCACTTACCCCCTTTTCCTTGCCCATGTATACCCCACCTTTTTAATGAAGTGCCCATCAAATGCATCCTCACCAGCACCCATCAATTAAGCCTCATCAGTGCCCATCAATGCAGCTTCACCAGCACCCATCAATGCAGCCTCACCAGCTCAGATCAATGCAGCCTTACTAGCGCCAATCAATGCAGCCTTACCAGTGCCCATCAATGCAGCCTTACCAGTGCCCATCAATGCAGCCTTACTACGCCCATCAATGCAGCCTTACCAGAGCCCATCAATGTGGCCTTACCAACTCCCATTAATGCAGCCTTACCAGCACCCATCAATGCAGCCTCACCAGCTCATATCAATGCAGCCTTACCAATGCCCATCAATACAGCCTCACCAGCTCCCATCAATGCAGCCTCACTAGCGCCCATCAATGCAGCCTCACCAGCGCCCATCAATGCGGCCTCACCAGCTCTCATCAATGCAGCCTTACCAATGCCCTTCAATGCAGCCTCACCAGTGCCCATCAAAGGCAGCCTCACCAGCGCTCATCAAATGCATCCTACCAGTGCCCATCAATTCAGCCTCACCAGCTCCCATCAATGCAGCCTTACCAACACCCATCAATGCAGCCTACCAGCTCCCATCATTTCAGCCTTACCAACGCCTATCAAATTCAGCCTACCAGCACCCATCAATGCAGCCTCACCAGCTCCCATCAATGCAGCCTTACCAACACCCATCAATGCGGCCTCACCAGTGCCTATCAATGCTGCCTCACCAGCGCCCATCAGCGCGGCCTCACCAGCTCCCATCATTGCATCCTTACCAATGCCCATCAATGCAGCCTCACCAGCGCCCATCAAATGCAGCCTTACCAGCTCCCATCCTTGCAGCCTTTCCAACACCCATCAATGCAGCCTACCAGCTCCCATCAATGCAGCCTTACCAGCTCCCATTAATACAGCCTCAGCAGCTCCCATCAATGCAGCATTACCAACGCCCATCAATGCAGCCTCACCAGTGTCCATCAAATGCAGCCTTACCAGTGCCCATCAAATGCAGCCTCACCACCACCCATCAATGCAGCCTACCAGGGCCCATCCATGAATGTTTGCTTGCTTCCATTAATTTGGGAGTCAGGACACAGACACAGTCCTCCGCCGCCGCTGCGCCTCTACTATTTGCAAACAGAGTGGCGGCTGCCTGCTGATGCTGAGATTTAGTTGCTTGCTGCAGAGAGAAGTGAGTAGGAAAACCAGTGGCTGGGTGCCCTAGGAAGCAGTGTACCCTAGGCGGTTGCCTAGTTTGCCTAGTGGTAGCACCGGCCCTGCAGACTCAGCATACTGTGTGCAGGGCAACAGAGAAACACTTTAGCTGTGGAAGAAAGTCAAAGACAGACCTTGCCGACCTGGTGACAGAGATAGTCACAGAGATTGGCGTAAACCCAAGCACCCCTCCTGAAGCCGCCCCTGGATTAGGGTGTGCCCGGGCACACCCAGCACACCGTAATATAAAGAAGAAAGGGGGCACCAGCCTTGCGCATTACCCAAGTGGTATCCTTCATAAACATGGCTGATGCATTTCGAAGGGGGAATCCCTTCTTCCTCAGAGCCCTTCCCCCTTCGAAATGCGTCAGTCATCTGGAATGTCCTCCAGATTGCTGGGACTAGTCTGGATGATCAGATTGCATTGCAAATACTTTGGACTTTGATATGCTTTTACCTTTGATTTGTTTGTCAGTATATTTCCTTTATCACATTATTAATCACTTAAGGACCAGAAGGAGTTACCCCCTTAATGACCAGGCCATTTTTTGCAGTATGGCACTATGTTGCTTTAACAATTGCGCGGTCGTGCAATGTTGTACCCAAACAAAATGTATGTCCTTTTTTTCCCACAAATAGAGCTTTCTTTTGGTGGTATTTGCTCACCTCTGTGGTTTTTATTTTTTACTCTATAAAGAAAAAAAGAGCAACAATTTTGAAAAAAAAGCAATATTTTTAAATTTTTGCTATAATAAATATCCCCAAAAAATTATATAAAAAAACAAAAACAAATTTCTTCCTCAGTTTAGGCTAATATGTGTTCTTCTACATATTTTTGATAAAAAAAAAATCGCAATAAGCGTATATTGATTGGTTTGTGTAAAAGTTATAGGGGATAGATTTATGGCATTTTTTAAAATTATTATTATTATTTTATTTACTAGTAATGGCAGTGATCAGTGATTTTTAGCGGGACTGCAACATTGCGGCAGACAGATCGGACACTTTTGACACTTTTTTGGGACCAGTGACATTTATACAGCGATCAGTGCTATAAAAATGCATTGATTACTGTATAAATGTCACTGGCAGGGAAGGGGTTAACACCAGTGGTGATCAAGTGTTCCCTGGGAGGTGTTTCTAACTGTGGGGGGGGTGGGGCTGACTGGAGGAGGAGAGAGATCGCTGTTCCTGATCACTAGGAACAGGCGATTTTTCTCTACTCCCCTGAAAGAATGGGAATCTGTTTGTTTACATTGACAGATCCCGATTCTGGCTCTCTGTGGAGCGATCGCGGGTGGCCGGTCAACATCACGGCCGCCGGTCACATGCATCAGCTCCCGCCCACTGTATCTATTACACGAACCAACGTACAGCTACGGCGATTCGTGCAATAGAGCCAACCTGCCACAGTATAATGACAGTGGATGCTCGGCAAGTGGTTAAAAGTACCACTTGGGTAGGAATGGGCTCAATGTTCAAGTTAAACGTAAGTTTGACTTGAACATCAGCTGTTCTTTTGTTCATAGAATTTCACCTGCCGCGGAGCACCCCATGATGCACTGTGAGATCGCAGTGCATTGACGGCTGTTGATTGGCCAAAGCATGCACCTGCATGCAATGATGTATGTACTTTTTTTTGTGAATGAGTAGGGTTACAATGTACCCAATATCATTCACATGGGGTGGGGGGGGGCAGGATCTGGGGCCCCCCTTGTTAAAGGGGGCATCCAGATTCCGATAACCCCCTGCCCGCAGACCCTGACAACCACAGCCCAGGGTTTTCGGGAAGAGGCTTTTTCCCCCATCAACATGGGGACCAGGTGCTTTGGAGTGGGGGGCCCATAGCCCACCCTGTTCCAAAGCACCCACTGCCCCCATGTTATAGGCATGTGACCTGATATGGTTCAGGAGGGAGGGAGCGCTGGCTCGCCCCCCCCCCTTTCCTGACCTCCAGGCTGCATACTCGGATAAGGGTCTGGTATGGATTTTGGGGGGGGCCCACTTTTTTTTGCGTGGATTCCCTTAACTATGCATACCAGACCCAAGGGGCCTGCTATGGACTGGAGGTTGGGGGGCGGGGGACCCCACACCGTTTTTTCATAGATTTTTCATTGATGCAATACATTACAGTCTTGAGCAAGTTTAAATGATATTATTTCCTTTAGAAATGTTATTATTGCTGCGGCATGTTCTACACATCGCACAGATGCGCCACTTTACAGGTAGATTAAAGCGGGAGTCCGCCGGGACTCCGCATTTTTTTTTTTTTAAAGCCAGCAGCTACAAATACTGCAGCTGCTGACTTTTAAAATAGTGACACTTACCTGTCCAGTGCGCCCGCGATGTCGGCACCCGAAGCCGATCTCTAGATCGTCACTCGGGTGCTGCCGCCGCCATCTTGGGTATGGGAATCAGGAAATGGAGCCTTTCAGATTCCCAGCAGGCAGCGGGGCACTTGCGGAAGGGGGAGGGCACTTGCGGAAAGGGGCGTAATCTACGCCCCTTTCTGCAGAGAGCTATCCCGGAAGTGGGGGCAGTTACCTGGATTATCCAGGTAACTGCACCCCCCTCCCCCCTGAAAGGTGCCAATTGTGGCGCCGGAGGGGGGGAGGATTCCGATGAGCGGAAGGTCCATTTTAGGGTGGACCTCCGCTTTAAAGGGACTTCCCAGGCATGATATTTAAAGGAATATTTAATTTGTATTGTTTCACTGTAAGCATTATTAACCACTTCAGCCTCGGGAGAATTTACCCCCTTCCTGACCGGGCCATTTTTGCGATACAGCACTGCGACGCTTTAACTGACAATTGCCCCTTTTTTTCCCACAAATAGAGCTTTCTTTTGGTGGTATTTGATCACCCCTGCGTTGTTTTTTATTTTATTTATTTTTTTGTGCTATAAATAAAAGGCAGATCCCTGTTCTGTCACTGCAGGGAATGATCGTGGATGGCCAGTGGACATCGAGTCCGCCGGACCCGCTGATTGGCTCCCCCGCTGGACAATGGGAGCACGCACACCCACAAAAGCGAGTTCCCACGCTGACGTACAGCTACGGCAATTTGCGGGAACGAGCTACCTTGCTGCAGTATGACAGTGGTGGTCAGGAAGTGGTAAAATCACTGCTCCTGAAAAATTATTGTTTTAAAAAAAGATATTTGCATTGATACATGTCCCCTGGGGCAGTACCCGGATCCCCATACACTTTTTATGGCAATAAATTGCATATAAGCCTTTAAAATGAGGACTATTGATTTTTCATGTTCGTGTCCCATAGACTTTAATAGGGTTCGCATGTTTGCTAGAAATTTTTGCCTTTTCAAAGGTGTTCTGGTGCGAACCGAACTGGGGGGTGTTCGGCCCATCCCGACACCCTGGGTAATGCGCAAGGATGGTGCACCCTTTCTTCTATGTATTACAGTGTCTCTACTATGTTTCCCCCGGCTCTTAGGACACAGCAAAGCTTGTGCCTACATCGAACGTTTCAAGGACCTGTGATCCATCCTCCGCTGTTACATTACTCTTGAGCACAGAAGATTACTGTTGGTCTTTACCCCCGTCACACCCCCTGCACATGCCTATGGCTGTCCTAACACAATGCATGTTAATGTGCTTTCTGTTAATGCACTGAAATAATGTGGCTGTAGGTTTGCATCAGGGTGGATTTGATTTAAATCACTAGTAAAATGGACTGATTTAAATCAGAATTTTTAAAGAGCAACTGTCATCTCTGTCCTGCAGCGGCTCCTCCTCTGACCCGCTGTTGACTCACCGACAGTCCCATTCACTAAAATGGGATGGCTGGTGATGCGGCAGTGACACAACAAGGTGAGGGACGTGGCGGCAGCAGGTGAGTGGATGCCCGCTAACAGGCGCTGCCATGATGGATCTGAAATGACAGGTGCTCTTTAATGTAAGGAATCATTCTGCAGTAGTTAAAATCTTTAATATTTGCAAACAAAATGAAGGTTTCCTACTTATAATAATATGTTGTCAGGTTAGTAAAACAGCGACATCAGAACTTATTCAATCATACAGTTTGCAGTGTACATAGATTTGCAAAAAATGGGATAAAGGAATATTCCTGAACTTTGTTTTATCTCATAGTTACTGTGACATTGTGTGAATGCATCAATGCAGTGCATGTTATCTCAGCTTGCAGAGCTTGGATTCATTGAATGAGTTTACCAAAAATGTAAATATTGTGGAATATACAGCCTCATGCTACATAACTACGCTCCATTTCATGCTGAATAAACTAAATTAATAATGTATCTTAAATAGAAAACTATCTTTAGATATATATTTACTCCAAAAAGCATTTTATTTAAATACATTTGCTAATCTAATGTTTTTGCTTTTTTGTTAAAAAAAATGATTTTTATCCACCCTGGTTTACATCAACATACAATTGTAACTAAAAGTAACACTGTAAGTTTTTATTGGTGTCTGTGTTCCCATTAAAGTAGTTGTAAACCCTTACAAACCACTTTGACCTACAGGTAAGCCTAGATTAAGGCTTACCTGTAGGTCCAAGAAATATCTCCCAAACCTATACGGTTTAGGAGATATTTGCCCGAAGACAGGCACCGCTGTCTACGGCGCATCTTCGATAACGAAGATGCCGCGCAATGCCGCGCGTCTCGGCTCCTGTGCGCATGCGCGGGAATGACGTCATCACGGCTTCGCCGAATAACAGCGGCGGAGCTGCGAGACCCATCGAGAAGATGGATGCGGCGGACTACAGGGGACAGCGGTGACTTCGCTGGCTCCTGTGTCAGCTCAGTGACACATAATGGGCTACTATACAATGCATAGTGGTCCATTATGCTTTGCCTTTGCAGGGAATGAAAGAGGAAGTAAACTCATCAGGGTTTACTTCCTCTTTAAGGAGATTCCTCCTCTCTATTTGTCCTGTTGTTTACCATTATCACTGAAAGTGAAAGAACATTCCAAATGTTGGGTTGACATCAGAACACTAGTAGAGGAGAAATCTTTCAATGGGGACACTAGTTTTGGTGACAACCGGGGATATCCTGACTTTGGAGGGATTTCCTCTCACTTCCTGTTTTGTGTATGGGACAGGAAGTGAAGGGAAATCCCCCCGATAGAAAACAGATGGGAAAAAAAATAAAATGAATAGGTGGTTATAAACCCTGGTACACAGGGTGAGAGTATGGGGATTATATACTAAAGGCAAATCCACTTTGCACTACAAGTGCAAAGTACACTTGGAAGTAAAGTCGCTGTAGTTCTGAGGGGGACATGCAAGGAAAATAAAAAACAGCATTTTAGTTTGCACATGATTTGATGATAAAATCAGCAGAGCTTCCCCTAATTTCAGAGCTTCCCCTCAGATTTACAGCAACTGCACTGCCAAGTTTCAAGTGCACTTTGCAATTGTATTTTTGCACTTGTACTGCAACGTGGATTTTCCTTTTAGTAAATAACCCCCCTATGTGAGATTGTCTTGAAGGGCTAGAAATGAGTGAGTGGTTGAAAAACTGGCGCACTGCATATTTGGGGATGGGCAACTCTCCTTATTTGAACCATGTCACTAGGGGTTGGGGGGCAGTGGGTTGGGGAGGAGAACGTCACCACTCCACGGAGGATATCTGCTAGATCATATGGGAAGTTGTGGAACTCTATCCTTGTGTTATGGTAGACTGCCTCCGGCTGGAGGTAGGAATGTTCGTGTACCTATCTGGGCAAAGTTGGGGGGGGGGGGGGGGGGGGTACATCACAAGTTTATGTGATACCTTTTATGCTGTACTGTTTTCTGTACCGGTAAGTTTGTGGCCGGTTGTTGCCCACAATGTGTGGCTTGTTATAACATGTATTGTATAAAACTAAATAAAAAAATAATTTAAAAAATATAAATAAATAACCCCCTATGTGACAAATGGTCGTGTTTTTTTTTTTTTTGTTTTTTTTTTTTGCATGCTAGTCTCAATATCAAAAAAGAAGCGGTTACTAAAGTATGAAAATTCTTGTATGACAGAATAAAAATTGGGAAGTGATGTCATGTGTTGTATTTGTATTTTTGGTGAATACTACTGATTAAATGAAAATCGTATGATCTGGTATCGTACAAGAAACATTGGGGGTTATTTATGAAAGGCAAATCCACTGAAAGTGCACTTGGAAGTACAGTCGCTCTAAATCTAAGGGGAAGATCTGAAATGAGGGGAAGCTCTGCTGATTTTATCATCCAATCATGTGCAAGCAAAAATGCTGTTTTTTATTTTCCTTGCATGTCCCCCTCAGATCTACAGCGACTTTACTTCCAAGTGCACTTTCAGTGCAAAGTGGATTTTCCTTTAGTAAATAACCCCCATTTTCATTTTTATCACTTTGGATAATTTTGGACGAACGCTACCTACTAACGATCAGATTGCGGTAGGATCGCTTTGAAATCTGTATTTTTCATCCGATTTTCTTATCGTGTGTACAGGCCTTTATCCAAAAGGAAAGAAGTTTTGCCTTTAGGTAAACTTTAATGTCTGATTTACGTCTATGCATTGTGGCAAAGTGCGCCTTACCACAACGCACAGCAGCGCAGGTTCCATGCATTGTTGGGCTATTCATTTTGATTCCTGGTACACATGATGAGATTATCGGACGATTGATTGTCCTTTTTTTTTTTTTGCATGCTAATCTCATATTGAAAATGAAGAGTTTACTAAAGTTATGAAAGTTCTCGTACAACAGAATAAAAATTTCGGAAGTGATGTCATGTGTTGTAGTGTATTTGTATTGTGTTTTTGAATGACAACTGTACTGATTAAACAAAAATCATACGACCTGGTATCGTACAAGAACGTTTTCCCGTTTGTCCCATCCGATAATATCAGATGAACTGTCGTGATTGGCTATCGAAAACTGTGTACTAATATTTCGATTGTCATACGATCGATTAGAAAAAATAATTTTTTGTACAATTTTCTGATTGTGTGTATGGGCCTTAAAGCCCCGCAATGTAACACCTGATAAGGCTCCGTAGTCTATTTCGCGAAACATTTTGTGACATGTCAAATAATTGGGACATTAGCCCATTGATTCCGATTGGCTACCAGAATACATCACACTTTATTGCAAAACATAACATGCATTAATGCGCAGCACAAATATGAATGGACACTAATTACAAAAAGAAAAAAGAGGGGACATGTGTGACACCAGTGATTGCTCTGTACGCCGGAGTGTCCGCTGGGAGCCGCGCTACTGCCTCTGCCGGCCGGGTGCAGTTCCTTTTGTTGGCCGGCAGGTGGCGCTCTGTCCCGGCCCAGCCCATGACACCGGAAACCGAGGCGCACAGCGCTCTGCACGCAGCTAGTCGGGGGAGCCTGAGAGCCGGGCCTCGGGGGCCACACACAGCACACACAGGCCCGGCCCGGGTCACCGACCTCCCCTATCACCGGGGGGAAGAACTGAGGACCGCAGACGAGGTCAGTTCTACCTGTGTACACCGACATGACCCACCCTTCTCCCTACACAGTGTGTGTCTCTCTTCTATGTCACCCACACCTCACATACCCGACCACCTACACCCCTCCATATCATTAGTGGTATGTCTGGGCACGGGGCAGGTGGGTGCTGCAGGACTGTACTATCACCTACAGGAGGGGTGTGCGGGGGTATGATCTATACACTATATCTGTTACATTGTATACTTCTACATCACATCTTCCCCATTACATTGTATACTTCTACATCACATCTTCCCCATTACATTGTATGCATCTACATTACATTCTATTATATTGGCATGATATCTTCTATATACCTATATATTATTCTGTATACCTATTTATATATACTTATACTTTCTATATACTTATATCTTCTATATACGTTATATCTTCTATATATGTGTCATAACAATTTCCTTTGGGATTAATATAGTATTCTGTATATTATATCTTCTTTATTACATTTTTGTACATTTATTGTGTGTGTGTGTGTGTGTGTATATATATATATGTATGTATATATATATATATATATATATATATATATATATATGTACTATATCTTCTATATTATGTTCTATATATTTGTATTATTTCTTATACATTACAAAAAATATATTTTATATTACATTCTATATATATATATATATATATATATATATATATATATGTGTGTGTGTGTGTGTGTGTGTGTGTATATATATATATATATATCTCTCATATTACATAGCATATTCTGTATTCCATTCTATATATTTTATAGTGTCTTCTAAACGTCATTCATTATATACAATAAACATATATTTAATGGAGTATAGAAGATGTATTTATTGAACATATTATAGAAGAATAATAATTATATTATATAAGAGAATTTATAAAAGAGAAGAGAGGCGCCTCTAAGTGTAGCAATTAGATTACATTTAATGAAGGTACAACGTATTCCAAAGACATGCAGGTAGGCTAATTGGCTTCTGTCCAAAATTTGCCCTAGTATATGAATGGGGATCTTGGATTGTAGGCTCCTTGAGGGTAGGGATAGGGACAATTGTAGACACTCACACAGGTTGAACTGGATGAACTGGTGTCTTTATTCAACCTTACTAACTATGAAACTATATTGCTACACTTAGAGGCGCCTCTCTTCTCTTTTATACCCTGTGGCTCCTGCTGGATTTTGCTTCTCATCTCCTTGTGGAGGCTTCCATTTGTGGATGGACATTTTATGGTTGCACAACTAATCACATTGCTATAATCCATTTTTTTTTATGGACTATAAACTGAAGGACTTATGAATAAATGGTTGTGGAACGAATCATTTGAGTTTCCATTATTTCTTATGGGAGAATTTGCTGTGATATACAAGTGCTTTGGATTGCAAGCATGTTTCTGGAAGGAATTATATTTGCGATCCAAGGTTTCACTGTATTTATAGTATCTTCTATATTACATAGCATATATATTATGTCTTTTATATTACATTCTATATATTTATAGTGGCTTCTATAACACACACACATATATATATATATATATATATATATATATATATATATATATATATATATATGTATATGTGTGTGTGTTATAGAAGCCACTATAAATATTTAGAATGTAATATAGAAGATACTATAAATATATAGATTGTAATAAAAAAAAAATATATATATATATATATATATATATATATATATATATATATATATATATATATATATATATAATCAATACATGTAAAATACATCTTCTATATTACATGAAATATATATTTATTGAACATATTATAGAAGAGATATAGCGCTAACAACTTACGCAGCGCTTTACAATATAAAAAGACAATACAGTTACAATACAATAAAAGACAAGAGGATTAAGAGGGCCCTGCTCAGAAGAGCTCACAATCTAATAGGGTGGGGCAGGTGGTACAGAAGGTTATAACTGTGGGGAATGAGCTGATGGAAGTGGTAGGAGATTAGTTGGAGACGTGATAGGCTTTCCTGAAGAGATGAGTTTTCAGGGATCGCCTGAAGGTAACAAGAGTAGGGGATAGCCGGACCAGTGGAGGTAGCGAGTTCCAGAGAATGGGAGAGGCTATGGAGAAATCGTGGAGACGAGCATGGGAGGAGGAGACGAGAGAGCTTGAGAAGAGCAGGGAAGGATGATTTGGGTGATATTTGGAGACAAGATTGGTGATGTAGCTCAGGACAGAGTTGTGAATGGCTTTGTATGTTGTGGTTAGTATTTTTAATTACATTTTCTGGGTGATTGGGTATATATTTATACAATATCGTCTGTATTAGTATATATTTTATTATATTTAAGTAATTATATGTATTATTATGATGTCTTGGCATTTGGGCAGGTGAGTATTGTAGGATGGTGCCCTCACTCTTGACGTGGCCGGCCGTGGTCATACATGTAGTGCTCTGATCAGTTGGCGCACCTTATGGTCTGTATAACCCGTGTGCACATGCACTAGGGTGTGTTGTAAGGGGGAGGCGCAATGTGGTGTTATAGCATATAACAGTGTTGACTTTGGTTTAGTTCCATTTAGTTTTGAACAAAAAAATCGATTTACCAGTTTCCCAAAACAGTCACATTCAAGGCATGCCATAAATGATAACTGTCACAGTTGCTTGCGCTCTCAGCCAAACTGTCAGGCCATCAAACGGCTGGTTTTATTCCTGTTCAAATGTGAGGCACCATGGCAACTGCGGATCAAACCTAGCCTAAGATGGCAGCTTCCTTGGCTGTAAAGGACCGGGGTGGGGATGGGGTTTAGTTTCACTTTAATGGAAATGTGGTGCATTGACGTTTTTGTTTTTGTTATTTTGCGTTGCACCGTGAAGAAATCTCCAGACACACTACATTTGATCAGACAACATAGAGTAGAATGCAACATGCAGATATTTGATGGATCGGGAGCAGCCAACAAATTCTGCCATGGCGAATGACCGTGGTGCAGAAAGCTCACCAGATCGATCTCTAAAGCAATCTTTGGTTTTCTTTTTTATTATTTGATCATTTTAGCTACATTAAATAAATGATGATTGATCATATTGATGCGTGTGGGGCCACCTAATCTCATAGGTCAGATATGTGCCGGTCTGCCTGTATACTGAATTGGTTATACTGTAGTATGTTTCCCCATTGATGATACCTATACATAATGTATGTGTCCTTCTGTATCACAGATTCATCCATATGGTACACCATACCCCTTACAGGCATTGAGGCTTATATATGAAAATCATGCTAACTAGAGAATTTTTTGTTGCCCGTTGCAACCCATCCAGCCATCATTCCTGCAGTGCCAGGGTGAAGATACGATTCGGGTTCTCGGTGGTTGCTGCGGACAGTAAGAAATGTTCTGGTGAGGACAGGAATGATACGTGAGCCTTGTAATCTGCGGATGCGCTTTATTTGCAGTGAATTGATCTGATTTCCTGTTTCATGTAGTGTTGTAGCGATTCTTTGCCAAGCATTACAATGTATTGTTTCTGGGTGTCTGCAGAGTGCTTAGAAGGTGTTAGAAAAGCTAAATGCAGTGCCCCACTTTGATGCCCAAATAAGGCCCCGTGTACACGGGATGCTGCTAAACGTATGTTCAGAGGCAGTTGGACGCTTTTTTCAACTGCCCCTGAACTCATTCAATGTTATCTTATGTGACCATGTACACAGTCTCCTTTATTGCCGTTTTTAAGCAGTTGCATTTAACAGCATGTCTTCGAAAGGGAAAAAAATGGGTTCAGATGCTGAAGATTTCCACGTTTTAGACGCCAAAAGCAACTAAAGCTTAAATGTTTATAGACGGTTTTTGGCCATTTAAAAAAAAAAAAAAAAATTATATATACACACACACACACACACACACACACACACACATACACACACACATTTTTTTTTTAGAAACGCTTCTAAACGGAAACGCGGCAAAGTGGGTTACTATATGGCAAGTTAAAGTGGTTGTAAACCCTTACAAACCACTTTGACCTACAGGTAAGCCTAGATTAAGGCTTACCTGTAGGTCCAAGAAATATCTCCTAAACCTACACAGCTTAGGAGATATTTAGTAAAAGACAGCGACAGCTGTCTACGGCGCATGCGCCGTAGACAGCGGCACGCAGGCTCACTATCGCTGTTAACAGCATGCCGCTGCTAACGGCGATATGCCGTTAGTGGCGGCTCCAGTGCATATGCGCGAGAGTGACGTCATCGCTGCTCCAGTGCTGTGAGTGGCCAGAGCAGCGATACCCGGAAGAAGATGGACGCTCCGGACTACAGGGGACAGCGGTGACTTCGCTGGCTCCTGTGTCAGGTAAGTGACACATAATGGGCTACTATGCGATGCATAGTAGCCCGTTATGCTTTACCTTTGCAGGGAGACAAAGAGGAAGTAAACCCATCAGGGTTTACTTCCTCTTTAAATCGCTCAGGAGAGGTTGTAAAAATGTCCTCAAGTACACGGCTGCTGGTAAACGGACGTTCAGAGACAGTTGGCTGCTTTTTTCAGCTGCCCCTGAACTCATCCAATGTTATCTTATATGTACATGTACACAGGTTCATTTAATATTGCTTTTAGGCAGTTGAGTTTAGAGGCCTTTTTTGGAGTTCAGACGCTGAGTTTAGAGGCATTTCAAGCGCCTCTAAACGCGGTAACTCACGTTTAGCCGCATTTTATTTACAGGCGTTTTTCATTTTTGGCTACTTTGAAAAAAAAAAAATTTTTTTTTTCAAACACGGCTAAACGCAGCATGTAAACGTGGCAAAACGGACGGTTTAAACGTGGGTTACTATCTGTCAAGTTAAATCATTCGGGAGAGGTTGTAAAAATGTCCTGTGTACATGAAGCCTTAGGTTTCATGTACACGGGATGTTTTTACAACCTCTTCTGAATGATTTAATGTGACAGATAGTAACCCATGTTTAAAGTGGATGTAAACCCACTCTCATCCTTTCTAATCTACTGCAATATTGGTTATCTAGAAGGGTATAGATGCCTCCTGCATGTATACTTATCTGTCAAATGTCTCCCCTCTGTCTGCTATGAGACCTGAAAAACTTCAGATTTTGTGGGTGGGTCTGTTTTCCAGGGCTCAGTGGGTGGAGTCGTGATGCCAGTGATGCCACCTCTGCACTCCGCTTATCAACATGCATTTTCTCCTTTGTGTTTCTTACACTGAACTTCTGCTATGATCTCTAACATCCAGTCAAAACCCAGAAAAGTCCCCACATGACTTCAGCATGCCAAATCATGCTGAGGTGTGGAACAGCCAATCCTTGCAGAGCAACAGAAGAAAGGAGTGGGAGGGAATTAAAAAACAATGCATGTCTCTTAGGGTAGTGGACGAGATATGTAAATCGCCTGTCACTCACAGCAAGATGAAGGATTTGACAAAGTTTTTCTCTGTTTGTCAAGATTTATTTCACGGAACAATAAGAGGATTGCTGAGAGATGGATTAAAGCGGTTCTCCACCCTAAAGTGGAAGTTCCGCTAATCTGATCCCCCCCCCCCTCCGGTGCCACAATCGGCACCTTTCAGGGGGGAGGGGGGTGCAGTTACCTGGATAATCCAGGTATCTGCACCCACTTCCGGGACAGACCGCCGCAGACCCCTGCAGATGCCCCTCCCCCCCCCCGTTGTGTTCTGGGAAACACACAGTTCCCAGGAAACAGCGGGGACCAGAAGAGACACGCAGCGCGACTCGCGCATGCGCAGTAGGGAAACGGGCAGTGAAGCCGCAACACTTCACTTCCCGATTCCCTGACAGAGGATGGCGGCGGGGGCAGCAGAGAGACGAGCGATCGCTCGTCATCTGCCGCCGACATCGCTAGACCCTGGGACAGGTAAGTGTCCATTTATTAAAAGTCAGCAGCTGCAATATTAGTAGCTGCTGGCTTTTAATATTTTTCTTTAGGTGCAGAACCACTTTAACTTTGTGGCAAGACTGGGCTCAAATGATAGGAAATCTTATACTCTACATTATGACATAAAAAAAAAAAATTGGTTTTACATCCACTTTTTAAAAGGTCCGTTTTGCCATGTTTACATGTATTTATGTTTCAAAATAGACAAAAATGAAAACACCTGTAAACGAAGAGGCATTTCAAGCGCCAAACGTGGTAACTCACGTGGTAAACAGAGGTTCTGAAAGCATTTTTTTTGGGGTTCCAAAAAAAAAAAAAAAAAAGCCTCTAAACTCAACTGCCTACAAACGACTATAAAGAACCTGTGTACATGTACTGATAAGATAACATAGAGGAGAGTTCAGGAGCAGTTGGAAAAAAATGCCCAACTGCTCCTAAACGTCAGGTTACCATCAGCAGTGTACATGAGGCCTAAGGTTTCGTTTACAGACTTTTTTTTTTTTTTTTTAAACACAAAGGCGGCATGTAAACTCGGCAAAACTGACATTTTAAATTTGAGTTACTGTCTGTCAAGTTCAATCGAGGTTGTAACAATGTCCCGGGTACATTAAGCCTAAACAAATATCCTGGAAATGCTAGTTGACTGACTTTCTGCTGTTAAATCGGCTTTGAAGTGTATCCATTTTTTTCCCCCCACTTTTTTGGATAAAAAAAGGGAAAGGTTAGATCCTGGCAGATATATATATTGCTTATAGTAGATCAGTAGTGTTGGAGTCTTGCGTAGATGATGCTTTTGTTCTTTTAATTAACCACTTGCCTAGTGGCCACTTTTACCCCCTGCCTGCTAAACAAACAAAAAATTTGAAAAAACAAACATTTTTTTATAGTTAAAACATTTTGCAAACAGGTAATTTTTCTCCGTCATTGATGTGCACTGATAGGCAGCACTAATAAGTGACACTGATGATGCACTGATTAGCGGCACTGATTAGCAACACTGGTGGGCAAATATTAGGACTGATCTCCCTTTAAAAGTGGCAGTTTATCAGCTTTATTCTTTTCTTTCCTCGCTGTCAACATGAGGGGAAAAAAAGCCGATAACCGGCTTCTGTTTACATCCTGTGATCAGCTGTCATTGGCTGACAGCTGATCATGTGGTAAAGGGCTACTGTGAATGGCCCTTTACCCCGATCTGTAACCACAGAGCGTGCCGCCCCCATGCCGCATAGACATGCTCCTGGCTTTTTAAGCCCTTGCTGTAGCTGTCTTTTTTGGCAATAGCTCTGGCAGGAGCACTTTGTTTAGAAAGTTTGGAGACCCCTGTCCCCTGCTGGCTTTTCATTAAGAACTGATCGAGCAAAGACCTCTGATCATTCAGTTTTTGGGTCTGCTCCGTGTTCTGCCCCTCCACATAAACTGGAGTGCTGGGCTCGGGAGGGGGATGGGGTGGCTGGTTCAGGCTCTTAGTGGAGCACTGAGGGTAATCCAGCTGCTGGACAGGCATCTGGGTGGATCCCAACATTATTGTCATGATAAACAAATGGGCAACCACCCCAGGCTATAACTGGCCCTGCAGGACCTGGACCAGCTCTGTGATTTCAGCGAAGAGTGAACTTTAGCCCACTGTCAGCTGAATATGGGTCAGAGGAGTGCAGATTAAAGCACTTCTGTCACTCACAGGAGAAGTATGGTCGAAAGAGCTACTTCTTCTTTACGTTATCGAAACTATACTGATGGTATCCCGATGAGGAATGTGAGCAATATGTGTGTTGCTTCTCTGAACCGAGCAACAGCAAACAAAAACCTTGTAGTGTGAATATTAAATGCACGAGTATGAAGATCAAAGCGCCACACCAAAATATATAGAGTACTAAATGTGGATTTAGTCTCAACATACAGTGCTCAGCATAAATGAGTACACCCCTTTTTAAAAAATAAGATTTTAATCAATATCTCAATGAACACAAGAACAATTGCTAACATTTTGACAAAACTGCGTTTTAGTCTAGGTTCACATCTATTTGGCTGCACTTGATGTGTTTTTCAGGTACAACTTGCAGTGCATTTAGCGTTTTTTTATGTGTTTTTGCATACAGTTTTCATACATTTGGCATTTTATGTTATTTTTTTCTCTTTAACCTCTTGGCGTCCGCGCTATAGCTGAATGAGGGCCACAGTGCGGACCTGAATCATGCAATGGCCTCCCCTTTGCGCGCGCCCCCTACTGTGTTCACAGAGTCACTGAGACTCGGGTGATCACAGATCCGAGTAAGGGGCCAATCCTGCCCCCTTACCACGTGATCAGATGGCAGCTGATCACATGATGTAAACAAAAGCTTGGCAATGTTATTCTTTTCTCCTCACGCTGACAGCGTGAGGAGAAAAAAAAGGCGATCACCGGCTTATGTGCAAGGGATATCGTCCCGAAGAGGCAATTCTGCCTCATCTGTACCACCAGTACCCCCTGCTAGTGCTCACCAGTGCCACCTATCAATGCCCATGTGTGCCACCTATCAACGCCCACCAGTTGTGCCAATCGGGGCCACCTAGCAGTGCTGCCTATCGGTGTAACCAACCAGTGCTGATCAGTGGCCATCACTGCCACCTATCGGTGCCCATCAGTGCCGTCTCATCAGCGTACATCAATGAAGGAGAAAAATTAGCTGTTTGTAAAAAAATTTAACAAAATATAATAAAAAAAAAAAAATATATATATATATATATATATTTGGTAAGCAAGTGGTTAAACACACTGTATATAGCTGTTTGCTAAGGAGGGGGTCAGGAAGCCGGCCACCACGTCCTTAACATCCAATGAGTCATCAGCTGTCATCGGGCTTCACCCCTGAATGTGTAAAAAAAAATAAAAAATAAAAAAATAAAAAATAAAAAAATAAAAGAGTGCCCCCCCCCCCCCCCCCCTCAAAATCCATACCAAACCCTTATCCATGCTGCCCGGCAGGAACCATACCAGGCTGCATGCCCTCAACATAGGAGGGAGGTGCCTTGGGGGTGGGGGACTCTGCGCCCCCCCCCCCCCCCCAAGGACCTTGCCACCATGTTGATGAGGACAAGAGCCTCCTTTCCGACAACCCTGACAAAGCAGTGAAGTCCTTTTTTATTAGTAAAATAGCTCTGAGCCGTCTTCTCCTTCCCCTTCCTCGCTGCCATCAGTATCAAGTACCATCCATCAGAAAGGATCATTTATTTGATGTTTTACAGATCTGACTGGCTTTGGGTGCACAAAATCTTGTCAACCAATCAGCAGGCAGATTATGTTAAAGAGCCACTGCGGATTGGACAGGATTTTTGCTGACTGCTGTATTTCAGAATTAATATACAGTGATGCATTGTTGGCTGATATATATGTTGGTAAAGGTGTTTGTACTGTTTTGTTAATAGTTTTTTTTTGCTTTTGTCCCCCCCCCATGGCTCATTAGGATGTACTTTTTATTGACTGCTCACTTACACCATTAGTGGTCATTCAGGTTATGTTAATGACTTCATCTGTTGTGTTGGCAAATTAATGAGGTTTCAGAATACATTTTGGTGCGAAGGAGAGTGCATGTGTTGTCTATCAGTTTGAAGCTCAAGGGAGGATTGTGATTGGTTACTTTGGACATCGTTGCTGATTTTGCTTTTTTCCTATTGGGTAATTGGTGTGAATTTGTTTATTTGTTAACCACTTCCGGGCCGCCCACTGTATATATGTGTGTGCTTTTATATATATATATATAAAATTTATTTTGGGCTGTTACTGATTACATTTTTTTTTTTTTTTTTTAATCGACTAATTTCAATTAATTATAATGCACATACAGATCCAACTACTTTTAGCTGATCTCCTTGCTTTTTAACTCTGCATTAGTCAGTGGTAAATGTGGTATACACTATATACAATCACCCAACACTAGTTAGTTTCCACAATCCATGACTTAACTTCACAGTTCACACGAATACGTTTTAAACTCAAACCGTAACACTGAGGTAAGTTATTTTTTTTCCACAGTAGCGTGACAATCCCTCCACCTCCGGTCTAACTAATCACTCTCAGCTTATGGCATGGACCCCTGTGCAAACAGGCGGTCATGCAAGCGGGTATCAAAAGGGTTAACACGGACCATAAACTTCTCTCACGTCTCCTTAGATCTCAGCAAGTACGCCAGGTCATGGGTAGAAAGAAAAGATCTAAGTGCTCACCGCTTAAGTATAAGATTTGATTTTTGTGTTCAAACACAAACTACTCACATAAAGATGAAAAAACACAGCATGTAAAGCCTCTGTAGGGCAGCAGTGGGTGACGTCATGCGTAGCTCCTCCCTCGTACACGTTACGTTCCATCAGAACTTCAACGTCACCGGACTCCTCCCCCTTCCCTTCGTTAGCAGACGGAGGCACTTGGGGAAGGAGTCCAGTGATGTCCGTGACGTCACCGGATCTCCGACGGAACCCCCTGAAGACCCGGAAGCCGGCGGAGAGGTGAGTACCGATCAAAAGAATTTTGATCGCTCAAAAAAATGAATCAATTAATCGAGGAATTAATCTTTAATTTCTACAGCCCTAAAATAAATATATATGTCATTACTTTGATGTTTTATGCAGTGGCTGATTTGGCGTCCGATAAAAGTGGTCCTGGCGGTGGATTCACCACGGATCGCTTTTATAGGCAGTGAGAAAGGTGCCCCCCCCCCCCCCCGCTGCTTCCTGCTCCTTTCCCCACTTACCGGAACCCTCAGTAAAGGGGCAAATGATCCGATGCCCCTGGGGCGCTGGGCAGGAAGTCGGGTGTGGGCAAGATGGCCCCCACTTGACTCTATGCCCTTGGAGGACCGGAGCGACGTCTGACGTCACTACCGCCTAACGGCCTTAACCACCCCAATACAGTGCACTTACACCCCCTTCCTGACCAGACCAAGTTTCAGCTTTCAGCGCTCTCACAGTTTGAATGACAATTAGTCATACAACACTGTATCCATATGAAACTTGCGTCCTTTTTTCCACACAAATAGAGCTTTCTTTTAGTGGTATTTAATCACTAGTGTGTTTTTTATTTTTTGTGCTATAAATTAAAAAAACTTAAATTTTGTGAAAGAAATGCCTTTTTCTTTGTTTCTGTCATAAAATTTAGCTAATTAGTCATTTTTCTTCATGAATTTTGGCCAAAATTTATACTGCTACATATCTTTGGTAAAAAATAACCCAAATTAATGTATATTATTTGGTCTTTGTGAAAGTTATAAAGTCTACAAACTATGGTGCCAATCACTGAAAATTGATCACATCTGATCAGGCCTTCAGTACATCAGGTGTATCTCATTTCTTGAGACACTAGCAAGTCAGGAAAGTACAAATCCCCCCCAAATGACCCTTTTACTTTTTTAGAAAGTAGACATTGCAAGGTATTTAGTAAGTAGCATGGTGAGTTTTTTTAAGTTGTCATTTTTTCCCACAATTCTTTGCAAAATGAAGATTTTTATTTTTTACAAAATTGTCATATTATCAGGTTATTTCTCACACACAGCATATGCATACCACAAATTGAACCCCAAAATACATTCTGCTACTTTTCCCGAGTACGGTGATACCACATATGTGACACTTTTACACAGCATGGCCACATACAGAGCACCAACATTGAAGTAGTACCTTCAGGCGTTCTACGAGCAAAAATTACACATCTCATTTCACAGCCACCTATTACACTTTTGAAGGCCCTGGAGTACCAGGACAATGGAATTGCCCATAAAATTACCCCATTTATAATCTGTGAGGCATAATGAGTCTTTTGAACGGTTCATTTTTTTCCAGAAGTTTTTGGAAAATGTGGAAAAAAAATGAAAACGCTTTTTTTTTTACACAGTTGTCAATTTATAAGATATTTCTAAAACATAGCATGTATATAGCAAAAATTACACCCCAAAACACATTCTGCTACTCCTCCCGAGTATGGAGATACCACATGTGTAGGACTTTGACACAGACTGGTCGCATAGAGGCCGAACATTGAAGTAGTACCTTCAGGCGTTCTAGGAGCATAAATGACACATCTCATTTCATTCCTACCTATCACAATTTTGAAGGTCCTGGAGCACCAGGACAATGGAACTACCCACAAAATGACCCCATTTTGGAAAAAAAACACCCCAGCGTATATTCTATGAGGCATGGGTTGCAAATAGGTACTCGGGTACTCTGGTACTCTGATGGCCTGGGGACAAGTACTCGGGTACTCTGATGGCCTGGTGACAGGTACTCGGGTACTCTGATGGCCTGGTGACAGGTACTCGGGTACTCTGATGGCCTGGTGACAGGTACTCGGGTACTCTGATGGCCTGGTGACAGGTACTCGGGTACTCTGATGGCCTGGTGACAGGTACTCGGGTACTCTGATGGCCTGGTGACAGGTACTCGGGTACTCTGATGGCCTGGTGACAGGTACTCGGGTACTCTGATGGCCTGGTGACAGGTACTCGGGTACTCTGATGGCCTGGTGACAGGTACTCGGGTACTCTGATGGCCTGGTGACAGGTACTCGGGTACTCTGATGGCCTGGTGACAGGTACTCGGGTACTCTGATGGCCTGGTGACAGGTACTCGGGTACTCTGATGGCCTGGTGACAGGTACTCGGGTACTCTGATGGCCTGGTGACAGGTACTCGGGTACTCTGATGGCCTGGTGACAGGTACTCGGGTACTCTGATGGCCTGGTGACAGGTACTCGGGTACTCTGATGGCCTGGTGACAGGTACTCGGGTACTCTGATGGCCTGGTGACAGGTACTCGGGTACTCTGATGGCCTGGTGACAGGTACTCGGGTACTCTGATGGCCTGGTGACAGGTACTCGGGTACTCTGATGGCCTGGTGACAGGTACTCGGGTACTCTGATGGCCTGGTGACAGGTACTCGGGTACTCTGATGGCCTGGTGACAGGTACTCGGGTACTCTGATGGCCTGGTGACAGGTACTCGGGTACTCTGATGGCCTGGTGACAGGTACTCGGGTACTCTGATGGCCTGGTGACAGGTACTCGGGTACTCTGATGGCCTGGTGACAGGTACTCGGGTACTCTGATGGCCTGGTGACAGGTACTCGGGTACTCTGATGGCCTGGTGACAGGTACTCGGGTACTCTGATGGCCTGGTGACAGGTACTCGGGTACTCTGATGGCCTGGTGACAGGTACTCGGGTACTCTGATGGCCTGGTGACAGGTACTCGGGTACTCTGATGGCCTGGTGACAGGTACTCGGGTACTCTGATGGACTGTGACAGGTACTCGGGTACTCTGATGGACTGTGACAGGTACTCGGGTACTCTGATGGACTGTGACAGGTACTCGGGTACTCTGATGGACTGTGACAGGTACTCGGGTACTCTGATGGACTGTGACAGGTACTCGGGTACTCTGATGGACTGTGACAGGTACTCGGGTACTCTGATGGACTGTGACAGGTACTCGGGTACTCTGATGGACTGTGACAGGTACTCGGGTACTCAGATGAACTGTGACAGGTAGTCAGATGAACTGTGACAAGTACTCGGTTACTCAGATGGACTGGGACAGGTACTCGGGTAATCTGATGGGCTGTGACAGGTACTCGGGTACTCTGATGGACTGTGACAGGTCCTCTTTATTGAGGGGGCAATCAGTGTGATTGATGTACACTGTAAGTGGTAACGAGTTGTTACCACAATCTCCTTGGTTGTGAGTGAGGAGGAGAACCCGGTAACATCTTGTTACCGCGGTTTGTTTACATTTAGTGATCGGCTGTGAAAGGATCACAGACGATCATGTGGGTAAACAGCTGACCAATGGCTGTTTACCAGCGTCGGTGACGAGCAGTGTTCCTGGGAACACACCGCCACCGACGTGCACGTTGCTTGGGGGTGTAACCATCTGTGATTGGCCGTGACTTCATCACGGCCGATCACGTGGTAAACAGCCATACCCAATGGCTGTTCACCCCCCTCGGTGGCGAGTGGTTTCTCCGTGACAAGCCGCCACCGAAGGAACACGGATGTGTGCGCACGATCGCGTGCATTCCCCGTTTTAAATGGGAGGACGTCATATGACACCCTCCCGCCACAAGAGCTGCGCCGCGCCGGCGGTCGGCAAGTGGTTAAAGTTTTTTTTTTTTGTTTGTTTTTTTTTTTTTTGCTTGTGAGGTCTTTTTGACCCTAGAGCTCACAATAAAGAGGCTGCCGTGCTTATTTCTATTACAAGGGATGTTTACATTCCTTGTAATAGGAAAAAAGGTAATCCAAAAAAAAAAAACATGAATGGGACAGTGTTAAAAAAAAAAAAAAGGAAAATAAATAAGAAAGCTTTTTTTAAAGTGCTCTGTCCCTCCGAGCTTGCGTCCAGAAGCGAACGCATGCATAATTCGCGCCCGCATATGTAAACGGTGTTCAAACCACACCTAAAGGTATCTCTGTGATCGTTGGGAGGGAGAAAAATAATTCTAGCACAAGACCTCCTCTGCAATTCCAAACAGGTAAAATGTAAACATTTTTAAAACGTCACCTATGGAGATTATAAGTACCGTAGTTTGTCGCCATTCCACGAGCATGTGCCATTTTGAAGCATGACATGTTAGGTATCAGTTTACTCGGCATAATATCATCTTTCACATTATCAAAAAAGAAGAGGGCTACCTTTACTGTTTTTTATTTTATTTAATTTTTGTATGTATTCACAGTGTGACATAAAATATTGAAATGACTGCCATTTTATTCTTCTGGTCTTTGCTGTAAGACAAAAATATATATATATATAATAAAAAAAAAATGATATATAATTATTATACAGGATTTATATAGCGCCAACAGTTTGCGCAGCGCTTTACAATATGAGGGCAGACAGTACACTTACAATACAGGAGGGATCAGAGGGCCCTGCATAATGTTTGGAGGTTGTAATTCATTTACTAGCAAAAAAATACAAATTTAATTGTAACCAAGATATGTCAGAAAAAGGCCTGATCCTTAGAGGTTAATTTGTTAATATCCTCTCAAACGCTGCACAGGAAACACCCAAAACTCAATAGTTTTATTATATGCAGAATGATTTAAAGCGGTATTAAACCCAAAAATGTAATATATTGCAGCTTACTAATCATCAGATGAGGTGGCTGCATTCGTTTTTCACTTTTTAGTTTTTTTCACCTGGTGAATCTGGCCAGTAACACTATTCCTGTATTAAAGTGCCCCCACTCTGGATGAAGGAGCACAGGGGGGCACCTTTGGAGAGCAGCATTGTCAGTCTGTGAGGAGGAGAGTGTTAGGGCCGGTTCACACAGCGGGCGATGCGAGGCGACACGCCTCGCCTCGCTCCCGCAAGTCGCCCCCGTTCTGTACAATGGAACCGTTCTGAGAGGAGCGACTCGAGTCGCTCCGACTCAGAAAAAAGGTTCCTGTACTACTTTCGGGCGACCTCGGGGCGACTTGCATTGACTTCTATACAGAAGTCATTTGCAAGTCGCCGCCGAGGCCGCTGCAGGTCGCGGCGAGGCAAGTCGGAGTCGCCTCGCCTCGCCTGCAGTGTGAACCGGCCCTTAGATGGACTAGCACATTTGAATAAACAAACAAATTGAAGAGAAACTCAAACTTAGGTGTTGTAATCAGTTACAGCAAACAGTTTGTTTCCTTTTGGGATAAAGGTTTTACATGAATAAAAGCCGATCACTGTGATCACCCTTTTCAGTAGTATGGTTTGTCTTATCTCTGATACATTCTGCTCGAGAGCTTGTTCTTTTGAAAAACAGACTTAGTGACTGGCAGCGAATATCACAAATATATACAGATGGTGCAATTTGGTGATGGTGATCTCAGGTATATATATATATATATATATATCTATATCAGGTATAGGTATGTGGAAATAGAGAAACTTACTGGCAGGAGAAATCTCTGCTCACTAGATTTCTGGCAGGATTAATTTTGTTTTTATTTATTGAACAGATATAACAAATACTTCCAAAGGTCCATTTAGGCCCCTTTCACACATGCGGATGATATGTCCGTATTTCATCCATCCGTTTGCGGATGAAATACGGGCATACATTCATCCCTATGGGATAGCATGAACATCCGCAGACACCCGATTTCCTCCGCCTCCGCAACAGTCCGATTCTGCAGACGGAGGAAAATCCTATTTTTCTATCTGTCTGCAGAGCGGATCAGATGAACACGGACACACGGTCCGTGCTCGTCCGATCCCCATAGAGGAGAGCGGAGAGCTGACAAGGCGGTCCCTGCACAGTGTGCGGAGACCGCCCTGTCCGCAGCCGGCTCAGCAGGGACAACGGAGCAATCCCCGCTGAGCGAGCGGATCTTCACGGGGTGGATCATTACTGATCCGTCCAGTGTGAAAGGGGCCTAACAGACAAAAAGGGACAGCGTAAGGGATGTTTACTGTTAAGTTTTACATACACTGTAATCGGGACAAGCTGACACCAATGACAACTTACAATGTTTATTACAGGGGAGAGAGAGATTTTTTTTTATTTTTTAACATATCCAATCAATGTGCCTCCTGATAGCAAACAGACACCTCCAATCAGACGCTTGTATATATACCTGAGATCATCCGCTGGATTCAGCCGGCTATCAGGTGGCTTCTACATTCTGTTGACTGGATCCTGAATTCCATATGAATTTGTTCATCTCCGTCATATGAGTTAATGTCGGTACAGCTAGAAGTGACCATAGATAGTAGAGATGCACTGATACTGGTTACGGTACCGATAACGATTATGTCCACGAGTACTCTTAGGCCTCAAACACACGGACGTTATTACAGCGGCTTTTTTGAGCTTTTTTTGCTGCTTAAGAAGGAAACTCCATGTTATTCAATGGGCTCATACACACCATGGCGTTTCTGAGCTGTAACAGGCATGGCCGTTTTTAAGCTCCAAAAAAATAACAAGGACCAGCGCCTTCAGAGGCTCCAGCGTTAGAGCAGTTTTGACGCTAACGCGCATTAAAGCTATACCGACGTTTTGTAGCGCCAGCGTTTTTGAGCTGTAAAAATGTTTATAATGTGATGGGATATTTTTGGGAAAAAAACGCTCCTTAGTGTTAACGCTTACAAACGCTGTTAAACGCGCATTGACGCCAGAGCAAACCACTAATAAAATCACATTTTTAGCGCTGATTTTTTTCCAGACGTTGTAACTAGCTTAACGGGCCATTTTTTATAACGTCCGTGTGTATGAGGCCTTAAAAATAATCTGAGGCTCGGTTCACACTGGTGCGATGCGGAAAACACTGCAAATTCAGTGCGGATTCCCGCATCGCCCCTAAATCGCCGACGGTTCACGTTGCCCTATGAAAACCACTGGGAGTGTCAGTACAAAGTTAATGACCACCCCAGATTGGTTCGCAGATCGCAGTGTGAGCACCCATGAGATCTGATTCTGGTGTGGACAAGAAAAGGGCCCTGCACGAGTTTGGTCCGAATGCGATGCCAATTCAGCCATACGGTTTTTGTATGTCTTAATTCGCATCGCACAGACGTCGCATGTGATCTGCACAGCACTGCGGTGAGAATCACATGCAATGTCTGGCATTACAACAGTATGAACTGGCCCTGATACCCAAAATCAATACTTTGTGGTGCAATTTGCGCCAATATAGAATGAATGGGCTCAAATCACACTGCAAAGAATTGTATGCCATTTGAACATGAATGCGGTGCCATTCCTGTCTGAATCGCATGTGGTTTCCTGCACTGTTCCTGTGTGAACCCAGGCTGAAATCAATATGACATTCCTGGGTTTACATGGCAGCGGTGCTGGAAACCCCTTGCGATTTGCATAGGAATCGCACTGCATTCCTGTTCAAAACTTGTGTGATTTGAGCCCATTCATTATGTATGGGCACAAATTGCACCGCAAAGTTTCTGTACTCGTACTTCACCGAAAGTATAGGTACAGTACCCTCAAATAAAATAAAAAAAGGGGTATCTGTGCATTCTTATTAGATATATATTACAAATTAATGTGTATTGGAGGTTTGATGTACTTTGGAATGATTGTTAATTTGTTGCAAATTATCCTCCTAAATTAATTACTTCCTATATAACAATATACTATGTTGCCAAGAGGCCCGGCCTTTGTGACAATCCGTTAATAATTTTTTCTTTTGGTTTGCAGTCATGTATAGAACACGGCAGACAATGTAGTCATCAGTGTGCAGACTGGCCTGTGTATTATTGATGACCTATTGGTGGTCATCTGACAGGTATGTGCTGACGGGGGAGTACAGGCCTTCCTGTGGTCAGCAGCTTCCAAGCAGTTCACTTAATCAAGCTTTCTGGATCTCACACACATCATTGGCATACTATTATTTGCTCCTTAATCGCCTGCCTTTTTATAGTAATAACTTACATTTTATATAGATTTTTCCCTTAGATTTGCTCTTGGATGATGTTGAACACATTTCGTTATTTAACAAGAAATCAGCTTTAGGCAATTAAATAAGAAAACATTTGTTAGTTTGTCTGTTTATTCTTTCCAATATTATTAAAGTGAACACGTGATTTTCCCATCAACGCATACTTAAAGCGGAGCTCCGCTCGAAAGGGAAGCTCCGCTTTTCTGCCACCCACCTGTCACCTGCCACATTTGGCACCTTTTTGGGCAAAGGGGGCACCTGGTTTTGACATGTACCTTCTCCCAATTCTGGCTCAGCTTAACCTGTATGGAGTTAATAAATAACAAATATTTGTAAATTTTAAATTGCGCCTTTTTGCAAAATGATGAAAATCGAACGTACACAAAAATTTTTACAAAAAATTTGGAGGTTTTAATTTTTCACTTAGACCCCTTTCACATTGGAAAAATAGCGACTGTAAATCGCCCTGAAAGAGCCGCCCCGAGGGCTTTCACACTGGAGCGGTGCGCTGGCAGGACAGTAAAAAATTCCTGCTAGCAGCATCTTTGAAGTGGTGAAGGAGCGGTGTGTATACCACTCCTACCCATTGAAATCAATGGGGCAGCGTGGCTATACCACCGGCAACAGCGCTTTGTGGGTGGTTTTAACCCTTTTTCGGCCGCAAGTAGGGGGTTAAAAGTGCCCCGCTAGCGGCCGAATACCTAAGAATAGCAGCACTTTACCGTTGACGCCCCAGTGTGAAAGGGGCCTTACAGCTTTCAGAATCTGAAAAGAACCCTCAAACGAGACATTTTCTAAAAGCACATGACCTGTAGAATAAAAAAAGTGCTACTGGGGATATAAGATTGCCGCCTTTGCAGATGGTATCCTGCTTTTACTCTCTTCCCCCTTAACACCCCTACCCAATCTAATTTCTGGAACAGAACCTAAAGATCACCTACTCAAAATCCTTTGCGCTAAACATTTCACTACCCCTCCAATTGAATAGTTGAACTTGTCAGAATAACTTCCCATCTGGAAAACAGTTGCCCTTGCCTATCTAGGTATACAACTCCCTAGTAAGCGTAAAGGTTTATACGGAAAAAAACTTCTTAGCAGAACTGAGACTTCTACAGCAGGATCTCAATAAATGGGAAGCCCCCACCATATCATGGTTTGGTTGGGCTGAAATTCTCAGGATGATGGTACTCCCTTGTTTGTTGTATAAACTGCAAACTGTCCCGATTTATTTGCCACCCTCCTTTTTCGCAATCTACAAGAGGGTGTGTAGGGCCTTTCTCTGGGGAACCAAGACAGTGCATATTGGATGGGCAAAATTAGTTTTGCCAAAAAACTAGAGATATTACACCTGACTCGGGTAGTGGACTGGAGGCTCCATAAACGCACAAGGGTTGGCTATTGCTAGAACTGATCTCAGGGACTGAATTGCGTTTAGCTCCTTGGCTCCTGCAGAAACACATACCGACAGCCATTCAAGTGCACCCTCTTATCGGAGCGACCCTGAGTGCCTTTGACAGGACATGCAAGGTGCACTCACTTTCAGCGAAAACCTGCACGATCACGCCTGTTAAAGGTAACCCAGACTTCCCTCCTGGTATGGAACAGGCCTACCTAGCAGCTGAATGGCCACACCTGATAATGCAAGCTCAACATTTCTTCTCGAGGGGAAGATTCCTCCGACAGGGAGAACTTGCAGCAATCTCGAACACTAAGTCGTTCCCCTTCTGGACCTATATCCAACTAAAACATTATCTTGACAGCCCCACGAACAGAGACAGCTTTAGGAAAACCCCAACAGTCTTGGAATCATTGTGTACATGCCTCTTCTCCCCCAGAGTCACTTGATTTCAGTGCTCTACTCCGTATGTGTTCGGGGAACCCTATGCTTCTCTGCACTCGGAACACGCCTTTTGGGAAACTGAGCTAGATAGGGCGATAGAGGACACCAGTTGGGACCGAATTCAACTATATAATTCACAAAGGCTCCCTCAACGTTCACACACAGGAGAACAGGTATAAGATTAAAATGAAATGGTATAGAATGCCAGAAACACTCCACAAATTCATCCCTACAGTTTCAGACCAATGTTGCAGATGTGAACAAGGTCTAGGTACCCTTCTCCATATATGGTGGACATGCCCAATGATCCAGCCATATTAGAGAAGGGTCCATGCAGTAATGACCGAGATAACCTAGCTCCCCCTGGAGTTCTCACCAGTGCAATACCTCTTGCATCTCTCCGAAATTCCCAAAAAAAGATACTACAATTTGGTAGCCACGCATCTGATTAATGCCGCTAGGCTATACCCCGGTCCATTGGAAGTCCAAATTACCCCCTTCCATGAAGGAATGGACACTCTGAGTCAACCACATAGCAGCAATAGAGGAGCTGATTCATGCTGAACAGGTTAGAATTCGCACTTTTCCATTACATGGGCTCCCTGGCTTGAATATCGGAACTCGCAATGATATCTAAATCTGACACAGGAGAGCACTTGACTCCTGTAATCCACGGGGCTATACCTCTTCGATGATATGGATCCAAAGAACGATAGATGCAGCACTCGGGGGCACCTGGAGAGGGTAGTTGCTGTTTTTTTTAGGCCCCACAATAACTGCGCACATCTTTATCATGTCGCTATTTTCACAAAAAATACACTAAAATCATTAATGGTGCACATAAACACAACGTAACTTACAAAATTCCTGCTAAATTAGTACTAAAGCATCATTCACATGTGGCATACTAAAGTGTATGCCCATGGAGGGCAATGTTGACCCGCACAGGGATGCACATTAGGGGTATTTAACTCTGATCAGTGGGTTGTAATCCTCTGATCGGAGTTATAGAATTGTTACAATTCTAATATAAGCTTATGGTCATTGAAGTGACCATGAGCTTATAGAAGAGGGAGAAAGGAGGGCCTTATGGACTTGGCAGTGAAAGGGTTAAAATAAAAATAAAAAATTCAGTTCCATGTCAACAAGACAATAGTAAAGAAACAGCGTTATACCCTCTGTCCTCAGCTGCATAAGATGCTCAGGGGAGGCTTGGGAAAGAAACAGTAGTGCACTGGTTTTCCCAGTGAAAAGCTGTGCAAAGGGGAGTCTGATCAAGAGCAGGCTAGCACAACTAGAGAACTGACCATGCTGTGCTGTCATGTCTAGTGTGGTCTTTTTTTTAATAGGAAAGCCGAGGAGAGGGACTGGCACATGTCCCAGCCCCTCCGAGGCTGCAGATGGGCATCAATCAGGCTGCACTGATGGCAATGGTAAGGCTGCGTTCATGGGCACTGACCCTTATTTTGCTTCACAGTTCTTTATTTAAAATTTGTCTTTTTTTTTTCCCGAAACTTCCCTCTTAAAGTGAAAGGTGCGTGTTATACGCCGATAAATACGGTATGTCCACATAACATGCCCCAGCTCATCCTTAGACCCTTCACCACGCACAACCACAAAGGCAAGAGAATTCTTTTTGGCCAGTGTATTCATTCGTTCATTTGCTTTTAATTTGAATAGTTCAAAGAATGTCAAGTAAAATAGTCAGCCCTCACGCATGTTCACTTCCTCGAGCCGCTTTCTGTATCACAGCAAGAAGGGGAGGGGAGCAGATGTGTGACTGCTGTTCTCCCCTCCAACCACTGGCACATGCCATGTCAGCCCTGGGCCCGCAAATGGACAAGTGGAGCCCGGAATACATGGCGGGTGCTGGTACCGGAGTGCCTGTCAGTTTTACACACATTTACTGGCTGCAGCCACCAGATTGTGTGTGGAACACCCCTGCTGTCAGGTCTGTATGACGTACGGTGTTCTGTCCAAAAATGTCAGCCTATCGAATAGTGTCTGCTGTGTACTGCGCAGGCGCAGCGTTTGTGCAATACGGAGCACAGGAGATTTGGAAAATCTCCAAAGATGAACGCCACCTGTGCCGTGATTCCAGGTGCAAGCCCCACCATCCATGTGGACATAGGGCTGCACATATTAGAGGGCCGCTCGCCACGCTTCGGGCATGGCCTTGCTTCAATCGGCTCTTTTTAGTCTAACTCTATGTCCACTTGGAAGGTGAGGCTTGAACTTGGATTCACGGCGCAGGTGCCGTTGATCTTCGGCTATTTTCGGAATCTGCTTGTCCTGTGTATTGCGCATGCGCAGTACACAGCGGACACTATATGACGGGGGACGCTATTTGACCTGACACCGGACCTGGCAGCGAAAGTAGTTGTAAATCTCTGAAATGAAAAATGAACAAATCATATCATTTTATAGTTTGTACTTGCCTCAATCCAAAGCACCCAGCGAGATTTGTCTCCTCTCTTTCTGTTGTGTAAATTCTGGACTTTGAATGGAGGTAGAAGATAGATGGCTGCAGATAAAAGGGTACAACTTATGCTGGTGGATTTGTTGAATCTGTGTATCACTTGAGGCTAGTCACTTCAGACGGTGTATGTAGGGATTACAACCACTTTACATTTCTGATAATAGAACTATTTGTGGTCACTGTAAAGCTACTTATGTTGACAGTCACTGGATTAGGCAATGATCACACATCTAATGTATGTTCCTAGCACATGACCATTGGCTGACTGTTGTCACACAGAACAGTCATCCAGGCAGGGTTGGGAACCTGTTATAATTGCCTCTTCTCTGTAAAAAGCATCTAATGGCTTTTCCCTCCACTGCCAAGTATTCATATCTATGCAACTAATCACAAGCAGGAAGTTTCTAACACTTTGTATAGCAATTGTATGGGCAGAGATTGTTGGTAGGGACAGACAATCAAGGGGTTAATATGGCGCGCTCTGGATATAGCTATATACATATAACTGTAAAAATATGGGGGGGGGCGGGGGGGGGGAAGGGAAAGGACAGAGTCGGGCAAAGATGGGGGGATGGGAGAACTTGGTGGTAATTATAAATGTTTCACTTCAAGTCCAAGCATTAGTCCATGTGAGGATAATAAGATGCTGAGTATATAAAAGGCAGCCAGTCCATAGAAGCTACAAGTAGCTCTGGAACAAGACAAGAGAAAGAAGGATGGCGCCCTCTAAGTGCAGCGTGTTTTACAATAAATTTGTAGTGGATTAAAGAGGAAGTAAACTCTCCCACTCTGATGCTTCTTTTTATTTAGTCCATTATATTAAGTAATTATCAAAGTATAGCCACTGTAATCCAGCCCAAATTGCATATTACTTACTGTTTAAATAAACTTTAACCCTTTCATGACTAAGCCTATTTTTGGCATTTGGTGTTTACAAGTTAAAATCCATATTTTTTGCTAGAAAATTACTTGGAACCCCCAAACATTATATATATTTTTTTAGCAGAGACTCTAGAGAATAAAATGGCGATTGTTGCAATATTATATGTCACACGGTATTTGCGCAGCGGTGTTTTAAACGCAACTATTTGGGAAAAGGGACACTTTCATGAATTAAAAAAAAAACAGTAAAATTAGCCCAATTTTTTTGCATAATGTGAAAGATAATGTTACGCCGAGTAAATAGATACCAAACATGTCACACTTTATAATTGCACGCACTTGTGGATTGACGAAAAAAGTACGGTACCTAAAAATATCAATAGGCGACGCTTTAAATTTTTTTTACGGTTACTAGGTTAGCGTTACAGAGGAGGTCTAGTGCTAGAATTATTGCTCTCTCTCTGATGATCGCGGCGATACCTCACATGTTTAATTTGAACACCGTTTACATACGCGGGCGCGACTTCCGTGTGCGTTTTCTTTGCTTCGCAAGCTCGCGGGGACGGCGGGCGCTTTAAAAAAATGTTTTTTTATTTATTTTAAAATGACCAAATTTTATTTTATTTTTTTAAAACAATTTAATCACTTTTATTGCTGTCACAAGGAATGTAAACATCCCTTGTGACAGTAATAGGTGGTGACAGGTACTCTTTATGGAGGGATCGGGGGTCTAAAAGACCCCCCACCCCTCCTTTACACTTCAATGTATTCAGATCGGCAAAAACGGCGATTCTGAATACCGTATATATTTTTAAAACCGGCGCCATTGGCAGCCGAGTAAAGGGGAAGTGACGTCATGACGTCGCTTCCGTGTTTACTATGAGGAGACTGGAACGAAGCCGATTTCGTTCCTCCCCAGCGGACATGCAATCGGTGCTCCCAATCGAGCGGGAGCACCGGTAACAACGGCGGGAGGCGGCGGGAGGGGGGGACGTCCCCTCCCGCTCCTCCGGCATAACAGCCGAGCGGCTTTTAGCCGCATCGGTTGTTATGGCTGGATAGCCAATTGCCTGCTGAAAAAAACGGTACCGGGTTGATGCCTGCAGGTGCGGGCATCATCCCGGTATACCCCCCGGAAGCCGAGTACGCACATCTGCGTACGCTCGGCGGGAAGGGGTTAAAAAACTTGTTTCCAGGGGTAAGGCAGCGCCATCTTAAGTATTGTTTTCTGAGTCCACAGTGGAGTGTATTTTCACCCTTACATTGAGCACTTCCTTTACTGTTAACCAAGCCTCCTTCTCAATCCAACGTTTCTATGGCAACCCTGCTTCCCTGTTCATAGCTGACTTGTTTTATTTCATAGTATTTACTTGTGCTGATTACCTAGTGTTTGCCTTTTATGAGTCCTATCAGCTTCAGCTGATAAGACTGCAGTACTGCTGTCCTATTCCCTGCTTTACACTGTATGTGAGGTCACATGGTGTGTAGGAGTGATTAGCAGCCTTCTGGGAGTTCAGTGTTGTGCGGTAGGAAGTCCTGATAACCGATAGATAAGACATAGAGAGTGTGCCGTAAATCAGGGGAGATCTGGGCATTCTCAGTGACATTTTTCTAAAGAACATCAAGGATTACAACAATACTAAGCAAGTAAGGAGATATCTACAAGCAGTGTTCATTAGGGATTTTTATGCTGATTTACATTGGACAAAATTGTGGGGGAGGGTTTACAACCACTTTAAAGAACACTCACATTTGAGCAGATAAATTCCAGCATATTAGGCAGTAAGATAGGTTCATCTGCATGTTCCTGGGTGATAAGGGTCTCAAGGGCCGGTGGAAGGTGTCTTATGTCCTGGGTCCTGTAGCTTTCCGGCGGTGCGTTGGGCACTCATCGCTTTCGGGTGGCTGGGATGCAGAAGAGGGAAGCTCTGTGATACTTTGCGTTGTCGTGGTGTGCTTACTTCCGGGAACGGGGTCAGACGGGCATCGCTTTGGGTTTGGCGCACGCAGCTCCTTCATGGCCTGATGAAGGAGCACGCATGATTGAAATGCGACAGGACCCAGGACATAAGACACCTTCCACCGGCCCGTGAGACCCTTATCACCCGGGAACATGCGGATGAACCTGCCTTACTGCCTAATATGCTGGAATTTATCTGCTCAAATGTGAGTGTTTTTAATCCACTGTAATAAATTTATTGTAAAACACGCTGCACATAGAGGGCACCGTCCTTCTTTCTCTTGTATTGTTGGTTCCATAGACTCTGATATATGACTATGGAAAGTAAAATGATCTGTTGATTACCAGTACATCGCTGCTTTGTTGTGTGTGGTGTTTGGATACCGATGTATCAGAAACCTTGATGCCTTGATTTACTGGGCACATTCACCCCCTTCCTGCCCAGGTCAATTTTCAGCTTTCAGTGCTGTTGCATTTTGAATGACAAACAACAATTGTATTGTTTTTTTGAGATGGATAGAGCTTTCTTTTGGTGGTATATAATCGCCGATGGGTTTTTATTTTTTCCTAAACATTTTGAAAAAAAAAAAAGTTTTTCTTCGTTTCTGTTATAAAATTTTGTAAATAAGTAATTTTCTCCTCCACTGATAGGCACGAATGCGGAGTGGAGACCAGAAAGAGGACCGTCTTCTGTTTAACCACTTGCCTACTGGGCACTTAAACCCCCATCCTGCCCAGACCAATTTTCAGCTTTCGGTGCTCTCACACTTTGAATGACAATTACTCAGTCATGTAACACTGTACCCAAATTAAATTTTTGTCCTTTTTTCCCACAAAAAAAGCTTTCTTTTGGTGGTATTTGATCACCTCTGGGTTTTTTATTTTTTGTGCTATAAATGAAAAAAGACCGAAAATTTGGAAAAAAAACACATTTTTCTTTGTTTCTGTGATAATATTTCTCAAATTATAAATTTTTCTTCATAAATTTTGGCCGCAATTTATACTGCTACATATCTTTGGTAAAAGTAACCCAAATTAGTGGATATTATTTGGTCTTTGTGAAAGTTAGAGAGTCCACAAGCTGTGGTGCGAATCATACAAAATTGATCACACCTGAAGTACTGGTGGCCTATCTCATTTCTTGTGACCCGAACAAGTCAGGAAAGTACAAATACCCCCCAAATGGCCCCTTTTTTGAAAGTAGACATTCCAATGTATTTAGTAAGAGGCATGGTGAAGTTTTTGATGTCCTTTTTCCCACAATTCTTTGCAAAATGAAGATTTTTTTTATATTAATTTTTTCCACAAAATTGTCATTGTAATAGGTTATTTCTCCCACGTAGCATGTGTATACCACAAATAATGCCCCAAAATTAATTCTGCTACTCCTACTGAGTATTACGATACCACATGTGTGGGACTTTTCCACGGTCTGACCACATAGAGAGGCCCAACATGCAGGGAGCGCCATCACGTGTTCTAGGAGCATAAATCACACATCTAACTTGTTGACTACCTATTACACTTTTGAAGGCCCTAGAGCACCAGGACAATGACACGTGACACCGACATGGCACTGATGACAGATGCCACTAATACGTGGCACTGATGACACGGACAGGTGGCACTGATACGTGGCACTGATACGTGGCACTGATACGTGGCACTGATACGTGGCACTGATACGTGGCACTGATACGTGGCACTGATACGTGGCACTGATACGTGGCACTGATACGTGGCACTGATACGTGGCACTGATACGTGGCACTGATACGTGGCACTGATGACACGTGGCACTGATGACACGTGGCACTGATGACACGTGGCACTGATGACACGTGGCACTGATGACACGTGGCACTGATGACACGTGGCACTGATGACAGGTGGCACTGATGACAGGTGGCACTGATGACAGGTGGCACTGATGACAGGTGGCACTGATGACAGGTGGCACTGATGACACGTGGCACTGATGACAGGTGGCACTGATATGTGGCACTGATGACACTGATAACAGATGGCATGTGACAATGACAGGTGGCACTGATGACCGATGGCATTAATATGTGGCACTGATAGATGACATGTGGCACTGGGGGCAGGTGGCACTGACAGGTGGCAGTGGGGGCAGATGGCACTGACAGGTGGCAGTGGGGGCAGGTGGCAGTGGAGACAGATGGGCACTTTATTTTCCTTTTTTTTTTTTTTTTTTTTTTACACTGACCACTGTGAGATCTCACAGCGGTTCATCTCTCCCTCCTCACATGCTGTCTGTGTGAGGAGCGAGAGCCGGCGATGAGAGAGGATCTCATATGTTTACATATGAGATCATCTCTCATTGGGCACGCCGATCGCGCTGTGATTGGCCGTTTACAGCGATCTGTGACTGGCTGTGTCCGGGGGACACGGGCAGCACAGAACTTCCCCGATGTGCGCCCACGGCGGCGCGCAGATGGGAAGTAAACAGGAGGACGTCCAGGGACGGCCTCCCGGCAGATAGCGTCCGTGCTGTAGCCGTCTTTTGACTATAGCGCGGGCACGAAGTGGTTAAGAATATACAGAGGTTAAGGCCGCTATCTGGTGCCATAACCCTGGTATTTTACGTCAAAGTATCAACGTATAACGCCAACAGGCAGTCCGCAAGTAGTTAAAGTATAACTAAAGGCAAAACTCTTCTAATTAATCGAATCTAAAAAAAAAAAAAAAAAACCTGACCTGTTTAGTTTTTATTGCTGTCTGTGCCCCCATTAAGGAGATTCACCCTCTCTATTTGTCCTGTTTACCATTTAATAATTGAAAGAAAGCTCAGTAATGAGGAGTGTGAAGAGAAAAGAAACTGATCACAGGATTATCTGCAAGGGACATCAGTCCCAATTCTGCCTCATCTGTGCCACCAGTGCCACCTGCCAGTGCCACCTATCAATGCCCACCAATGGTGCCAATCGGTGCCACCTAGCAGTGCTTATCAATGTAACCAATCAGTGCCCATCATTGCCGCCTACATCAATGAAGGAGAAAAATTACCTGTTTGCAAAATTGTATAACAAAATATATAAAAAAAAAGTTTTTAAAAAAAAATAATTTTTTTAACAAAAAATTAAAAACCGCAGAGGTGATCAAATACCACCAAAAGAAAGCTCTATTTGTGGGGAAAAAAATTATAAAAAATGTATTTGGGTACAGTGTTATATGACCGTGCAATTGTCATTCTAAGTGCATCAGCGCTGAAAATTGGTCTGGACAGGAGGGGGGTTTAAGTGCCCAGTAAGCAAGTGGTTAAGGAAAAAATAATAGATTCACATATTTTTGGAGGAGAAAATGTGCATTTGTTCTTTTTTCGCACAGGAGCCTTCAAAGCATTGCACCCGCCATCCTTTGATTGTGGGTGCAATGTTAGGGCACACTCTTCCTCACCTCTCTGCCCATACCTCCATACAGACTTTTACTTAAAAATCTGGAGCAAGTGTCAATGGCCTTTGGGGTGTGCTGATAACAGCTCTCATGTTCCATTGGCAACTACAAGTCTGTCTGCCATAATGAATCCCTGTGAATGAATGACTAGGCTGTGCAGGACGTCACTAGTATTTTATCTCGAATGTCGGCTACAGCGTGATCATCTAGTTTTGGGACTCCGTGATATGACGGTGTCCCATGATTTCGCCTGCTGCTGGCACACTGCTAAACACAGATTGAGGTAAAGAACCAATCAGGGGACAATTGGACACTAACTGACACATTGCGGAAACCAGTGACACTAATACAGTGATCAGTGCTAAATATATGCACTGTCACTGTACTAATGGGCGGGGGAGAATACAAATGGGAACAGGCCAATAAAAGGAATGGGATTGTCCATGTTGAACATAGGTGTAGAGATACAAGCTGAAAAATGGTGAGAATGGCGGCTTATCCTATCACCTTTACTTTGCTCCGTTATTATTTTTCTGTAGTAATTCTCTGCGTGTCTCGTCTCTGTCATTAGACTGGAATTCATTGACTGCTCACATTCTTAATGAGAGGCTTTCGGCTGTTCAACATGCTGGAAATATGAAAAATACACTTTAATTCTTGGCAACCAATCCCCTTGTAGCTTTGATTGGTTCTAGGACAGGACTCTCAGGGCTCAGGATTTAATTAAATGTGTAATTTCTTTTAATCATTTTGCTCCACGCTGGGAAGTCCTCCTTTGGACTTAGTCTTTTGGTCTGTGCCTACTCCTTTGTAAGGTTTGTTTAATGTGTCGCTGAATTCTTTTTTGGTTTTTGTTCCTTAAAATGACAGGTAGGTTTGGGCTTCTCACCAACAAAGCATAGCTGGAGGTTTGAGGTTCTGCCTTTACAGGGAGATGACAAAATGGCAATTTTATTTTTTATTTAAAATATATGTTGTAAACACATTCAATTTAAAATAGAAACGAAAAGCAACACATTTGTGTAGATATAAAAAAAAAAAAATCCTTTTTTTTTTTTTTTTTAAATCACATGATCACATTTCTTCTGGGGCAGGGGGGGGGGGAGAGGGAGAAACAGTAGTGCACTGGTTTTCCCAGTAAAAGGCTGTGCAGGGGGAGGGGGGCGGTGTCAGGACAGGTCTGATAATTGGAGGAGAGCAGGCTAGCACAGCTAGAGAACTGACCGTGCTGTGCTATCATGCCTAGTGTGGTCTGCTTTATAGGAAAGCAGAGGGACTGGCAGAAACACCAGGGATTTCATACAAAGGAAGCAATACAAAGAGAACAGAGAAAGCATCTGACAGAGAATACCCTCAATGAGTGCGCCACAGGGTAGGGAACCTTGGCTCTCCAGCTGTTTTGAAACTACAAATCCCATCATGCCTCTGCCTCTAGGAGTCATATATGTGATTGTTAGGGTCTTGCAATGTCTCATGGGACTTGTAGTTTCAAAACAGCTGGAGAGCCGAGGTTCCCTACCCGTGCCGGATAGATCCTGGAAATAGCCCTAAAATGGGACTTTGTAAGCACTGCCACAATGAGAAAAAAAAAAAGGGTATTTATAAATATAGAAAATTTTATTCAAAAGAAAATTACATATCATAAAAAATATTTACATATAATATTTTTATACATGGATATACATAAATGTGACTATATAAAAAAACGCCAATTTAGAATCATATAGTTTCCCTGAACCAATTTTGGTTCAGGGAAACTATAGGATTCTTCATGATATGTAATTTTATTTTTAATAAAAATTTTTATATTTATAAATACTTTTTTTATTTTATTTATAAATATAGAAAATTTTATTCAAAATAAAATTACATATCATGAAGAATCGTATAGTTTCCCTGAACCAATTTTGGTTCAGGGAAACTATATGATTCTAAATTGGTGTTTTTTATATAGTCACATTTCTGTATATCCATGTATAAAAATATTATATGTAAATATTTTTTATGATATGTAATTTTCTTTTGAATAAAATTTTCTATATTTATAAATACCCCTTTTTTTTTTTTCATTGTGGTAGTGCTTACAAAGTCCCATTTTAGGGCTATTTCCCCTTTTTTCCAATACAAAGAGAACAGGATACTTTTTCATACAAGTACATGGTACAACTGACACATATAAGGAATATAAACAAAAAGAGTCATTGGCGCACAAATGAATGGTCCCTTTGTTGAGAACGGTTATCCATATAATAAGATACTCGTTATTTAGAATACTCGTTATTTAGAAAGGCCAGTCGGCATGGCAACCCTCCTCACCACGGAGCCTTCCACGTGACGAACAGCCGCTCGGACAAGCGGCATCACACGCCAGGCTAGTGCGTTGCGCTCCAAGCCTCTCGTCACGCCAGGCGGACGCCACCTTGCGTCCAACTTTGTTCCACACCATTCAGCGTGCACTGCACCTCCGTCCTAGAGTCTGATTCACCATACGGAGTAGGACTGAACACTTTCCCTCCACTCCACAAGCTCAGCACGGCGGCGCCCCAGTCCCACAGTCCATCCATTAACAGTGAGTGACTTCAGGAACACAGTTCCATTTATCTGCACTTTGATTAACTCCTTCTTTTTCCCCCTTGTTTTGGGGGAGGATTGCTTACAATCACTAAGTCTCCATGTTCTAGTTGATTGGTGGCAGTGCAGCTTTTTTATCATCTTAAAGTCACAAACAGAAGACTTCAGGGGTGATTTATCACTAAGCATCTGTCAGTTTTTATATTTGTTATGATTGATGGATTGTGTGCTTTCAAGATCCCAGGAGGATCAGATGTCTTTGTCATTGTTTTTTTATATTTAATGATTTTTATGTGTTTTTTCATATTATATCACAAGTTTCTTTGCTGCGCTGTTTTTCGATTGTTTGTTTATTTTTTTATATAAGGAATATAAAATGTTGGATTTACGTATCCTTTAACCTTTTTGCCGCCTGAGCCGTTTTTTTGCACACATGTTTAAGAAATCATTTTAACCACTTAAGCCCCAGACCAATTTGCAGCCAAAGGACCAGGCCCCTTTTTGCGATTCGGCACTGCGACGCTTTAACTGACAATTACGCGGTCCTGCGACGTGGCTCCCAAACAAAATTGGCGTCCTTTTTTTCCCCCACAAATAGAGCTTTCTTTTGGTGGTATTCGATCACCTCTGTGATTTTTATTTTTTGCACTATTTTTATAAAAATAGAGCGACAAATTTGAAGAAAATTCAATATTTTTTACTTTTTGCTATAATAAATATCCCAAAAAATTTTTTTCCTCAGTTTAGGCCGATACCTATTCTTCTTCATATTTTTGGTAAAAAAAAAATCGCAATTAGCGATTGATTGGTTTGCGCAAAAGTTAGTGTTTACAAAATAGGGGATAGTTTTATAGCATTTTTATTATTATTATTTTTTTTTTTTACTAGTAATGGCGGCGATCAGCGATTTTTATTGTGACTGTGACATTATGGTGGACGCATCAGACATTTTTGACACATTTTTGGGAGCATTGTCATTTATACAGCAATCAGTGCTATTTAAATGCACTGATTCCTGTGTAAATTACACTGGCAGTGAAGGAGTTAACCACTAGGGGGCAGTGTAGGTGTTATGTATGACATTGTGGTGTTTTTATTGTAGGGGGCGTGGCCTGGCATGTGACGTCACTGATCGTCTTTCCCTTTAAAAGGGAAGAGACGATCAGTGACAGCCACACTAGGAAGCAAGGGGAGAGGTTTGTTTACACAGACCTCTCCTCATTCTTCAGCTCTGTGACCCGATCGCGGGACACCAGTGGCGATCGGGTTCGCTGGTTCCGTGGCCACGGTCACGGAGCTCAGGACCAGGTCGGGAGCGCGCCGCCAGTGGCGTGCTCCCGACCCACGGCTGGGCACTTAAAGAGCAACATACAGGTATGTGCTTGTGCCCAGCCGTGCCATTCTGCCGACGTACATCGGCTTGAAACGGTCCTTAAGTGGTTAAATGAGCTCCAGGCTCCCCCAAAAAATGAAACGTCAACTGCTACAAATACTGTAGCAAAAAAGAGAAAATGGAGTTAACTGGTGCCAAATGCAGAATATCATGACTATTGACACTCCTCTAGATATTTATGTTGCCCATGTAATTGAGGCCATTCCGAGTAATCTTCCCCCTGGCCAAATGTTTCAGACGCTTGTGCCAAGGTGAAACATTTTGGATCTATTCTCTGGGTACTCTCACAAATACTGTAGACCCTTCTGTAGTACTTTTAAAATAAGGACACTTGCCTATCCAGGGATCCCGCAGTGTCCTCACCCGAAAAGTGGCTTCGGGTGCAGGCGCCGGAATCTCTAGTAAAGGAAACAGGAAGTGAAGCCTTGCGGCTTCATAGCCTGGTTCCTACTGCGCATGCACCAACTGCTCTGCGCCTTGTGAATGGTCCTGTAGTCTTCTGGGACCTGTGTTGTGTCCCAGAAGAATGTAGGAGAAGGTAAGGGCCGAACTTCCAGCTCAGATCACTGCTGCAAATAAGCAGAGCTTCCTCTTTGGGTGAAACTTCACATTAAGTTTGACAATAGCTTTCACTTTGCTCACATTGCATAGATTCCTGTAGGAGGTTCTGCCAATCGCAGGCTGTGTCACTCCCCTCCAGCTTGTGTCTATGGTGTCTATGTGCTGGGACCAACAGGGAGGTGAAGCCTTCATAAGTCAACATCTTATATCCCAGCCCCATCATATTTAGCAATATGAGGACATGGAGGAGGAAGGAGGGAGGGGACTTATATTTATTGCTGTGTATGCACCCACATGTGTGACTCTCTAGTCAGGTGGACTACACAGACAGCACGGGGCTCAAAATTTCAAGTCCTGAGCTACTAGCCAGGCCTTAAGGGTTACTCGCCACCAGTTCCCCCACTCAAAACCTGTCCCGCCCCTAACCACGCCCCCATAAATTATCTCTCCAAATTATACGTAAATGTTTTATGCAGACTTCGTTTACAAAAATAAATATTTACAACTTTATCAGTGCAGCCTCACCAGTGCTCATCAGCAGGGCCTCACCTGTGCCCATTGATGCGGCCTCACCTGTGTCCTTCAGTACCGCTTGTCCAGTGCCCACCAATGCCACGTGACCAGTGCCCATCAATGCAGCCTCACCTGTGATTTGGGTTAATGACACTTTAACTGCTGTTTTAACTTTTTCTTGTGTGTATATACATATATAGCCTGTGAAGGAGCCCACAAAACCAAGATAAGAGAGGGAAGCAATGTAAATCCCCCCCCCCCCCCAAAAAAAAGGGGAGAACGTCTTGTGGGTCAGTCAGAGTGGGAGATATGAAGCCTCCAGATCCCAGATAACAGGCATGTCACACCACCTCAGTGAAAGCAGATGAGGGCTTACCAGAACTGAATGACCACTAGATAATATAATATAATATAAAGATGCTTAGATCACTCCGGGAGGTTATCACTTCCCCACAGCCAGCAATCTGATCATCAAAATGGGGTAAGATGTCGTCAGAGTAATGGCTCTCCCAAGCCTCCACTATGTAAAAATGCCAATGACCATATCTGTTGATCAAGAAACCGTTCAATTGGCACACCACAATAAAAGGGGAAAAAAGACACGCCCCGTAGTGAAGATCAGCAATTAAAAGCAAAAATGTATTGGGCATATACATTTACACAAGTAGGAGAATATATAGCACTTCTAACATGTAAAAGCATCCATCCCCTTCAGAAACAAAAGTGCATGCGATCAGTTGCACATGTGTGTTTGGCGTGTGTCCCGGCTCCGCCCTGTGCGTTTTGTTGTCAGAGGCTCATCGCCACCATGCAATTATATAGAGGATCACACAGGTATACAATCACCATGTCATAGATCAAACCAGATGTTGATTGTCCAAGAACAGGATAGGAGGTGTGAATGTTGTGGAACCATCAGACAGTCCTAACAGATTATGATGAGAACTCTCCTGTCTTTGCCCAATGTTTAATAATGTTTTCTTTTTATATTGCAGATTGAGAGGCTGTGGACTCTAAAATGACCTCGCTGGCATGTGAATGTCCCCATTTAGAATCTGTGGGCGAGGTGACCAAAGAAGAACTAATTCAGAAGTCACACGTAAGTGCATTCTGGCCGGGGGCATCATAGGAGACTGCTCAAAAATATATATCCATGGGATGATTGGGTATTTTCTTTTTTTTTTGTGTATCTAGTTGTTTAATGTTCTTGTGCTTTTTTTCTGCGTATTAAACCAATAGCACATACTGTTCCTCTACTTGCTACTTTGCTTGGTAAATATTTAGCAGAAGTGCCTGCATTGTAGTGTGGGAGCAGGTTCACTTTTCTGCATTAGTAAATTCCTGACATGTCACGATGTACAAAAATAGATTTAGGCTGTACCTGAAATCCTTAATTTTATCATTAAAAAGCAAACCTTGAGCTGTAATAAGCAGACTTTGCCTAGGTTGCATGTATGTAGAAGTATTTCCTCACTCTCTTCTACCCCAGTGATCGGGCTATACATTGTAATTCTGTAGAAAGTCACCGGGTGAGAGGTTGCAGAAGGTGCTTGTTGCTGTCAAACATTTTTTAACACAACCATGAACTGCACAGGCACCAGGATGTACAAGATTGTGTCATCTCTGAGACATGCCGTGCACTCAGAATGTAGACCACAGCTTGACATTTTGGGGGGCATGTCAGCTGTATAGCTCCTGGTTTTTATTCATCCCTGAATTAAAGAGCACTTTCCAGTACAAGTTCAATGTATTGTGATGAAGAGTGGGTTGAAAAAAGCGCCTAGTTTGTTTTAAAACATAGCCGCCCCTTTAAGAAAGTGTAAACACCGAACCATATAAAAAGAATCAAATGTAAAGGCGTTGTAGCTATAAACACAAAATAAATGTGAACAATATTAAGAAAAGCTTATGGTGATTGAAAAAGCAAATAAATATATGAAGCCCAATGTTACAATCCCAACACCATAAATAAATGTATTCTTCTGGTTTGATTTTCCTTCAAATAAAAGCTTCACCACGAGTGCACATGAGGTAGATGGCAACTCCCCAAAATGTGTCTGACCACTTTTTACGCTTAGGTTAAATGGAGCAGAGATCCTAGGTATGCATCTCTCCACTGAGTGACCCCCTCCATTTTTTTTTTACAAAATTGTCGCTCTTTTTTTGTTAAGACCCCTTTCACACCACACCGCCCATTGCGTCGGCGGTAAAACGCCGCTATTTTTACCGCCGGATTTGCGGCGCATTTCGGCCGCTAGCGGGGCGCTTTTATCCCCCGCTAGCGGCCTCGAAAGGGTCAAAACCGCCGGCAATACGCCGCAATAGCGGCGTTTTGCCGGCGGTATTACAGCGCTGCCCCATTGATTTCAATGGGGAGCAGCTGTGGAGGAGCAGTAAACACACCGCTCCTTCACCGCTCCAAAGAAGCTGCTGGCAGGACTTTTTTCTGACGTCCTGCCAGCGCACCGCTGTAGTGTGAAAGGCCTCAGGCTTTCACACTACACACAATGGTGCAGCTTCTTTAGGGCGTTTTGCAGGCGCTATTTCTAACGCTATAGCGCCTGCAAAATGCCCTGGTGTGAAAAGGGGTCTTATAGCGCAAAAAAACAAAACAAAAAAAACGCAGGTGATCAAATACCACCAAAAGAAAGCTCTATTTTTGTGGGAAAAAAAGGACATCATTTTTGTTTGGGTGCAATGTCGCACGACCGTGCAATTGTCAGTTAAAGCGGCGCAGTGCCGAATCGCAAAAAAGTGCTCTGGTCAGGAAGGGGGTATAATCTTTCCGGGGCTGCAGCGGTTAATTTTGTTCTGGGGGTGGAAAGGGGCATTCCCATCATGATGCCAGAACACAGTGTTTTATAATGCATGTAGCTGAGGCTACATATAGTTTTTCTACATTGTGCCCAGTGGGCATACCTGTTAGTGTAGAAAATAGTTTGTTTGGGCCAGCTTGGTCCAAATGAACTACTTAAAAGGACAGAAAAGGTGGAGATCAGCTTTATGGTAAAATATTTCCTCCAGAGCTTTAATCTACTTTTTTTGTTTTGCGTGTACAACATTTTGTTTGGAGGTTTAAAATGTGGATGAATTTGGTGTAATGTTGATGTTTTGAGATACTCAGTGTTGAGCCTGTCAAACCTCACTTCTTTATAGGCTACATTCATATACAGATTTGCGTGAATATAAAAAAATAAAATAAAAAAATTATAATCAAACACCAGTGATAGAAATACAAGTCCAAATGTGATGAAACGAGCTGACCAGGTAGCAGCAGCCCGTCCTTCCAGGATTCGAGAAGCTGGGTGACGTCGGCGCGCTTCTCAACTCCCAGAAGGACAGGTTGCTGCTATCTGGCTGGCCAGCTTGTTTTTTTCCAATGTGAATATATATTCTTCTTGATGCAAGTGCAATATTCTATATCCTCTAAATAAAGTTTTTAAAGTGGTTGTAAACCCTTACAAACCACTTTGACCTACAGGTAAGCCTAGATTAAGACTTAGCTGTAGGTACAAGAAATATCTCCTAAACCTATACTGTTTAGGAGATATTTACCTGAAGACAGCCACCGCTGTCTACGGCGCATGAGCCGTAGACAGCGGCACACAGATGCACTGGGTAAGCCGCAGATCGCGGCGATATGCTGCCAGTGTCGGCTCCCATGCGCATGTGCGGGAGTGATTCGCAGCGAGACCCACCAAGAAGCGAGACCCACCAAGAAGATGGACGCTCGGAACTACAGGGGACAGCGGTGACTTTGCTGGCTCCTGTGTCAGTTAAGTGACACATAATGGACTACTATGTGATGCATAGTAGTCCATTATGCTTTACCTTTGCAGGGAATCAAAGAGGAAGTAAATCCATCAGGGTTTACTTCCTCTTTAAGAATTTTATATTATGCCGAGCCTTTCTGTATTTTGAGGCTCTCCTGTGATAACGTCACCTGGATAGTGGGTTCTTGTGCCCAAAGAGGTTCCGTGGGCGGTTAAAGGCCCTGGATGGGTTTAGAGCCACAAGCGTCGTTGACCTTCATGATAGGAGGTCGGTACAAGCTGGTAAGTGAGCACTCTGCTTATGATGGAGGTGAGTAGTTGAAGGAGAACACACTACAAGGTGGTGGACGGTGCGGATACTGAAACTTTTAATCACATTTAGACTTGTATTCTTATCACTGGTGATTTGATTATAATTGTATTTTATTTTTTTAATATTCGTACAAATCTGTATAAGAATGTATGATTTGGCACTGTGCTATATCTCATAGTAGAGTTTGCGGCTATTTAATTTAGATTAGCGCAGTTTCTACCATGTTTGATTCTTTATAGGCTAGTCTGCTAATATTTCCACGAGTCGTGAAAAGGCATTAAATGTAACTTTTTCATAGTACATATGAACCTCCATCATAGAACCAAGAGCAGTATCTCACTCCCATAGTCCTCCATCCTTAAAGAAGAAGGGGAAGTAAAAATCATTGTTCAGTACCCCAAGGACGCAAGTGCATGTAGCACTTGGCACCATTCTGACCTGTCCTGTGGTTTCTTAGCTCGCATGCTTAGGAGTGCCCCACCTGCAGCGCTGTTTAAAGCCGTTTTCCAGGAATTCAGAAACTTTGCAAAAGTGCAGTGCAATTAGCTGCATAGCACCTCCATCCGGCTGTGAGAGGAGAGAAGCACACAGAGCAGCTATGCCAGCCTCTCCCCTCCTTCTGCCCATTCACAGAAGCCTTTGTATTTTTTGAATGAGCTGACAAAATACAAAAGCTTCTGTGAATGGGCAGAAGGAGGGGAGGGGCAGACATAGCAGTTCCAGGGACTCTGCTCTTGATGGAACTGAGACCACGGTGGACAGGATTGGCACAATAGACCTGTTAGATGTGAATATTAGGCCTCATGTACACTGCTGCTGGTAAAGGGATCTTCAGAGGCAGTTGTGTGTACAAGAGGCAGTTTAATGTCCTTTTTAGGCAGTTGCGTTTTATAGGCTTTTTTTTGGAGGAAAAAAAAATTAGTTCAGACCCTGAAATTAGCCGCATTTTGTTTACGAGTGATTTTCATTTTTGGCTATTTGAAAAATTGTGGTGTGTTTTTTTTTTTATTTTTTTTATTTTTTTTTTAATGCTTCTAAATGTAAATGCGGCATGTAAATGTGACAAAACTGACGTTTTAAACATGGGTTACTATCTGTCAAGTTAAATCGTTCAGGAGAGGTTGTAAAATCATCCCCGTGTACATGAAGCCCTTAGAGATAAACCTCCCAGGCGGCAGGTACCTCATAACTCATGGTATGCCTGCAGTTTTTAAAAGCGGCTGAATTTTTGGAACTCAGCTTTAGGCTGGGTTCACACTGCTGCGGGGGGAGATCCGGATGTGATTCACACCGCACTGCAGTGCAAATCACATCCTATCTCCGTAGCGATGCGAGTTCAGCCATACAGATAGTATGGCTGAATTCGCATCGCTCCCGCAGCAAACTCGCACGGGACACTTTTTTTGGTCCGCAACAGAATCGGATCGCATGGGTGTTCACACCATGCGATCCGATTCCTGTGCGAGTCTGCAGATCGCACTGCGATATGCGGACGGATCTGGGGGTGTCATTAACATTTCATTGACACTCCCAGCCGTTCGCATAGGGCAGTGTGAACTGCCGGCGGGAGTCATGCGATGCGGGAAAACGCAGCCTATTCGCGGCGTTCCTGCATCGCTGTGGTGTGAACCCAGCCTTAACCATGATGTTCATCAGGAAATGATTATAGACAACAGACAGACGTGACAGGTAGTGAAGTTCAATTTTCGTTGCTTTGGGCTATGATATTTTCTATGAGGATCTATGATGATTGCTTTGTCCCCCTGCATTTGAGGATCTCCTACAAGTTGTAAAGCGTATGGAGAGCTTCTGGCACTTATTGCAGCCCCCTAAAGTAGCTCTAAAGGACTTGATAATCATCCAAGTGTTGCATTAGTCCATTGTTGTTTTTTTTTTTTTTTTTTTTTTTTTGACTGTGTAGCACAGTACATCATAGCCTATAACAGTAGAAGATTTTTTTTTTTTTTTTTTTACGGTCATGTTGCCTGCCTATAGTTCTCTAAACCTGAGGATGTAATATTTATAGAGAATATCAAGTGATGACGTTGATTTTGGTACTCACTACATACTAGTGCAAGGACAGAACTAATAATCGGGGCTGTGGGTATGACAATTATTGCTTCTTGACCGAGGATTCTGAATTGGTCACCTGGCTTTGTGACAGGTCCTCTTTAGTCTTGCCTGGAGTGTGACACGGCGTCGCACCATGTATCAGTGTAAACAAGCATGCTATAACTGCAGCATTTTTCTCATAACATTTCTCTAAACCGCAGCTGTCAGGAGCTCTGAGCTTCCACACGTGCCAATTTCCAGCTATGCAGGCAATTTCCTGCCTTTACTTCTGCACTGAAGTATAATTCAGCTCTGCATCAATTTTTAATCTTAGCATTTTTATCTCCAGAACAGAGATGGCTGAACGTGCTGGGTTGCAGTTGTTCGGGTGAAAGCCGGGTTATGTTGGGCCCCCGAGCGCAACATGTTATTCCAGCTGGGGGTGAAAGATTTAGAAATGGCAACGATTCTCCTCTAATTGTCTTTTCTTGATGTTGTGTATAGGGCAGCTGCCTGGACTGCAAAGTCAGAGGACCAAACCTTTGGGCTTGTTTAGAGGTAAGAACTGTCGGGAACAATTGTTACAGATGCCTATACATTTCCCTGTGCTGGATGCTGTAGACTGATCGCTCTTTCTTTTGACAGAATGGCTGTTCTTACATTGGCTGTGGGGAATCTCACGTGGACCATAGCACCACTCATTCTCAGGTCAGTGTTTTCCAATTAAGTTTTCCATATACCTGTGGCACTTTCTATCTGTTATATCGGTGTAAACAGCACATTTAGACACCAGCTCAGCTCTGGCCAAGTCTGAGTTTTGTGTGTGTGTGTGTGTGTATATATATATATATATATATATATATATATATATATATATATATATATATATATATATACATACACACACACACACACACACACACACACACACACACACACACACACACTATTGTCATACTATATTGTCAAACATATTAGGATGCCTGCCTTTACACACACATGAACTTTAATCACATCCCAGTCTTGGTCCGTAGGGTCCAATATTGAGTTGGCCCACCCTTTCCAGCTATAACCTACAAAGTTTAGGAGTGCGTCTATGAGAATGTTTGACCATTCTTTCAGAATCGCATTTGTAAAGTCAGGCACTGATGTTGGATGAGAATGCCTGGCTCGCAGTCTCCACTCTAATTCATCCCAAAAGTGTTGTATCAGGTCAAGTTTAGGACTCTGTGCAGGCCAGTCAAGTCCCTCCCCGCCAAATTTGCTCATCCATCTCTTTATGGACCTTGCTTTGTGCACAAAGCAAAGTCCATAAAGACATGGATGAGCGAGTTTGGGGTGGAGGAACTTGACTAGCCTGCACAGAGCCCTGACCTCAACTCAATAGAACACCCTCGAGATGGATTAAACTGTAGACTGCGCTTCTGGAAGAAGGGTCAAACATTCTCGTAGACAAATCCTAAACCTTGTGGACAGCCTTCCCAGAAGAGTTGAAGCTGTTATAGCTGCCAAGGGTGGACCAACTCAATATTGAACCCTACGGTCTAAGACTGGGATGCCATTAACGTTCATGAGCATGTAAAGGCAGGTGTCCTAATACGATTGACAATATAGTGTGTGTGTGTATGTATGTATGTATGTATGTATGTATGTATGTATGTATGTATGTATTTTTTTTTTTTTTTTGTTTACCTTGATCCTTTGATCCTTTTGCGAGGCTATCTTTACCCACCATCACAATTCATCTTCCTTCAGGGACTTAGGGAGTAGAGCAGTCTGCAGTTCTGTGTCGCATAGACATGTCTTCCATAACTAGTAAAGGTGGAGTGGCGTTAAAGGGCACATGTCCTAATAGAGCGCCCAACTCTATTAGGCAGTGGTGCCTAATTGGCTCACAGTGCTGGCTATCCCTCGCCCAGTATGAATTTTGCTGTAAGGGAAATTACAACAAGCTAATATACAGTAAAGACAGATTGAGGTATTGGTATCAAAAAATGCATTACCAATACAATTACCATGACCACTTGCGGTCTTTGGTGAACTTCAAATTTGAAACCTTACTTTCCACCTTCACTTTGTATACGGTCTTGCCTTTTGCCATAGTGATGTTCTTCTTAACATCAAAGCTTCCTGTCATTTCCTGGATGTCAACCATTCAACAGGTTCTCCTTTTCCCTTTCTTTACATTGTTTTCTTCCACCATTTTACATAATTCCTTGCCAGTCCAAACGAGTTTCTGGTGTTATGGCCCAAAAATTGGCAGTTATTTTTTGTTAAAACATCTGCCCAGGCCCCTGCACTCTCCAGGATGACCTACTAAATAACATGGTCTGCATTGTATGACTCTGGCCAGACAAGATTCCCATCTCTGTAAAGATTTGTACCAAGTCTGTAGCAATTCACATGCTCAAATACTTACACAGCCAGTCTAAGTGCAGAAACATTGTTATCAGGGAACCAAATTGTTTAGGCATTTTATCAGGAAGTTTCTTAAGGCCAAGGTCACTGAAGAGCCAAAACTAGTTGAAGGCAACCTTCAGAAATAGCAAGTGTAGAGTGATGCAGACGAGAGATAACTGCATAACTACAAGAGATATACTACATAAATATTTCCAAAATAAAAAATAGTTGTGTAGTTACTGCTATTAAACACATGCAGACATTGAATGCCCTGGTGCCCAACCTACTGCCCTTTGGTGTTTGAATTGTGTCCCTTGGGCCCCAGCAGTCAGTAGTTGGAGCACTAATTTGTCAGGTCTCCCTGGTTGCATATGTCCCTGGTATCTGACTGTCCCCTACAGCATGGCTTTACTCTCCAACCACCCCTGTAGAACAGATTCTCTCCATTTCCTGTTGTATTTTATAGCATTACATAAATGCACAATATAATTTTATATGGGCCCCTTTGAAGACATCAAGGTTGCATTTACCTTATAGGTTGGCAACCACTGATGTAATGGATGCAATGCAGCTGTGCTAAACTGAAAAAGCTAGGCTTTGTACTTTGTACTGTGATTATGGACTAGACCTTTGTCATACATAAAGCTGCGTTGTGCTGCTCCCTCTTCCATCTCAGTCCCAGTTTCAGCAGGGAACCTGCAATAAGTGGAGCTAAGAATTCTTGGCTTGTACATTTACCTCCCGCCCCCCACCCCCATGCACAGCCAGACACACCAAATTCTTACAGGCAGCCGAGTCATAGAACAGTCCATGATGTTGTTTTTGTTATTTATTGAGGGTTAATAACGCGGATAGGAATGGGAGGTTATGGGATGCCCACTTGGCTTAGCAAAACGTTGGCAACAACTTCAGGGACATTTTCTTATATGCAGTCTGGCTCCAGTTGAATTACTATAGGTGGAACTGACAGGCTCACAGTCAGTAAGCAATAGCCCTTTGTAGCAATATACAGTGATCGGCTTGCATTCCTCCTCCTGTGGCTATTGATCCCAGCACCAGCTCTTCGGGGACTGCCAACCCGGCTGGCTGCAGCTGCCCCTTTTACTTGACCCCCAGGCTAACTTTTCCACGGCAGTCCTCCAGACTGACTCTTCGCCAGACTCGCAGGAGATCTCCTGGGGAAAGGTGAAGGCTTGGCCCACCACTGTCTTCAGGGAGAACTAGCTACATGTGGAGGTCTCCCCCCCAGTAGTGCTGATCTACTCACTGTCCTCTCTCTTTCTCCTGGGGGGGGGTCACACCTGGGGGCCATAGACAGCCTCCTCAGCATTTTATATCCATCTTCCACCTGACTGCCCTGCTGACATGGCCCATGCTTATTTATGAGTTAAGCTCTGCCCCCTGCCAGCCCACTCCTGGGGATTGGCCTCATAAATATTCCAGCCAGCTCCTCCTAACCTCCTGCCCACTAGATCTAGAAGTTTCTACAACCTTCTAGACCAGGGGGGAGGCTCCAGATGGAGCTGTCAGGATGGGTCACTGAACACTGACCCAGATTCTTGGCTCAGGCTTAGCCCTGAGCTAAACAAAATGTACCTACTCTAACACTACCACTAGCACAACACGGATCAGCAGATGATGTTCTCAGAAGCCCAGTAACTGATGTCTGATACTACTGCTATTGTTGACTGAAAACCAGAAGCCATGGACAGGTAAACGGTGTTTCCATTGCAAGGCATGCCTCGCACTGCTTGTTGGGAACAGCCTTTGCACAACATGGCATTTCATGGTACCATTAAATTGCAGTCACTATCCAATTATTATGCAAGTACAAAGAAGAATAAAATTTCAGGCAGGAAGTACAGATGCCTTCTCCCTGTTTCCCGTTCTACTAGATTGCCCTGGGAGCCCTGAAAACCAGAGAGGTCTGTTGTACAAATATGACCAGCTGATGTGGACAGGGGCTGTGGTCCACCTCCCAAACCTCACTGCTAACCTATCATTGTGGTGGATGATGGAGGTGGACCTGGATTTACAACCACAAGAGCTGGTTGCTATTTACAGAGCTCCCCCACATTTCTGAGATCCCAAAGTGCTGTATGAGAAAGTAGATTGAGACAACTTAACATAATTAAACAACCATAAGTTTTAAACAACTGTAAGTTTGGCCTAAAGCCACAGTTCTAATCACCATGGCCGTACCAGTCGCAGGACGCACTCCTCAATCTCCATCTCTGCAGGCACAGGTGCACAAAATGAATGAACAGGAAGAGCTCTGCACAGTCTGTCTGTTCATTTATAGGCTCGAGCACAGGAGACACAGTTTGCTATGCTTCAGTTATGAATGATCAGTGAGTGATTGGTACTGATGACTCACTATGTTCATTCAGAAAAGGGGGGGTGGGATATTTACATATTTACTGGCCCCTTCATCCGCTCTCCATCTTGAAATGATCCCCCACAGCAGCAGATGGGAGAGGAGGGGAAGCAATCAGTGCTGGGGGGGAAAGGGGGGGGGGCATGTGGGAGCACACAGGGAGCTGAGCCAGGAGGGGTGGAATTTACAGGAACCTATCCTTGATTCCTTGATATTTTCCTCCTCTAGCAGCTGAATTCTGATGGGAGGGTGGGAAGAGAAGCAGGATTTCAACTGCTGCAGGCAAAAAAAAAAAAATACATGAGATTGTTTCCAGTAAATGCCGCCCCTGCTCCTGTCATGGTTCCGGTCGGCAAGGAAGGGACGCGATCTACCTGTCACCTGCCCACGATCGACAGGTTGTCGACCCCTGAACTACATTATATATGTGATCTTTGATTTCACTCCATTGTTCTGACTGTACGTCAAATGACGTCCTTCAGAGCAAGCTGCACGTGCGCGCTCTCTGATCATGGTAAAGAGCCTATGACGTAGGCTCTTTACCGCGTTATCAACTGTGTCCGATTACAGCTGATTAGTGTAAATGGGAAGTGCCAGTTATCAGCATTCCTCTACTGGTGCTGACAGCACGTGAGTAGAGGAGAGCTGATAAGTGGCTCTCCTGAAGGTGGGGTGGGGGGGGGGGTTCCTGCACTGATAATTAGTGTAGTCCCATCAGCAATGCCCACCAGTGGTGCCAATCCATGTCCATCATTGGTGCCCATCAATGCTACCATCAGTGCCCATTAAATGCTGCAAATCAGTGGCACCTCTCAGTGCCCATCAGTGCTGCATATTGGTGCCGCCTCGTCAGTGCAGCCTCATCGGCACACATCACTTAAAGATGTAAATTATATATTTAAAATTTTTGGGAAAATAAACTAAAACTATTTTTTTTTTTCATTTGTTTAGCCGAAAATAAAAAGCAGTGGTAATTAAATACCACCAAAAGAAAGCGCTCTCTCTCTAAAAAAAATGTTGTTTGGGTACAGCATTGCATGACCGCACAATTGTCATTCGAAGTGCGACCGCGCTGAAAGCTGAAAATCGGCCTGGGCAGGAAGGGGGTGAAAGTGACTGTTATTGAAGTTGTTAAGTAACCGGAACCAGATTTGTAATTTTCTCTTTATTTCCAGTGAAATGTGAATGTGGGACTGGTGGTTTGGGATAGATGAACTTTCCTGAAAAGTATTTCGGAAGCACTGATTTGGGCGTTAAGCCAGCTTCCTGTGTCTGGCAAAACCTGCTGTAATTTTCCAGCACTGTGTGTATTCTCTGATGCAATCAGTCAACTCTTGGGGGATTAGCTGTGTATGGTTGGAAAGAAGAGCACCCGTCCCTGCCTGACATGAGCTAAGAAACAAACTCTTGTTATTGTGCCGCTTCTCCTGGGATTGACACCCTAATACAGTAGTCCTGTACTGAGACAAACGCACAAGGAACACCATTGCTAGCCATCTATGGGAAATGCTTGTTGCAGGGTTATCTTTGTATTCAATATGTTTGTGTCACTGGTCTGTAACAAACATGCAGTTAGTGAAATTAGTAGAAAAGTCGCTACTCTGATCTGATCTGCATGCTTGTTTCAGGCAAGTGATACAAATTATTGAAGCTTTTTGGACCAACATAACAGCCAGGCAACCATTTTCTAAATGAGAAGTTCACCAGTGGCAGGCTGGTATTTCTCCATCTATATATTATAATAATACTTTGACTGTAAAGTACTAAGCTTCCACCTTACTTATGAGATCTATGCTTTCTGACTGATTATCTTGGTTATATCTGTTCTGTATCTTTTGCAGGACACCAAGCATTGCCTCACTGTGAACCTCACCACTCTCCGGGTCTGGTGTTACACCTGCAGCAAAGAAGTATTTCTGGATCGAAAGCTGAACTGTCAATCCCCAAATACCAAACCCCAGGACACCGCTACACAGGTGCTCACTGTGTTTTTTTTTTTATTTTTTATTTTTTTTACATATTACTTATTCACTGTTTACCAAGATCACCCCCAACACATCCCACTGGGAGATTTGGATGCCCATATAATGGTCATAGCAGATACCTGGATCCACAAGAGCAAAAAATATTACCCCTGGAGCTCTTGAAAGGTGTAAAACTATTTAGTGAGTTAACTCTCCAGCAGCTACAAAGAACTGAATAGAGATGGGCTCGGGCATGTTGGGAATCATAGTCCCAACCTACCTTCCTTGATCCCGCCAGGAAGCCGACGCTGCACACCGCTAATCACAGGCAGTGAGATATTTCCCGATCTGTGCAGCTGCAGATTGGGAAATGTCTCACTGCCTTTGATTAGCGTTATGCAGTGTCAGCTTCCTGGCGAGATCAGGGAGGTGGGTTGGGACTAGGATCCCCAACATGCCCGTGCCCATCTCTAGAACTGAAATATCCTTCAGGGCTCATGCACAGGTAAAAAAACAGGTGCATTTCCATGCCGGGAAGTCACAGCTGCAGCATACAGCCGCATATAGTAATAAATGGCCGTACGCGGGTATATGCTGTACTTTATTATTTATTTATTACAGGTATTTATACAGTACTGTGCAAAAGTGTTAGACAGGTGCTGGAAATTAAAGTGGTTGTAAAGGCAGAAAGTTTTTTTTTAATCTTAATGCATTCTATGCATTAAGATAAAAAGCCTTCTGTCTGCAGCAGTCTCCCCTCAACCCCCCCAATACTTACCTGAGCCCCCTCTCGATCCAGCGATGTTGCACTAGAGACTTGGCTGCCCGGGACACTCCCTCCTGATTGGAGACACACAGGGGGCACTATTGGCTCCTGCTGCTGTCAAGGCCAGAGAGCCAATGAGGAGAGAGAGGATGTGAAGGCTGAGCCGCGGCTCTGTGTCTGAATGGACACACAGAGCAGCGTCTTGGTTTGGGTGCCCCCATAGCAAGCTGCTTGCTGTGGAGACACTCAGCAGGACGGAGGGGCCAGGAGCTCCAGCGAGGAGCCCAAAAAGAGGAGGATCGGGGCTGCTCTGTGCAAAAACACTACACAGGGCAGGTAAGCATAACATGTTTTTTTATTTTGAAATAAAAAAAAAGACTTTAGTATCACTTTAAGAAAGCGCTCAGAAATAGAAGTGTTAATAGTTTATTTTTATCAATTAACAAAATGAGTAAAAAAAAGGTAAATGAGCAGAAGGGAGCAGAATTCTGCAGCAGAACAACCCCCCAAACATACAGCCAATGTCATTAAGAATTATCTTCAGTGTAGTGAAAGAACAAGGAGTCCTGGAAGTGATGGTTTGGCCTCCACAGAGCCCTGTTCTCAACATCATGGAGTCTGTCTGGGATTACATGAAGAGACAGAAGGATCTGAGGCAGCCTACATCCACAGAAGATCAGTGGTTAGTTCTCCAGTTCTCCAACCTACCTGCAGAATTCCTTCAAAAACTGTGTGCAAGTGTACCTAGAAGAATTGATGAGGGGGGGAGGGTCGCACCAAATATTGATTTGATTTGGTTTTCTCTTCTGTTCATTTACTTTTTTTACTCATTTTGTTAATTGATAAAAATAAACTATTAACACTTGTATTTCTGAAAGCATTCTTCATTTACAGCATTTTTTTCACACCTGCCTAAAACTTCTGCACAGTACTGTGTATCGTGGACAATTTATGCAGCGCTTTATATATATTGTACATTCACATCAGTCTCTGCCCTCAAGGAGCTTACGATCTAAGGTCCCTAACTTATATTTATACATTCACATACTAGGGCCAATTTAAACAGGAGCCAATTTACATACCAGCAGGTCTTTGGAGTGTGGGAGGAAACCGGAGTACCCGGTGAAAACCCACGCAGGCACAGGGAGAACATGCAAACTCCAGGCAGGTAGTGTCGTGGTTGGGATTCGAACCAATAACATGTATTTGTGTAAGTTTGTGCACAGGCCCAAATCCATCAATGTGGCTTTGGGTGCGCCTGGGAATTTATGATTCTGCATGAGTTTTACGTGAGCATGGTATATTCTTGCATACAGTCATTCATTATTATGGCTGGCTGTATGCTGCCTCTGTTTCCTGGGTCTGGAAATACACCTGCAATTGCGAGTGGACTGTCCTTTTAAGCTGGGCACACATGTTACAGTTTGTACAATTAATAATTATGCCCCATGATAGCCTACTTAAACAGTAACTCCACTTTCATGGGGAAAAAATATCAAATAATAATAATAATTAAAAAAAATATAGCTTATACAGTTATGACCTAAATCATATTGAGTGTTATGTAAAATTACTTTTTATTTTCAATCTGCAGCTCTGTAATTTTATGTAAAATGTAATTCAATATGGCTACCTGGAGGCCTTCTATACAGCGATATGTACAGAACGCTTCCTGAAAATGTAATTTCCTGCTTGTGTGATTGGCTCACTGATTTTCCCAGAAGTCTGCACAAGAAACGAGACAGATTTTTTGCATCCCCTGCAACAAAAATGTCATTTTTGGTGAGATAATCCTATAGGGAAATTACGTTTAAAGGGATGCAGACCCTGCCACTTTCCTCAGAGCTCAGGAGGTACAGCAGCTGATTTGTAATTATAAAACCAATCCCATACTTAAAGCGAGAGTTTTACAAATACTGCAGCTGCTGACTTTTAAAATAAGGACACTTACCCGCCCAGCGCGCCCGCGATGTCGGCACCCGAAGCCGATCTCTCGATCGTCTCTCGGGTGCTGCCGCCGCCATCTTGGGTATGGGAATCAGGAAGTGGAGCCTTGCGGCTTCATTTCCCGGTTCCCTACTTAGCATGTGCGAGTCGCGCTGCGCAATAAGGATGGTCCTCGCTGTCTCTGGGATCCGTGTGTTTCCCAGCAGACAGCGAGGGACCTGCGGAAAGGGGTGTAGATTCTGCGGAAAGGGGCGTACCTTCTGCAGATATCTATGCCGGAAGTGGGTGCAGATACCTGTACTGTACAGGTACCTGCACCCCCCTGAAAGGTGCTAATTGTGGCGCCGGAGGGTTCCAATGAGCGGAAGCTCCACTTTAACACATGGACACAGACAAACGGCTATGTGTTCAAATAACAAATAACAAATAACAAAAAAATCTGCAGCAAAGTTTGTTAAAATCCCTGCAATGTACCCAGAAGGGAATGTTTTTCTGTTCAATTTTTTTTATTGGTAACACTTCAAAGAATAACAGGGAGTGTTCATTGGTTTCACATGACCAATACATTGTATACAATAAACAGGGGTTACAAAAGGAGCATTATTGGTATCAGGGGTAGAAAGTATTTTAGAATACCGTTCCAAGTATAAGCTCTGGGGGGAAATAACATTTGGTATTCATGAATTGGGCATAAACAACCAAAACAGAACCACAGAAAAGAAAAAGGGGGGAGGAGGAGACATACCAATACAACACGCTACCAATGGTGTTCAAGAGAAGAAGGGGAAGGGGGAAAAGGGGACGTAGACAGAAAGGAGAAAAAGAAGAAGAGGTGAAAAAGCTGCAAGCGGACAAGAGGTCGCGAGTGCCATACAGGCTCGGGTCACGGAATGTTACTTATATTGAGGGGAGGGGTAGAGGGAATTCGTCAAAATCCGGAGGTAGAAATTGTTCCGGCCAGGGTTGCCAAATTTTAAGGTGTTGGGGGATTCTGTCTTGAATAGTGGCCTTGATTTTACCATGAATCATGGCTTGAGTGATTCAGTTTTTTACGACCAGGACACATAGGGGATTTCCAGGCTCTGGCTATCATTTGTCTAGCTGCGCTCACAAGCTGCAGAAGGAGACGAAGCCGAGTTCTAGTACAGTCTAAGGTAACACGAGGGACGGATCGGGGTCCAGAGGGACCTTGAGCAAAGTCCAAGCCATGCAGAAGATTGCTGTCCAAAATTGTTGTACAAGCGGGCACGTCCACCAAATGTGTGTGCGTGCCCACCTGGCCACAACCTCTGAAGTACACAGGGGAATAGCCTGGCACAAATTTAGAGATCCTTTTTTTTTTTTTTTAATCAGATCGTTTTTATTGAGAACAAAAGTAACATTTTCATTTTACAACAAACGTATCGCATAACTGAGAGGATGCAGATTTATTCATTCTTGTGGCCAGCCTTCTACATAATGCATTCACACTGTACAAAAGGTAATAATTCATGCAAAACAAAGAAGCTTTGTGTAGAAAATGTACATCTGAATCCGTAGTCCTTGAATTATTTTATATTGTGTGTTCCCCCATTATATCCTTACCCCCAAACTCTGCTCCCAGTCCTTAGCAGGGCCATCAAGCGGGGCAGGGTTGCCACATACCTCAAACAGCGGGGAGTGGTTCACAGTATTTGTATATATTAACTGTTTGCTAACACAAAACAATACATTCAACCACTGCAGATCAAGATACCACAGTAAGAATATTCCTTCAGTTTAAATTGTACAAGGAGCGCCATTGTACCGTTCCTCCCTGGCCACATGCCCCATCCGACTGGCTAACAATTTCTATGGTTAAGCAGACAATGTTGTTCTGCCACTGATCATTTTATTTTGAACCAGGCGTAGGGGAGCTAAACCAGGAACGGTTTTCCAACTTCCTTGGGCTACCTCGATGTTTGTATGTCAGTTGCTCCCTTATAAGAGAGTCATTTACAGCAGAAACCCACTCCGTATGTGTAGGAGGTGATACCAAGAGGCATTTTCTGGCAATAAGTTTTCTAGCTACAACTACAAATGGCGTGTGTATAGGTGTGGGGTATATACTGTGCCTCATCCAACCAGCCAAGTAGGCAGAGTTTAGGGTCTACTTCAAGCTTTAGGTGCCATATTCTATTAATAGCACTTATCACTGTGGACCAATATCTTTGCAATTTTGGGCATTTCCATAGCATGTGTACCATTATCCACCAGACAGCGAGGACAAAATGGGTCGTTCCTTCTATGCCATTTGTGCAATTTCTCGGGTGTACGGTAAGTGCGGTGTATAATAAACAATTGGGTACGTTTTTGATATGAGGAAAGTGACACTCTAAGCTCATTATCAAGTATGGTGGCCCATTCCTCATCCGAAAGATGTCCTATATCACCCCCCCAACCAGCTCTGCAGTTCTGTGATATAGCGTTAGATACTTGACATAGAGAACCATATAGGGAGGATTTTTTTTTGCTTTTCGGGATGATGATGTTACTAGTTGCATAAGTATTGTGGGCCTAGTTAGTACCCAAGTAGAGATATATACATACACATATAAGAGTTGTGGATTCCAAATCATTTTTAGCAAGTTACAGCGGCCTACTATTGAGAGGGGTAATTTAATCCAACAAGCTGTTTTTTCTTGCAATTTTTGAATCGATGGGTTTATATTGAGTTTGATATAGAGATCTAAGTTAGAATGTATAATGCCCAGGTACCGAAGGTTATCTACCACCTTAATCTGTTCTGCTATCCGGGGTAAAGGCGCCACAAAAGGATCTAAGGGTAATAACCTAGATTTGCCCCAGTTTATTTGGAACCCAGAGGTCCCAAATTTATGAATTAGTTCCATAAGGTTTATCAGTGAGGCAGACATGTCGCCCAGAAAGAAGAGCACATCGTCTGCTTATAGTGCCAATTTGTCCTCTAGCACACCTGGTTTACACATATTTAGGTGTTCCCTTTAATGGCTGCAGCCAGGGGCTCTATGGCCAGCGCAAATAGCAGAGGGGACAGGGGACAACCCTGTCTTGTACCCTTGTGGAGATTAAAGGGTAGGGACAAGGCGTTATTAATTCTGATACATGCTTTCGTGCCTTATATATTTGTTTGATCCATGAAATGAATGTTTCCCCCAGGTGACATTTTTCCAACACCCGCCATAGGTATTTCCACTTGACACTATCGAATGCCTTAGTGGCATCGAGTGAGAGGGTAACTCTCTGACCCTAGTTGTCAGTGGAAATTTGCATATTTAAATATAGACGGCGAAGATTGTTTGCCGTAGAGGTATGAATCCGGTTTGGTCTGGTTGTATACGTTTGGTCACCACCTTTGAGAGTCTCTTGGGGACGACTTTCGTAAGTAATTTTAAATCCGTATTCAGCAGGGAGATGGGTCTATAGGATTCAGGTTTATCAGGATCTTGCACTGGTTTCAAAAGGACCACCACCACCACCACTGCTTCATACATAGAACTTGGCAAAGAATCTAGGGAATGAGCATCAGTAAGCGTACAGAGTAACTCCGGTAAGAGTATTCCTCCAAATTTTTTGTATAATTCAATTGGTAAGCCATAGTTTCCTGGGATCTTGCCATTCGGGAACATGGCCAGTGCAAGTTGCATCTCCTCAAAGGTGAGAGGTGCATTTATTTGTTTGTTTGTTTTTTGACTTCCCCCTGAAGCTGCAGGAGTTGAATGCTATCCAGGAAGTCGGCCAACTCAGCTGCAGGGTAAGAGACCTTTTGAGGAATATATATCCTGAAAGAAGGTACAAAACCCCTCCAGTATGGAAGGAGCATCTGTAACCACTTGAATGGGCGATACGGCTAATCTGTGTATGATGACCTGGGAAGGTTGTTGGGACCTGGCTATCATGGAAAGTATATGGCCAGTTTTCTCATCCTCTTCAAAATATGATTGAGAGGTAAAGAAACGCTTTTTCCCAGCCTGCTGTTGATGTATAGTACAGTAAAGTTTTTGTGCATCTATTCACTGCCTCTCATGGTTCCGGCATATGAGCTTGCAGGAATTTTTCTTCAGCCCTCTACAGATATACTGGCATCCTTGGCCCATTGTCTACTCTTGGTCTTAACCATAGCAATCTCTTTAATGCACATCCCTCTAATGAAAGCTTTCAGTGTGTCCCACACTACACTAGATGCAGCTGAATGCCTATTATACAGCAAAAAATTTCTGGTATGAACCTGCATATGTTCAGTGTCAGTAAACAGATGAAGCCAGAATGGATTCAGCTTCCAATGGACAGGTAGTCCTTATGGAAATGTAAACTGAGTTGCACTGGGGAGTGGTCAGATAGACCCCTGGCCAGACATGTCACCAAGGGTCATAACATTGAGTCATAAGATTCCCCGTTGCAAAATCTATATGTGATATCATACAGTGGATCAATAATTGGCAGGAGAACTGGGCCTTGAGAGGAAACTTACATTTCCATAGATCCTTTAACCCAAGTTCAGTTTATACCGTATTTATCGGCGTACAACACGCACAGGTGTGTAGCACGCACATTCATTTTAAGAGGTAAGTTTCAGGAAAAAAACTTCAATTTTAAATAAGGAATTTGAAGCAAAATAAAATCTGCAGGCTGATCAATGCCCATCTGCAGCCTCATCAGTCCGCATCAATGCAGCAGCCTCACCATTTTCATCAATGCAGCAGCCTCACCATTTTCATCAATGCAGCAGCCTCACCATTTTCATCAATGCAGCAGCCTCACCATTTTCATCAATGCAGCAGCCTCACCATTTTCATCAAGGCAGCAGCCTCACCATTTTCATCAATGCAGCAGCATCACCATTTTCATCAATGCAGCAGCCTCACCATTTTCATCAAGGCAGCAGCCTCACCATTTTCATCAAGGCAGCAGCCTCACCATTTTCATCAAGGCAGCAGCCTCACCATTTTCATCAAGGCAGCAGCCTCACCATTTTCATCAAGGCAGCAGCCTCACCATTTTCATCAAGGCAGCAGCCTCACCATTTTCATCAAGGCAGCAGCCTCACCATTTTCATCAAGGCAGCAGCCTCACCATTTTCATCAAGGCAGCAGCTTCACCATTTTCATCAAGGCAGCAGCCTCACCATTTTCATCAAGGCAGCAGCCTCACCATTTTCATCAAGGCAGCAGCCTCACCATTTTCATCAAGGCAGCAGTCTCACCATTTTCATCAAGGCAGCAGCCTCACCATTTTCATCAAGGCAGCAGCCTCACCATTTTCATCAAGGCAGCAGCCTCACTATTTTCATCAAGGCAGCAGCCTCACCATTTTCATCAAGGCAGCAGCCTCACCATTTTCATCAAGGCAGCAGCCTCACCATTTTCATCAAGGCAGCAGCCTCACCATTTTCATCAAGGCAGCAGCCTCACCATTTTCATCAAGGCAGCAGCCTCACCATTTTCATCAAGGCAGCAGCCTCACCATTTTCATCAAGGCAGCAGCCTCACCATTTTCATCAAGGCAGCAGCCTCACCATTTTCATCAAGGCAGCAGCCTCACCATTTTCATCAAGGCAGCAGCCTCACCATTTTCATCAAGGCAGCAGCCTCACCATTGCCATCAAGGCAGCAGCCTCACCATTGCCATCAAGGCAGCAGCCTCACCATTGCCTTCAATGAAGCCTGATCGATGCCCATCTGCAGCCTAGAGGGGACAGGGAGGGGGGCGCGACGAGTGCTGACAGATTACATACAGTGAGAATCTCCTATGATAGACTAAATAGTGGTCCAATGGCGGCCCAGGAGACGGGACTTCCTATTACAAAGGCCGCCAAGTAAACGAGAGATTCTCACTGTATGTAATCTGACGGTGCTCATCCCGTCCCGTCCCTGTCCCCTACGAGACAGCTAAAATGGAAGTATTGGCTTATAACGCGCACACGCTTTTTGCATCCGATTTTCAGGGTGAAAAAGTGCGTGTTCTATGCCAATAAATACAGTATTTGGCTAAAGCAGTAATTGTTCTGGGGCCTTGCATGCAGTATTTCCTGTGAATATCAAGTGAGGTATCCAGTGCACTGTTAGTCATCCAAAACATATACTGGGAGCTAAGGATGCCTAGCCAGTAACCTAGACAAACATTGCAGTACTACCAAGGTAAAAGATGGGGGCATATAAGCACTAGCAATCACACACAAGCATGAGAGTCCCACATACCCATCAAAAGCCTTCTAAATGTGCCCCGCAGGGCTATGTGAGGGGGGACTCTAGCAAGAGCTAGGACCTTGTGTTCTGAAAGTCACGCACACAGGTTGCTGGTAAGAAATGTAATAACCAGCAAATCCAATGTGTTCCTCTTTGGGCTCCATTGTCTGCAAGGTGAGCAAACAAAAATGTATGTAGGCAGGTAACTCATGTTTCTAGCTCCCCTTTCTAGCTCAGGTCAGCATGACAAGCAGCCGCTCGCAGGTGTCGCTCATGACGATCAAGCCAGTTGGCAGCCATAGCCGGGTTTTCAAAAAGGTGCACAAATCCATCTGCTACTACACGTAGTTTGGCCAGGTAATACTGCTCGCATGCGTTTCTTCACTTCAGTGAATCTTGCCCTCTGCTTTTGGACTGCTGCTGAGAAATCCAGATATATGGATACTTTGCTGCACTGTATTTCCAGATTAGCTTTTTGTGTAGCCATGCGAAGGATAATATCTCTATCTTTATAGTGTAAAGCCTCGTACACATGATCGGATTGTTGGCCAACAGAGGGTCAGACTTTTGTCCAAAGGGCATGTGCCCGGAACTTGTCTTGCATACTAACGGCACACAATTGGCCAACAAACATGAACGTGGTGACATACTACATGGAATTTTAGCTCTTCAGTGCCACCCTTTGGGCACCTTCTGCTAATTGATTCTGCTAAGCATTGATTCTGAGCATGCGTGTTTGTACTTTGGACTTTTGTGTGACGGACTTGTGTACACATGATATGAAAATCTGACAACAGACCAGACTGTTGTCTGCTGAAAATTTACTAGCCTGCTATCCAACATTTGTTGGCGGAAAGTTGGACAACAATTGTCTGAAGGAGCGTACTAACGGTCAGATTTTAGGCAAACAGTCTGTCATCACACAATTCCCTGCCAAAAATCCGATCGTGTGTACGAGGCTTAAAGTGGTTGTAAACCCTTACAACACACTTTGACCTACAGGTAAGCCTAGATTAAGGCTTACCTGTAGGTCCAAGAAATATCTCCTAAACCTACACGGTTTAGAAGATATTTACCGAAAGACAGCCACCGCTGTCTACAGCGCATGCACCGTAGACAGGGGCGCACTGAGCGCGGCACCGTCAACGACGAAGATGCCGTGCGTGTCGGCTCCCGTGCACATGCGTGGGTGTGACGTCATCGTGACTTCGCCGAATGACAGCGGAGGGGCAGTGAGACCCCACCGAGAAGATGGATGCGCCGGACTACAGGGAACAGCCTTGACTTCGCTGGCTCCTGTGTCAGGTAAGTGACACATAATGGACTACTATGCGATGCATAGTAGTCCATTATGCTTTGCCTTTGCAGGGAATGAAAGAGGAAGTAAACTCATCGGGGTTTACTTCCTCTTTAAGAGTTTCAGCAGGAAAGGTCTATCATTGCCCCCTGGTGGGGTGGTCGAGAAGGCACCCTGTAAGCTCTTTCCACAGAGTAAAATGAAGTAAGGTTATTTTTGTCAAACCTGTCAGCTAGCCAAGTTTCAATGAAGTCAACCGGGTTCTTACCTTCAGATTTTTCAGGCATGATATTACTACGGTGCAGCCTATTTTCCATATCTTCCACTCTGGCTGCTGTTTGTAATTTTAGCTGCTGTCATTTGCACATCTTGCAAGAGTGGTGGAAGCTCATCCTCTATGGAGCTCACCCTACCCTCCAAAGCAGTGGACCTTTCTCTGGTCTTTTGCATGCTGCGTCTAATATGCAGTATACCTTCCTTCATACTTCTAACTTCTGTGGACAATTCAGTGAGTGAGGAGCCCTAGGCATGTACTGCGGTAAGGATGTCTTGCAAAGAGGGTTCTCTATGCTCAGACAGAGGGGTCTGCTATGCCAGGAATGGGAGGGGAAATGAGATGTTACTCGCTGTGCTTTTTTATGTGCTCCCATCGCCATTTTCTCTGCTGCATGCTGTTCCATGTTGCGCGGTTTCACAGTGGGGCTGTTCTTTGCTGCTTTCGCTGCATACGATGTATGTGGCTGCCATGCAGATTTCTGGCCATCCGGATCGTGGGCATACTTTTCCAGCAAGGACGCCGCCAAGTTGCCTCAATCCTTCACTGTGCGCTGCTGGAGCGGGGATCCTTCATTTTGAATCTGCCGCTTGTCATGCAGGCTTTCCTGCCTTCTAGTCATCCCTGCCTTAGGGAGATTTAGACTGGGAATCGCGGTAGGGGTAGCTCCACGCCGGATATACACTCACAGCAGTATGAATTGTCAGGATACCGGAGCCGATGTGAGGCACGTCTCCTTATTGCACATCCAAGCCACGCCCCCTTCAAATTTAGAGATCCTTGCTGGGACCAGATACCACCTCATTAGGGCCTTGTAATTTGTTTTGAGTGCTATAATGTTTTGAGAGGAGGATTTAGTAGTGGCCCATGTATCATCCCAATCTTTTATGTCCAGGTCGACTCAAACCCGCTGAAGACTGATTGGAACGAGGTTGGGTCACTGAAAGCAGGGTAGAAGTTAAAGTAATGGTTAAAGGATGGTTAACAAAAGAAAGTATTTGGGGGGAATGTTTTTTTTTCTCAACAAAAGTGGAGTTACTCTTTAACCACTTTCAGACCGGACCATTTTGCTGGTAAATGACCAGAGGTCTTTTTACACTTTGGCACTGCGCTGCTTTAACTGGTAATTGCGCGGTCATGCAATGTTGTACCCAAACAAAATTTGCGTCCTTTTCTTCCCACAAATAGAGCTTTCTTTTGATGGTATTTGATTGCCTCTGCGATTTTTATTTTTTGCGATATAAACGTAAAAAGACCGCAAATTTTGAAAAAAAATGATATTTTCTACTTTTTGTTATTAGAAAAATCCAATAAACTCAATTTTAGTCATACATTTAGGCCAAAATGTATTCAGCCACATGTCTTTGGTAAAAAAAAAGTCAATAATTGTATATTTATTGGTTTGCGCAAAAGTTGTCACATCTACAAACTAAGGTACGTTTTCTGGAATTTACGCAGCTTTTAGTTTACGACTGCCTATCTCATTTCTTGAGGTGCTAAAATGGCAGGGCAGTACAAAACCCCCCCAAATGACCCCATTTTGGAAAGTAGACCCCCTAAGGAAATTGATAAGAGGCATGTTGAGCCCATTGAATATTTTATTTTTTTGCCTCAAGCGATTGAATAATGACAAAAAAAAAAATTTTTTTTTTTTTTTACACAAAGTTGTCACTAAATGATATATTGCTCACACATGCTATGGGCGTATGTGAAATGACACCCCAAAATAAATTCTGCTGCTTCTCCTGAGTATGGGGATACCACATATGTGGGACTTTTTGGGAGCCTAGCCGCGTACGGGGCCCCGAAAACCAAGCACCGCCTTCAGGCTTTCTAAGGGCGTAAATTTTTGAGTTCACTTCTCACTACCTATTACAGTTTTGAAGGCCATAAAATGCCAAGATGGCACAAAACCCCCACAAATGACCCCATTTTAGAAAGTAGACACCCCAAGCTATTTGCTGAGAGGCATGTTGAGTTCATGGAATATTTTATATTTTGCCACAAGTTGCGGGAAAATTACAAACTTTTTTTTTTTTTTTTTTTTTTTAACAAAGTTGTCACTAAATGATATATTGCTCATGCATGCCATGGGCATATGTGAAATGACACCCCAAAATAAATTCTGCTGCTTCTCCTGAGTACGGGGATACCACATATGTGGGACTTTTTGGGAGCCTAGCCGCGTACGGGCCCCCGAAAACCAAGCACCGCCTTCAGGCTTTCTAAGGGCGTAATTTTTTGATTTCACTCCTCACTACCTATTACAGTTTTGAAGGCCATAAAATGCCAAGATGGCACAAAACCCCCACAAATGACCCCATTTTAGAAAGTAGACACCCCAAGCTATTTGCTGAGAGGCATGTTGAGTCCATGGAATATTTTATATTTTGCCACAAGTTGCGGGAAAATTACAAACTTTTTTTTTTTTTTTTTTTTTTTCACAAAGTTGTCACTAAATGATATATTGCTCACGCATGCCATGGGCATATGTGAAATGACACCCCAAAATAAATTCTGCTGCTTCTCCTGAGTATGGGGATACCACATATGTGGGACTTTTTGGGAGCCTAGCCGCGTACGGGGCCCCGAAAACCAAGCACCGCCTTCAGGCTTTCTAAGGGCGTTACAGTTTTGAAGGCCATAAAATGCCAAGATGGCACAAACCCCCCCCCAAATGACCCCATTTTGGAAAGTAGACACCCCTAAATTTAGGGGTACACTAGTGAGACTAGGTAATAAATGGCGGGTGCCCTGAAACTATAAAAAAATAACTAACCAACCAGCGTCACCTGTAACAGTTATATGGTGATCACTGGTGAAAGGGTTAACTAGGGGGCAATCAGGGGGCTTTATGCGGTAGTATATGGGGGTCCCTGGCGCTATAAAAAGCTGCAGCGAACCTAAATACCTACCTGCCTAACTAGCGTCACCTGTGACACTAATACAGCGATCAGAAAAACGATCGCTTATTAGGCTGGGTTCACACTGGAGCGATGCGGGAACGCCACAAATGCGCGGCGGGTTCCCGCATCGCATGCCTCCCGGCGGCAGTTCACACTGCCCTATGCGAACTGCTGGGAGTGTCAGTGAAATGTTACTGACACCCCCAGATCAGTTCGCATATCGCAGTGCGATCTGCAAACTCGGATCGCATGGTGTGAACACCCATGCGATCCGATTCTGCTGCGGGCCAAAAAAAGGGTCCCGTGCGAATTTGCGGCGGGTGCGGCGGGTGCGGCGGGTGCGGCGAATGGCTGAACTCGAATCGCACAGAGATCGGATGTGATTTGCACTGCAGTGCGGTGCGAATCACATTCGTTCTCATAAACCGCTGCAATGTGAACCCAGCCTTAGTGACACTGGCGACGGGGGGTGATCACGGGGTTAAACCTTTATTGGGGGGGTTAGGGGGGTACCTTAGAACTAAAGGGGGCTAACCCTAACTGCCCTAACAGTTATTAGTCACAAATGACACCCGCCGGGTGATCAGGGGGTTAAACCTTTATTAGGTAATAAATGGCGGGTGCCCTGAAATTATAAAAAAATAACTAACCAACCAGCGTCACCTGTAACAGTTATATGGTGATCACTGGTGAAAGGGTTAACTAGGGGGCAATCAGGGGGCTTTATGCGGTAGTATATGGGGGTCCCTGGCGCTATAAAAAGCTGCGGCGAACCTAAATACCTACCTGCCTAACTAGCGTCACCTGTGACACTAATACGGCGATCAGAAAAATGATCGCTTATTAGGCTGGGTTCACACTGGAGCGATGCGGAAACGCCGCGAATCCGCGGCGGGTTCCCGCATCGCATGCCTCCCGGCGGCAGTTCACACTGCCCTATGCGAACTGCTGGGAGTGTCAGTGAAATGTTACTGACACCCCCAGATCAGTTCGCATATCGCAGTGCGATCTGCAAACTCGGATCGCATGGTGTGAACACCCATGCGATCCGATTCTGCTGCGGGCCAAAAAAAGGGTCCCGTGCGAATTTGCGGCGGGTGCGGCGGGTGTGGCGGGTGCGGCGGGTGCGGCGAATGGCTGAACTCGAATCGCACAGAGATCGGATGTGATTTGCACTGCAGTGCGGTGCGAATCACATTCGTTCTCATAAACCGCTGCAATGTGAACCCAGCCTTAGTGACACTGGCGACGGGGGGTGATCACGGGGTTAAACCTTTATTGGGGGGGGTTAGGGGGGCACATTAGAACTAAAGGGGGCTAACTCTAACTGCCCTAACAGTTATTACAGTCACAAATGACACCAATGCAAAAAAAAAAAAAAAAAAAAAAAAAATGACATTGGTGTCACTGTGACTGGGGGGCAGGGGTAATTGGGGGGGTGATCGGGGGGTAAAGGGGGGGTGTGAGTGTGCCTGGCATGTTCTACTGTGTGTGTGAGTGTTGGTGCAACTTACTGATCCGCTCTCCTCCGTGTCGGAACGAAAAATACCGACACGGAGGAGAGAATACATCACTTCCTCTCCTGTGTTTACATTACAGGAGAGGAAGTGATGTCACCGGGGATTTCTATTCGTCGGGAGCGATCGCGAGGGGGTGGCCATGAATGAATGGCCGTCCCCTCGTCCGGGATCGCTCCCGTACGAATTCCGACCGCCGCAGGCACCGGGCGGGGGCCCGATCGGGCCCCCGACCCGCGGGAGGCAAGGGACGTACATGTATGTCCTTATGCCTGCCCGTGCCATTGTACCGACGTACATCGGCGTGCGGCGGTCGGCAACTGGTTAAACAGATGAGGAGAGGTATAAAGGGGCAGAGGCCTTCGTTCTGACTTTTCAGACAATGGACAAAAATATAATTAAAATATTTTATTAACAAACAAGATTACAACAGACAGGTCATATATAGAAGAGTTAAAAGCATACAATACATATTGACAAAAAATTTACACGAATAGATGCTAGTGAGCCCCTGTGCGTCGACGCGTTTCGCTATTGCTACTTCAGGACACACAGGGTTTTTGTTGAAAGAAAACAGGTCTCGCTATGAAGATAAAACATATCAATTAGACATATAATAGAGAACACATAATATGAAACTTTTAAGCTGTTTGCTATACCCATAGGACCTCTGCATAATACATATAGCTACCTCACAGATAACCGGTTATCTACGCATGGAAATCTCTCGGATGATCAGAAGTAAATCACCATTTATAACAGGAGGTGGACTCTCAATAATATCGATAGCTGGGAGGGTAGGCTGTAAGTAGGAACACAGTTGTAATTTTTAAACAGACCATTCAACTCAATGTAAATTATCTTAATAGTAGGTGTCATTGTTTTAAAAATGTTATTGAAATATTTGCTCATTGAATAAATATTGCAGGCTCTGCTTCCTGGTGCTATACAATGGCCTTACTATGACTCTCAATAGATTTAGTATGTAGATAATCAGGGAAAGACGTCAGAGTTGTTTGTTTCTCTGATATGCAGATGACATCTAGAGAGAGCATTTACAAATCTGCATATGATATACAATAGATAGTGTTATTAAACCCACAACAGTAAAATCAATCTGTATATGCAGTAATTCAATTGAATCTAGAGGAAAGTAATGGACTTTAAAGGCACAAACAAATGTATTAGTCTACTAGTAAATGACTTCTAGGACGTGGCATAAGCACAGAATTATATATGGCGCTCATGGGACACTAAATGAACACCAGACCAACTAATTTCAACTGTATATGCAATAAAGCATGATTGTATTTACTCGCTGTGGAACCTAAGGGGTTAATCCTGTGCATTGTTTAAAAAAAAAAAAAAAGCTGTTTGATTCTGTCTTCTCTGATACTCCCCCTTCTTCTACAGTCTACAATCTATTTCCTGATAGAACAGAGGCGTGGGGGCACTCTGCACATGCTCAGTTTGGTGTGTTTTGCTAGAGAGTTTTTTTCTGGGAGGGGTGCATGGGATCAGCACAGGGACAATCTGCACTGTCCAGGGTCAGAGGTCATGCAGCCTAACAGGACAGTCTGAGTAGACTGAAAGCTCCACATACAAGTTTTAACCAGAAATTGATAAGTCACAAGACTGCTATATACTGCTGATGAGAAAGGTATTTAGTAGTTTATATTTACTAAAATAATTGTGTTTCCATGTTCTGTGTACTGCGGGAGTCCAGATATAGTGAATGCAGGGTCCTGGATTTAGTAGCACTTTAAATGTGTAAATAAAAAAAATAAAAAAATGCTGTCCCTTTAGGTTAAAATAAATATACAAACAAATGCATATGATGAAAATATTACATATCAGTGCACATGATTAAAAAATATATGTATGTAGAAATTCAGGAAAACCAAAAAATTATTTAAATAAATTACATATTCAAAAGTCCATAACCAATGGATTCATTATTCAACATAAAGTGCTCTTGTGCTCAAAAAATCTAAAGGTGCTTGTGAGAAAATGAATTAAGCCTCTTAGCAGACGGGGTGATCTCATATTATAGAGATCATATGCATTTTATCTCTCCAGAATGGCCAACGCTCTCATCATCAAGTATCCAGGAAACTTGTTGACACCGTCAGTAAGAACTGTGAGGACTCCATAGCAAGGATACACACCTTACTTCACCCAAGAATCTCCAGAAACCATATAGATTAGGCACAAGCCACTTAGCGTATTATTGCGAATAAATTAATTTTTAATAAAAATGATTGCGCTTACATGCAAAGAGAAAAGACGTGGTATACTAAAGCACGGCTGCTGTATATGGGCACAGCACATAAAAAATGTTACTATTAAAGTCAGGCACATCCAGGTGCCCACACATCATATCTGATCCCCTGCATGGCTCCATTGAACAAGCAATTTCTAGTTTGTTTTACATTTTGGCACAAAAGACCAGATCACTTCTCATCAGCTTTATTTTCCCAGCCTCAATAGTCTTCCTTTTTTGATGCTACATGGAAGGAGAGGCTTCATTTTACAAAATGAGAAAGCATTAGAAGCCATTAAAGGCAGTTTAGTTCATAAGCAGGTCTGAGTGCTAATTGTTTTCCATTCTATAATGCTAAAAGAAAGTACAAACATTTATTTATTTTTTTTTTATTTTTTTTTACAAAGGATTTAAAAATGACAACAAACCTTACATTGAAAACCCCACCGGCCGTGGTTTATGATAACCTGGATGTAGAACTTGAAGAGGAGGACGAGCTAAAGACTAGAGGTAAGTTTACTTTTTTCAAAAAATCCTTTCTTACAACCTAAAGCCACTTAAGCCCCAGACCAATTTGCAGCCAAAGGACCGAGCCCCTTTTTGCAATTCCGCACTGCGTCGCTTTAACTGACAATTGCGCAGTCGTGTGACGTGGCTCCCAACCAAAATTGGCATCCTTTTTTTTCCCCACAAATAGAGCTTTCTATTGGTGGTATTTGATCACCTGTGTGGTTTTTATTTTTTGCGCTATAAACAAAAATAGAGCGACAATTTTGAAAAAAATGCTATATTTTTTACTTTTTGCTATAATATCCCCCAAAAATATTTAAAAAAACTATTTTTTTCCTCATTTTAGGCCGATACGTATTCTTCTACATATTTTTGGTAAAAAAAAATTGCAATTAGCGATTGATTGGTTTGCGCAAAAGTTATAGCGTTTACAAAATAGGGTATAGTTTTATAGCATTTTTATTAAGATTTTTTTTTTTTTTACTAGTAATGGCGGCGATCAGCGATTTTTGTTGTGACTGCGACATTATGGCGGACACATCAGACATTTTTTACACATTTTTGAGACCATTGTCATTTATACAGCAATCGGTGCTATTTAAATACACTGATTCCTGTGTAAATGACACTGTCAGTGAAGGAGTTAACCACTAGGGGGCAGTGTAGGTGTTATGTATGACGTTGTGTTTTTTTTATTGTAGGGGGCGTGGCCTGGCTTGTGATGCCACTGATCGTCTTTCGCTATAAAAGGGAACAGATGATCGGTGACAGCCACAGTAAGAAGCACGGGGAGAGGTTTGTTTACACAGAGCTCTCCTCGTTCTTCAGCTCTGTGACCCGATCGCGGCCACAGTCACGGAGCTCAGGACCGGGTTGGGAGCGTGCCGCTGGTGACGCACTCCCGCTCCACGGCTTAAACGTACAGGTACATGCTTGTGCCCAGCCGTGCCATTCTGCCGACGTACATCGGCGTGAGGCGGTCCTTAAGTGGTTAAGATTGCACACAAATTGTGTGTGTGTGTATATACACACACACACACACACACACACACACACACACACACACACACACTATAGGCCAAGTTGTAGTGTTAGGAAATCAAACAGGCTGTCTGGTTAGCACAGGTCAGGTTTCCATTCCTATTGGTCACAATGCTGACCTCTCGCTCCAGCCCCACACTTCTCTATCTCTCCCCTCTTCTAACCTGCTCTGTCATGGGCTGGATTCATGTCACTTTCTAAAGGCCAGAAATCAGAGTTATGCAATCTAGTAAGGGAGCGGTATACAGCACTGGAGGACAGGGCCGCTGATAAGGTAGTACAGCCAGCCCTCCTGTGACGGGCCCCATCCCCATCAGTTCAAAAGGGTGGCCCTGGCACCTGTTGAGCAGGACGACCAGCTGTACTGTCTTATTGCAGACACTGATCCTCTTCTGTCTCCTACTGCAGCGCTGCCAGCTTCTCCTCCTCACCCTCCCTCCAGGTGCAATGCAAGGGAATTGGTTCTAACACATGCGCCCCTTCCATATGCTGTCTGGGGCCCCCTGTGTGCTCCTTTCCCTCACAGCACTGCTGGCTTCTCTCCTCTCCCACCGGCAGCTGCTGTGGGCACACAGGAGGATGCCATTTACTGGCCCCTTCCTTTCCTGAATGAACACAGTGAGCGATAGGTACCAATCACTCCGGTGGCCATTCATCACTGAAGCATAGTAATGTAATGATGTTTACTATGCTTCAGTTTGTGAATGAGCAGGAAGCCTCAGAGTGTTTCCTATTCAATCATCTCTTCAGCTGAGGCTGTAGAGAAAGGGACTGATAAATCTATGTCCCTCAGTCTCTCTAGGCCCGAGTGGGCCCTGTCAGGTAGGCTGTATGGGACCTCGTGATTTATAACAGCAGCCCAGTAAATAACCATATAGTTGTCCATACACTAACTGAAATTCGATCAGTGTGTGGGCTCCCCTACTCGACAGAAGTTGATTGGTTAATTGGCTTCTGACAAAGGGGCATGTTGAAAATGTTTCCGTTGAAAATGTTTCCGTTGAAAATGTTTCCGTTGAAAATGTTTCCGTTGAAAATGTTTCCGTTGAAAATTTTTCCATTGACCAATGACTGCAGCCGCTGATTAGCATATTCTGGCAGCAGTGGGTGCTTCTGTCAGAATACATGTTCCGATGAGGGAGATTCCTCCATCTACCTCATTTGTGTGGATGGAAGAACCTGCTGGATGAGCAAACAAGAAAACAATGTATGGTCAGTTTAAATTCAAGAAGTAATATGTAGTTAAAGAGCAAGTAAACTCTTCCACTCTGATGCTTCTTTTCATTTAGTCCATTATAATAAGTAATTATCAGACTATAGCCACTGTAATCCAGCCCAAATCACATATTACTTACTGTTTAAAGAAACTTTAAAAAACTTGTTTCCAGGGGTTAGGCAGCGCCATCTTAAGTATTGTTTTCTGAGTCCGCAGTGGAGTGTATTTTCACCCTTACATTGAGCACTTCCTGTATGTTAACCAAGCCTCCTTCTCAATCCAACGTTTCTATGGCAACCCTGTTCATAGCTGACTTGTTTTATTTCATAGTATTTACTTGTGCTGCTTGTCTAATGTTTGCCTATGTCAGTCTTATCAGCTTCACCTGATAAGACTGCAGTAATGGCCAGGTTTACACTCCATATGATGTCACGTGGTGTGTAGGAGGAAGCTCTGAATGATTCTGCAGCCTCCTGGAATATCAGTGGTGTGCTGTAGGAAGTCCTGATAACAGATAGACAAGCACATAGAGAGTGTGCCGTAAATCGGGGGAGATCTGGGCATGCTCAGTGATGTAATTTATTCAGGGAAGCCTATTCCACACCCACCTAACTGTCCCTGAACCACCCCCATCAAATCATTCTCTGCAGCTATTACCTTTTGTACCACCACCCCCCTCCCTTTAGAATGTAAGCTCCACGAGTCGGGCCCTCCTGTACCTTTTGTATTGTACTGTAATTGTGTTGTCCCCCCCTATACATTGTAAAGCGCTGTGTAAACTGTTGGCGCTATATAAATCGTGTATAATAATAATCGTGTATAATAATGTCATTCTAAAGAACAAAAAGGATTACAACAATACTAAGCAAGTAAGGAGATATCTACAAGCAGTGTCCATTAGGGGTTTTTATGCTGATTTACATGGGACAAAGTTGTGGGGGAGAGTTTACAACCACTTTAAAGAGACACTGTCATCTTATCAATGACAGTGCCTGATACTCCCCTTACCCTGGCTTACTTGAGGTTCTATGCTCCTCTGCCAGGAGCAGGCAGAAGTCGGCTAGAGCAACCTGTAGGAATGGTAAGGCCACACCCTTGGTCAAGTAACAATACCCGGGCTTATGGATTGACTGATACCCTGTTTCCCCGAAAATAAGACCTAGCGTGATTGTCGGTGATGGCTGCAATATAAGCCCTACCCCCCAAATAAGCCCTACATTTGTTTCCTTGAAAATCAGCCCTATCCTGAAAATAAGACCTACATGGACTTTAACTAGGGCTTATTAGGGGGGGGGGGGGTTATGGCTTATTTTTCAGGCATCACCGACAATCACGCTAGGTCTTATTTTTGGGGAAACTGGGTAGGCCCAGGCAACATCACAGGAGAGCAAGTCACATACTTCTTCCATACCAGGAGGTGCCAGGTATACCCAAACAAGGAGCTGCAAGGGAACCAAGTTAAGGTGACTATATGGGGAAGGTGGCAGACTTTTCCAGAGACACTGACAAACTAGTCCCTGCCTTAGCAAGGTGACAGTGTGCCTTTTACATAGGAATGGTGAAAACCACATTGGTCATAGGGAGAAAATACTGTTACAGCTAGTGAATTATCATTAGCAGATGAAGGCTATCACAGCTAGGGATGCAGCGCAGAACACTAAGGCTGGGTTCACACTGCTGCGGGGGGAGATCCGGATGTGATTCGCACCGCACTGCAGTGCAAATCACATCCGATCTCCGTAGCGATGCGAGTTCAGCCATACAGATAGTATGGCTGAATTCACATCGCTCCCGCAGCAAACTCGCACAGGACCCTTTTTTTGGTCCGCAGCAGAATCGGATCGCATGGGTGTTCACACCATGCGATCCGATTCCTGTGCGAGTCTGCAGATCGCACTGCGATATGCGGACGGATCTGGGGGTGTCATTAACATTTCATTGACACTCCCAGCCGTTCGCATAGGGCAGTGTGAACTGCCGGTGGGAGGCATGCGATGCGGGAAAACGCCGCGGATTTGCGGCGTTCCCGCATCGCTGTGGTGTGAACCCAGCCTAATATAGGGAATGATCACCACCAGGCACACTCAGCAACCAGCATGGCTTTCAGGGAATGACTATGAAATATTCATTGAATGACCCACCTAGACAACTGCTCACTTTTTCCCTCCATCCAGCAATTCTCACCTTTTTCCTCCATCCAGCAGTCATCACTCTGCAGCCCTGGCAGGTGCACAATTTTTTCCAGCAGAATTGCCCCCATCAGGTCCTTCTTGTCGTGAATGTGTATGCCATACCCCCATTTATTCATATGAGTAAGCAGTAGTGTCCTTCATTACTTTTCATTATTTCGATAGGACAGTAGTCGCCAACCTTTTGGACCTCACGAGCCACTAAGCTTACAATCCTGTTGACCGCTAACATGAATTTTACATGGCTTATACAAAAAATTCTTCGGCTCTCTGCCAACACCCCCTCCAACTTGGCTCTCTGCCTCCAAACACTCTGCATCACACTGCTGCCTTACACAGACTCGTCACCTCTTTATCCAGCCATGTGCTTGAGCTTTGTGCTCCCTTCCACAGTCTGTGATCAGCGCTGCCATTGGAAGGTCACCTCCTTCTTCACCTCCCGCTCTCTGCACTACTCCCAGCACCTCCCTCTGAGTTCCCAGGAGCTGGTATTCAAAGGAGGCGTTTGGTATCAATGCACGCTGATAGTATTGACTTGCCAGCGGACATTAAGAGAAACACTGAAAACATCATAGGCCGGTATACATCCGCCACAATGTTGATTTGCAGCAGAAACCCTGGAGACCACCACAATGTTCTCATGGGCCATCAGTGGTCCACGGAAACTCTGGTCGGCAACCGCTGCAGCAGAATATGGCTTACCCATAGGAATTAAAGGAATGGTGGTGCACATGCATATTAGGAAGTGGATGTTTTTGCTGGAAAAGCCTCTTTAATGCCAGACAGGGACGCATAGCGAAGATTGCTGGATCGAGGACGAAGCTATTTGTCCAGGTGGTTATGGGTGGTATGGGGGGGGGGTAGATTCAAGGGCTGTTGTACCAAAGACCTGGTTGTCCTTTAAACAAAATAAGTCAACAACTGGTATTTTGGTCACAAGCTTGAGCTCCAGTCACTGCAGTTTCTAACCGTCTGTATTACCTGCCAAGGATTCAGAGCCTCAGGCACTCCTGGCTGCCACATCTCGGTTCTTTTGTTACATAATTGTTCCATTCACTCTGTGCACAGGTGGCAGCTCCTAACTGGTGCTGTTCCCACTCAGTTCTTATCTTGGTTGAGTTGTGCACTTGCTTGTTTTTCAAGTTGTGGTAGCTCAATGGTGAGGTCTCTGCTCTCAGATTTCCAGCTTTTCCCTCTGGGGGTCCACTTCACAAAGGGATCACACTCCTTCCTGTAATTTAATTTGTCTTGCATTACCACAAATACGGCAGGAAGCACTATATTGTCAAAAGTATTGGGATGCCTGCCTCCACATGCATAGGAACTTTGATGGCATCCCAATCTTAGTCTGTAGGGTTCAATATTGCGTTCACCCTTTACAGCTATAACAGCTTCAACTCTTCTGGGAAGGCTGTCCACAAGGTTTAGGAGTGTGTCTATGGGAATGTTTGGCCATTCTTCCAGAATCGCATTTGTGAGGTCAGGCACTGATGTGGATGAGAAGGCCTGACTTAGTCTCCACTCAAATTCGCTCATCCATGTCTTTATGGACCTTGCTTTTTGCACTGGTGCGCAGTAATGTTGGAACAGGAAGGGGCCAACCCAAACTGTTCCCACAAAGTTGGGAGCATGAAATTGTCCAAAATGTTTTGGCATGATGAAGCCTTAACAGTTCCCTTCACTGGGAAGCCCAATCCCACACCATAATCCCCCCTCCACCAAATGATTTTGACCAGTGCACAAAGCAAGGTCCAAAAAGACATGGATGAGCAAGTTTGGGGTGGAGGAACTTGACTGGCCTGCACAGAGTCCTGACCTCAACCCTATAGACCACCTTTGGGATGAATGAGAGCGAAGACTGCAAGCTATGCCTTTTTAGCCAACATCAGTGCCCATTAGCAGTGCCAGTCAATGCTGGCTATCAGTACCACCTATCAGTGCTGCCCATCAATGCCCGTCACTGCTGTCGATCAGTGTTGCCCATCAGTACCGCCTATCTGTGCCCCCTATCCGTACCACCTATCAGTGCCCATAAGTGCGGCATATTAGTGCCACCTCATCAATGCCCACCAGTTCAGCCCATCAGTGCCGCCTCATCAGCGCACATCAGTGAAGTTACAAAATTTACTGACAGAAACTTAAGTATATAAAAAAAAAATTTTCAACAATTTTGGTCTTTTATTTTTTTTATTTTTTGTAAAAATGAAAAACCCAGCAGTGATTAAATACAACCAAAAGAAAGATCAATTTGTGTAAAGAAAATGATAAACAAATTGTTTAGTACAGTGTAGCATGACCGCGCAATTGTCATTCAAAATGCGTCAGTGTTGAAAAATGGCCTGGGCAGGAAGGGGGTGTATGTGGTCATTTAACCACCAGGCAAGTGCTTAAAGTTCATGTAAAGGCAGGCAATACTTTTGCCAAATAGTGTATGAGAAACTGCCTGGACGTTAGGCCGCTGAAATAATATTCATTTTTGACTGACTCTTTCGTGTATTAAAGGTTTGTTTTACAAAATTTCATGGTTCTGTTTTTTTTAATTTTTTTTTATCATTCTCTGTTGATGAGATGTTACTTTTATCATTCTTGTTACAGTAGTGATTAGATCTTGTATTCTGTTTAGGCCTCACCGGACTAAAAAACATTGGCAATACATGTTACATGAACGCTGCTCTGCAGGCCCTGTCCAACTGGTAAGCTCATAAAGACAGAGACTTGTGTGCATGCTCTTTTGTATCTTTGGGGTTGACTGTAGTCTTTTTAAGTTTATAAAACTTCAGCAAACAAAGGAAAATACTTTTATATCACTTATGTCATTTTTAACCACTTCCATACCGGGCCTATTCTGGCACTCATCATCATCATTTTTTGCTAGAAAATTACTCAGAACCCCAAATATTATATATGTTTTTTTAGCAGACACCCTAGGGAATAAAATGGCGGTCATTGCAACTTTTTATCTTGCATGCTATTTGCACAATAATTTTCAAACACCTTTTTTTTGGGGAAAAAAAATGCTTTCATGAATTAAAAAATAACAAAACAGCAAAGTTAGCCCAATTTTTTTGTATAATGTGAAAGATGATGTTACGCCGAGGAAATAGATACCTAACATGTCACGCTTTAAAATTGCACACACTCTTTGAATGGCACCAAACTTCGGTACTTAAAAATCTCCATAGGCGATGCTTTGAAAATGTTTACAGGTTACCAGTTTAGAGTTAAAGAGGAGGTCTAGTGCGGCGATATCTCACATGTGTGGTTTGACCGGCGTTTACATATGTGGGCGGGACTTGCGTGTGCATTCGCTTCTGAGCACAAACTACCGAGGACAGGGGCATTCTAAAAAAATATATATATATATATTATTTTGTTTTTAAATTTACACTTTTTTTTACATTTCTATTTTTTTGATCACTTTTATTCCTATTACAAGGAATGTAACCATCCCTTATAATAGGCATCTATGTGACAGGTCCTCTTTATGGAGAGATGCAGGGCCAATAAGTCCCCACATCTCTTCTGCAAGCTGGAAAGCATGAGATCAGGCAAAAAAATTCACAATCTCGTGCTGATAGCCGCGACTGCGGCTTTATTTACATCCGTTAACCCGGGTGTGACATCACAACGTCGCGCCCGGGTCTCCAACGGTCATAGAGATGACTGGTGACCATCTGGCCCCCAGAAATCTCTATCGTCGTCATCTGGCGGTGGCCGATTCTTCCTCCAGGTCCCCCAATGGCACAGGAGAGCCCGGAGAAGCACCAGATGGCGGCGGAGGAGGGAGACGTCGCCTCCTGTCACCTATAAGAACGATCAAGCTGCAGAACTGCCGCCATGATCATTCTTAACGTGCACAGAATCACCAGCTGGAAAGAAATATATCTGAATAATGCCTGTAGCTGCAGGCATCATTCAGATATCCCCGCACAAAGTCAAGGATGTCATATGATTATGTGCAGTATTGAAGTGATTAAAGTGGTTGTAAACCCTTACAAACCACTTTGACCTACGGGTAAGCCTAGATTAAGGCTTACCTGTAGGTCCAAGAAATATCTCTTAAACCTACACTGTTTAGGAGATGTTTACAAAAAGACAGGCACAGCTGTCTACAGCGCATGCACCGTAGACAGTGGCGCGCAGGCGCACTATCGCCGTTAGTGGCATGCCGCTGCTAATGACGATATGCCGTTAGTGGCGGCTCGCATGCGCGGCAATGACGTCAACGCTGCTCCAGCGCTGTGAATGGCCGGAGCAGCGATACCCGGAAGAAGATGGACGCTCCGGACTACAGGGGACAGCGGTGACATCGCTGGCTCCTGTGTCAGGTACGTGGCACATAATGGGCTACTATGCGATGCATACTAGCCCATTATGCTTTACCTTTGCAGGGAGACAAAGAGGAAGTAAACCCATCAGGGTTTATTTCCTCTTTAAAAACTCACAAAAACATTTCAGTTCAGCTTGTTGAATTTGAACTCTAGGCAGAAGTAGAAGACACAAATTACCGTATTGCAGCTCTGTAATCATTAATACATTACCAAAGGTATTTTTTTATTTTTTTTTAAATACCAGCAGTGTACGAACCCAAATTCTACCTGATATTAGTCTCTCTCAGACCCCATACAGCAAAGTTGGAGTGGGAGAGGAAGAAGCAGCACAAGAAGCGAATCAGTTCATGCGCTGATAAAAATATTGGTGGGAAGAGAAAGCAGAGTGACAGAGATGAGCTTATCACTGCGCTGCCTCTCCTTTCACAGGCTGGGGACAGGTCCAGGACAATTGGGCTTAAAGGAATGTTTCTGGCAACCAGGACCACCATCAGGGGGGTACAGGCAGTACTTTTGTAAGGGGCCCGAGCGTCCCAAGGAGCCCGTCAACGGGGCTCGCTCACCACCTCCCTTCACATGAAAATACACAGTCATCTCATCATAGCCCGTGCAGCAGAGAATACAAGCCTCAGCCTGAGCGGCGGTGTCCACCACTCCCGCCTTTCACTAGCAACCCCTCCACCCTCCTCCCCTCGGCTGGTGATCAAGAATGACACTCAATCCCCTTCCATCCCTTGCTAAAGCTGAGCCTGCTAGTTGCTGTTGCTAGGTTGCAATCACGTTGGCCAGTACTGGAGCAGGGAGCGTGGCCAGCTTCTTAACCTGTTAAGTGAACCTAGCCCTCTCAGGTGCATGAAGATATGACAGAGTGGCGTGGAGTCACAGATAAATGGAGTGTACCGCTGTGCCCCCTCACTTAGTCACGCACTTAATCCAATAGCTGGAAGTTGAACACTATTACATATTATTATGACAACACCTGAAGCTGGCATGATGGACTTGCATTGTGAAAATGAGGATGATTCTGGGTGGGGAAGAGAGTTACATTGTGGAGAGCCTCTTCACTATGTAACTCTCATCTCCACCAGAATCATCCTCATCCAATTTCACAATATATCCCCACCTCTGCCCTGAATCCTGGAGAGGGATGGATGATGTTGGGCGGAGGTGAGGATTAGTGGCGGCTGGTGATCCAATTTTTTTGTGTGGTGGGGGCGCAAACAAACTGAAAAATTCTGAAAAAAATGGTGGCGGTGGGACAGCTCCTCGATGTCTTCTCCTGACCTCTGCTATGATTGGACGCCTGAGGCAGCCAATCAGGTTACAGGTAACAGATCCGAGCACCAGATTGGCACAGAGGTGGTTTAGCGTTAGGAATGCGAATATTCATTCAGTTTTCTAACACAGCTGAGTGACCTGTGAGCGCCCAGCATGGCGCTTGCAAGTCACCTTTTTTGACGCCTATTAGAGGCTATGGCTCTAATTGGGTGCTTAAAAAAAAACCTTGCTGCGCCCGAAAAAGGACCGGGTGCCTGAATAGGGGGTGACAGCAGCGGCCATAGATAGATTCATGCAATGCATGAATCTATCTATTGGTGATAAAGGGGTGGCTGGAGAGAGGGGGCGGCACCCGTGTGCCCTTATGGACGCACCGCCACTGGTGGGGGATACAATGTGTAGAGGGATGGATGCTGTTGGGCGGAGGAGATATATTGTGGAGAGGGATGGATGATGATGGGCAGAGGTGGGGATATATTGTGGAGAGTGTTAAAATAAAAGTGGAAAAACAAAACGAGTATGGGACTTTAAATAAGGCAGGCTCAAAGACAATGCAAGAGTAGAAATTTTATTGTCAATTATACATGAATGTCAGGAAGAGTTTCTATGTGATCAATAAGTGTTCAATACATGTACAGGCATGACATCCAAGTAAACATGATATAGAACATTGATAATCATACCAGGGGAAAAGATTTATACAAATTTCCAAAGAAATAGTACAGTAATAATATACAATAGAATTCATAAAAATGTTGTAAAAAATTATGGAAATGTGAGGGATTGCATCCTCAATAGCTCGACGCGTTTTGTCGGTTGACCGACTCATCAGGAGCGAATATATAATGTCTGTAAATAATGAATAATAACAGATGTTCTAAATTAAAAAGCCTGTAGTATAAGAAATATTATAAATAAATGCATTTTATATAGAAAAAAGATGGTCAAGTCAACAGAACTTACACATAGGAATGCCGAGCATAAGTTGTCCCGGTGTGCATGGGTCGCCACATTAAGCCTCTCCCGGGAGCTGAGGCGCAGGGAGCCCGCCCCAAGCACCCGGCTGACAATGAGAAGCCCCCAGCCAGCAGATAAATAGAGTAATTGGAGTATTATGCCAATAACGGTAAGTAGGATCTATAAGATAGATAGAAGGTATTTTTTATGATGAACCTGGTAGCACTGCCAAGTACCAAAGAAATAAAATGCGTCGAGCTATTGAGGATGCAATCCCTCACATTTCCATCATTTTATACAACATTTTTATGAATTCTATTGTATATTATTACTGTACTATTTCTTTGGAAATTTGTATAAATCTTTTCCCCTGGTATGATTATCAATGTTCTATATCATGTGGATGTCATGCCTGTACATGTATTGAACACTTATTGATCACATAGAAACTCTTCCTGACATTCATGTATAATTGATAATAAAATTTCTACTCTTACATTGTCTTTGAGCCTGCCTCATTTAAAGTCCCATACTCGTTTTGTTTTTTGAATTTAGAATAGAGATGGAGACGCACTGCCCCCCCCCCCCCCCTTCCATGTGCGTTTCATTTAAAGTCCCAGTATATGGAGATATACATTCCCCCCTTCTTTGTATAAAATAAAAGTGGGTGCACCGACTCAAGACTCAGTGGGATGGGCAGTGGGCGCATTCAGTGGGACGGCCAGTGGTCGGGCCCTGGGGAATGTTGGTGTTCAGGCCCAGGGGGGGGGGGGGGGGGGGGCGCGGTTGCCCAGGCCTGAAGCTGTGTAAGGGGCCCCACAATTTCTGGTGGCTGCCCTGCTGGCAACAGATTAATTTTAATGTCACTTCTCCCAAGCAGCACATGCTCACCTTTCTTTTATTCCCCTAGTGCCTCAGCTACATACAGTTTTTATACAGCACATCCAGCGGCCTCACTTATTAGTGAGGGACATACACTGTATTGGGACGTCTGCCTTTACACACACATGTACTTTAATGGCATCTCAGTCTTAGTCTGTAAGGTTCAATATTGAGTTGGCCCCCCCTTTGCAGCTATAACAGCTTCAACTCTTCTGGGAAGGCTGTCCACAAGGTTTAGGAGTGTGTCTATGGGAATGTTTGACCATTCTTCCAGAAGATCATTTGTGAGGTCAGGCACTGATATGGAGGGGAAGGTCTGGCTCGCAGTCTCCGCTCAAACTCGCTCATCCATGTCTTTTATGGACCTTGCTTTGTGCACTGGTGTGCAGTAATGTTGGAACAGGAAGGGGCCATCCCCAAACTGTTCCCACAAAGTTGGGAGCTTGAAATTGTCCAAAATGTCTTGGCATGTTGACTCCTTAACAGTTCCCTTCACTGGGAAGCCCAATCCCTAAAAAGCAACCCCACACCATGATCTCCCCTCCACCAAATGATTTGGACCAGTGCACAAAGCAAGGTCCATAAAGACATTGGTGAGCAAGTTTGGGGTGGAGGAACTTGACTGGCCTGCACAGAGTCCAGACCTCAACCCGATAGAACACCTTTGGAATTAATTAGGGCGAAGACTGCGAGCCAGGCCTTCTCTTCCAAGATCAGTGCCTGGCCTCACAAATGCGCTTCTGGAAGAATGGTCAAACATTCCCATTGGCACACTCCTAAACCTTGTAGACAGCCTTCCCATAAGAGTTGAAGCTGCTATTGCTGCAAAGGGTTAATCAACTCAATATTGAACCCTACAGACTAAGATTGGGATGCCATTAAAATGCTTGTGTGTAAAGGCAGGCGTCCCAATACTTTTGATAATATAGTGTAGTTAGTTTTGGGCCAGCTTATGTGAAACAAAAGGTGGACTTCAGTTTTAAAGTGGTTGTTAAGCCTTTTTTTTTTTTTTTTTTTAAGCATTTTTTTAAAAATAAATCACACACATAGGGGCACCTGTCATTAGGAGACAGGGCGAATAGTATAAAGAGGTCAGAGTTATTTCAGTAGCAACAGAAGGGGGAACCATCACTAACACAGGCAGGGAGAGGAGAGGACAGAGGAGGGGACAGGGAAGGAGACAGGAGAACTGCGGATGATGGCGGCAAGTAAACTGACCACAGTGTCAGGGCTTAGCAGCCATGGTAAACTGTGGTAAGTTTACAGGGGGAGGACAGAAACTGGCAGGATCACCCAGGTATTTCAGGTGTTACAGTGGGCCAAATTACACAGCACAAGGACTGTGCTGTATAACATGCATTAAAGGGACAGGATCCTTTATTTTTTTTATTTTTTTTATTTTTTTTAGGGTAACAAATACATTAATCATGTTAATTGACTGACGGGCTTTTTCTAAATTCACAGTTTCTATGCTAGCGGATAAAAATAAAATAAAAATATTTCTATTGATTTTCAATATTAATCTTTACAGTCCTCCCCTTACGTACTTCTTCCTTGACTGCGGTGGTCTGGCACGCACTGACAAGAAGCCAGCTTTATGCAAGAGTTACCAGAAACTGATGAGTGATATCTGGCACAAGAACAGGTATACCCAATTTCTACTCGCATTTCCTTGTCAATAAACAAATATTCCACTGGCTCCACTAATATCACACACAGGCTTGTATATTAAGGCAGTGCAAGATGCAGTTTTGCAATGACCAGATTGCAGTAATTCTAACGGTTGTTTTAAGTTGATCTGACTATTCTCTACTGCACTTTGCACACTACTGTGGCCAATCTTAATAAATAAGCCTGACAATGCATTCGTGTGTGTCTTCTAATTCAACTTGGTAATGAGCTAACAAAATTTCCTTTCCTGGTGTTCTGTACTTTTGTTCTTCTACCCAGGCCTGGTTCTGTTATACCTACTAACTTGTTCCAAGGCATAAAGACTGTAAACCCAGCTTTTCGAGGCTATTCCCAACAGGTAAGAAGTCTCTGCTTAGATTCAGTCTCTTGATGATAATTTGATTAGCTCTGAATTTCACGTTCAGGTTGTTTCTCTTAAGATCAAAGAGCCCTTTGAGGCTTTAGAGAGTATAATTTTGGTCTCGACGGACCATTTGGTTCTTTTATGTGAGTCATGTTGTTTATGTCCTGCGGTTACATTTATTTGTTGTGTAATCTGCTTTGTACTGCACGTTTCTGATACTCTGGTTCTTCTGTTTTACCTCGCCAGAAGAATTTGTATTTCTATCAATTTATTCCTGAGATTTAGGCCGGCCATGGACGGAGTGAATTTCTTTCCTGCAACCACGGGTCGACAGGAAAATCCCTCCCGCCGAGCCATTGTGTTCTTCCTGCAGGGGAAGCCGTCCCCGCCAGGAGAACACAGTGATTATTGCTAACTGCTTTAACAGCCGCTAGCAAAAATCACATGAAAATTGGGCAGGCTGGTTGTACCCTAGTTGATCGATTAATCAACTTGGGTACATTCAGCCTGCCCTACACATGGTTCGAATCTCAGCCGGTTCCTGCTGAACTGGTCGAGATTCCATCCATCTATGGCTGGTTTTACAGGGCCATTCCATCCAGCATAGCCAGACTCAAGACCTGACTTTTTTGTACTGCAATGAAATAGAAAAACTAGTTCTTGCCCCTGCCCCCAACCTTTGATTGGACAGTGATAGGAGAAGTAGCAGACTTATGAGCTGATCTCTGTAACTCTCCTGTCTCCTCATATTGGCATGCCCGTTATTAGCACATGATCGTTGCAACACTACTGATTGGCTCCTTGTGCTTCTTCGTAATCTGCTATACAGCACATTGAAAAATTTTGATTCCGGCAGTAATGCTTTGAACACTGTCAGGTCCCAGGGGGCATTTTGTGACCAAACCAAGTTGTTGGCATACCCCAGTTTACTCAACCATAAGGCTCCATGCACACTGAAGCTCAAAAAAGCTTTTTCTGGATGCCAGATTGCTGGCAGAAAACGCTGGTTGAAAAACCTGCTTTTAACAGCGTTTTATACTAGCGTTTATGAGCGTTTTACAGCATTAGCGTTAATGGGCGTTTTTTATAAAAATACACAGAGGACACTCCAAAAATCCCACAATGCATTGAAAAATAGAATGGCGAACACTAATTAACGCATGTTTATGAGCGTTTATCAGCGTTTGCCGTTTTTTGGCCGTGAAAAACGGCACTTTGAACGCGAATTTCTGGCATTCAGAAAAAAGCCCATAAACTCCACTGCTCATTAAAGCTAAAAAACGTCCATGTGTGCATGGACACATAGGCTAACATAGAGTGGAGTTTATGGGCTTTTAAAAAAAAAAAAACGCCCAAACGCCAATAAACTGCAGTTTATGAGCTCCAGTGTGCATGGAGCCTAACTTTGTAACTGCTTTGCAAACCAAATGATTTTTCCTGCTTTTTGTAAGCACATGTAGGATATTCACTTGATTTGTTTTCTGAAACAACATAAATATATATAAAATAGGGAAATGGAGAAAAGTCAGTTCTAGCCTGGCTAATGCATATCATTTTTTGGTATAGTTAAAAATACCATAAATATATTTTTTAAATAGACAGAGACCCGTTAAAAACAGTTGTATTCTTTTTAGTGCATATTGTGTGTTTTTTTTTTTTTTTTTTTTTTTTATAAATTTCGATAAAACATTTTCTTAATGTATTATAAGCACAAGGATGCCATTGCTGTATGGTTGATTAAATTAGTGTATATGTTTTAGATTTCAAAATATTAGTAATTAAAAATGTGCTTCCAGTTCAGTAGCTGTAACTTAAAGCAGAACTAAACTCTTGAAAATACTCACTTCCACCCTCCAACAATGCAATGTCTCCATCTCTCCCTGGCCGCCGGCATCTTATTCCCAGGCTACTTCTTGGTGCTGAATTTTTGGCCTCTTGATTGGACGGTGGGGGATTAACTTCATCCCACCCGTTGCATACGGGTGTCAGTCATTCTGGCACAGCTGACGTGTGCTGCAAATGCACACTGAGCAATGTATGCGCAGTTCAGTGTACATTCAATAGTGAACTGTGAGCAGGCAGGTAAGTGTGGTTGAATATCAAGCTAGTAATGGATAGCTATGTTTATAAACAAAGTTATGTCACACAACACAAGAGTCTGACGTAGCTTTATTTACAAAGAAATTTGTGCTAGGTTGTTTGCCATACGTCAAAGTTTTAGACCAATTACAGTGAATGCAAAATCAGTAATTTTTTTTTTAAATATAAAATTGGCGTCCTAGCCATAGTAATGAATGTTAGATAACATAATGCACACTTTCTGCATTTGGGGCCACTCACCTGCTCAGCTGTCAAATTGATTCGAGCAGCTGTGTCCTCTTAGCCTGCACACAGCACCTGGCAGCTCCAGCCGCTTAAAACGCACCGCCTGTTCATGGACTATGTGTCTCAGCGCCCATATAATGATGTTGTAATGACACCCAAGCATATATAAAATAATTCAATGTTTTACCTTTTAATGATTGTTTGCGCATCAGCATCACTTGAAAAGATTTGTGCAGTATGTATGAGTGGGTCTGTAATACAGACTGGCTTTTAAAGGCATGGAACTAAATCTAATTTGTCTACACTTCTGACCTGTATCTCAGGATGCTCAAGAGTTCCTTCGATGTTTAATGGATATACTGCATGAAGAGCTTAAAGAGCAATTGGTGGAGGCAGAAGATGACACACATCCTGGCATCCTGGAAGAGATGATGGAGGAGGACAAGAATCAGTCGGACAATGATTTTCAGTCCTGTGAATCTGGGTCAAGCAGTGACCACACTGAAAGTGAAAGTCGTAAATTGTCTGAGGAGCTCTCAGAATCTGCTATGCTAATCCAGGAGGACCAGAAGGACCAGGATAATCAGAAATCCTGGCAAAGGGAGAAGAGGTTCTCCAACCACATAAGCCAAAACAACTGCCTCCAGGATTTGGAGAAGAACCTTGAGAGTTTGTCCGAGGACAGTGATTACGGTTCCCAAGGAACAGTGAAGGTTCAGATCCAGAGTCGAATATCGGGTAACAAAATGTGTTGTGCATATAGATTTGTTACCTCGGGTCTACAGTTTCATATTCCTAAATAAATTGCCATTGTCACATGTTTTAGATTATGCCACAGAGGTCAACATTTGTGATCTATCAGCTTCTCAAACACCCTTGCTAAGCGAAGGCTCAACATCTCACCTGTCCAGCAGCCCGCCTAAATCTGGAACTCTTTGGACGAGTCATAAAAAAGGTATCTGGGGAATTTTACATGCTATCCAAATGTTTTTTTTTTTTTTTTTTAATATTGACCTAAATGAGCTGTCATAGATTTGTTACTAAGGAAATGTTTGTATAATCTTTGCTCTTTTCCTGATGAAATCAGGGTGGAGGTACAGTTTCTCACAGTAGTTTAAGTTTGGTGCATATATCTATGTGCTTTTTCTTGCTATTTGTGCAGAGACTTCCAACACAGGATAAGGTGAGTATGCAGGAAAATAAGGCTGGTGGTTGGGTATGATTTATATGTTTTAGACCTACTTTAGGGGTTGGTCAAGTGTTGGGTGTTTAAGGTTTATTGTTGACTGGCTACCCTAGTCACTTAGCCCTAATTATCACACAATGGAAACTACCAGTAATGGGCTTTCAAAGCTGGGCAACATAAAACTGGCGGGATATTTGACACCGTTTTTGATTAACGCGTCAATATCTGGTTGGATAGATGAAGTAGTAATTCTCAATGAATTCTCAAGGTGCTCATCAGATAATTTGGTGTGCTTCGTTCTTGAAAATAGTTGCTCACAAATACAGGTGCTGCTGAAAACCTATGACATGAATAAGGCGTGATTGTGAAGCATGGAATATTTTTTAAACCTATAAAAGTCCAGTAGCGAGACACTGTCAAATGTTTATGTGGTCGCATGTATTCGCTAAGTGTAAACACAGTTTTACTAAAAATTCCATTAACCCCTTGCCGCCCACCCACCATCAAATGACGGAGGGATGGCGTTGTTCTGAGTGGACGTCATATGATGGCACACCCGAAGGTCTTGCCCATTGGAGTGCGCAGCTATCATGGCCTGCTCCCTGTTGCTAGGACACGCCGCGACCCCTTTAACCATGTCATCGGCTGTGTCCAATCATAGCCGGTCACATGTAAACACAGACGTGCCGGTAATCGGCTCTCATCACCTCACCCTGACAGAGTGTGTGGTGGAGAGAGCTGATCAATGACACCTCCTTGCAGGGGATGCACGAGATGTAATTAGGGCACTGATCACAATAAAGCGCCAGAAGTGCCAGAAATCAGTGCCCACCAGTGCCAGCAATCAGTGCTCATTAGTGATGCCAGTCTTTGCTGGCTATCAGTGCCGTCTACCCTTCTTTCTTTTTTTTTTTTCAATCAAGTAATTTTTATTTCATTTTCAAATTTACAAAGAACAAAAAATAACTTCAAAACACACAAATCATTCCCACAAAACAACCCCACCCAACAAAAAAAAAGAGAGAAGAAAAAAAAAAAGATTGTGTCTTGTAGTTGCATTTTGACTTTTGATTTAAACCTTTTATCACATTTAGTTAAATTTAATAATAAAGTGCCACCTATCAGTTCAGTGCTCATCGGTGCCACATATCGGTGCCCATAAGTGCGGGATATCAGTGCCACCTTATCAGTGCCCATCAGTGCAGCCTCATCAGAGAACATCAGTGAAGGAGAAAAATTGTAGCACGACCACGCTATTGTCATTCAAAGTGTGACAGCGCTGAAAGCTGAAAAATGGCCTGGGCAGGAAGTGGGTGAAAGTGTCTTGTATTGAGGCGGATAAACAATCAAGATTTTTAAGCAAGTTTACAATTTTGTGTTGGGCCGCATTCATAGCTGTCTTGGCCCACAGGTTGGACAACCCTGGGCTAAACAAAGTTATTAGAGGTCCCCTTTCTCGTAGGCAAGGTTCTAGGAAAACCATTCCTTATTTATCACAGAATTGACCTTGTATTGAAGAGTTCAGATCAGCTCCATCAGTATGATTACCATATACACTGTTTCCTATTCTCTAGTTCCTACCATCTGTCTCCCCAAAAAGAAAAGGCAGAAGAAGTACCGCAGTGTCATATCGGATGTATTTGATGGCACCATTGTGAGCTCAGTGCAGTGTCTGACCTGTGACCGAGTGAGTTCCATATACGTTTGTTTTTAATTGGCATTTTCATTGTGAGAAACCTGTTTCTGAGATCAGCTTTGTATGAAAAACTGAATATGTTTGATAAGAAAATAATAATTTGTGAATGATTATGCCTGATCTCCAGAACCTTCAGGCTCTTTTGCTTGCCACAGGGTTGCTTCATTTTTTCTTTGACCACTTCTTCTTAATGCAGTGCCTCTGTTAGCCAGTCTTACAAGCAAAAAGAGGCTTCATAATTCTGATAATCCAATATACAGTATATGTAAATGTTCCTGGAAATTGTAGGCGATTGTGTATTTGGAAATGATTGTAACTGTAGTTTTTATTCTGTTCTAAATCAGATTTCTGTAACGCTGGAAACATTCCAAGACTTATCCCTGCCAATACCAGGGAAGGAAGATTTGGCTAAATTGCACTCGTCAAGCCACCAGACCTCCCTGATTAAGGCTGGATCATGTGGGGAGGCCTATGCTCCTCAAGGATGGATTGCATTTTTCCTAGAATACCTTAAAAGGTAAAGATTGTAACTTGTCTATGACAGACCACTAGTCATTAAAGATGAATTCCAGGCATGGTGTATTTTTACACATTTTAGATAGCAGTGAACAAATACTCTTGCGCACAAGTGTGTTGATCGGGTGATCTAAAGTTCAGGGTCGATAATGTCTTGCTGCCCTCCAGGATAGGGGAATCCTAGCAGTCAGAAAGTAAATAGAGAAAAGAGGGTGTACCTGCCTTGTGCATTATCCTTTGATAGGTTTATTAAAGTGTTTATTGAAAACTACTCACAAGCATGTGCAAGAAACCGGCAATATAAAAGCTTATAACCGATGGCAAAGGTATCCCTTTGAAAAGCGTCAGCCATCAGTAGTCCTCATGTCCTCTCCTTCAATACCTGGAGACAGTTGATATCGGGCTGATTGCCATCGGTTATAAGTTTTTATATTGCCAGGTTTCTTTCACATGCTTGTGAGTAGTTTTCAATTCTTTTAATAAACCTATAAAAGGATAATGCACAAGCCAGGTGCGCCCTCTTTTCTCGATTTCTTTTCTGTATTTTTACACCGTTGCATGGGTCTAGCTTGGACCCATGTAACTATGCATATACCATACCTCACTGATGCCCTGGGAAGCTGGCAAGTCATTGAAGTGGACATAGCTACTTCAGTGATCTCCACTTGTTTCCACTTGATCGGAAAAGAGGTGCAGAGACAGGGCAGTGACGTCACACTCTTCACCTCTTTCAATCAGAGAAGGCTTTGCATTCATTCGGAAATTGCAAAGCATTCTGTGAATGGCACCTATTCTGAGTGGACGACATCCTGTGTTCACAATGTGTCCAGCTGACTGCTCAGCATGGTGCCTGGAAGCAAGCAGAGATGACTGGAGTAGTGGTGTTTACTTTGTTGATTTCCAGCTTCCAGGAACTGGACCAGTGTAGCTATGTTAAAATATACCTTGCCTGGAATTATCCTTAAAAGTACAGAAAATAGCCTAAAAAGCATATATTATATTCTTTATTATACCCAACCTGCTTTGTGCAATCAAATTGCACAGAGTGGCCCCAAACCTCCTGCAAGGAATGCATTAAGGTAAAAAAATAAATATATATATTTTATAACCACTTTAAGGTATGAAGGCTTTAAAAATGAACTCCAGGCAAACAATTAAATGGTTTACTTGACTATGCGGAAAGTATTTTACCTGTCAAAGGATTTGTAATTCCCTCCAGCTTATTATAGGGTTTGCACAGTCCTGGAACCCAGTACCGCTAGGCTGGTAATTTGACTGTTCTCTGCTGCATTTAAGAAGTACAGCCAGGTCACCTTCCTATCCTCAGTCTGTTACTGGACAATGAAGGAGCAGTAGCAGACCGATGTGCTCATCCATCTGCTTCCATTTAAGTTCCATTGCTGAACATAATTCTGTTTGCAATCATCCATCCATTTATGAGCAATGAACATCAATTATTTATTGTCCTAACTCCTGTTAGTAATTAATGTAATTTTGAGTGATTGGGTGGGAAGGGTTGCACACCATGCTCAATCCATAACATATAGACTGGCTTCTGTTGCTCCCTGGCTGGAGAGTGGGGAGTGTTCAGTCTTGCAAAGCACACTGCATTTTGTAAAAAAGAGGAGTAATATTTTTCTTTGACTTAGTAGACGATCCAAATGACTTTTCATTTAAAGACATACTGCTTCTAAAGGAAGCTCATATTGAATAGGTAAGAGGTCCCAAGGAATTCTTTACTAGTTCAGTTTGAGGGCACAAAGATTTTGTATTTTATATTCCCTGTACAGCAGAGCTTATACTGAGATAGGGACAAGCAGAACAAAGAGCCAGTCAGTTGTGCTGCAGTGCTCATGTGGTAACAAGGAACATGCTAATGGGAGGAGAAAACAAAGTGCGAGAGAGATGAACTTGTCACAGTACTGCTCCTTGTTTCACTGACCAGTTGCAGGTTGGGGGAGTGAGAAAAAATTGAAGAATTAACTAGAACTATAGCACGTCCACTCTCCTCCCCATTGATATTTTCCCCGGCTATCTTGCTCAGGAAAGAATGTAATGTGGTGCGATGTTTATTGCGTTCCATTGAGTGGCGCACAGGTGAAACATGCAGGGACTTTTAGGAGCTCTGTAGAGCTGGTGTTGAAGTATCTCTGTATTGGCAGAAACTATAGAGGAACCATGAGAATATTTCACTGTTTGCATTTTTTTTTTTAGCTGGTTTTGGGGTCCCACAGTCACGCTACAGGATTGCCTTGCAGCTTTCTTTGCCAGGGACGAACTTAAAGGTGAGCTACTTATAATTCTATTTGGTTCATAATTTTATATTTTCAGCCTCTTGCACACTGCACCTTAAAAATGCTCAGTACAGCTCATTTTTTTACTGAGCCAAAATACAGCCCATTAATTGGAATGTGCCTATGTACGCAGGCGTTTAAACAAGTATGCCATGTATTCTTCAGTAAAAAAAATAAATAGAAAAATCTGTATTTTTGGTCAGCAATTTATGCCTCATGCGTGCACGTCTGTGTGCAAATGCACACAGATTTGTCAATTACATTGTCAATACGAAAAAAAGCTTCCGTGCATGCATGAAAATGTGCACGAATTTGCGCGAAACATGCACGAATGCATATGTGTGAAAATACATAACAAAAAAAAAAAGTCAGAAAAAGTAGATGCTCAAACAGGAGTATCGTGTGCAAGAGGCCTAACACATAACTATAGGTGCCAGAATCTTACTGGTTGTATTTTCTTCTATAGGTGACAATATGTACAGCTGTGAAAAATGCAAAAAGTAAGTGTGAAAAAAGATTTCTTTCCCATTTATGTGAAAGTGTTGGTAATGTTATAGTTTTCCAGAAGTCATAGAAGAAAAAAATGATGGTGGTCCTCATAGCCGTGATATCAGTGCTGTGTACGCTGACTTTTCCATCAGTACTTGTCAGTAGTTAATTATCTTCTATCCGCCTCCGCACAGCCATGACGCTTCTTCTGCAGAAACAGATGACTGGCTGTCAGCTGAGATCCTGGACTATAATGTCTAATTTAGGACATCCCTCTCTTTCTGTTCTTTAGCACTGATATCAGAGCAGGACTGTTTCCTGAAGCTGTGCAGTGCTTTAACCACTTCAAGACCACAATACATATATATAGATAGATATAGATCTATTTATATAATATATATTTATATATACCGATATATACATGTTGCGGCCTTAAAGTTTTTTTACCAGGATTATGGCTGAAAATATCAGCCATAACCCCATAATTGTTTTTTTACAGCCGGCTACTGGCTTTCTCATGAAAGCATACTAAGCAGCTCATGAGCCGCTGGAACACTTTCAGAAGCGGTAGGGACCTAAACCCCATTAAAGCCGATGGAGATTTTTACGTAACTTAGTTTGTCACCATTCCATGAGCATGTACAATTTTAAAGCATGACATGTTCGGTATGCTTTTACTCAGCATAACATAATTTTTTACAGAAAAATTAGGGTATAAATTGTGTTTTTTTTGTTTTTTTGTTTTTTTTTTTATTCACTAAAGTATATTTTTTCCCAAAAAATTGCATTTGCAAAACCACTGCAGAAAAACCTTGTGACAAAAAATTGCAGCTAATTTTATTCCCTAGAGTTTGACACCCTTGCTGGCCTCTGCTTAAAAAAAAATGTATAATGTTTGGGGGTTATAAGTAGTTTTCTAGCAACAAAAATATGAATTTAAACTTGTAAACAAAGAGTGCCAGAAAAAGACTGGTCTTAAAGTGATTAAAGCTGAATTCTAGATATGCGTTTATTTTTTTTTTTTTCATAGTTACATTGGCCCAGTTTGGACCAATGTAAGTATACATATGCCATACCTGGCCGATCCCTGCGGAAGCGGAAAATCACTGTAGTAGCCAATGCAAGTCTTGAGCGGAGCTATGGATTTGGCTATGTTCTTGCTATAGACTGACAAGTGCTGCTTTGATTTCTGAAGGTTTGTTTTTTTTCTCCATTCTTTTTGCAGGTTAAGAAATGGTGTCAAGTTTTGCAAAGTGCAAAAATTTCCAGAGGTGAGCTGTTTAAACCTTTCTTAAAAATATTACACATTCTCTGCCAGGGAATCTGCAGGTGATGTTTTTGACAGTCTTCCCCAGCTGTTGAACACAGTGCCCACCATATTTTTTTGTTTGGCAGCTGACAAGGCATGCTGGCAGATGCAGGATGTCACTCTACAAATCACTCATATCCTAAAACTTTCACAGAGATAGATTTTAAATTAGCTCAGTAGGAGCAGTTGGGATATGCAGGATGTCACTCTAGAGATGATCACTCATTTCCTATACCTGAATCCTTATCACAGAGATGGGTTAGTAATTAGCCCCATGTGCATGCAGTTTTGAGTCATCTTGTCCACACTCCCTGGACTCTCTGTTTTTTGCACGTTCAACCCCTTTGTGATAGAAGGTAAAACAAATCTCATCGCCTGAACCCAGTTTTGCAACTTTGACGTATGTTTGTAAAACTGTACGTATCACAACTTAAAACAGAGTTCCACCCATATTTTACATGTTCACTGTATATTATGTCCATAAAAAACGCTCTTTCCAATGGCAATTATTATTTTTTAAAAAAAAGTAAATACCCTTTTTTTCATAATTTCAGCAGCACTTCCGGCTGCAGCCACCTAGGTGATTTGCAAGGGCTTCTGGGATAGCGGCCTCGTGTATCCCAGGAGTCCATGCGAATCGCCTAGTGATTATATCTCACGTTATTTCCAGACTGGAAATGACGTCAACGGGAGGACCAGGATGTCCTGATTGACAGGTTGCTATTGCAATGCAGCGGCAATCTGATGGGAATAGAGAGAGCCATGCAGTGGCATTACTGCGCAGGGTGCAAGATCAGTAGGTGCGTGCTGGGTAGCCAGCTGCACTGATTCCCGGAAGTCAAGAGAATAAGGCTTCAGATACCCACAGATGACATGGAACCTGCCTGTTTTCAAGATCTGGTTAGTCTTCAAATATTTTTTTTTTTTTTTTTTACAATTAGATTTTATTAAAGAAATAGCCAGTTACAATACAAATATAGCAATACATAACAAGCGCAAATACAATTGCCTGTGTGTACCATAGGGTAACAATAGCGTTACAGACTCAAACTCATACTTTTAGTCCTCTTGTTTGCATATAAACAGATTGACAGAAGATCCCTGTTAGACTAATAAGCCCCTCTAAAAAAAAAAAAAAAATGGAAAGGCCCATTAGTAAAAGGGTAGGTACCCTACCATTCCCAAAGCGTCAATAGGATCTAAACATATATATCAATGGGTTGTAAAAGCCTGTCCCAGCGTATCTGCCTTATAACTTTATACCACTCTAAATACACCCTATTGCCTATCATACAAAGGCCAAATGTGACTAGTAGATATAAAAAACAAAAACAAAAAAAAAAAAAAAGACAATACAATTGTCCCTAAATAATCAAGCGGGCATTGCTAGCCCGAACACACAGCGCCCCCTCCACCTCATGTTTGTATCAAAAAGGCGTTTACAGAGGAATTGCTAAACACTACCCAAGGTCGCCATATAACTATATACTTGCCCATGCTTTCATGGGCTATAGCCCTAATTTCTTCCATTTTATGCAAATATCCTATCTCCCCCAGCCATTCCATAATTGAGGGAGTCATAGTGTTCCTCCAATATCTCGGTATCACTGTCTTGGCGGCAGTTAGAAGAAATCTAATCAGCGATTTTTTATATTTACTCATAGAAAGGTCAGTAATATGTAGTAGACAACATTTAGCATCAAGGGGGATCTGTGTATCAGTTATTTGTTGTATAATACTAATCACTTGGCCCCAAAATGGTCTGATTAGGTCACACTCCCACCATATATGTTGTAAAGTGCCCTTAGCTTGATTAAATATTTAGGAGTTCATTTGACTCCCAGTCTAACTGAGATATATAGCCAAAATTTTTTGCCATTGTTACAAAACGTGAAAAAAGACCTGGAGAGATGGACACTCAAACATTTCTCCTGGTTTGGTAGGGCAGCGATCGTCAAAATGACAATCCTGCCCAGATTTTTGTATTTTTTACAGACTTTGCCAATATGGCTACCTGCAAAATGTTTTCAGTCATTGAATGCTATTCTTAGACACTTCTTATGGGCATCTAAAAAGCCACGCATAAGCCCTGCAATACTCACTAGAGATAAAGGCAGTGGGGGAATGGGATTCCCCAATTTCAAAAATTATTATAAGGCCACTCATCTTGCCAGAATGATTGATTGGACCTGCCATGCGGATAATAAAGATTGGGTGAAACTTGAAAACGATGTAGGTCCTATTCCAGTGACATATTCCCCTTGGATTCCGTGGGACTTGTGCCCTAAACAGCTTAAGCAACATCCCCTTATAGGGACCACTTTAAGATTATTACAAACAGTGGCTCAAACAACGGGTTTGACTACTTCACCTGGCCCATTAACACCGCTAGTAGATAATCCTGACTTTATACCAGGCATGCATAAACCTATCCGGCACTTTATATGTGGGAATCTGCCCTTATTAGCCACTCATTGTCTTGAGGGTAATAAGATTAAATCAATGTTGGACTTACAACATACTTTGGGTTTAACCGTTTTGGGGCAATGGACGTATAGACAAATACATGATTATATTTTGAGCCCGCGGAGGATCAAACATTTTATACGACCATTAACGCCTTTTGAGGCGGTTTGCCTTCGTGCCAAGGCTTCTACGAAAAATATCTCTCTCACGTATGCGTGGTTACAATCCGCAGCACGTCTGGAACCTAATAAACATAAGCTTTTCTGGGAAGCAGCATTAAATGCATCATTTACAAACGACCAATGGCTACAGGCATGTGTATTTGCTCATAAATGTGCAATTAGCACTAGATTACAGGAAACTTCTTTTAAACTTCTGACGAATTGGTATAACACGCCAGTTAAATTGCATAAGTGGTTCCCCGATGTTCCAGACCTATGTTGGCGTTGTAATCAGTCTTCAAATATTTTAACACAAACTACAGGGACTACACACATGACATATTCTAAATGTTGCTGTATATGTTTAAACAAGTATAGAGGAGCGTTTAGAAAAGAAAAAAAGTATATGGGGTTACTTGAACTCCGCTTTAATGTATCCAGGTAAATTATACCTTTTCTTTTTTTTTTTCTGGACAAATTTACTCTTCATTTGATGATATATGCTAATGGTTAGCTCCTGACTTTTTATTACACACACACACACACACACACACACACACACACACACACACACACACACACACACACACACACACACACACACACACACACACACACACACACACACATTATGGTGCAGAAGTTTTAGGTAGCTGTGAACAAATGCTATTTTTGTGCATAGCGTCGCTTAGCCTTGTTTCCACATCCTGTGTCCGAAAACGTAGGTGCAGAAAAATGGCAGCAGGTGCTCTGGACTGATGAGTCAAAATGTGAAATATTTGGCTGTATCAGGAGGCAGTTTTGTTGGTGAAGGGCTGGAGAGCGGTACAATATTGAGTGTCTGCAAGCAACAGTGAAGCATAGTGGAGGTTCCTTGCACGTTTGGGGCTGCATTTCTGCAAATGGAGTTGGAGATTTGCTCAGGATCCATTCTTATCCATCATGCCATACCATCAGGGAGGCATGTGATTGGCCCCAAATTTATTCTGCAGCAGGACAGCCACCGCAAACATACAACCGTTCATTATCATCTACCTGCAATGGAAAAAAAAGAGTTACTATAGAGGTAGAGTTTTCCTCTATGAACATGTGAAATGTAAATGACCTACAGTACTGTGCAAAGGTTTTGGGCAGGTATGAAGAAACACTGCAAAGTAAGAATGCTTTTAAAAATATATATTTTAATTGTTAATTTTTAGCAATTTACAAAATGCTAAGTGAGCGAACCGAAGAAAAGTATAAATCAAATCCATATTTGGTGTGACCACAATTCTTCTAGGTAAACTTGCGCACAGTTTTTGAAGGAACATCTTACAATGTGTCTTTCATCTTCTCTGTTGAGTTTTCTTGAATGACTGCTGCATCTACGGTCCTCAACGTTGCCTGGTCAATGCTGTCCTCAATGCTGAGAAATACAGGCAGATACATATCCATCATGCCATACCATTAGGGAGGCGTGTGATTGGCCCCAAATTTATTCTGCAGGAGGATAACCATCCCAAACATACAGCCAATGTCACTAAGAACTGTCTTCACCATAAAGGAGGAGTCCTGGAATTGATGGTTTGGCTCCCAAAGAGCCCTGATCATCATAGAGTGTGTCTGGGATTAAATGAAGAGACAGAAGGATTTGAGGCAGCCTACATCCACAGAAGGTTTGTGGTTAGTTCTCCAAGATGTTTGGAGCAACCTACCTGCAGAGTTCCTTCAAAAACTGTGTGTAAGTGTACCTAGAAGAATTGATGCTGTTTTGAAGGCAAAGAGTGGTCACCCCAAATATTGATTAGATTTGGATTCCTCTTTTTTTCGTTTACTTTCCATTTTGTTAATTGATAAATAAACTATTAACACTTCTATTCTGAAAGCATTCTTAATTAAGGGCCGGTTCACACAGCGAGCCGCGGCGAGGCGTCTCCGACTTACCTCGCCGCGACTTGCGGCGAGCTCAGCGGCGACTTGCAGAGGACTTCTGCATAGAAGTCAATGCAAGTCGCCCCCGAAGTCGCCCCGAAGTAGTACAGGAACCTTTTTTCTGAGTCGGAGCGACTCGAGTCGCTCCTCTCAGAACGGTTCCATAGTACTGAATGGGGGCGACTTGCGGGAGCGAGGCGAGGCGAGCCGTGTCGCCTCGCCTCGCGTCGCAGTGTGAACCGGCCCTTACAGGAGTTTTCACACCTGCCTAAAACTTTTTCACAGTTCAAAAGTTTTTTTTGTTTTGTTTTTTCTTTCTAGTTTGAGCTGTACATTTTTTTGCCATTACCATGACCCACCATCAAGAAAAAAAAAAACCTGAAATAAATTTTCCTAATCCTGAAGTTCACGGCAATAATACAAATGTGTATATAGTATTATATGTTGTTTTGACCCGTGGTAGGGCCAGGAAGCAATAGTGCATGTGTTTTTTTTTTTTGTTTTTTTTCCCCTATCTAAATAAAAAGACACTAAATAAAACCCCTATTTTTAATTATAGCCAAAATACATTGACTGTGACCTTTGATCATGATCTTGACGCCAATCTAGATCAAGCCCTGATCTAGCCGTTTTGTCTTTTTTTTTTTTTGTCATTCTTCCCCTCTGATGTAAGAGTAAAAGGATACAATGTATCCTTTTCTCCATTCAGCAGTGAAATACAGCACAGGAGAGGGTTTTATTGAGTAAGAAAAAAACAAGGAGAGGGGCGCCCCTGAATATATATCAACAAAGTATTAATTGAATTGAACTCAACCTTGCAGTCTTCCATGTGAGTGGATATTGTCTTTTTAATAAATACTTTGTTGATATATATTCAGAGGCGCCCCTCTCCTTTTTTTTCCCTAGCTCATTGGGCTTTGCTTCTGGACGCTTTGGTGCCAGCCCTGACAGCCGTATCTATGTATATATTCATATATATACCTATCCCTGCCCCTTTGAACTATTAGGAGCAGTTTATTGAAGTAGTGTTGCATTGCGCCTTTTAACTTTTAAAGTGTTTTATTGAGTAAGCACTGTGGTAGCCAATCGCAGGCTGTCACAGCAATCATGTGATCTAGAGCTGGTTCTCTCAAATCTCAGTTGTTGGTACAAGACCAGGAGCTGTTGGTGAGCACAATTAAAGCACAGATCCCGTGCATATACTGTATGTAGTGCCTTGGAAGCAGGCACATTCCTCAACACTGCTTATATGCGTGAGCTTGGAGCAAATGGGTTTGATAATTTTCTGAATGCTTGTTTTTTTTTTTTTTAGGGCTAGGATGAAACCATAGCTCCAGCTTTTTTTCCCCTCTGTTGTGCTGGCCCTGTACTTCAATCCTCATACTGATCATCCACAGAAAGGTCCTGCACTTCAAACATACTGAAGGCGTTACTGGATCAGGGTGTACAACTTTGTGTACACTCTCACCCAGGAAAACCTGATTAGATCCCCGGGACAGGCATTGCTGGGTGCCGAGGTGGAAGCAGCATCAAAATCCCAAAGGCGTCTTATAACGTTTATATTTATAGCAGCCAAAATTATAATAGCAAAATCATGGAAATTGGCGGTGGTGCCATTTGACCAGCTCCAACATGCTCAACGAATGAATGACAGCAACTCTAAATGATAAAATGCATCAGTTTGAAAAAATATGGAATCCATGGATCCGGTACTTAACGGAAGGCGCCAGGGCTGTATTGGTGTAGGAGGTCCGGTGGGGGTCACTTTCTTAAAATTCTAACTCTTGACTTTTTCCTTTCCTTTCTACTACATCTTCATGGGTACAAATATCTTCTCTAGTACCCCTAATGGGGCTGACAAAATAAAGTGGGCCAGCTTGCAGAAATTTCATTCATCCATCCATCTATCTGGTTCTCTTTTATCCATCGCCCATCCATTTTTCATCTACCCATCTACCACTATTGCTACAAATTATGTTATCTCACAGACTTAGTGTGTTTATCCATAGACTAATTGTCAATACATTGGACAGAGGAGCGCTGAATGCTTTGTGTAATTTTGACCTTTCTTTGTTTTAAAAATTGAACTATATGGACCTATAAACCACAGTCTGGGGCATCATACTCCAGGCAGTGTGAAGATGGATAATGAAGTAAAGTACACTAACCTCTTTGATCCACATCTGTAAATTTCATTTTTCAGTGTACTGTTCCATGCAGGCTTGTATTTTGTCCCATAGCTGTCTGTGATGAGTTTGACATTAGTGAGGTCAGAGGTGAAAAGAAGTTGAGAAATGCACATGATCCCTATTAAGATGTACAGTATATCTAGCAGAAGCCAACAGCAGCAATGAGCTGTTAGGTTTGGCTGACTTTGAAGTATCAGACACTGATCTGAAGATGGTTTCATTGACACCTGAAAAAGCTGTTTATTAGACGACTTCATTTTTCTAACTTGAATATTATTTAACAGGACCTGCCAAGAAAATGAAAGCTAAGAGAAGCACCAACCAGAATGGATTTCTCGAGTTTTAGGTGTAGAGGGGTAGGGCTTAGCCACTTGCTGGTTCTTAACTGCTGTCTGGGACTCTAAATTTCCTTCCAATGCTGGCAGGCTAAACTTGGCTTTTCAGCTAAGGTACTGTTGCCCTCAGTTTGTAATTATATATGTTTGTGGGGCAGACTTTTGTGCTCATTACAACTGTGTCCTGGTGGTGGTTTGTCAGTTCTCTTTCCTCGGTAAGAATCTACCAGGTAGGATACAACAGACTTGCTGCAGTCTCTAATGACATGGACTGCCCACGGTGCTCCTGGTAGTCAGAATCCATGTTCTTGGCCTAGGTTCTAAATCGCATAAGGGGACTTAGGATCAATTTGGTTATCATACGCTATATTACCAAATGTATTGGGAAGCCTGCCTTTACATGCACATGAACTTTAATGGCATCCCAGTCTTAGTCCATAGGGTTCAATATTGAGTTGGCCCACCCTTTGCAACCATTCTTCCAGTGCACATTTGTCAGGTCAGCCACTAATGTGGGACATGACGGCCTGGCTTGCAGTCCCCGCTCTAATTCATCCCAAAGGTGTTCTATCAGGTTGAGGTCAGGACAGTCAAGTTCCTCCACTCCAAACTTGCTCATCCATGTCTTTATGGACGTTGCTTTGTGCACTGGTCCAAATCATTTGGTGAAGGGGGGATTATGGCGTGGGGTTGTTTTTCAGCGGTTTAGCTTGGCCCCTTATTTCCAGTGAAGGGAACTCTTAAGGCGTCAGCATATCGAGGCATTTTGGACAATTTCATGCTCCCAACTTTGTGGGAACAGTTTGGGAATGGCCCCTTCCTGTTCCAACATGACTGCGTACCAGTGTACAAAACAAGGTTCATAAAGACATGGATGAGCGAGTTTGGTGTGGAGGAACTTGACTGGCCTGCACCTCAACCTGATAGAACACCTTTGGGATGAAGTAGAGAGGAGACTGTGAGCCAGGCTTTCTTGTCCAACATAAGTGCCTGATCTTACAAATGCACTTTTGGAAGAATGGTCAAACCTTCCCAAAGACACACTCCTAAACCTTGTGGACAGAAGAGTTGAAGCTGTTATAGCTGCAAAGGGTGGGCCAACTCAATATTGAACCCTATGGACTAAGACGGGGATGCCATTAAAGTTCATGTGCGTGTAAAGGTAGGCATCCCAATACTTTTGTAATATAGTGCATCAATAAACTGGAATGTCTGCTCTCAAAATAATAAGTCTATGTAGTGGTGGGCAACACACTGGCTTAGTGGTTTGAACTTCTGCCACGCATCACTATTTGCATGAAAAGTTAGTGTGGGTTTCTAATGGGTGCTTTGGTCTGTCCCCCCCCCCCCGCACTTAAGACATGCTGGTAGATTAGTTGGCTTCTGTCTAAAAGTGACCCTAGTATATTATTCTACTAAACATGCCCATGATGGGTTTGCCGATCACCAATTTGAGAAAGGCTTTACGTCCCAGTGAGAAAAGTGCTAAGCAAAGATAAATTAAGAATAAATAATAAAAAAAAAATAATAATATTTGATAAATTAATGATGAATAATAAAAGTAATAATAATTCTACATTTGATACAACTAAAGGCAAAGTGTTTTTTTTTTGGCTGTGGAGTGGAGAGGGATTAGAACACCAGTCAGTTTTTATTGCTGTCTGTACCTTTCTTAGGGAGATTCTCCCTCTCTATTTGTTCTGTTTATGATTATCCTCAAACTTGAAAGTAAAGCCCCATACACACTATCAGATTTTCTGCTGATTTTTGTCTTTAGATTTACCGAAACCGTATAATATGAGGTCAAACTTTAAGAGTTTACATTTTTATGCAAGCAGGCAGGCCTTTGCACTACATGTTTTTGATAAATCTGAAGACAAAAATCTGTGGAAAATCTGATAGTGTATATGGGGCTTTAGAGAGAATCACAAATTTTGAGTTGATCCCAGAGGGGAATTCTTCATATGGGAACACTAGTTCTGGTGACAACCAGGGATTCCAAAATGTTGGAGCGCTTTCTTTTGGCTTCCTATTTTGGATGTGAGAAGGGAAGCAAATGTAAATCTCCCTAATGGAACACAGATGGTGGTCATAACCCTCCTTTACTCTATCCAAATGGAAAAAAAAAAAAAAAAGGTTTGGCCTAATTTAGGGAAGAGTGATGTTTTATAGCAAAAGGTTCAGGTGAGTCCACCATATATTCCTATGGAGAAATGAATGATACAGTAATTCAATGTTCCAAATGGATATTTTAGCAAGCCACTTGGGCTGATGACAATTTTTTCTGGTAAGCAATCGGACCCTTTTGACCCACAAGAAGAAATCTGGGGTAGAGGAGTTTTTCAAATCACGTGTTTAGTAAATATGATTTGGAATGGTTTCCATTATATTTTTAATGTCATATTAATTAATGATTCTTCTTCTTCTTGCAGATATTGAGTATACACCTGAAACGGTTTAGGCACGAGCTTATGTTTTCAACCAAAATCGGTACTCATGTATCATTCCCACTGGAGGGTTTAGACCTGCAGCCTTTCCTTGCCAAGGACAGTCCGAGCCAAATAATAACTTATGACCTCTTGTCTGTAATCTGTCATCATGGCACTGCCAGTAGTAAGTACTTTTCCATAGGAATGGATGCATCCTGTTGTCTTGGGTAAAGGCCTTGTGTACATCTTCTTACATTTTTCTTTAAATCATTGTCCAGGTGGCCACTATATTGCCTACTGCCGCAATAACCTGAATAACCTCTGGTATGAGTTTGATGACCAGAGTGTCACTGAAGTTTCTGAAGCTACCGTTCAGAATGCTGAAGCCTATGTACTTTTCTACAGGTAAGTAGTTCATTTTAGTTAAATGATGCTGTCACCACAGAGCATGCACTGTAAAAGAAACATTTGTAGACATACCTTTCTAGTGCTCTGTGTCTTGATATTCCACCACTTCACTGCTCCCTGGCTGCTAAAGGGGTACTTACAGAAATGTATGACATATAGGGGCTGATTTACTAAACCTTGAGTGTGCAAAAAAAATAAAATATGCAGCTCTGCATAGAAGCCAATCAGCTTCCAGGTTTTATTGTCAAAGCATAATTAAATGAGCTGAAGTTAGAACCTGATTGGCTACCATGCACAGCTGCAACAGATTTTTTCACTCTCTCTCTTTTTAGTAAATCAACCCCATTGTGTGTTTTCATGTAATGTGAATGATTTTCCAATTTAATCGATCTGTCACAGTTCAACTGTAAGAAGAGATTGCTTCTCAGGGGGAACAGAGGCCCTATGGAGGCTCTCTTCCTGAAAAGAAAAGGGAATTCCCAAATTTCAAGAATATTATAATAAATGGGGTATAGAGAGTGCAATATAAACAAGCTTAGTGTATTACCTGAATCAAAAGCAAAGCAAAAAAGTTATTTTATTATCAAAAGGGCTTTTTTATTATTTTCGTTTATAGGTAAATAAGTAAGCTCATAATCAAGGATTATGTACCTATCTATATACATATCCTCTTACTGCTGTTTGCACTACCAAGTGTACCACATAACTTAGAAAATATAAAGTGCAGCGGGGCTTTGTATGTGTACAAATAAAAATTCCCAATGTTTACCATAAAAAAAAAAAAAAAAAAAAACTGTCCCACTCACAGGACATACTTTTTCATCTTGTGTATTTCCATGCTATGCACTAGTCAAGTGGCTGGTTACCTAATTTAATGGATCCAGCAAGTAAAAAGAAATCGCAGTGCTTGCGGGATCCGTATCCTCATAATTGCTTTGTTTTTGTCCCCCCCCCCCCCCCCAGGAAGTCAAGTGAAGATGCTCAGAAAGAGAGGAGAAGGGTGACCAGCCTACTAAACCTCACAGAGCCCAGTCTTCTGCAGTTCTACATCTCTCGCCAGTGGCTCAATAAATTTAAGACATTTGCAGAACCTGGCCCTATATCCAATAATGATTTCCTGTGTGTGCACGGGGGTAAGTCATTACTATAAAGATGCATTTTTTCTTGCAGCTCTGGGATCTTAGTTTCAATTCCACCTAAGAGATACTACTTTGTACAGTCTGTCTGATTTTTTTTTTTTTTTTTTTTTTTTATGTGTCTGATACTGTTACCTAATGGCATTATCTTAGGTTGTTTGTTGTCTGAAAGAATTAAGAATTAAGAAAATTAAGAAAAGAATTAAGAAAATGTGAACCGTTTTAATTCTAGAAAGCTTGTCCAATCCTGCAAAGTCCATTTTGCATGGTGCTGTGATATCGGTGTCACTTGAGAATGTACTGTGTTTGATTCTTTCTTTGGTCACTTCCTAGGTGTTCCTCCACGTAAGGCTGGCCTGATAGAGGACCTTGTGGTGATGCTTCCTCAGAATGTATGGGACCATTTATATAGCAGGTTAGTGCTATATTAATTACTCCTATGCTGAAAAAGTTTTAAATAAACTCGGGGGGGGGGGGGGGGGGAGGCTAAATACGCAGGTATTCAGAATATTTTACTTCTCAACGTCTGTTTAACTGGCCTTTGGATCTAGACAGAATAGTCACCATTTTTCTCCACTGCAATTAAAGTAGAACTATGAGCAAAGTCTAAAATGTGATCTTTTATGAAGTTTCGGTTTGCAAGGTAGATGTGTAGGGTATCATTTCTAATGCTGCATACACACGATCAGATTTTCCATCGTAAAAAACTTGGATGGTTTTTCCGACGGAATTCCGCTCAAGCTTGGCTTGCATACACACGGTCACACAAAAGTTCTCTGAAGTTCTCAAGAAGGCGGTGACATGTAACACTACCACGAGCCGAGAAAATGAAGTTTAATGCTTCAGAGCTTGCGTCGAATTGTGTCCGAGCGACAATTTTACGATCGGAACTGCTCTCAATCTTTTGCTGGTAGAAATTCCGCCAGCAAAAGTCCGATGGAGAATACAAATGGTCGGAATTTACGACCAAAAGCTCACATTGGACTTTTGCTGGCGGAATTTCTGATCGTGTGTACGGGGCATTAGTGTTTAGAGGAAGTCTAGGTTGACTTGATTTTTAATGTAAACACTTTCAAATTGCAAGTCAAAAATTATAAATAACTATAAATTGCAGTGCTAATTCAGTGAACAAAAATGTGCAACAACCAATACAGATCAGTCCATAAATACCATAAATTGAAACAGGTAAAAAACTAAATAAAATTTATAAACTTTTAATGCATAAAATAAAAATTGTGTGGTATAACACAAATAAAGTTCATTCAATAGACTTATGTTTCCAAAAAGTGCTCAGGTATGATCTTGTCTTAATACAAGTGTTCATTCAGTACTCCAGTGACCAACACCCATAAGAAAGTAACTCACCAGATTAAAATGCCTTTCCGTCTCTAGATCGGCATTAAAGACAAACTCCTCCAGATAATAAAATTATCTGTTATAGGTTGCTCTCCATTTTCCTTCTTCCATAAAGACCCTCATTGCAGAGAAACATAAAAAAAGAGAATCCCAATAGTCTAATTGTTTAAATAAAAAGTACTTTATTCAAGTAAAAACTGACAAAATTGCAACTGAAACATTGCGCAGAATTGCTGAGAACCTTCTCTCATAGCTGCTAACATAGCAACGCTACAGTGCCGCTCGGTATAGATAAATAGCTATGGGATCCCAGCTCTGGATGACAGACGGTGCACTCCATCTGCTAGGCCACAGCCCAACGCGTTCCGTCTAGAAATTACTTTCTTAAATTAAAAATGGTGCATACATACATTAGTGGAAAGTGATGAAGGTGGTGCTACTATGTAAGTGAAGTGATGATTCTCTGTAGGAACTATTTTCATTCTTTGCCAGGAGTTGGCCCATAATGGGGCAGTTCTATCACTTACCTATCCCTCCTGCTCTCCTACTCCTTTTTGATTTGTAATTTTTTCACTAAATGTAGCTTGTCACTCAAATGAGAAAGGAGAGCAAAGGTAGAACTTGAAGAAGCCACATTGTCTGTGTGCTGATGTGGTCTGCCTCTTATTTCTAAATAAAATTGCTCTGCAGGTGACTTTAGCATTCGCAGAGGCACAATGAATGATTGCTGCATTGTTTGTAATAGGATTATCTCCTGTGATCATTAGCCCCATCTAGTGACCATAATGCAATACATTCCTGAAATACCTTAATGTGGAGCTCCACCAAAAAATGGAACTTCCGCTTTAAGTACTGTTGACCCCCTGACATGCCACATTTGGTATGTCATTTTTTTTGGGGGGGGTACCCAGTTTTGACAGGCACCCAGATCCCACTTTCTCCCCTTGCAATCTTCTGGGACACATCACAGGCATTCATAATGCGTGGCTCGCGAAAGCGCAGAGCATGCCCAGCTGTAAAGCCACAACCGGGCGCCAACAGTTGCAATGCCGGTGCCGCGCAGAGGAGGGGGAGAGGAGCGAGGCTCCGTGCGCTTGCATCGCTGGACTGTGGCACAGGTGAGTATCTGTCTGTTAAAAGTCAGCATCTACACTTAGCTGCTGACATTTAAATCGGTGGAATTCTACTTTAAAGTAGAAGTCCACCCTAAAACTAAAATCCCAGCATCTACAGACATGGACAATCTTGCACTAACCTATCTAACCCTGTGAAGAAAAAAATCAGTATGCATACCTTTTCTGCGGGTGATCCGACCCGATCCCACGCTGAGCTGTCAGGCATAGCTTCGCTATAGAGGTGGGTGCAGAGGACACGTCCGACAACGGAAGCCCCATAGTAAGTCTATGGGTAACGTCACTCTCTATTCACTTCACAGCCGTTGTCGGCTATGTCCTCTGCAGAGCTTCCGCCGATGGAGGTCGGGTTGGATCGGCTTCAGAAAAGGTGTCTACTCATTTTTTCTTTACAGGTCTAGATAGGTTAGTGTTAGTATGTCTGTTGTGCATGTCTGTAGATGCAGGGATTTTAGTTTTAGGTTGGACTTGGTAATAAAGGTTTGGCAATGGTTTTGCACAGAGCAGCCCAGATCCTCCTCTTCGCTGGTCCCCAACTGGTGCTCCTGGCTCCTCCCCCTTGACCAGTCCCCCCAATAACAAGTCGTTTGAATGCTCACTCCTGAGTCCTTATGGACACACAGAGCTGTGACTCGGCCCCCACCTCCCTCGCTCTCTCCTCATTGGCTGCCTCAGCCAATGGGGAGAGGCAGTCCCGGGACAGTCGAGGCTCTGAAGCACATCGCTGGATCCAGAGGGGGCTCAGGTGAGTATTAAGATGGGGCTTTGGGGGTTGTATCACACAGAAGGTATACCATAGAATTCATGAAGGTAGGAAACCTTCAGCCTTTACAATCACTGTAATCGTAATGCAGTACTTTACTGAAATACTCTTTAAAAAAAACTGCATTAAAGTGGTTGTAAACTCCTCTGTGTAACTTTTACCTATAGGTAAGCTTATAATAAGGCTTACCTATAGGTATTGTAAATATCTCCTAAATGTGCACCCTTTTAGGAGATATTTACCTTGTAGTGTGGCGATAATGTCATTGGCGCATGTGCTGTGAAGAAACAGCCCTGCGAGCCATTTCTTCACTAGCAAGTGCTGTGACTGACGGCTCCCATGACTCCGGCCAGTCACAGAGCTGGAGTCCATGGCCCCAGAAGGAAGAGGAGCGAAGATGGATGCGGCCACCAGCGGGGACATCATGGGCTTTGTTTGCAGGTAAGTGCCACATACAGTTATAGGCTAGTATGCAATGCATACTAGCCCATTGTGCTTTTACTTTGCAGGGGAAAAAAGATTAAGAAAAACCCATCAGGGTTTACTTCTTCTTTAAGGCCACTAGATGGCACCGATGATCATAATACAAGAAAATATGACAAACATTCGTTGTGCCTGTGCAAATGCTTAACACATCTCCATGGCAGAGAACCCATAGATTTGCAAGTCTGCATTCACTATTGTTGAAATTTGAGTGTTTTTGCTTTAAAAAAAGCTTGCTAAGCAATTATTTATTTTATGATAGTTTGTGTTTGTTCCTGTATCCTATGGGACTGATCTTCTAAAGCAGTGGTCTCCAAACTGCGGCCCGGGGGCCAGATGTGGCCCTTAGCTTGCCTTTATCTGGCCCTTGGGGGACTATTCTCCCACTGATAGGAGACACTTTTCTCCCATTGACACCAACGATGGGGCACTATTCCTACCAATGATAGCAACAATGGAGCACTATGCCTCCCAATGATACCAACGATGGGGCACTATTCCTACCAATGATAGCAACAATGGAGCACTATACCTCCCAATGATACCAACGATGGGGCACTATTCCTACCAATGATAGCAACAATGGAGTACTGTGCCTCCCAATGATACCAATGATGGGGCACTATTCCTCCCCCTAATAACAAATGTGGTAATGTTTACTCCCACTGATGCCAAGAAAAGTTCCACTCCCGCTGGCTACAGTCTGGTCCTCCTAAAGCCTGAAGGATAATAAACCAGCCCTTTGTTTAGAAAGTTTGGAGACCCCTGTTCTAAAGGATATTTTCCAAATCTAGCTCCCCAGCATTGGGTTTTGTAGAATTTTTAATAGGAGCAGTGAACATGTGCTTAGCACATGCAGGGAACTGTGGCAGGTCCACGTTAATAGTTGGTTGCCCCACCAGCAGCATATACTTGACTTCACTTTTATTCCTTGCTGCTCTGTTCAGTTACCAGGGATAAGGAGAACAAGCCCCGTGACCCACAGCAACTGATCTGATCATCTTGCAGTTTGTTACTGCATCTTGCACATTACTGCAGCTCTTTGCACCACCTTATTAAATAAGCACGCCTGCACTTATGTACGTAATAGTCAGTTAATGCTAAGGCTCTCCGATGTTCCCTCTTTGTGAGAGGTGCACCTTTGAGCCTCTCCTCCGGATGCTGTGACTGAATTGTTCTCAGACAGATGAAATGTGATTACACTGAATAAAGTTCCCAGGGCTCTCACTGTTCTCAGATTACACACAGAGACGCTTGCAGGTGGTGCATTAGGAGCTATTAAGACCTGTTTCATGTATTTTCATGTCTCAGTCATTATATGTGATTGCACTAATGCATAACTATATAATAAAAGATAAATGTAGATTTATTAAAAAGCGCAAGCGTGCTATAGGGAGCGAGTCTACTGGCAAGTCATAAAAGAATAATTCCTATCTGCAGAACTCTGTGGGACATAGGATGATGAGTATAGGATGGGAAAGGGGAAGGAGCTCATAGAGAAAAATGGGCAGCTTGAGTTGGCTGATCATCCTTACTAATACTGTATAGAGCTCCAGAGGGTGTAAATAATATTCCAGTCTTCTGAAGGCTGTGCAGTTGTAAAAGGGGATTCCTGCCAACAAAAGGAACCAAATGTTGTGGGGTGTAAGCTCCTAATCCTCTTATATTGCATTGTACTGTAACTGTACCATCTCACTTTATATTGTAAACCGATGTGCATAATGCCCCGTACACACGATCGGACGTTCCGACAACAAAATCCATGGATTTTTTCCGACGGGTGTCGGCTCAAACTTGTCTTCCATACACACAGTCACACAAAGTTGGTCAGAAATTGCGAAAGCCAAGAACGTGGTGCCGTACAATACGTACGAGAAGCCGAGAAAAATGAAGTTCGTTAGCCAGTGCAGCTCTTCTGCTTGATTCCGAGCATGCGTGGCACTTTGTGCGTCGGAATTGTGTGCACACGATCGTAATTTCCGACAACAGATTTTCTTGCCGGGACCGCTGTTCTGCCAGAAAGGAAAATGGAGATCTCATGTTTTTGCTAAGCAGAAACATGAATCTCTGGTTTCCTTTAGTCAAAGCACTCCCTGTACAGTTAGAACCCTTTCAAACTGAGGCGCTTTTCAGGCACTTTCATGCTAAAAAAAAAAAAGCACCTGAAAAGCTCACGAAAACCTATTTCCATTAAAATCAATGAATGCTTTCAGACTGGGGGAATGCGGTGAAAAAACGCCCCTCTCCATTGAAATGAAAGGAAAGCTCTTCAAAAGCGCTCAGTATTTTACTGGCAGTTTAGATGCACCTCAGTGTGAAAGGGGCCTTAGAAAGCGCACACAGGGAACACATTTAACCCTTTGATTGCCCCTGGTGTTAACCCCTTTTTTTCCAGTGTCATTTATACAGTGTCATTGCATTTTTTTTTTTAGTACTGATTACTGTATTGGTGTCACTGGTCCCCAAAAAGTGTTACTTTACACACTATCAGATTTTCTGCTTATTTTTTTCTTTCAGATTTACCAAAACCATATAATATGAGGTTAAACCTTAGGAGTTTCAATTTGTATGCAATCAGGCAGGCCCTTGCACTACATGGTTTTGGTAAATCTGAAGACAAAAATCAGCAGAAAATCTGAGTGTGTTTGGGGCTTAAAGAGGAGCTGCACCTTTAAAAAAAAATATTAAAAGCCAGCCGCTACAAATATTGCAGCTGCTGACTTTTAATAAATGGACACTTACCTGTCCCAGGGTCCAGCGATGTCAGCGGCAGATGACGAGCAATCGCTCGTCTCTCGGCTGCCCCCGCCGCCATCCTCTGTCAGGGAAGCATTGCGGATTCACTGCCCAGTTCCCTACTGCGCATGCGCGAGTCATGCTGCACGTCTCCACTGGTCCCCGCTGTGTCCTGGGAACTGTGTGTTTCCCAGAACACAACATCTGCGGCTAGCTGTGGCTAGCTTGTCCCGGAAGTGAGTGCAGATACCTGGTATCCAGGTATTTGCACCCCCCTCCCCCCTGAAAGGTGCCAATTGTGGCACCGGAGGGGGGGAGGGATCAGATGAGTGGAACTTCCACTTCAGGGTGGAGGTCCGCTTTAAGTGTCCAATTTGTCTGCTGCAATGTCACTGCCATTACTAGTAAAAAATAAAGTCCCTAAATCTATCCCAGAGTTTGTAGATGCAATAACTTTTGCGCAAACCAATCAATAAACACTTATTGAGATTTATTATACCAAAAATATGTAGCAGAATACATATTGGCCTAAATTAGATTTTTTTTATTTTTTTTTTATTGGAAATGTTTTATAGTAGAAGGTAAAATATATTGTTTATAGCGCAAAAAATAAAAACCGCAGGGGTAATCAAATACTACCAAAAAAAAGCTCCATTTGCTGGGAAAAAAATATTTTGGGTACAGCGTCACACGATCGCTCAATTGTCAGTTAAAGTAACGCAGTACCATATCACAAAAAATGGCCTGGTCAGGAAGGGGGGAAAAACCTTCTGAAGCTGAAGTGGTTAAATCTATGAGCACAAGTCAGATAGAAGTTGCCTTGAAGTAGTACAGGAACCTTTTCTAAAGTCGGAGCCACTTCAGTAGTGCTAATTAAGACAGTTCTCATTGACTAACGTGGGATTTTACATGCCACGCAATTTGGGGTCTCACAAGTCGGATCCCAAGTCGCAGTGATGTGAACCGAACCTTAGTGTAGTTCTAATGTCATATTTATTTCCTAATAAACATATGTTCCCTTGGTTGTAGATTTGGAGGTGGACCTGCTGTCAATCATCTTTATGTTTGCCACACCTGCCAGATCGAACAAGACAAAATTGAAAAGAGGAGGAAGATGGAACTGGAAACTTTCATTCGGGTAAATGGAATCTTCTGCGTCCCATTCTCTGTTTCTTTGTAAAAACTGGATCAAAAATATCTGCTCATAGCAATCCGGTTCCTAGTTTAATTTCCAAATGATTTAAGGATGAAAATGAATTGTTTCTCCCTCTTAAGCTGACAATGCACTAGTAGATTTTTGAACAACTGTTTGTACAAACATTCATACAAAAATTTCCTGTACACTTGATGACTTGACGAACATCATACAAGAATACTTTAAAATTTTATTTGCTTTTAACATTCAGTTTGGAATGAATGAACTTTCTAAACAATAAACACTATAAAAAAAAAATCTATCCTGCTCCTTCGAATTTAGGTCGGCCATAGACAGAGCAAATTTCTTGGTTGCAGGAAAGACATGGTTGACAGGGGAATCCCTCCTTCTGAGACATTGTGTTCTCCGGGGGGGGGGGGGGGGGGGGGGGAGCCTTCCCCACTAATAGAAGACTGTCATTATTGGTATCAGCTATAACAGCTGCTAGCAATAATCACATCATATCCCGCAGGCTGTGTACGATCAATTTGAACGGTCTATGGCTGGCTTGAGTCTGCGGGCTTAACAAAAAAAATCCAGTAAATTCCTCAATCTACACTATACAGTGTGGACGATCAATACTCCTGCTGCTCCTTCCACTGTGCAAACTGAACAGTGGCTGCATCTGATTGTATTATGTTGTCCAGCCAAAAGTTTTCCATCTGGCAATTTTTCTATCAAAGTATGTCAGGCAGGAAGGGGCCAACAGGGCTGCCCATGTACCAAATTTCAGCTGATTCATCAAAAAACATCAGAAAATTCATATAGTTTATAGCCAGCTTAACCCTATCCTTCCCCTTTCTCTATTTCTTACCTCCCCTAGCTTAGAGCGCTGATCTGATGATGATCAGCAGACATTTTTTGGATCCTGCCCCTTCAACAGAAGCTGGACCAGCTGCCGTACACATGGGTCAACTGTCGTACAGTTTCCATTGAACCGACCAATACCACCCAATATTTTGCCCGTGTCTACAAGTCATTATCAGCCCACTCGCTTTCTTTTTGTGACCCCCAACTTTTGCGGCACAGCAGCTAAGACCCCAGTGATTGTTTAATTTGTATTTTTAAGCCAGCCATAGTTGATTCGAAACTTGTCCAGTTAAGCAGGGATTAGCCGAGATTCTAACCATCTATGGGCACCCTGATTGTACTCGAGTTGATCCATCGATCGACTTGGGTAGAATCAGCATGTCTGATTGTCTGATCTTTACATGCGATTATTGCCAGCATCTATAGCCGCAAGCAGTAATCACGGTCTTCTCCCGGCGGGGATGGCTTCTTCTGCCCCCCCCACCGGGAGAACACAATAGCTCGATGGAAGGGATTCCCCCATCAGCAGTGTTGATTGGGGAATCGAGTGCTTTTCTTTCCTGCTACCTGTGGTTTTGGGAAAGAAAATCACATAATCTATGGCCTTCCTTAGAGGTTGTATTTCCACCATTTGCTTTCATTTTGAGTAATTACAGTTTTCTAAGCTTTAAGATCACTTTATTGTACTGCTGATGGGCTCAATAATCCTTTAAGAGCTTAATGTCTTTGTTTCCTCAGCTAAACAAGGCTTTTCAAGAAGAGGACTCCCTGGCTGTTATCTACTGTATTAGCATGCAGTGGTTCAGAGAATGGGAAGGCTTTGTGAAGGGCAAGGATGTTGGTATGTACAATTCTTTTTTTGGTCATTTTGAAAGGTCAGTCAGGCTACCTAGGCAGATTCGGGGGGTTAATTCCTTACTGGCTCCTTCTGTTATATACCCCGTTGTTGGGATCTCTGCACCTTTGTTTCCATCTCCTTCCACATGATATGACCATTACGATCTCTCATTTCTCTTTGGATTCAAGATCACCAAGAATTCATCAGGAGAGATACGGCTCCATGGTGGTGCAGGCAGGGGCAGAAACATCAGTTGAAAACTCTTCCCATTTAAAATACATAATAAACAAGAGACTCCTGCATAGGGGGTGCACCGAATGGAAATTTTGGTGCCGAAAGCGAAGGATGCACTAGAACGAAGACTGCAAACATGGTGCAGGAGACGGTCAGAGACTGCAGACGTGGTGCAAGAGATGGTCAGAGACTGCAGACGTGGTGCAGGAGACGGTCAGAGACTGCAGACGTGGTGCAGGAGACTGTCAGAGACTGCAGACGTGGTGCAGGAGACGGTCAGAGACTGCAGACGTGGTGCAGGAGACGGTCAGAGACTGCAGACGTGGTGCAGGAGACGGTCAGAGACTGCAGACGTGGTGCAGGAGACGGTCAGAGACTGCAGACGTGGTGCAGGAGACGGTCAGAGACTGCAGACGTGGTGCAGGAGACGGTCAGAGACTGCAGACGTGGTGCAAGAGACGGTCAGAGACTGCAGACGTGGTGCAGGAGATGGTCAGAGACTGCAGACGTGGTGCAGGAGACGGTCAGAGACTGCAGACGCGGTGCAGGAGACGGTCAGCGACTGCAGACGCGGTGCAGGAGACGGTCAGCGACTGCAGACGTGGTGCAGGAGACGGTCAGCGACTGCAGACGTGGTGCAGGAGACGTTCAGCGACTGCAGACGTGGTGCAGGAGACGGTCAGCGACTGCAGACGTGGTACAGGAGACGGTCAGAGACTGCAGACGTGGTGCAGGAGACGGTCAGAGACTGCAGACGTGCTGCAGGAGACGGTCAGAGACTGCAGACGTGGTGCAGGAGACGGTCAGAGACTGCAGACGTGGTGCAGGAGACGGTCAGAGACTGCAGACGTGGTGCAGGAGACGGTCAGAGACTGCAGACGTGGTGCAGGAGACGGTCAGAGACTGCAGACGTGGTGCAGGAGACGGTCAGAAACTGTCTGTGCCCGTCATGCAGCCTGCCTGTGTCTGTGGATGCAGCCTCACCCATGCCCGGAACAGAGCTGCGATCTGTGTCTTGGAGCTGTGAATTGAATTGCCTGGGCCGCAGTAGCAATGTCCCGCCCCCTGTAATCACGTCAGCTGAGTCAATGTCCCGCCAGTGTGCCGTCTGTCACAGGAGGCGGGACATTGTTACTGCGGCCCATGCAATTCAGCTCTGTGAAACACGGAGATCGCTGCTCTGTGGGATGGAGGAGAGGAGGCGGGAGGATTGGGGTGAGCCAGGATTACACCCCCACAATGGGTGGCACCAGGGGGCGGGGGCCCATTCAGACCCGCCCCATTTGTGGCAATATTTTTCTTTCGACAACTCCTGCACTCGCTACAAGATATACAGTGTATCCACAGTACACTCTTTAGTATTGATTCATGAAAATATGCATAATGACAGGCACTTTGCGTTTAACCTGTTAGTGCACCATGGATTCTGTATTCGCACCAGGCTGTGAAATGGCAGATACAATTGATCAGTTCGCTAATGGAGAGCTTGAAAAGTCTTTGCAATTCTCTGCTATGTAATGCGGGAATCTCTTTACCCACCTCCAAAATGGTTTCTTGGTAGATTGTTAGGATGCCACTTACTCATATCCAATGAATTTGCGGTTCAAAGAGAAAGTCTGCACATGTGACTATTAAAGCCAATGCATTTTGGAGAGATGCAAATTCCCTCTATCAGGGCTAGACATACAAGGATTCCAGTTTTCTTTTTATTCCAGGAACCTTTGTACATCTAGTATTGAGGGAGCACAGTATCTTGCTGAAATGCATTGACTGACAGCTACAAGTTAGAGGCTTTCATCCATATACTATATACATATATTGTGCCCCAAGAACACAGGAATGAGCAGCAGAGGATTGTAAGGACCCTCTGGGCAAAAAGTAGTCGTGTTTTTTTCTTTTTTCTTTCTTTTTTTTTTCGTTGATGGATACAAAGTATACTGTGGATACACTATATTTTATGGACCGCACAGAAGTTTCTTTGTTTAATTGGTTACATGAGATACATAGCGGGATCTGTGACTCGACTGTAGCAACTGCCACTTTATGCCAATTCTTATTGTACATCACGTGACACAGAGCCATAGTAGTTACTATGTGGGTTATAGGCCACCTTAATATGCCTCCATATACCTATTCTTCGTTCACTAGTAATATTTTCTTTCAAAGTGGAAAATCTTCTTTTTCAGTTTGTAGCTCTGCTTTCCGATCTAGCTACTACACCTCGAATACAAGGTTCTGGCTCCTTTTCTAGCCATATTGAGGGCCCAAGGTATAACAATTATGGTTTACCTAGTCGATCTGTTCTTGTTAGACCAGTCAGTAGCCTGCTTAGACCAAAAGTATGGTCACCACATTCGACCTGGAATATCTAGGTCGGATTCTCAACCCAGGAGGAATCTTCTTTAAAACATGAAGAAAACACTTGGGTCTGATCATAGTTACACCCAGAAAAGGGTATTCATACCTCAGGCTAAGATCAGCGCCATAAAGGACTGATCTAGGTAGTCAAAGCAAAATGTTTTTCTCCTATTGAACTTTGCGTGAGGTTGTTGGGAAAGATGGTGGCTTCATTCAAGGCCGTTCTTTATGCTTGATCTCATTCTAGACTGCTGCCAAGCAGTATTCTATTGACTTGAAACAGAGAATTCAAGCTCTATATTCCCAATGTGTCTGACTCCAAAGCCTACGGCCACATCACCCTGATAGCGCTCCATCTCGTCCGATCTTGGAGGCTAAGCAGGGTCAGACCTGGTTAGTCCCCGGATGAAAGACCACCTGGAATTACCAGGTGCTGTAGGCTGAGTGCACCTGAGCCTCAGTTTATGGTTAACATCTAAAAATCTGCGAAGGGGAAAATGCTTCTTTTGCCGCGTACACACGACCAGACTTTCGACGGAGTTCTGACAGAGTTCTGACGGACTTTCTGAATGAACGGACTTAGCCACACACAATCACACCAAAGTCCGATAGATTTGAACGTGATGACATACGACCGGACTAGAATAAGAAAGTTCATAGCCAGTAGCTGCCCTCGCGTCGGTTTTTGTCCGTCGGACTAGCACACACACGACCGGATTTCTCGGTAGGAACTGGGTCCGGCAGAGTTCCGGCAGAAAAATTTGAAACATGTTCCATTTCTAAAGTCTGTCGGATTTTTGCAAATCAAAAGTCCGCTGCAGCCCACACATGATCGAATGGTCTGCCGTAATCGTTCCGTCGGACCTTTGATGTTGAAAAGTCCGGTCGTGTGTTCCGTCGGACCTTTGATGTTGAAAAGTCCGGTCGTTGAGTCGCCAGCATTTCAGTCACCTGGGAAATAGTATCAACATATGCCAACCTTTTTTTGTTTATGTTGGGGGTATAGTCCTGAAAGACAGCTGTCCAGGAGAAGTGGCCTAGATCAGAAATGGCCTTGGCCATTAACATATGGCCTATATTGATCACCAAGGGGGAACAAGAAGTTGTGCGGCCCAGAGAAAGGTGAATCTTATCCTATCTTGGGAAAAAAACAAAGTACTTTGACTATCGGTAGTTTTCATTCTAGGAATAGTAAATTGGCAGGCGGACTACTTGAGTCGCCAGCAGTTTTTCCTTGGAGAATGGTTCCTTCTCCCAGGAGCTGCACTCCAGGAAACAAGTCTAGGTAGAGTCCTTGATTTTTTTTCTGCAGATGGGGTGAGAAATAAAGCTGGCCTTGAGTGCTTTCTTAGGACAGTTCTCGGCCTTATCGGTATTATTTCAACGACCACTTGCTTTGCATTCTTTGTTCCATAACTTTTTATTCAGGGGGTGACTCGGCTCAATCTCCGGTTAAGTAAGCCCTGAACCCTTGAGACTTGAATTTAGTTTTGTCGGCATTACAAAACAAACTTTTGGGCTGATACAACCCTGGTACTTTTTTTTGACAATGAAACCATTTTTTCTGGTAACCATATCTGCTGCAAGAAGGGTATCAGTATTAGCTGCTCCTTCTTGTAAAGAGCCATATTTTTGTTCACAAAGATGAGGTAGTATTGCATCCTCATCCTAACCTTTTACGAAAGGTAGTATCAGGTTTTTATCTGAACCAGGATATTGTTCTACCGTCTTTTTTCCAGAATCCTGTTCTTTGGAAGAAAAATCACTACATTTTTTTGATGTGGTTAGAGCAGTCAATGTCTACTTAAAGTGGGGTGCCCCCTAAAAAAAAAAATGTAAAAGTCATCAGCTACAAATACTGCAGCTGCTGACTTTTAATAATCGGGCACCCACTGCGCATGTGCGACCGGCGCTGCACGCTGCGATATGCCGCACAGTCATCTGGGACACGTGACAGGTCCCAGATGACTGTGCGGCGCCAAGGGGAAGTGATGTCACCAGCCCGGGCACTGAGGGAGGCAGACAACGAGGGACCCCCTAGCAACAGGCATTTAGAGGAGTGTAAAAAAAAAAATCCAATTTTTTTTTGTTTTTTTTTTAATGAATTTTAACCTTTTTTATGATTTTTTTTTTTTTTTTTTTCTGGTGGCAACACCACTTTAAAGGCGATTTCTCATATTCGTAAAACAGATGTTTTTATTCGTGTTTCCTGAAAATCCTAAAGGAGGACAGGCAGCATTGAAATCTACTATTCTAAATAGATTCGAAAAGTAATCGTTCAAGCTCATGGTTAAAGAGGTGGATTTCAAATCATATCACACTCCTCTAGAGCTGTTAGTGCTTCCTGGGCAGTGCATCACCAAGCTTCCATGACTCAAATCTGTAAGACCGCAACTTGGTCTTCAGTCTATACATTCACCAGATTATATCAAATAAATGTAAAAGGTCATGAGGATATCACCTTTGGGCACAGTGTACTGCGGGCTGCAGTATTAGTCCTTTAGTCTCTTATTGCCCTACTTTTTGTTGTGTCTCCCTCCCTTCGTTTGGCATTGCTATGGGACATTCCACATAGTAACTCCTATGGCTCTGTGTCCCGTGATGTACAATAACAAAATAGGATTTTTAAAACGGCTTACCTGTAAAATCCTTTTCTTTGAAGTACATCACGGGACACAGAGGTCCCTGCCTTCTTTTGTATACATGTGTATTGCTTTGCTACAAAACTGTGATACTCCCAGTAGTGGGAGGGGTTATATAGGGAGTGCACTTTTTATCTTAGGGCTTGCCAGTGTCCTTCACTTGAAGGTGGCCTATAACCCACATAGTAACTACTATAGCTCTGTGTCCCGTGATGTACTTAAAAGATATGGAGTTTACAGGTAAGCTGTTTTAAAAATCCTATTTTTTTTTTTACTATGAGTCCATCTAAATTTTCAGTATGTGGAAGCAGCAAACAATTACTGGGTTAGTGTTGGTCTTTCTTATTAGAAAGCGCCACATCTCAAACACACACCTCTGTCCTAATTTTGGTACATGTATGTGGTGGACAATGGAGTCTGCAATGGGCATGTTTCACTTTTGTTGCTGTCAGGTGACCCACCCTAAGAAATAACCTGTGGCGGATGCAAACAGCGGTGTTCATATTCAGCAAGTATGAAAAAATGGTGGAAACGCCATGTTAATCAAAAAATGTAAATGCGGCAGCTGTTTAGGATACACCGTGCTGAAGCAAACTAATTATCATTCTGTTAGTTTCATGTATACTTTAATATCGGTAGCATGTTTTAAAAGTGTGTTGTCTTCTGCAGATCCTCCTGGAGGAATCGATAATTCTAAAATTGCAGTTAATAAGTGTGGACATATAACCCTGAAACAAGGTAAGCAATGTTTTTTAACAGTGGAATTCTGAGGCAGGTGGTTTCTCAGGAAAGCTGCAGATGATAAGCCAGAAGGGGGACATTTAATAAAGTCCACTTTAAAGAATGAATCTATTATGAAACTATTTCATTTGAGGTTAAAGAGGAAGTAAAGGGGGAAAAAAACACACCCTGCAAGGCAAAGGCATAATGAGCTAGTATGCATAGCATACTAGCTCATTATGAATAACTTACCTGAGAACGAAGCCCCCAAAGCGGTCCTCTGTCTTCCTCTTCGCTGCTGCCATGGATCCCGGAGCGACTTCCGGGTCTCGTGGCTCCGGCGCTGTGATTCGCCGGAGCCGCGATGATGTCACTCCCGCACATGCGCAGGGAGCCGACACTCGCGGCATATCGCCGTGATCTGCGGCCTGCTCAGTGGGCCTGCGTGCCGCTGTCTATGGTGCATGCACCGTAGACAGCGGTGGCTGTCTTCGGGTAAATATCTCCTAAACCGTATAGGTTTAGGAGATATTTCTTGGACCTACAGGTAAGCCTTAATCTAGGCTTACCTGTAGGTCAAAGTGGTTTGTAAGGATTTACAACCACTTTAAAGCAGAAGTAAAGGCACAAATTCTTATTGTAGTTTCAACAGTCGGATGCTCTGAGCGTTTCCTTGCTGATGCCAGCATCTCCACCTCACCGGTGGACAATAGGGGATGGCGTCAATCGTGTTTATGCATGGGAGTGAGGTCATCCTGATACACTGGCAGTGTGCCAGAATGTAGACTGAGTTTTGCGTGCCTAGCTCAGTGCACATTTCACAGAAGATTGCCAATAAGCAGGTAAAAATGTACAGTGAGAGAAAAAAGTGTTTGATACCCTGCTGATTTTGTACGTTTGCCAACTGACAAAGAAATTATTAGTGTATAATTTTAATGATAGGTTTACTTTAACAGTGAGAGACAGAATAACAACAAAAATATCCAGAAAAACACATTTCAAAAAAGTTATAAATTGATTTGCATTTTGATGAGTGATATAAGTATTTGATCCCCTATCAATCAGCAAGATTTCTGGCTCCCAGCTGTCTTCTTTACAGTTAACAAGCTGAGATTAAGAGCACTCCCTTGAAGGTACCAGCAAGCCTAGATGCCTCTCAGTATCAGCTCCACAACCACATGTGAATGAGTATAACAGCTCCTCCGGCCACACGTAGAACCCAGTAGAGAGGAAAAAAAACACTTCATAGTGCAGACATCCCAATCATCTTTTTTTATTGAAGAGTTTAAAAGTGTTTACTCACATTTCAGTAGTTAATAACAGGCAAGCAGAGGAAAGGTCCAGCGTTTCCAATCAGCAAAATGGCCGCTGCGTCCCAGCACACAAGTCACGTCACCGGCTTCCCTCTACACGTTTCATCATCACTGACGTCATGTTTTGCGAAGGGGTCAAATACTTATTTCACTCGTAAAAATGCAAATCTCTTTATAACTTTTTTGAATTGCATTTTTCTGGATATTTTTGTTGTTATTCTGTCTCTTACTGTTAAAATAAACCTACCATTAAAATTATAGACTAATCATTTCTTTATCAGTGGGCAAACATACAAAATCAGCAGGGGATCAAATACTTTTTTTCCTCGCTGTACTTGCATGTCTCTTCTGCAACAAGAAACCTGCCTGTTTGCATTTCTTTTTCTTTTTTACATTTACTTCCTCTTTAATATCAGACCTGGAAGTGGGTGGATCATGGAGAAAAATTCTAAACATTGATGAAGAATGACTGCCTGAGACATGCACCTAAATCTGAAGGACTGATGGCTGCCTGGAATTTTGTAGTTTTGTACGTTTAAAAAAATGGGGAGTTGGTAAATCACTGTGTGCAGCCAGCACTTTTACCCTCCTTAAATCAGAGCTCTGGTCTTTTTTTTTTTTTTTTTTTTTTAAATAACCCCCGTTATATTCGCAGCTTATACGATCTAAATCATCATATGCTGAAAATGAAAACGTTTGCTGTCTTATGTTTTTTTTTGTACCCACTGTGCCCTCAGCGTCCAGTAAGCGTTCATCCTTAGTGTGGGCATCTGAAGCCCTCTTGGAGTTTCTTCAGGGAAATGGTATTGCTGGGTACCTAGCATGCACCTCCAGATTGTGAACAAAGCGTGGCGCACTCAGTGTATTGCAGGTTGCCATAACTGAGGGGGTGTCAGAGTAAGTTCCTATCCCGTTATTGCAACCTGTCAATCAAGGATGCCCATTGATTCCTTGGTTTGATAATACCAATATATCCCAGGAGTCAACGGCAGCAGCTGCGAGGTACAGCGAAAATGGACATATTTATGCCCCTTTAAAGGTAATCTGCCTAAAAAAACTTTGCAAACCTTAATGCCATCGGAATCGGCAACGCCGAGGGCCGTAGTTATAAAATAGGCTTGAGATCTGCTTTAAATCATAAAATAAATCAAAACTGCTAAAGAATAACATTAATACTCATATTTTTTTTCCAGAGCTGTTGTCACCAGCTGAATCTTCACATCTGACACTTCCAGGTGTGTCGTTCTCCTTGTCCCGCACCACATGCTGTGACTCCATCTGCTGGCCCCTAAAGGGCATTGCACTGACCTTGCAGCCAGTGGATTGAAGCACAGTGTGCGGTGTAGGGCGCAGGCATCCAAAACATCTGGGAGGGTCAGCTGTGAGGATTCTGCCAGATGCCTTAGCTCTTGGACTGTCAAAGGTTATAACTATTGGATCTCAGGGCAGATCTTACACCATTGCATTGGGTTAATGAAAATGCATAATTCACATGCTAGCGCATTGTAGTGCTATTCATTTTCAAGAAAACCCTCTTGCATTGCACCATAATACATGATAATGTACTACATCACTGTGGGGTGTGCTACGTTACCAAAAATTATATAGGTCCGATTTTTGGTGCATTTGTAGCCCATATATTTAATATTTATTTACATTTTCATAAATGCAAAAAATGCAGGTACATTATTGTAGCACACAAAGTACACAAAAATCTGAAATCATAGCAATCCAAAATATCTCTAGGATATATCTGTAATCCCATACAGTATAGTAAAGAAAGTAGTCCATTTACATGCGTGAGCAACGCTAATGGAGCATACCTCATGTGCATTGTTACGGATCACTGTTGTGTGAATTGCAGGTTTTTTTTTTTCCTCTGGAATAAAAAAACTAAAATATTTCTAGACTTTTTTTATTTATTTTTAATTAGTTTTGGATAGAAGGAAGATTTAGAACTTTCCACTGGTGAGATTTTCACATTTACTTCCTGCATGGCCACCAGGACAGGAAGTGAGGAGTGACCGCCCTTAGCAGACATAAGCAACAGATTCCTGAGATTCTAAACCTTCTTCAGTCTATCCAATGCTTAATAGTGCCTATTTTAGATACAACTAAACTCGATTTCTAAACATGCCCATCAGGAGCAGATTCTGGACAGATCTCGGAAGAAACCTGGAACTTCCTTCAGTCCATCTATGGCGGGGGACCTGAAATTACGTTGAGACAAAGCGTTGCAATTACCGAATCAGAAGTGGGCCAATCGGAGGAAAAGATTGATGTGGAGACGCGGAATGTATAATTATTTATCGGCACTGCCATTATAAAGTTGAAGTCACACTTTTACTTTACTTTTTTTCTGTATAAATCATTCCTTTTGTTAGATTCATGACATTAGAGGGCATTTTCTTGGCTGTGATTTTAAGTGTCCTATTTGTTTTTTTTTTTTTTTTTTGTTTTTTTTGTTTTTTTTAGGGAAAGATGATCATTTTAATTTGTATGATCTATATAAATGTAATGAGCTATTTTCGTTCAATCCTGCCACTGTAAATAACATGTAAATTGGAAGCTGTGTGTTGGGCTGCAAGGGACACATTCCTGCACTGGTATGACCCAACTGCCATGTCTTGTGAGTTTGTATCTCTCCTGCAACTCCCTTCTGCTGGGGATGCTATATAAACACTGGAAGGAAAGTAGACGTTTTGCCCATAGTATTATTTTTGTCACCTGTATTCAGTACAATCCAACGAGGTATCCACTACTAGAAGGTGCAGTATACAGTATTCCTCCAAATTCATTTGTCTGCTCAAAATCTGAATACTTGTTTTAAGTGCAGACATATTGGTAACCTTCGGTGCCAATAAATTCTGATTTGACCTTATATTCATAGATGGCATGTATGTGGAACTGTTTTATAGAGCAGCCTTTCTGAACCTTTTTAACACGGAGGAACCCCTGAGATACATTTCAGGTCTTGGGGAACCCCCACCAATAATTACTATATCTACAGTTCACCTTACATTGGCGGTTGGGGTAGAAGGATGCTCCTCTTACATTGCTGGTCAGTGGTTAAGAATGCTCCCTTTACATTGGTGGTCAGTGTGAAGAATACTCCCCTTACATTGGTGGTCAGTGGGAAGAATGCTCCCCTTACATTGGTGATCAGTGGGAAACATGTTCCCCTTACATTGGTAGTCAGTGGGAAGAATGCTCCCCTTACATTGGTGGTCAGTGGGAAACATGTTCCCCTTACATTGGTAGTCAGTGGGAAGAATACCGCCCTTACATTGGTGGTCTGTGGGAAGATTGCCCCCTTTACATTGGTGGTCTGTGGGAAGAATGCTCCCCTTACATTGGTGGTCTGTGGGAAGAATGCTCCCCTTACATCGGTGGTCTGTAGGAAGAATGCTCCCCTCACATTGGTAATTGGTGGGAAGAATCCTCTCATTACATTGGTTGGTGGCGGAAGAATGGTTCCCTTACATTGGTGGCTGGGGTGGAAGGATGCTCCTCTTACATTGGTGGTCAGTGGTAAGAATTTCCCAGATAGCTAAAAAGATCATTGGTGTCAGTGCGTCATTGTTAAATAGAATTTGCTAACTCTTCAAATAAGTCCTGGCAACCTCTAGAGGGACCATAGGGTTCCCCAAGACACCAGTTGAGAAAGTCTGTTATATCTACAGTAGAGTAGAGAAGTGCTAAAAACTCTGCCATTTGCTGTTGCTGTCTGTGTTTCCCAGTGGGGAGAATTTGCCTTACTCCTTGCCTGGGATACAGCAGTCACCAGGACAGGAAATAAGGGTTCTTTCAGAGACGCAGTAAGCTTACCTTTCTTTAGACATAATGTGTCTGGGCAACTACTGTGAGCCATTGTTCTAATTGGCGAGCTTAACAGGTGGTGCTGCCTGTCAAACTCTTCAGCCCAAGTTAAAAATGCTCTGGCCACAAAGCAAAGTGGCACAGCCAAGGCATGTAGAGAGCCCTGTCAAGCTGTAATGTTAGTATTCAGCTGAGTGGCCAGTGGGGTGGTAAAAACGCAGATCAGACACCTGTTTTTACCGCTGTCAACACTAAAGAGCCCTTGGGGAAAATCTCTGCAAAGGGAACGCTGGTTGCAAAAATGCTCGATCAAAGTATTTTTTGCCCCATTCCAAAACAAAACATTTTGGCTGCAGTTCAACCAAAATCTTTTTTTACCAACTCAACCCCTAACTCCAAATCTTCAAACTAATCTGTAAGAATAAAGCTTTAGTGGTCGTACTTTCACCACTGATGCACCAAAATGATCTTACACTAAAACAAATCTATGTTCTAGTACAGTGGTCCCCAAACTGCGCCCCGGGGGCCGGATACGGCCCTTTGCTTGAGATTATCTGGCCCTAGGAGCACTATTCCTTCCACTGATACAAGACACCACTCTCCCAACTGACTGACACCAATGATGGGGCACCATTTTCCTACTGATACCAACAATGGGGCACTATTCCTCCCAATGATACCAATGATGATGGTATCATTGTGGAAGGCACTGACTTCCCCCCCCAAATGTGGTAATGTTTACTTCCACTGATGCCAGGAAAATGTCTACTCCAGTGTGAAAGGAGGAAAGGCACCCTTCCTACTATTGTATTCAGACAGCCACAGCACATGTGGCTGTCTGAATACACAAACGGGAACTGATAACAGTCACTGCTTGCCTGACAATTTTATACCGGCTCCTCTGATCCTTCAGACGACTTTTTTGTGGAGCTTGGTAGTGTCAACAATGTCACCCTATAGCTTTTATTTCTGTCAATTCATCTGGATTTGCCTGAAGGTCAAGCTGTGATTGGCCAGCATTAGACTGTCGCATCAATGTTAGGGTGATTATATGCTAGCAAATACCCATGAAGGGGAATGAGACCCTCAGCACTCAGTGTTGGATGGTTCTGTAAGGTTCTGTAATGTCAGCGTACCATAGACTGCGCCTTATTGGCACACATGAAATAATGGTGTTGATTTACTAAAACTGGAGAGCAAAATGATGTGCAGCTCTGCATAGAAACCAATCAGCTTCCCGGTTTAAGCCCTGGTTCACATTGATGCTACCTTGAAATTGCGCTACTTCACTCGATTTCAAAGTAGGAAGGTCAGCGCAATTTCAGGTGCTACTTGATAGACCTGTGTTGCTTCATACACAGTTGTCTATTGAAGTCACACCTGAAATTATTAGAGCAAGAACTACTTTTGCAATTCGTTGCAGCGCCACAAAATCGGTGTCGCACCAATTAGAACAATGCCATTGCCGGCAATAGGCTGCGACTTTTCATGTGATTTGACCAGTCAAATCGCATGACATATCGCTCCAATGTGAACGGGGGCTCGTTGTCAAAGCTTAATTTAACAAGCTGAAGTTAGAAGCTGATTGGCTACCATGCACAGCTGCACCAGTTTTTGCACTCTCTGGTTTTAGTAAAACAACCCCAGTGACAGGTTGCAGCTTTTTTTTTTGGGGCATTGCTTCTACTTTCCTCTCCTGTTCTCCTATCAGCCCCTTATCTCTCCCTATGTCAGGGCTTCAGCCAATCAGCTTCTTGATATCCTAGCTTCACAAAGTTAGCATTGAGAATGTAGCGATTGTCTGACTTTGGAAACCTTGACTCATTTTAGTGTGCTGTACAAATGAAAAGACACTTTTAAATTGGACACAATGATGGCACACCTCTAATCTCCTCTGCACCTTTTTAAATTGTATTTTTATAAATTGCTGTGGCCCAGGAGGGGTAATTTTATTAATATGTGACTCAGGTGAGAGAATGTTAGGAGGAGCCAATGAAGGAAACGCCAGTTCCTGGTGTCTTTTTTTTATTTTTTTTTATTTTTTTTATATATATATTTCTTTATTGTCTGATTTATGGTAATGCAATGACGCTTGAGCCTGTTGTCTGTTAAGACCTAATTTGTGCATGAGATGCATTAGTGTAGAAGTAGGATGAAAAATTTATTTTGATAATAATGGTAGAAGATGCTTGTCGTGTTCGATCAGAACTTTCTTAAATGTGAATGTTTCTAATATATATTTATATAGTTAAATTTATTTTTACTGGTGTCTACGATAGATGGATTTTTTAAAATGCTGGTATCCCAGGTGGGCAGGAAATATTGCAAAGCACAGGTTTTTGTAGTCCCAGTCAGTTTTAATGGCATTCTCAGTTTTTGGTGGGCTGGGGCCATGATTTGGTAGGTATTGGATGCTGTGTTGTACCCCAACATCCAAACTCTACCAACACTCAACAGAGCTCAGCTTGTTGGGTAATATTAAAGGCTATGTCCAGTCATTAACCAGATTTACCCCCAAACCTCCCTCTCCCCCTCTTGATCATGTCCCAGCATTACTGCATTCTTTACCTTGCTCCTGTTGAGAAAACCAGCTTTTCTTTTTTTTTTTTTAACCTCTTGTGACATTACCAGACTTGTACAACTGCTACAGGGGCAGCTGCTAGGAGCTCAATTCCTAATGAGTAGGCACAACCCAGAACTACATCTCCTAAGAGCTTTTTCCTTAAAGTGGTTGTAAACCCTGTACTACCACTTTTATCTACAGGTAAGGCTATAATAAGGCTTACCTGTAGGCACCGTGGATATCTCCTAAACTTTCACCATTTTGGAGATATTCACTGTATCCGCTTGTGCCAACATTGTTTCTTCAGTGCCGTGACTGGTGGCTCTCGCGTGCATGGGTTGGAGTGACACCAGTCACAGCGAACCCGGAAATAACTCCGGGAGGCATGTTACCGGCCACATCAGTGTGCGGTGATCGCTGCAACAGCTTTGATCTAAGTCAAGTATTTCACAATGAGCTAGTATGTGATGCATACTAGCTCATTATGCCTTTGTTTTGCAGGTTGTTGTTTTTTGTTTCCTCAGAGTTTACAACCACTTTAAGCCGGCCATAGACCGTTCGACTCTTGGCTGGTTCAGCAGGAATCGGCGGGGATTCAAACCATGTATGAGCAGGCTGAATGAACCCAAGTTCATCTATCGATCAAGTTCAGTTTAACCAGCCTGCTGAATTTTACATGCAAATATGGCTAGCGACTGTTATAGCCGGTAGCAATAATCTCAGTGTTCTTCTGGCGGGGTCCCCCCCCCCCCCAACAAAGGGGAACGCCATGCCTCGGTGGGAGGGATTCTCATGTCAACACTGTGTCAATGGGGTGATCAAGCAAATTGGTTTCCTGCAACCAAGTTCTTTGGTAAAGAACTTTCCTAACCTCGCCTAACACCAGTGGTTGCAGCAAAGAACTTTGCTCTGTCTATGGCCGGCTTTCCGCTCAATCCATGGGCAGGCTTTTGAGTGTCAAGACAGCAGCATGTTTTACTGAGAAAATGTAAGCATCTGGAGAGGGACAGAGAGAGGTTGGGAGATCAGCAGAGTTCTGTAGTGCATTAGACAGGTCTGACAACACTGGCTGGAATTTTACAGTAGTAGTTCTCAGCCCCAACCGGAAGTTACAAGCACAAGGGATTTCTGGGAGACCAATAGAACGTTTTCCATATTTGCAGTGTTTTAAAGGGATATTGGAACATGCATATATTGCAGAGATGTATTCATTTTATTTTATTTTGCCCTGACGTACACTTTAAAGTGGAATTCCCGTAAGGATTTTTTATATATAGTTACATTGGTCCAACTTGGATCAATGTAACTCTGCATATGCCATACCTGGCTGATGCCACTGGAAATGATTGAAGTAGACACCACTATTCCAGTATTCTCCACTTGCTTCCAGGTGCTGCGCCAAGCAGTTGCCTTGCTGCATTCTGAACACAGAAGGTTGGCTGCTTAGCATGGGTGTCATTCAGAGAATGCTTCCCATTTTCTGAATGAATACAAAGTGTTCTCTGATTGAATGAGGTGGAAATCACAAACACACCACCTCTCAATCTCATCTATTCAGAGAACGCTTTGTATTCATTCAAAGCATGCAAAGCATTCTCAAAATGGTGCCTTTGCTAAGTGGCTGACCTCCTGTGTTCACAATACAGCAGGGCAGCCGCTCGGCTTGGGACCCCAGAGCAAGTGAAGATCACTGGAGTAGCGGTGATGTTGTGACTTCCAGCTTCAAGGGGCATCAGCCAGGTTAGTGTGTGTTGTATATACAGTACATGGTTGCATTGGTGCAAGCTGGACCAATTTAACCATGTATGTCCATACCTGGAATTCATCTTTAAGGGAGTTTTTCCTCTATTTCTATGGAGAGTCCAGTAGAAGTTGCTCAGCACAAAAATAAAGCATCGTTAGCCATGCAATGGTATCTTCATAGGAACACGTGGAAAACTAAGTAAAAGCTGAGCTGAAAAGGCCAGCCACAGCCGAGCCAGGATGTGGGAGGTAATGCCTGGCACTTACCACAAAAAAAACATAAAAGACCATATCATATATTCCATCTGAATGGAGGAGACTGGACTGAGTGTAGTTTCTTTAAAGTGTTACTAATCCCACAACAGTAAAATCAGTCTGTATATGCAGTAAAGCATGCTTGTTATACGCACTGTGGAACCTAAGGGGTTAATACACCGCATTGTGTAAAAAGCCTGTTTGATCCCGTCTTCTCTGATCCTTTCCTCCTTCCACTGTCCCCAATATATTTCTTGATAATATAGAGCCAGGGGATAGGCTGCACATGCTCAGTTTGATGTGTATTGCTAGATTTTTCTTGGGAGGGTGCATGTGATCAGCACAGGGCCAATTCACACTGTCCAGACAGAGGGTCAGGGGTCCTGCAGCCTCATAGGACAGTCAGAGAAGAATGAAAACTCCTCCCTTAAGCTACTCATAGAAGTCACAAGAGTATGTACTGCTGATGAGAAAAAGGTATTCAGCAGTTTATATTTACTAAAATAATTGCATTTCCATGTTCTGTGTACTGTGGGAGACCAGATATAGTGAATGCAGGTTCCTGGGTTTAGTAACACTTTAAATCTTCACCAAAAATGATTCAAATCATTTCGAGAGGAGGGTAAAGCTGGTACACACAGTTATGCTCATGTAACATAAGAATAACTGCTTTGTAGATCCGGTGCTATCAAATTCCCCATCCACCTCCACCCTTGATGTCATTTATTTTAAGAAGATTCCCCAAAGAAATCTATCAGCATTATCCTGTGTAACAGGTTCATAACCAGCAAGGTCAATAGATTAACTGGGCAGTATATCTGCACAAGGAGGTTCCCTGGTGGCATGTATCAGGAGTCATCCGCCTCCCTAAGCCAGACGAATCATTTTGAGTTCTTGATAGACAGCACAGTTCGAAATGTACCTGCAAGCACAAATTGTTCTTTTCATGAAAAACATTTGTAAAAAGTTCAATGACTGTGGATGTCCGAGGTTCTGTGGTTTCCCAGACCTGTATTGGAGTAATTGCAATTGTTTGTGGCCAGAAACTTTATTTTTAGCATTAATTCTCATAGTAAATATACTGTAACATAATCGATTCTGAAATCCCCCACAGCTGGATGACATGGAAATCTTCTTTACACTTTTACTTGGTGATTTTTTTTTTTTTTTTGCATTACATTAAACATTTTCTATTATTTCTGTACCCTAGGTAAATATTTCACACCCTGTGCACAGTTTTGGAATGTTAGATGGGTCTGTGATTAGGGCGAGTGTTTTTAACTGTTTTCTTTTTCTTACAGTGGGAGGTTGGGATTTAAAGCTGAACTCCATATAAAAAACACTTCCAAAAAAAAATTTTTTTTTGAAGTATAGGTTGTAGAAGTACCTAGACCTGTCTTCATATTGACTTCCTGTTATCTGCTGCACAGATGGAGCCGGTTCACATAGGTCCGGGGCGGCCATGGTCCGCATTCTATGGCCCTGTGGATATATGGGTCCTGTTCTGGTGCAAATTCAGTCCAGTCCAAATTCCAATTCAGTCCAAAATTTGGGCCTAATTTGCACCTGAACCAGTGAACAGGAACGCACCCAATCCATGCTGGGAACCACGGCCGCACATATGTGAACCCAGCCTTAATGTTGATGGGAGAATCCCTTCTGTGAAGCTATTTTGTTCTCCTGCCGGGAGAACACACAATGATTATTGATAGTGACAAGAGCCACTGGCAATAAGCGCATGCAAAATCCAACATGCTGGTTGTATCCAAGTTGAACGATCAGTCAACTTGGGTACAGTTAGCCTGCGAATCTCAACTGGTCCCTGCTTGAACCGGCTGAGATTCGAACCCTCTATGGCCAGCTTTAGTGTGGACAGGCAGTGTTCAGATTTTAGTATATTCCATAGTGTTGCCAGTCTAGCACTGTGAGCCAACAGGAGATGAGAACAGAGCAATGATCTAATGATAGATCTTTTGGCAAGCAAAATCCATTCACGTATATGCATTTCAGCTGTATATTTATTGTTTTTTTTTTTTGGAGTTCAGCTTTAAAAATTTGGCTTCTGAAAGCATCATGTGTAGCTTTATTATGCATTTTTACAAGTTTCAGAACATTTCCTAAGCAGTTAAGTGATGTGAGTTGTAAATAGCCATAGGGTCCCAGCATGCAATTAAACTCCCTGTAGTACATTTATCAAATGCATCACAAGTGCATGAGTGTGTGGTTTGAATCATTGTACAGTACAGTATGCGTTTTTACCATAGTTTCCAGATCACAAGCACTGATGGAAACACAGCGGGGTAGGTCCTGCCCTTGCGGTCTGTGACACAAAAGGGCTTTTTTCTTTTTACAAAAACTGCAGCACAGATTGAGTTGTTTTCTGTGGCAACCTGCCTTTTTAAAATCTTTTCTATGAAGCAGGGAATCTGGTTGCTACTGGGAATTTCCTCACTTTTTTTCAGTGTTCTGTGCTTCATATTTTGTGAATCAGCCCAGATATATTGAACTGGATATTGGAGTCATGCTCCGCTTCCTAGCTATTAGGAAAATGACTAGTGCACTGCACAGTATCTACAGTACTAGTGCACTACAGACTTGTTGTTGTTATTCCTGTTAACCATGGCACTTTTATTTGATATGCACTCTCAGGAGCTGAAAGACAGCAAGTGAGGCCAGGCAGCTGTTGGATTCCACTTAAGGCTCGGTTCAAGCCTAAAATGGCCGCAGATCACACAGGAACGCTGTCTGTCCCTGTTCTCCATTTCAGGAAAGAACCAGGCCCAAATCTTTGCCTGAATTCGGCCCTGAAACTGAGCCAAAGATGCACAGCCATAGCCGCCCTGGCAGTATATGAACCGACTCCATAGAGAGCGGTCACATTCTCCTGTCATGCAAATTGGATGTGGTGACAACACGCATCCAATTCACATAGGTGTGAACCCAGCCTAAAGGGATTGTAAAGGCAGAATTTTTTTATCTTAATTCTATGCATTAAGATAAAAAAAAAAAACCTTCTGTGTGCAGCAGCCCCCCTAATACTTACCTGTATGTCATGTCCATCTAGATCCAGTGATGTTGCAGGAGTGTCTTGGCTGCCCGGGACTCCCCTCCTCATTGGCTGAGAAAGCAGTGTGGCATCATTGGCTCCTGCTGGTGTCAATATCAGGCAGCCAATGAGGAGAGGAAGAGGGCAGGCCACGGCTCAGTTTCTGAATGAACAGAGGGAGCTGTGGCTTGGCTTGGGTGCCCCCATAGCAAGCTGCTTGATGTGGGGGCACTCAATGGGGGGAAGAGGCCAGAAGCACCGAAGAGGGACCCGAGAAGAGGAGGATCCTGGCTGCCCTGTGCAAAACTACTAAACAGGGCAGGTAAGTATAACTAACATGTTTGTTATTTTTAACTAAAAAGAAAATGAGACTTTAGTACCACGTTAAGCTGAGAAATCAGGCTCTGGCAAAGCAAGTAATGCTAAGTAAGGGGGTGAATATAAATGGCCATTAAGCATGTATAATTATAATAGTTTATCTGAAAATATACAGATTTTTGCAAAAGCCCAGTTGTGACTGGTTCTTTTTAAAGCAAATCTGTGGACATTTAAATATTTACATTAACAACCAGGAATAAAGATCCTTTTAAAACAAGCACTTGTTAACCTCTATGGCTGCAGGCATTTCGGAGCAATTCATCCTCCAATTTCACAACAGAAGTGCTATAAATTGCAGCTTAGCCTCCGCTAGCAGACTTGGCAGCCTGTCATCCGTCCAGTGTAAACAAACAGCAGCTGTAAGCTGTTCAGAAACATAGCTGACTTCTGAGTCTCTGTTGTCATCTTTGGGGATGAATTTCTCCAAAGTGCATGGCCCTACAGGGGTCATTAAGGGCTTGTTTTTAAGGTAATTTACTGTTTTTAAAGACTAGTTATTTTACTTGTCTTGCAGTCGGAGTACATAGCAAGTACAGAAAATAATTTATTTTACATTTTTTATGTTCTTGATTTAAAATGTAAGAAGTTACTTTGTGCTAGCAGCACACTGGAGACCCAGACCACTGGCAAAGTTTGGGTCACCATCGGTCTAAAACACTGTCGGTACATTGATGAATAAAGCTCATGCTCCCTGGGCAGCATTGTTGATTACAGCAGAGTAGTGTGCAGTGGGTGTGTTGGACTGCTGGAGTCCCAGATAGCTGTGCTCTTCAAAAGAACAGCAGTCTAGCTCTCCAGCATGCTTGCCCGTACATTCGTTTCCTACTGATTAACGTAAAAAACTTGAGTAATATGTAAATGTTTTTTTTGTCCATGGCCTGGCCTCAGGTTTCAAAACATCAAGATGATCGCAAGTAATGCGACAACTTGGTGAACATTAGAATTTGTAAGGATTGACGAAGGTGCTTTAAACTATCACAGTGGAAAATTGCTGTGTGAATTGGTCATCAGTTGTTGAATGGAACTGAACATTTAATGCACTTGCAATGCATTGACCCTTCTTCCAAGTTGGGATTGAAATGCAAAAGGTCTTGGTGGTCCTGGGAACCAACTACCTACCAGCCCATTGCTTTTGCTAAGACACCTGCCTGTAATTGGGCTTGCGCAGGCATGTATATGTGCAGTACATTCTGTTGTTGAGGCCAAGTTTCTGCATGAAGGAGTCGATGGTATGTGTGCCTACATGTGATTTTGAGAATCATTCACTATTTCTGTGGCGTACACCATCCCAACTGCATTCTTCTGTGCCCTTGAGATGTAAGATAACTTCTTCCCATCGTTTGATCTTTTTAAATTGATGAACCTGAAGGAAAGAAAGATGGCTTTTCTCCACTATATCAAATAAAATGTTTCCTAGGCTGTAGCAGACATTTGACGGATGGAAATTGGTTATTATGGGAAGCCTAAATATGCACCTGTTATGCCATTTATTGTGCGGTTAGGTTTTTTGTGCCCATTGCTGAGTTTCCAATCACATTCCTAATGCAGAGAAAAGAACTGAAGGAATGGTAGGAAATTATTTCCTGACCAAAAATGTCTGGTAAAACGATTTATATTTAGGTACTAGGGCTTAACTTTAAGCCCCTGTACACACGGTCGGAGATTTTGCCAACCAAATCCGTCGGATTTTGCCCGTCGGATTTAGTCCGACCGATTGTGTCCGAAACTGTTGCATACACACGGTCGGGCCAAGTTGGCGAAAAATCCCATCTTTCAGAACGTGCTGACGTAATTTCGTTACGATGGGACTACATTCAGGCTAGTAGCCAATAGCTTTGATGTAGGAATTTGATCTGAGCATGCGTGGCACTTGGTCTGATCAAAATGCTCTACACATGATCGGATTAGGTCTGTCCGGCCCAGTTGGTTGGGAAATATTTCCAACATGTTGGAAAATTGGGTCGGACGGAGATTCGGACGGAGATTTGGGCGGAATCAGTCCGATGCATACCACACACAGTCGGATAAGACTCATTCCGACAGATTCTCCGACCGTGTGTACAAGGGTTGAGGCTAAGACCCATCCTCTGCCATTTCCCAATCCAGTGAGACTACCCTTTTGTCCACTGAGGCATTCTCGTTGGACGGAGGGATGGTGGATGGGATGATTTAGTACTAAGGTCAGTCTGTGGTAGCAAAGCGAAACTAGTTTAAAGTCCAATTAAATAGCTTAAAAGATGGGAGTCGACAAAAAAAAATAAAAAAAAATCATACTTACCTATATGGCTGCAGAACTGATCCCATCTGCATCTGTCCCCTGCCGCCTCTAAAGCCTGGTACACACTTAAACCCCTTTCACACTGGGGCCACCCGTGTGTGGTAAAGAACCGCTCATTTTAGCAGCACTTTACCACTGTTTGCTTTTCGGCCGCTAACGGGGAGCTTTTAACCCCAGGGGTTAAAAACTACAGTTTTGTGGCACTTCCGAAGCGCTGCCTATTTATTGCAGTGAGCAGGGGCATTTTGCGAGCGCTGCATACAGCTCTCCCAAACCGCCCTGAAGGTGTTGCTTGCAGGACTTTTTCTAACATCCTGCAAGCGCACCGCCTGTGTGTGAAACCACCCATTGCAATGAATGGGAAGCAGTTTTCAGGCACTTTACAGGTGCTATTTTTAGCGATAAATTGCCTGAAAACTGCCTCAGTGTGAAAGGGGTATTAATTAATTAATTTTTTTCCATACAACTCTGCTCCGGTCAAAGCCACTGTACTAACCATCCGACAGCGATCCCCCCCACAGAGCGGTTGTGTTCTGATGGGGGCGGCCTCCCCCTCCCTGCCAGAACACTATGATCAGCGCTCTCTGCCATTGGCAGTGAGCGCTGATCTAGAGTCGGTCAGCTGTTGGTTTTCCAGCATGTTCGTTCGACAGAAGCTGGCCAGACCGACATGCACATGGGCTGAATGTCTGTCTGACTTTTTTCTTGAACCTGCAAATGTCTTCCAACATTCGGCCCATGTATACTCGGCTTAAGATTGAGAATTAATCGATCAAACACCATTGATCGCTCTGCTCTCGGTCTTCAGCCTGCAGAGAGCTGGTGACAGTCACTCGCTCTCTGCCCTGCCCCGCCCCTCCAGCACTCACTAGAGCAATGGGCTGTGGAGGCGGCGGGAGCAGCTGGCTCAGATTTTCAGTGGCTTACTGATTGGCTGAGCTAGCTGCCGGTCCAGGGTTCTGGACGGATACCAACCATAAGGTTGGGATGTTTTCAGAGCCTTGACTGGCTCTGGGATGTCAGCTGACAGCTGGCTTTAGCCTGCTGTCGGTTAAAAATGGGTCACAGGACTGCAAAGCTAACCGCAGTCCTGTGACTCACTGGAGAAGTATAGCCAAAAAAGCTTTAGCCATACTTCTGTAAATTAGATAATGCATTTCAGGTTTATCAAAACAAAAGAAGTGCAAAGTTCTAAAGTTTGTTTAATTTAGAAAGCAGCCACAGCCTTAGTAGAAAAGCCTGTCCTCTGCCAAAAATGCATAGAACATCTCTTGCTCTCTGTGTGGGGGCAGTGGCCTCTTTGCAGAGGTCCAATACACCCCCCTGCTATGTCAGACCTATAGCGCTGCAGTCGGCAAAGCTCATACCCCATGCTGATTGGAGAGATCTAGCTCTGAGCAGGGGGCATTTCAGACCTCTGAAGAGAGACCATTGCCCCCCTGCAGAGAGCAAGCTTTCTTCTCTGCAGAATATATTAAGCTGATTTAAACTGCAAGTTCAGTTGGGCTTAGCCCTGGTTCACATTGCAGCAATTTGGCATGAGATTTGACATGTCAAATCCTATGCCAAATCGGCGGCTATTGCCGGCAATGGCACTGTCCGAATCGTTGCGGCACCGTGCCGATTCCCAAAAGTAGTTTCTGTACTATTTTGGTGACTTTGGGGTGTGATTTTGAAAGACATCAGTGCAGAACCCTGCACAGATGTCTCAGAATCCACCCCCCGAAGTCGGGACTGACATGCCAGTTCAGCTGAACTCGCACGATTTCATTCCCGCTGTCAGTGTGAACCTAGGCTTAAAGAGCTTTTTCTGACTTGATGCCTTTGGTGGTGTCTGTCCCTAGACATGCTCTTAAAAGTTGCTAGATATGCTTATAAATGACTGAGATGTTCAATTCAAAGTGGAACTGTGAGGGTAGAATTATAGGAGCTGCTATTTAGGTTATTTGTCAGGTTGTAAAGCCCATATTTTTCATATTTTTGTCTTTACAGGTTAGCCTTTGAGGCATTGTAAAGGGAAGTTTTTATTTTTTTTAAAATAACAAACATGTTATACTTACCTCCACTGTGCAGATCGTTTTGCACAGAGTGGCCCCCATCCTGGTCTTCTGGGGTCCCTCGGTGGCTGTCTTGGCTTCCCCCCTCAAGTACTTCTCACGTTCATTCGAGCTCCCTCGCATGGTGAGAAGCACTTTTACCTTTACAACCCCTTTAAAGCCTGCTCGGGATATCTTAAATTTCAAAATTCTTAGAGAGTCAAGGAATCCCCATGTATGTGGTAACAACAGACGAACAAACTGCATTGGCTGCGGAAATTGCAGTGGTATGCAAGAGTTTAGGGCAGAGTCAAATGTAGCTGACACAAATGTACATACTTCCACTAATGCTAGTAATGCAAACACTTTGGTAATAGTAACATTAGAGATTGGAACAAGATTCTATATTTTTAAATAAACACTGGCCCTCATTTCTCTGGTGTCTGTCAAGAATATAATGCGACCCTAACATGTTAAAAAAAATAGTTAAAACATAGCCTAGAAGACAGGACCCTCCTCTGGCGTCATTATTATTATACAGGTTTTTTATAACGCCAACAGTTTGTGCAGCACTTTACAACATGAGGGCAGACATTACAGGTACATTACAATTTGGTACAAGAGGAATCAGAGGGCCCTACTCGTTAAAGCTTACAATCTAAAAAGGAAGGATCAATTGATACAAAAGGTAATAGCTGTGGAGGGATGAGCTGATGAATGAAGTAAAAACAGTGTTACTTAGAAGCAGGATAGGCTTCTTTGAAGAGAAGGGTTTTCAGGGATCGCCTAAAGATGGATAGATTGTCGGACAGGTTGGGGTAGGGAGTTCCAAAGGATGGGAGAAGCTCTGGAGAAATCCTGGAATCGAGCATGGGAGGAGGTGACAAGGGAGCTAGAGAGCAGGAGGTCTTGGGATGACCGAAAAGAGAGCGGCTTGGTTGGTATTTTGGGACTAGGTTAGTGATGTAACTAGGTCGTGTATCTCCTTCCTCCCCTCCATTTCAGCACTGAAGCCTTCAAGACTATTTTTCATTTAGTGCTTCTGGATGTATGCAATGCTTTTTTTTTTTTTTTTTAAACCACACCATGCTTCAACCCATATGTCGTTTTGGGACACATGCATGTGATATACGGGTCAAAGGATAGAACCATGGCATGCAATGGGGAACACAGGCACCTGATGCACCTGGAAATGTTGAATGTCTTACAGGCTGAAGCACTGGAAAGAGGAGGTAGATGGGAACGGGCAGAGAAGGGAGGAAAAATGCTCTTCTATGGCAAAGATCTTATGTATAGAATATTTTTTACCATGATTAGGTCACTTTAAGTGTTGCCCCCTTAATAACCAATAGACAATTCTTCTCTTTTTCCAATAACAACATTCTAGTTCATGTTTGAGCCTAGTGACTCGAAGCAAAAATAGTTCCTATTTTGGACCATATGATCAGCGAAACCCCTTGCTTGAAGGATCTGAAGCATTTTATAATAACAGCTAATGTTTGCAATGGAATTACAGCCTAAAAAAAAATGAGCATGGTTAAAATTACAGGTATGTAACAAGTCCTTTCAGTACAGCAATGCATTATCATGTATTTCTTTTTTGTTCATTGAAGGACACCGGAAGTCTTTTACTTTTTTTGAGTCATACTTCCTCACACAGGAGGATTGGACAATGGCTAGCAAAACAAATTGCCCCTGCTACAACCAGCATGCCTCAGTTTTTTTGTTGGTGTACTTGGAGGATGGAATCTGTTCTTCACCTCTGCTGGAAAAGTCTAACCAACTTATTTTTTTTCTATTTTTCTCTTCAATGAAGATTCTTCTCTACATCACTGCTATAAATCGTCTATACAGTTGCAGTTGCCGCCATGGCCTGCTCTTAGCCTGCCCTATTAAAGTGCTATGACCACACCGTGCAGAATGGGATGTTGTGGGTTGAGTCTGGATGTGACCTTTGGAAACTGGGTTCCATGAAAAGCGCCTTCCAAACCCCACTCTGGTGACAAGTTTGTATCGGGTCCAGAGCCATTGGCATTGTCTCTGCACTTGCCCTCTCTGTGTAGACTTGCTCTGTGAGTAGGTTGATCAGGCTGAGTACTGGGAGTTAACCCACTTTTGGAATGGTGGGCGCCTTGTAAAATCTCTGTGTTTCATGGTTACCAACCTCAGAAGGGGTTATGTTGCAGGGACTGAGCTTCGTGTTCTGCTGGGTGCAGTTTTGCACAAACACCCTCTTTTTCGCTACTCAAGAAAGCATTTCCCAGCTGCTGCTTCAGGATTGCAAAGATCCATGTGGCCATATGGCCCTTGTGTTTCGTGAGTACCTGAGATCTTGCCTTGAGGGAACATTCCAGCTGCAATGGGGGAACCCAGCTCATCCTGCATATGTTTGTTCTGTGCCCTCCAAATGTACTGACATCTGAAACTCTGTTACTCTATGATTATAAAGTCTACATTATCATTGTAGTCCTCTTTTAGCTTCACCAGGTGAGAGCAAGTCCCCTGCCTTGTCACTGGGGGTCTCTTCTGCAGACAAGAGAGAATTTGTAGTCAAAGTTCTTGTCACCCAGTTTTTGGGTTTTAATCCCAGAGGCTCTAAGCCTACTCCTGCACCTTCCCTCTCAGGTTCTATAGATGATCTACTCATGTTCTTGGAGACGTTGGTTGCAGTGACTTTTTCTGATTTTGAGTCACCCCAGTCACTACATGATTATCTTTGATGCGTCAGTCTTCTGCATTTACTCCAGAATTAAAAAGACCTTTTCTGCGTATATTGATGCATTGCATTCTACCCTGCATCTGGTGGATCACCCTAATGTCTTCAGTCTTGGGTCTTTCAGAGCTCCTGCAGCTGCAAAGACCTTTCCATTGCACCTGCTCTTCAAGCTATTTTATATGGGGTTTGGAAACACCCCAACATGCCCGTGACTCCTCCAAACATTTACAAGATTCATTCCGATTTGGAATGGATTTTGTCCCAGTGGTCTACATCCACTGTGGTTCATCCATAACTCGCCTTATCAGGGCTTTTCCTTTCCCCTATTCTGTCAGTAACAGAGTGATTGATTGTAAAGTGTTTTTTTTTTTATTTATAACAAACATATAATACCTACCCTCTCTGTGCAAAGGTTTTGCATAGAGCGGCCCCAAACCTCCTCTTCTAAGGTTTCTCGCTGGCACTGTCTGCTCCTCCTGTTCTTCATCTGCCCCCATATCAAAGAGCTTGCTATGGGGACAGACGTGCGGGCTCAATCCCAAGCTGGGCTGTGTGCATCTATTGACACACACACAGAGTGGCTAGGCCCTGGCCCCCACTCCCCCCAGATAGGATCTGATTGACATCAGCAGGAGCTAATCACTCCCTTGTTGCTTCCATGTCCTGTGAAGAGAGAGAGAGCAGAACTACTGCTCCCGAGCACAGCTTTGGACTGAGATTGGGCTCAGATAAGTATTTTTTTTTATTTATTTTTTTTACCTTCATGCAGAAAATTCATTTAAGGTTGAAAAACCCCTAATTCTTTACAGTCACTTTAATTTGTCAAATCATGATGAATCTGTCAAGATGCCTCAAAAAGAAGCTCTCCTTCTGCAGCAGTGGATCCCTTTTTAATAGAGCGTGTGGAGCAGATGTCAGGATCCTAATGCTTCAAATGTGATGGCCTGCTGGAAGCAACAGGGCTTGTCTCCTGTATGAGTATTATGTCAATACACATGCACAGAGCAAACTGATTAAAGCTGAAATTTGGACACTGAATCCAAAGGTTGCCTGATCTGCTTGGTTTTCGAGGGGCTACATCTTTCAAACCAGCCTTGGACATTATCTTCAAGGATTTTACTGGAGATGAGAGCACTCATCTACCTAAGCTTTAGAAGATTAGGGGCAGGTCAGATAATCTCCTCCTTTTCTCTCCTCTACTCCTGGAGTAGGTATGCCTAGGCATCTCAACTTCAGTCCACTTGTAAAGTCTGGGGTTAAAAGCCTGATAAACCCACAGAGAAGCCTTCATGAGCATGAAGGTGTGTCCCTAGAGTCCTAGTGTAGTGATGCTTTTGTTGATCCTTGTGGACTCCTGGGTAGTTTATCCTTTAGGCAATTAGGTGCACAATTTATTATATCAATATTATCTTCAGCTCCTCACCTTCTACCTCACCACACAAATTAACAGACCTACCTCGGCCCCTTTTGGGGTTCCTAAAATAGTCATTGTTCCAGCTCTTGTGTCAGTTTGGTGTCAGAAGCTTTATCACAGCCTGGTTACTGTTCTCTCTCTCTCTCATATAAAATGTCTACCTTTTGGGACCAGTTTGTCCAAAGATTTGTGTGGTATTTATCCACTCTATTCTTTTCTCTCCCCAGAGGGAATCTCTGAACTTTATGGGCAGCTAGGACACATGCCTACAGATCACCATCCTTCCAGTGCTCACTGTTCAGTCTTGCCACTGGTTTCTACGTTTTCTCCATGGTGCTTGCCTCAGTGTTTGCCGTAGTGCCTTCTTATGGCATTCCCATTATGGGAAACTTGTGTGCTAGAATGAAAGAAAAAAAAAACACTGTTGCGTGAGTGAGAAGCTCAAAGAAATCCCTGGTGCTACTTTCTGATAACTGAATTGTGCGCTCAGTAAGCAATCATGTGTCTGGATTAAGAATGAGTGGTACCTGTGGGTAATGATGAAGGAGATGACAGTAACCAGCAATGGTTCCCAAAACTCCCTGTGTCCCTCAAAGGACTCCAAAAAAGATTTTACGGTGAGTACAAAAATCCTTTCAGAACCTACATTTAAACACACAAGATTTGGAATCTCTAGGAAATTTACGTTATGTTTCATATATAATGATTTGAACAGTGAAATCCTCAACTGTTCAAATAATATTTTATTTTCAAGATCAATTTATGTATGTATGTATGTATATTCAAAACTGCATAGCTATACAAATATTGAAAGAATTTTCATAGCCAAAACATCTTACTCATCTATGAAATGGTAAGGGTGGAAAATGGAGGACTGCATTACCATTTGTAGGGAAATGCTACAGTTCACCAAATCCTGTGGGCCATTATACCCCACCTGGACCTGGATTTATTTTACTCTTTTCAGTGCCCTGAAAAAGTATTCATACCCCATGAAATTTTCCACAATTTGTCATGTTACAACCAGAAACTTGAATGTATTTTATTGGGATTTTATGTGATAGACCAACACAAAGTGGCCCATAATTGTGAAGTGGAAGGAAAATTATAAATGGTTTTCAACATTTTTTACAAATAAATGTCTGAAAAGTGCAGAGTGCATTTGTATTCAGCCCCCTTTACTCTGATACCCCTAATTAAAAGCTAGTGGAATCAATTGCCTTCAAACGTCGCCTAATTAGTAAATGGAGTCCACCTGTGTGTAATTTAATCTCAGTATAAATACAGTTGTTCTGTGAAGCCCTCAGAGGATTGCTAGAGAACCTTAGTGAACAAACCGCATCCTGAAGGCCAAGGAACACACCATACAGGTCAGGGATAAAGTTGTGGAGAAGTTTAAAGCAGGGTTAGATTATAAAACAATATCCCAAGCTTTGAACATCTCATGGAGCACTGCTCAATCCATCCTCCGAAAATGGAAAGCGTATGACACAACTGCAAACCTACCAAGACATGGCCATCCACCTGAACTGACAGGCCGGGCAAGGAGAGCATTAATCAGTGAAGCAGCCAAGAGGTCCATTGTAACTCTGGAGGAGCTGCAGAGATCCACAGCTCAGGTGGGAGAATCTGTCCACAGGACAACTGTGCACTCCACAGATCTGGCCTTTATGGAAGAGGGGCAAGAATAAAGCCATAAGAAGTCCCATTTTCAGTTTGCAAGAAGCCATGTGGGGGACACAGCAAACATGTGGAAGAAGGTGCTCTGGTCAGATGAGACCAAAATTGAACTTTTGGCCTAAAAGAAAAACGCTGTGTATGGCAGGAAAACTAACACTGCACATCACCTTGAACAAACCATCCCTATCGTGAAACGTGGTGGCAGCATCATGTTGTGTTATGCTTTTCTTCAGCATGGACAGGGAAGCTGGTCAGCGTTGATGGGAAGATGGATGGTGCCAAATACAGGGCAATCTTAGAAGAAAACCTGTTAGCCCTTGTACACATGGTTGGAGATTCCGACAGAATGTGTCCAATCGGACTGTTTTGTCGGATATTCCGACTGTGTGTAGTCTCCATCGGACTGTTTCCATCGGAGAATCCGACGGACCAAGTTTTCCAACTTGATGGTAAACTTTTCCGACAAAATGCTCCGATCGGACATACTCCGATCATGTGTAGAGAATTCCGATCGGACAAAGTGCCACGCATGCTCAGATCAAATTCCTACACCAAAGCTATTGGCTACTAGCGTGAACGTAGTCCCGTCGTAACGAAATAACGTAATCACGTCGGATTTTCCGACAACTTTGTCCGACCGCGTGTATGCAACAGTTTTGGACAAAATCCGACGGATTTGGTTGTCGGAATCTCCGACCGTGTGTACAAGGGCTTGAGACTGGGGCGGAGGTTCACCTTCCAGCAGGACAACAACCCTAAGCATACAGAGCTACAATGAAATGGTTTAGATCAGGGATATGTAATTAGCAGACCTCCAGCTCTTGCAGAATTACAAGTCCCATGAGGCATAGCAAGACAACCACAAGCATGACACCCAGAGGCATCATGGGACTTGTAGTTTTGCAACAGCTGGAGGTCCGCTAAATGCATATCCCTTGTTTAGATCAAAGCATATTCATGTACTAGAATAGCCCAGTCAAAATCCAATTGAAAATCTGTGGCAAGACTTGAAAATTGCTGTTCACAGACGCTTTCCATACAATCTGATAGAGCTTGAGCTATTTTGCAAAGAAGAATGTGCAAAAATTTAATTCTGTAGATGTGCAAAGCTGGTAGAGACATCCCCAAAAAGATTTGCAGCTGTAATTCCAGCGAAAGGTGGTTCTACAAAGTATTGGCTGAATACAAATGCACACCACACTTTTCAGATATTTATTTGTAAAAAAAAAAATTGGAAATAATTTTCCTTCCACTTCACAATTCTGTGCCATGTTGTGTTGGTCTATCACATAAAATCCAAATAAAATACATTTACATTTTTGGTTGTAACATGACAAAATGTGGAAGATTTCAAGGGGTATGAATACTTTTTCAATGCACTGTAAATGGTGATGGTCTCCTAATCTGACCGATGTCTGTGAGGATCTCCTTTTTATTGGAAACTTGCAAGCACCAGTATCGGGAGAATTAGTGATTGGATAGCTGCTGGCAGATGTCCGCATATGCCTTCCCAAATGTTCATTCTGGAGACGCTAGCTGAAACACATGCATGCATGGATCACTTCGCTCAAATGATTATTGCCACCTATATGCCAAACTACTTTTCATTCTGACCTACACGTAGATTGAATAGTAGATACTTCTGTGCAGCTGCCTTCAATTTACTTTCAGAGCACCATAGGGGCCCTGAAAACTGAAACCTCAATTATGTAAATAGCAACTTCATCTAGGAATTCAGTGGTTGACCTCACCATTGTAAGTAAGCAAGGCTGCCCCTCTCACTAATGGGTCGGTATGGAAGCATAAGATATGCCTGAGGCTCTTCTAGGGTACTGTTGTGCGAGGTACTGATATAGCCCTCTGCGTTTAGAGGGTTTTGGGGAAATCTGTTCTATCCAAGTGTCATTTACTAGTAGCATTAGCACAGGCTTACTTTGAAGCTGAACCACAGTCAGATATAAAATATACACATAAATGCAGCTATTTCTTCATTAATAGATAATTTAGTGTATTTTTGTAATGCAGATAGTTTAAGGCCCCTTTCACTGTGGCTGTGATTCGCTTGCTCAGTGGGGACTCTGCTCATGCAGAGAGGACACAGACCTCTCTCCTCTATGGACTGCCTGTCCATTAGCACCTGCATGCCATCTGATCCGCTGGAGGGAAGGGGAACGGATCCCCGTCTGTCTCTTTTCGTCGGATCGGTTTGGATGTTGGCAATTGTAAACAAACACGTCTGTTTACACCCTCCATAGAGAAGAATGGAGGTTCCGATCGGTGGACCCGATCGGGACATCTGTGTGAAAAGGGCCTAAGTACTTTGTCTCAGCCTCTTACAATCCCTATGCAGCAACATGCAGACTGGTTAAGGGAGGGACAGCACTGGGAGCCAATCAGGTGTGCTGCATGGAAATGCACTGACCAGGGACTTTCTGATGGGAGTAAAGAGACTGGGCATGCATATATACTGCTGCTTCCTAACTATCCAATCAGCAGTCAGAGAGGGTGGAGAGATGACACCACTTGTAGCATACGTGGTGCCAACCTCCTAGCTATGCTGTGTGTTAAGGCTAATGGAAATTGCAACAATGCAAGTAATTTGGTAGGTAAAACAACTATGTTTATTTAGATGTGTGCCTGAAGTATAGTTTTAAGGCTGGGTTGTCCATGCCAGCCAAAATGATTCTAATTTCATGCTTTCATACATCACTAAAAAAATGAAAGGGTGAACTGTTTGATAATGAATATAGCGATTAAGGCAATTCTTCCCATTTTACACTTTGAGAATAGTAGACTGTGTTTGCAGTTCCCTTTTTGCAAAATAAAAATAAAAATCATACTTTCAACATCCTTCAAGTTCTAGTACAAGCATAATAAGAACGGATAATGAAAATGATTTGCAAAGTTGATTAACTGTCCTAATTTATTGCTTCCAGTTTTTCAGGAAGTTGGTGCTGGTCCTATAAGTTTTACCTTTACCTTCAACACAGATTGTCTTAGTTACTGGTGTTTCTCCAGTTCTGTTAGGTGTGTAAATATTTCTGGAAGAATAAAAAAGATCATTTTGATGATGTAAAAAAATACCACTACTGCACTGATGTGAGAGGAGTGTCCAAACTGGACTTTTCTTGGTCAGAATTTGGTGAAAACACCCGGGGTATTGTTGTAATAATAAATTGCATTCTCTGTGTCTTGTTCCTACAGTTTTTACTGCACAAATGCAATGAATGGCTACATGTGATCGTTAGCATGTTATGAATGTGTTTATTTAATTGCTCATTTTAAACTGTCAATAAAAGAAGACAAGTTTAATCCATTGTGTCTCTATGATATCTGTATTACTCCCATATTATGATAAACCATATGATCTCTATGCCCTGGCGATGTTCAAAGATCAGTAGTTCTTGGAAGGTGCCTAAAATATAGAGATGCCTGACTTATGACACAGGATCAAAAATGAAGCAAAATTTTGTTTTAAAGTGATTTGTTTTTTTTCCTATAAAAATAATAAACATATTTTCTTTTTCATACATCATTGGACACAAAGTTAGGCTACTGTTCATTACCTACTGGGTTATAGACAAAGTCTTAGACAGGAAGTGATCCTCTATATAACCCCTCCCATACAGGAAGTACATCCGTTTTTTTTTACCAGTGTCTGCAAGGTGGATGGGCACGTTTGTTTGAACTCTCTGAGCTCCAGGTCTCTAGTCCCACAAATAGTTCTTAAATGAATCAAGGGATTGACCGATCGGATCCATTTGACACAGGCTCTATATGCTTAGATAAATGGTACCTGTGATGGAACCAATCCCACACTCGGATTGAGTGTTTCCGTCTATATATCGCTTCCTAAGTCCTGGAACACAAGTCCAATGGATCTGGCTATAGCAACCCCCAAGAACTAGACGACACCAGTCTTGGAGGACATCAGGAATGACCTTTTATTTGAGATCTCACACAAAATATATACAGCCAGGTGACTAAAACCTAACCTAATTAGCATGAGCTAATTATCTAAATCAACACTCAGACTAGTTGACTGAGGGATAAGACTTTGTTTGAACTCTCTGAGCTCCAGGTCTCTAGTCCCACAAATGGTTCTTAAATGAATCAAGGGATTGACCGATCGGATCCATTTGACATAGACTCTATATTCTTAGATAAATGGTACCCAAGCCTCGCAACGAAAAGACAAGATCCTGCAAGGTTTTGCTTGTAATGCGACCTCCGGTCTACTGCACATGTGTCAAAGATGAGGCCCGCAGGCCATTTCATGTGGCCCTCACATCCTTGGCTTTTTATCTGTTCCACTACCTCCGGCTCTGGCCCTCTGCTTCTGGGTTTACAAGGACAGTTTTCCTCTCTGAGGCTCTCACAGATACCTGCCTGCCCTGCACTCACTGGGACAAGGGAGATTCAGGTGCAATGTGGGATGGGGCATCACGTGGTAAGCTGCATTGGGATCTCCATCTATGACTGGGTGCCAACCAATGATCTACCTGCATGTGAGTGAGGCGGAGCTGCCTACACTGTCAGGAGGTACTAGAGCCAGGTCTGGTCGGTGAGATGTGAGTAAGCTTTTGGAAGGGAGAGAGATGTTTGCAGAGGTGGAGGAGGGGGGAGAGTGGTGCAGAGGTGGGCGCCAAGAAGGGGTGGAAGTGAGATGTAGGCAGCCTCCTCAATCCTACACTGTGTACACAGTGCAGTCCTGAACTCTGCACTCTGTGCATAGGGCACCCCTTAATGCTGCACTTTTTACATAGCGCAACCCTTTGCACATAACACACTCTTGGTATTTATCGCCGCTGTTAATACAATTTGACCACACCCACCAGAAGAAAGCCCTGGATAAATGTATACAGTCTTACAGATACAACCAGCCCTTTGAGGGCAACCATAATGCTGTTGTGGCCCATGATGAAATTGAGTTTAATATCCCTGCTCTAGTGCATGACCAGCCTAAGGCTGGTGTTAAAGCTCAAACATTCTTAAAATTAAACTTTTAAAAAGAAACCTGTAGTGTATGGCCAGCCTGTACCCAAATTACATTTTTAGCATTTTTTCCCCACAAATACCGATTTAAAAAAAAAAAAAATATATATATATATATTTTTTTTATTATTATAAAATTTTAAAACAGGCAATTTTCCTCCTTCATTAATGTACACTGATGAGTCTGCACTCATTGGCTGACAGCTGATCACATGGTAAGGGGCCGGGATCGGTGATCCCCTGAGTCTCAGTGATCGCAGGGAGCATGCACAGGGGAGGCTGTCATATAACGGCCTCCCAGAAATTCAGGTCCGCGCTGTAGCCGCCATTCGGCTATAGTGCGGACGCCAACAGTTTTTCAGCTTAATGCATTCTATGCTGCAGCAGCTCCCCAGAGCCTACCTTTAACTTACCTGAACCCAATCGTTCCAGCATTGAGGATGAGTAGAGCAGCTCCAGCCGCTGTCTTGGGTCCTCATTGGATAGACTGATGGCAGCGAGAGCCATTGGCTCCCGATGCTGTCAATCAAATCCAGTGACATGGGGGACAGGGCTGAGTCCTGCTGGCTGTGTCAATGGAGCATGCCTGCCTGGAATGCGGCTCTCCGTGGGGGCACTCATAAAGTGAAGGTTCTGGAGTGGCCATCTCAGTCTCCTGACCTCAATATCATCGAGCCCCTCTTGGGAGAACTCAAACATGCAGTTCATGCAAGACAGCCCAAGAATTTACAGGAACTGGAGGCTTTTTGCCAAGAGTAATGGGCAGCTTTACCATCTGAGAAGATAAAGAGCCTCATCCACAAATACCACAAAAGACTTCAAGCTGTCATTGATGTTAAAGAGGGCAATACACGATATTAAGAACTGTAAACTATTGATCAGGGTAATTTGGGTAGTTTCTGTTGCGATTATGATTTAAAAAGAGTAAACAAACACAGTTGACTGATAATAAATGGTTTCAGCCAAACACTAACCATGAGGGAAAGAAAAGTTTTTGTGTTATTCATATTCTCTCTCTCTCTCATACATATATATATATAATTTTTTTTTTTTGTTTAAACAAATCTTTACAATCACTTTAAGTCTTCCTGTCACAGTGCCACTGCCTGGCTGTATTGGAGGTATGGCCAGATAGAAACACAGTCTGCAGAACCGTGCCATTACACCCCCACGATCTGTTGGCCGTGGGTACAATACTTTACAGGTCTATTACAATAAAAAAAAAAAAAATTAATGCATATTTTTTACCTGCAAAAAAGTGCATTTATTTTATTTTTTTGGAAAGGTGAACTTATCCTTTACAGCTCAGTGAATTGAACACCAAGTGGACATCAATCCTCCATGGATACAGCCTATATGTGTCATGCTGCTCTGTAATGTAGTAATGTTGCAGCTACTCTACAAATGCATTGGGGTGCCACTAAAAATCAATGTACAGGCATCTATTGATTGACTGCCTGGGTGTGTCTAATAAGATTTGACATTCTCGAGAGTAAGGCCCCTTTCACACTGGGCGGATCAGTAATGATCCGCCCCATGATGATCCGCTCGCTCAGCGGGGATCGCTCCGTTGTCCCAGCTGAGCCAGCTGCGGACAGGGCGGTCCCCGCACACTGTGCAGGGACCACCCTGTCAGCTCTCCACTCTCCTCTATGGGGGATCGGATGAGCATGGACCGTCTGCCCGTGTTCATCCGATCCGCTCTGCAGACGGATAGAAAAATAGGATTTTCCTCCGTCTGCAGAATCGGACTGTTGCGGAGGCGGACAATAGCGGGTGTCTGCGGATGTTCATCCGCAGACACCCGCTGTCCCATAGGGATGCATGTATGTCCGTATTTCATCCGCAAAGGGATGGATGTAATACGGACATAATGTCCTCATGTGTGAAAGGGGCCTTAAAGTGCTGGTGGAGCTGATTGTTATTGTTCTCTCTTGAAGACTGGTGCAAAGGGTGTTTGCTCACTGCATAGGCATCATGTTTCTATGATAAAAGGAATAAAAATAAAAATAAAGCATTAAAAAGAAATAGTACTTCTCTGCACTATTCTACTGCTATCCAATGACTGCTCAAAACCAAAAATATAAATTATAAACCTATTTACTAGACACATGCATTGTGATAAGTGCCCATTTACATTTCTTAGGTGTGTTAATATGTGCTTTGTTAAAGCAGCCCATTCAAAATGAATGGCTGCCAGCGCACCTTAAAGTGGTGTTGCCACCAAAAAAAAAAAATTCTTTAAAAAAATAATTGGAAAAATTACTCACCTCTAAATACCTTTTTCTAGGGGGTCCCTCGTAGTCTGCCTTCTTCCTTGCCCGGGCTGGTGACATCACTTCCCCTCGCGCCGCACAGTCATCTGGGACCTGTCACGTGTCCCAGGTGACTGTGCGGCGTATCACGGCACCCTGCGCCACATGCGCAGTGGGTGCCCGGCTGTGAAGCCACAGCCGGGTGCCCACAGTACGAAAGACGGCACCGCGAGCGGAGCGAAGAACAAGGGGGGTTTCGTTCCCCCGCATCGCTGGACCCTGGGACAGGTAAGTGTCCAATTATTAAAAGTCAGCAGCTGCAGTATTTGTAGCTGCTGACTTTTTTTTTTTTTTTTTAGGGGCACCCCACTTTAACATGCTTAAGTCCCTGTACACATGGTCGGAAATTCCACCGGAAAAGGTCCGATTGGACCATGTTGTCGGATAATCCGACCATGTGTGGGCTACATTTGACTTTTTCAGTCGGAATGTCAACAAACGACCAACAAAGTTTTGGATATAAAATTTTCCGACAACATGATCCGATCAGACTTTGTCCGATTGTTTGTAGAGAATTCCGATCGGACAAAGTGCCACGCATCCTCAGATCAAATTAGAAGACCAAAGCTATTGGTTACTTGCCTGAACGTAGTCCCGTCGTAACAAACCAACGTCATCACGTTCCGAAAGATTGGATTTTCTGACAAATTTGTCCGACCGTGTGTATGCAACACCAGTTTCGGAAAAAATCAGACAGATTTTGTTGTCGGAATGTCCGACCGTATGTACAAAGGGCTAAGAGATGCACAAGGTCCTATTCACACTACATGTGAATTTTTTATTTTTTTTCCCACCTGATCAATGTCAGTCACTACAAGGACACATAGAAAATAATGGTTTTCTATATCCCCTGTTCACACGGCAAAACTCTGGTGTAATATGTGGGAAAAATGCAGACATACTGCATTTTAGCGCAGCATATTGGATGGCATTGCAGCACATCGCAATGTGCAGATGAATGAAGCAAAAATTTGTCATACTTCAGTAAAGTTTAAAACAAAACAAACAAAAAAATCAGTGTGATGTGATGAAGCATTGCACTGCACCTAACTGCCTGTCACAATGGATACCAGCCCTAATGCTAAAACCAAGCGTTTAACCACTTCAACCCCGGAAGGTTTTACCCCACTTCGTGACCAGGCCATTTTTTGCGATATGGCACTGCGTTACTTTCACTAACAATTACGAGGTCATGCGATGCTGTACCAAATTAAAATTGATGTCCTTTTTTTTCCCACAAATAGAGCTTTCTTTTGGTGGTTTTTGATCCCCTCTGCAGTTTTTATTTTTTTGCACTATAAACAAAAAAAAAGCGTCAATTTTGAAAAAAATATATTTTTTACTTTCTGCTATATATCCAATACAAACTATTTAAAAAATCGAATTTTTTCATGAATTTATTCCAATATGTATTCTGCTACATATTTTTGGTAAAAAAAAAAATCCCAATATGCATATATCGATTGGTTTGCGCAAAAGTTATACCGTCTACAAACTATGGCATATTTTTATGGCATTTTTATTTATTTATTTTTTATTAGTAATGGCGTTCAGCGATTTGTTACGGGACTGCAACATTGCTGCAGACACCTGACACTTTTGACACTTTTTTGGGGACCAGTGACATTATTACAGTGATTAGTGCTAAAAATGTTCGCTGTCACTGTACTAATGACGCTGGCAGGGAAGGGGGAAACACCAGGGGCAATCAAAGGGTTAAGTGGGTCCCTAGGGGGTGCTTTCTACCTGTGTGGAGGTTGCTCTGACTGGGTGAAGACAGAGATCCGTGTTCCTGCTTAGCAGGAACACAAGATCTCCATCTTCTCCCCTGTCAGAACGGCGATCTACCTTGCTTACATAAGCAGATCACGGTTCTGCCTCTCCCGGGAACAATCACTGGTGGCCGGCACACATCGGGTCCACTGGACCCGCTGATTGGTATCCCCTGTGTCCAATCAGCGTGCAATCGCCCCTAGTGTCTATTGCATGAAATGACATACAGGTACGTGATTTTGTGCAATAGAGCCAACCTGCCGCAGTAAATAGGCGGTCAGCAAGTGGTTAAGCATTTTTTCTTCCATATATTGTTGTGGGAGGCAGTGTGCTATAATGCAGGCAATTGCCTTAGTGTTTTGGGGTGCCATCAATGAATTTCACTTTAATGCAGAAATGTATGTTACATGTGTTACCACAAAGCAGAAGTGTGAATCCGGTCTATGGTAGCCAGTTCATTTTGAATACACAACCAACGCACAGCAACTGCACAAAATACTGTATATACCTGACTGTATTTTTAACACAGCACACAATTTATTGCATGTACTTTATGGTGCCCTGCAGCTCAAATGCATTACCAGCTACTGTAGTTGCATGATCCGATTCCATTTCTAATGAGTAGAGCTTTACTACACATTACTGCAATGTATAGGTCTGTAGGTGCCTCAATGGAGTTGCCTCTAGGCCCAGATTTATGGGCTCTAAATACCTCTAACAGACATACAAATGTGGAAGAAGCACAGCTGCCAGTGCATGGTGTCAGGTCAGGGGCTACACAGCTGGGGATACGTGGTGTCAGGTCAGGGTATACAAAAACGAGGGTACATAGTGTCAGGGTGTGCACTGATGAAGTTGCATGGTGTCAGGTCAGGGGGTACACAGCTGGGGATACATGGTGTTAGGTCAGGGAATAAGCAGCTGGGGTACATGGTGTTATGTCAGGGAATAAGCAGCTAGGGGTACATGGTGTTAGGTCAGGAGATACACAGATGAGGGTGTATGGTGTCAGTTCAGGGTGTACACAGATGAAGGGTGCATGGTATCAGGTTAGGGAGTACACAGATGAGGCTACATGGTGTCAGGTCAGGAAATACACAGATGAGGGTGCATGGTGTCAGGTCAGGGGGAACATCAGGGGGAACAGCAATTAGGGTGCATAGTGTCAGGTCAGGGGGAACACCGATGAGGGTGCATGGTATCAGGTAAGGGGGTACACAGATGAGGGTGCATGGTGTCAGGTCAGGGGATACACAAATGTGTATGTGCATGTCGTCAGCTCAGATTATACACAGATGAGGGTACATGGTGTCAGGTCAGGGGATACACAGATGAGTGTGCATAGTGTCAGGTCCAGGAGCATAGCTGGGGGTGTACAGTGTCATTTTGGGGGAGGCACAGCTGGAATACACCATGTAAAGTATTGGGAGGCACATCTGGAGGTGTATAATGTCATGTCGGAGGGGGGAATCTGTTGGGAAAACTCAGCTAGGGATGTAGTGACAGCTAGGGTGCACGGTGTGGGGGAAGAGAGCTGGTGGTGCCCGTAGTTATATTGGGGGTGGGGGGGGGGGGGTGACATAGCTAAAATTGTAAAATGTAAGATCAAAGGGCACAGTTGGGTTTGCACAGTGCTGTATCGAGGGGGATCACAGTCAGGCGCAATCAGTTTTATGTCAGGGGGGACATTGTTGGGTTTGCAGTGTTACGTCAGGGGGGACACAGTTGGGGGGGTGCACAGTCTTCTGTCAAGTGGGCACAGTTGGGGATGCTTAGTGGTATGTCAAGGGGACACAGTTGGGGGTGCACAGTGATAGTGTCAAGGGGATCACATGTAGGCAGGTTGCCTACTGTAGGTTAGTTATGGCTGCCCTAGCCAGGGAGAGGGGTTAATGTTTTTACTACCTCTCCCGGGCTAGGTTTGAAGGCTTTTTCGGGGGTTCAGCCTCCCATCCTTTGGGATTATAAAAGAGAGAGTGGTCTGGATCCCTGAGGTCCGCTCCAAGAAACACTGACTCGTCTGGTCTCCATCTTCTTGGACTACTGCCATTTTGAATTTACCATTTGTGAACACTTTATGATCAGGTATGCTGGGGAAGCCACAGTTAGGGTTATTTAGGGAAAATTACTCTTGCCTATTTAGCTGTTATGTTGAGTAAGGATGAGCTCCGGCGTATTCGCATACAGCGCATGCAGAGCCCACCAGGATGTCGGCACTGCACTGCGCTAATCACAGGCAGTGAGACATTTCCCGATCTCTGCAGCCTAGCATCGGGACAATGTCTCACTGCCTGTGGTTAGCGCAGCGCAGTGCCGACATCCTGGCGGGCTCTGCACATTCTGAATGCGAACACGACGGAGCTCATCCTTGATGTTGAGTTTCATCAATAAAGCCTTTGAATCGTTATGAGCCTGGTCTGAAGTTATTCAAAGACACATAGAGCAGGGCCCGGGAGCGAGCATGCACCAGTGCCCCCATAGCAAGCACTTCCTATTGGGGGCACTGGTCAAGTCAAACCTTTTGATATCACTTGGTGAAGGAGGTAATGAGCATAATTATACAAACTCTGCGCTTGGTTAGTGGAAAATGAATAGCTCATATCAGGAAATAAATCATGTCAAATGTTCAATTCTTATAAAAGTCCCACAATTGTGAAAAATTGCTTGTGCTTCAATTAAAATCAGTACTCCACTGTTCAGACAACATGCCCCACATGGAACACGCATGAGGTCCACGCTATGTGCATGGTGGACCCCATTCTGTTACTGGGGGTGAGGTAACAGAGGTTCCCGGACATAAAAGTACAGTGTAGTGACATGGGACGAGACACTTTTCAGAGAAACTCTTCACTTCACCACCACACGTTTCACATGACCTCCGTCTCTGCCTGATCCTGGGCATTGATGAGCGTGAGCCCCACGGGCGCAGTAGACCCCACCCACACACAGTAGGAGGTCTGCACAGTGTTATGTCATGGGGACACAGTTGGGGTGCACAGTGTTATGTCAGGGGGATGTAGTTGGGGCGCACAGTGTTATGTTAGGGGGAACACAGTTGCAGGTACACAGTGTTATGTCAGTGAGACACAGTTGGGGATGCACAGTGTTATGTCAGGGGGGACATGGGGGTGCACAGTGTTATGTCATAGGGTCACAGTTTGGGGTGCACAGTTTTATGTCAGGGGGGCACATTTGGGGGTGCAAAGTTGGAAGTGAACACTGTGTTATGTCATAAGGACACAGTTGGGGGTGCACAGTGTTATGTATGGAGGAAACAGTTGGAGGTGCACAGTGTAATGTCAGGGGGGCACAGTTCGGGTTGCACCATGTTATGTCAGGGGGACATGAAGATGCACATTGTTATGTCAGGGGGGACACAGTAGGAGGTGCACAGTGTTATGTCATGGGGACACAGTTTGGGGTGAACAGTGTTATATCAGGGGGACACAGTAGGAGCTGCACAGTGTTATGCCGTGGGGACACAGACTGGGGGTCACAGTGTTATGTCAGGGGGACACAGTTGGGGTTGCAACATGTTATGTCAGGTGAACACAGTTGCAGGTGCACAGTGTTATGTCAGGGGAACGCAGTTGGGGTGCACAGTGTTATGTCAGGGGGTTGGAGCGGAGGTGCACAGTGTTATGTCAGGGGGACACAGTAGGAGATGCACAGTGTTATGTCATAGGAACACAGTTTAGGGTGCACAGTGTTATTAAGTCAGGGGGAACACAGTTGCAGGTGCACAGTGTTATGTCAGGGGGGACATGAAGATGCACAGTGTTATGTCAGGGAGGACACAGTAGGAGGTGCACAGTGTTATGTCATGGGGACACAGCTTGGGGTGCACAGTGTTATATCAGGGGGACACAGTAGGAGGTGCACAGTGTTATGTCATGGGGACACAGTTTGGGGTGCACAGTGTTATGTCAAGGGGACACAGTTAGGGTTGCACCATGTTATGTCGGGGAGGTGCACAGTGTTACGTCAGGGGGAACACAGTTGGGGTGCACAGTGTTATGTCAGGGGGACACAGTAGGAGGTGCACAGTGTTATTTCATAGGGACACAGTTTGGGGTGCACAGTGTTATTAAGTCAGGGGGAACACAGTTGCAGGTGCACAGTGTTATGTTAGGGGGTCGGAGCGAAGGTGCACAGTGTTATGTCAGGAGGACACAGTTGCACAGTGTTATGTCAGGGGGAACACAGTGTTATGTCATGGGGACACAGTTTGAGGTGCAGTTATATTAACCACTTAACAACCGCCCTATAGCCAAATGACGGCTACAGGGCGGTTTCTTATCTCTGGGAGGCTGTCATATGACATCCTCCCAGAATTCCGCTCTCCGCGCCCCCACGGATCACGGTAAACGGCCGCTCATAGCGGCCGTTTACCACGTGATCGCTCCGTCAAATGACGTCAAATGACTGCAGTGCCCACATCGCTGCTCACCGAAAATGAACCCCTCAATTCCCTGCAAATACTCTGCATTACTCTGCAATACCCTGCCATTACTCTGCAATACCCTGCCATTACTCTGCATTACTCTGCAATACCATGCAACACTCTGCAACACTCTGCAATACTCTGCATTACTCTGCAATACTCTGCATTACTCTGCAATACTCTGCAATACTCTGCAATACTCTGCAATACCCTGCAATACCCTGCAATACTCTGCAACACTCTGCAATACCCTGCAACACTCTGCAATACTCTGCATTACTCTGCATTACTCTGCAATACCCTGCAATACCCTGCAACACTCTGCAATACCCTGCAACACTCTGCAATACTCTGCAACACTCTGCAACACCCGCCAACACTCTGCAATGCTCTGCAACACCCGCCAATACCCTGCAACACTCTGCAATGCTCTGCAACACCCACCAATACCCTGCAACACTCTGCAATGCTCTGCAACACCCGCCAATACCCTGCAACACTCTGCAATGCTCTGCAACACCCACCAATACCCTGCAACACTCTGCAATGCTCTGCAACACCCGCCAATACCCTGCAACACTCTGCAATGCTCTTTTTTCCAGGCTTCCCAGCTTAGAGGTGAGATGCGGGGTCTTATTGACCCCATATCTCACTGTAAAGAGGACCTGTCATGCCATATTCCTATTACAAGGGATGTTTACATTCCTTGTAATAGGAATAAAAGTGATCAAAAAATTTATTTTTGGGGAAAAAAATGTCAAACTAAAATAAATAAAGTAAAATGAACAATACATTTTTTATTTTTTTTAAAGCGTCCCTGTCCCCATGTGCTCGAATGCAGAAGCAAACGCATACGTAAGTCCCGCCCACATATGAAAACGGTGCTCAAACCACACATGTGAGGTATCGCTGCGAACGTTAGAGCGAGAGCAATAATTCTAGCCCTAGACCTCCTCTGTAACTCAAAACATATAACCAGTAAAAAAAAATTAAATTGTCGCCTATGGGGATTTTTAAATAGCGACGTTTGGCGCCATTCTACGAGCCTGTGCAATTTTGAAGAGTGACATGTTAGATATCGATTTACTCGGTGTAACTTCATCTTTCACATTATGCAAAAATTGGGCTAACTTTACTTTTACTTTTTTTAAGCACAAAACTGTTTTTTTTCCAAAAAAAAGCATTCGAAAAATTGCTGCGCAAATACCGTGCGAGATAAAAAGTTGCAACGACCACCATTGTATTCTCCAGGGTGTTTGCTAAAAAAACATATATAATGTTTTGGGATTCTATGTAATTTTCTAGCAAATAAATGATGATTTTTACATGTAGGAGAGAAATGTCAGAATTGTCCTGGGTGCTCCAGAACACCTGATGGCGCTCCATGCATGTTGGGCCTCTGTATGTGGCCACACTGTGTAAAAGTCTCACACATGTGGTATCGCCGTACTCGGGAGTAATAGCAGAATGTGTTTGGGGTGTAATTTGTGGTATGCATATGCTGTGTGAGAAATAAACTGATAATATGACAATTTTGTGAAAAAAAAAAAAAAGTAAAAAAAATCTTGATTTTGCAAAGAATTGTGGGAAAAAATGACAACTTCAAAAAACTCATCATGCCTCTTACTAAATACCTTGGAATGTCTTCTTTCCAAAAGGGGTCATTTGGGGGGTATTTGTACTTTTCTGGCATGTTAGGGTCTCAAGAATTCAAATAGGCCGTCAGTACTTCAGGTGTGATCAATTTTCAGATATTGGCGCCATAGCTTGTGGACTCTATAACTTTCACAAAGACCAAATAATATCCACCAATTTGTACTTATTTTTACCAAAGATATGTAGTGGTATAAATTTTGGCCAAAATTTATGAAGAAAAAATTACTAATCTGCTAAATTTTATAACAGAAACAAAGAAAAATTCATTTTTTTACAGAATTTTCAGTATTTTTTCTTTTATAGCACAAAAAATAAAAAACCCAGCGGTGATTAAATACCACCAAAAGAAAGCTCCATTTGTGTGAAAAAAAGGACAAAAATTTCATATAGGTCCAGTGTTGCATGACTGAGTAATTGTCATTCAAAATGTGAGAGCACCGAAAGCTTAAAATTGGTCTGGTTATTAAAGTGGAAGTAAACCCACTTTTTTAACTTTTACCTACAGGAAAGCCTATAATAAGGCTTACCTGTAGGTAAAAAAAATATCTCCTAAACCTGTACGGTTTAGGAGATATTCCCCTCGGTATGCGCCGCTGACTGCAGCGGCGCATGCGCACAAGGGGGTTCTCTCCGCGAAAATCCGGCAGCGCTCGTCCGGCCGGATTTAAATCTCCCGCGCGCATGCGCGGGAGTGACGATATCGCGGCTCCGGCCACTCACAGCGCCGGAGCCGCGATACCCGGAAGAGACGCCGAGGGAGCATGTCGGCTTCCTCGGCGTGGATCGGGCGAGATGTCGGGGCCTCGTTCTAAGGTAAGTATTTCATAATGAGCTAGTATGCGGTGCATACTAGCTCATTATGCCTTTTGCTTTGCAGGTTTTTAAAAAAAAAAAAAAAAATGCGGGTTTACTACCGCTTTAAGGGTGTTTAAGTGCCCAGTGGTCAAGTGGTTAAGTCAAGGGGACACAGTTGTGTTCAACAAGTCAAGGGGACACAGTAGGAGCTGCACAGTGTTATGCCATGGGGACACAGTTTGGGGTGCACAGTGTTATGTCAGGGGGAACACAGTTAGTTGCAGGTGCACAATGTTATGTCAGGGGAACACAGTTGGGGTGCACAGTGTTCTGTCAGGGGGGACATGGGGGTGCACAGTGTTATGTTATAGGGACACAGTTTGGGGTGCACAGTGTTATGCCATGGGGACACATTTTGGGGTGCACAGTGTTATTAAGTCAGGGGGAACACAGTTGCAGGTGCACAGTGTTATGTCAGAGGGGACATGAAGATGCACAGTGTTATGTCAGGGGGGACACAGTAGGAGGTGCACAGTGTTATGCCATGGGGACACAGTTTGGGGTGCACAGTGTTATGTCAGGGGGACACAGTTGGGGTTGCACCATGTTATTTCGGGGGGAACACAGTTTGGGTGCACAGTGTTACGTCAGGGGGAACACAGTTGGGGTGCACAGTGTTATGTCAGGGGGACACAGTAGGATGTGAACAGTGTTATGTCATAGGGACACAGTTTGGGGTGCACAGTGTTATTAAATCAGGGGGAACACAGTTGCAGGTGCACAGTGTTATGTCAGGGGGTCGGAGCAGAGCTGCACAGTGTTATGTCAGGGGGAACACAGTTGCAGGTGCACAGTGTTATGTCATGGGGACACAGTTTGGGGTGCAGTGTTAAGTCAAGGGGACAGAGTTGGGGTGCACAGTGTTATGTCAGGGGGAACACGGTTAGTTGCAGGTGCACAGTGTTATGTCAGGGGGGACGTAGCTGGAGGTACAGTGTTATGTCAGGGGGGACGTAGCTGGAGGTACAGTGTTATGTCAGGGGGGACATAGCTGGAGGTGCACAGTGTTATGTCAGGGGGGACGTAGCTGGAGGTACAGTGTTATGTCAGGGGGGACATAGCTGGAGGTGCACAGTGTTATGTCAGGGGGGACATAGCTGGAGGTGCACAGTGTTATGTCAGGGGGGACGTAGCTGGAGGTGCAGTGTTATGTCAGGGGGGACGTAGCTGGAGGTGCAGTGTTATGTCAGGGGGGACATAGCTGGAGGTGCACAGTGTTATGTCAGGGGGGACATAGCTTTAGGTGCACAGTGTTATGTCATGGGGACAGTTTGGGGTGCACAGTGTTATGTCAGGGGGTACATAGCTGGAGATGCACAGTGTTATGTCAAGGGGGACATAGCTGGAGGTGCACAGTGTTATGTCATGTTAAGCCAGAGAGAACACATTTGTGCCCTCCTCCCCCCAGTACTCGTAGCTGCAGCTTATCTCCCCTATAGGCGGACAGCACAGGTGGCATTTCCCCCGGGCTCCGCTAGGTGTCACTCTCCTGCAGACGGAAGTGCTGTCAGCGTGGAGGGGGCTTCCGGGCAGTGTGCAGCGGCCTGACTCCCCGAGGAGGATCCGGCGGAGAGCGGCTAGAGAGGTGAGATTCCCGGGGGACCGGCACTTCCTGTTCTCTCCGCTCCCTCCACCACCTACCGTACTCTGTCATGAGGAGGTGCAGCTACAGAGAGACTGCCCTGTGCGCTTCTAGTGTTGCCTCCATATGCAGTGGCGGTGTACACCTCTAGTGTTGCCTCCATATGCAGTGGCGGTGTACACCTCTAGTGTTTCCTCCATATGCAGTGGCGGTGTACACATCTAGTGTTGCCTCCATATGCTGTGGTGGTGTACACCCCCCTGTGCTGCTCCCCCATGCAGCGGCGTTGTACACCCCCCTGTGCTTCTCCCCCATGCAGCGGCGTTGTACACCCCCCTGTGCTTCTCCCCCATGCAGCGGCGTTGTACAACTCCTGTGCTGCTCCCCCATGCAGCGGCGTTGTACAACTCCTGTGCTGCTCCCCCATGCAGCGGCGTTGTACAACTCCTGTGCTGCTCCCCCATGCAGCGGCGGTGTATACCCCCTGTGCTGCTCCCCCATGCAGCGGCGGTGTACACCCCCTGTGCTGCTCCCCCATGCAGCGGCGGTGTACACCCCCTGTGCTGCTCCCCCATGCAGCGGCGGTGTACACCCCCTGTGCTGCTCCCCCATGCAGCGGCGGTGTACACCCCCTGTGCTGCTCCCCCATGCAGCGGCGGTGTACACCTCCTGTGCTGCTCCCCCATGCAGCGGCGGTGTACACCTCCTGTGCTGCTCCCCCATGCAGCGGCGTTGTACACCTCCTGTGCTGCACCCCCATGCAGCGGCGGTGTACACCTCCTGTGCTGCACCCCCATGCAGCGGCGGTGTACACCCCCTGTGCTGCTCCCCCATGCAGCGGCGGTGTACACCCCCTGTGCTGCTCCCCCATGCAGCGGCGGTGTACACCCCCTGTGCTGCTCCCCCATGCAGTTGTAAGAGGTAGCAGGGTATGGTGGGCCCTGTTGTTGTAGTGGTACAAAGCAGTCTGAGGGTGGCGCAGCAAAGGCTCCCCAGGACTATAAGCGCTTATCCACAAAGGTATGGAATGGTAGGCAGAGCCTTGCTGGCAGCCAGATCCCACCTAAAAAGTGATCTGTACTGCATCTCCATTCATACAGACAGACATGGACGCTCATCTGAGTGCAGTATATTAAAATGATTAATGATGAATTTATTAAGATAAATTAAAATAAGAATGAACTCGCAGGGTAAGCGTTAAAATGGCTAGTCACAAGTAGGGATTGGTGAACGGCTCGGCCCGAGCAGAAGTTCGGGCAGAACTTTTGTTGTTCGGCGAACAAATCGGTCGTTCGGCCCCCCGAACCGACCACAATGCATTGCAGCACTGAACAGTGTATTGGAAACCCTGATTGGCTGAAGCAGTGAAAGCTTCAGCCAATCAGGGCACAGAGCACTGTCAGTCATGATTGGACACTGTCATCATGACTTTATCCAATCATGGCTCATTCCCGCCCCACAGTGTAAAAGTATTCTTCCAATGGCAGCCGTTTTTAAGTGTGATTTCTGCAGGGAGAGAGATAGGACAGGACTCTGTTCAGTGCTATCAGTTAGTGTGCTACACTGTGCTATTTTGCTTCAATTGTCAGTGTAGGATATTAGTTTAGTGTCAGTCTAGGGTTAGTGTGAGTGTAGTGAGGAGGACCGTCATTCAGCTTTGCATAGTGTGCAGCTAGAGTAGGGACAGCTCAGATAGTTTCACTGTAGCGAGACCGTGTCAGTAACCTTTACATTAGTGTATAGCTAGACTAGGTACAGTTCAGATGGCGTCAGTGTAGTGATGGTTGAACACTGTCTACTTGATTGCGTTACTGCGAGTTTAACGCTATTTACTTCTGTGTGCGTTACTGCCAATTTAAAGCCATATATTTTTGTGCGCGTTACTGCCAGTTTAACGGCATATATTTCTGTGCGCGTTACTGCCAGTTTAACGCCATATATTTCTGTGCGCGTTACTGCCAGTTTAACGCCATATATTTCTGTGCGCGTTCCTGCCAGTTTAACGCCATATATTTCTGTGCGCGTTACTGCCAGTTTAACGCCAGATAGTTCTGCGTGTCACTGTAGTTTGGCGCATTATATTGCAGTATATTATAGTTGTCTGTGTAGTGTGAGTACTCTAATTAAAGTGCACCAAACACCTCTTAACATGGATTAAAGTACATCTACGTATAGATTTCAACTTCTTTTTTACATTTGCTTGTAAGCACCGCCTCCTTCCCTTGGCACTGTAAGGGGGCCAGCAACAAATGTGTCCACAGGCAAAGGTGGACGAGGTGGTCACTCCTCAGGCAGGGCATAATTTTCCTCTATTTATTGAGTTTGCCAGAGCTGTCCAGCCACAGCATGCAGAGGAGGTGGTGGACTGGCTTACTAAACCTGCCTCGTCCCCTGTCAAGAAAGCAGAGACAAGTGTGCAGTCCCCTGCAGTTGTCAGAGGGGATAAACCTGCCCCCTTGTCCACATCTATTCCTGCCATAGCCCCAAAATCAGCCATTGATGAGTCAGCTGAGTTATTTGACCACAGCATCAGCCACTTGCTCCTTGATGATGCCCAGACATTACTGGATTCAGAGGTTGGTTCTGAGGTTGAGAGTGACAGGAACATGAGCCTAGAGAAAGGGAGGAACACTGGTAGACAAATTGGCATTCATGTTCCCCAAGCCGCAGTGTATTGCCAAGTTGTCTCCAGTGGTAATGATGATAATGAGGTCACTGATGCGACTTGGGTGCCAGATAAAGCAGAGGAGGAAACTGAAGGTGAGGCAGCACAACCCCAAGGAGGCCGACATCAAGAAAGAGTAGAGAGCAGCCACCTTATTCCATCACATTCTGCAGCTGTTATCTCCTGGGCCACTCCCCAGAGCTCAGCTGTCTGGGCCTTTTTCAGCACATCTGCAGCAGATCGCACTGTTGCTATCTGCAAACTGTGTCTCAGGCTAGGGCTGCACGATTCTGGCTAAAATGAGAATCATGTTTTTTTTTTTCTTAGCCCTTGTACACACGGTCGGAGAATCCGACGGAATGTGTCCGATCGGACCGTTTTGTCGGATAATCCGACTGTGTGTGGTCTCCGTCGGAGTATCCGACGGACCAAGTTTTCCAACTTGTTGGTAAAATTTTCAGACAAAATGCTCCGATCGGACATACTCCGATCATGTGTAGAGAATTCCGATCGGACAAAGTGCCACGCATGCTCAGATCAAATTCCTAGAGCAAAGCTATTGGCTACTAGCCTGAACGTAGTCCCGTTGTAACGAAATAACGTCATCACGTTCTGAAAGATCGGATTTTCCGACAACTTTGTCCGACCGTGTGTATGCAACAGTTTCGGACAAAATCCGACGGATTTGGTTGTCGGAATGTCCGACCGTATGTACAAGGGCTTAGAAGATAGGTCATGATTCTCACGCCCTAACATCATCTTTCACATTAAAACAAAAATTGGGCTAACTTTACAGTTTCCTTTTTTTATTCATTGAAGTATATTTTTTTCCCCAAAAAAATTGCGTTTGAAAGACCGCTGGGAAAATGCAGTGTGACATAAAATATTGCAGCAATTGCCATTTTATTCCCTAGGTTCTCTGCTAAAATATATATATAATGTTTGGGGGTTCCAAGTAATTTTCTAGCAAACAATATTGATTTTAACTTAAAGAAGTGTCAGAAAAAGATTTAGACTTTAAGTGGTTAAACTTCTTGCATTTAGACTGCCCGGATTTTTTCTTTTTCTCTTCACGTAAGTTTATCCCTTTGATCTAAGAAGGAAATGTTAGTTACAATGTTTCATGTTAAAAACTTTGCAGACTGGCCAGATGTTTTCTTTTGACAGCTGAGTGAGCAGATAAGTTTCTCCACTTGTTATATGAAAGAATCAGCAAACTCTGCAATAAAGATCGTCAGGGAGGTTGAATCGGGATCACGATTTTTTAACGATTAATTGTGTAGCTCTATCTCAGGCACATCAAATGTGGCAAAAACACCAACCATTTGGGTACCACTTGCTTAAAGGGGTTGTAAAGGTTTTTTTTTTTGCGCAGAGTGGCCCCGAACCTGGTCTTCTGGGGTTCCTCGGCGGCTGTCTCCACTCCCTCCCGCAAGGACTTCTCGCGTTCGTGCGAGCTGCCTCGCATGATAAGTGCTTGCAGGCGTGCTCCTGTGATACAGCTGGCGGCCATAGCGCTCACTGTATCACTTGGCCCCGCACCCCTGCGCGCCGTTTCATTGGACGTGATTGACAGCAGCGCGAGCCAATGGCTGTGCTGCTTTCAATCCATCCACTGTAACCAATCAACGGCTAGGCTGATCAGGGAAGAGGATGTCGGGTGCAAGTGCAGGACTTTCAAGGGGTCAGGTAAGTAAAACGGGGGGGGCCGGCATTGTCTGATGTTTTTTCACCTTAATGCATAGAATGCATTAAGGTGACATTTTACCTTTACAACCCCTTTAACAAGGCATTTAACGTCCACCCACTCAGCCCAAATGGCTAGAGCATCTAAAAGTCACACATAAGGGGCACAAATCTGTCCCTTCTCCTTACCCACTTCAGTCTGCCCCCCGTGATACCGAGTCATTACATTTCAGCAGCCTCCACTGACAGAGATGATGGTATAGCAAGCTTGTCAAAGCTGTTGGCTCTCCAACTTCTGCCTTTCGGCCTGGTAGATTCTGGCCCCTCCCGTGAATTTGCACAATGTGCTGTACCACAATGGCAAGTTCCCAGTCGCTACTACTTTTCACGTAAGGCCGTTCCATCTCTCTATCATCATGTGGAAGGGAATGACATCGTTGGACAAGGCAGTCAGCCCTAAAATCCACCTTACTGCTGACGTGGTCCAGCAAGCATGGGCAGGGACAATATATTTCTTTCACAGCACACTGTGGTAACGCTGCTTGCAACTCGAAAGGATGCAGGACAGGGCTCAGTGCTGCAGCTTGTTGTGCCCCCACATCTCCATACAACTGGTGGTGATGAAGCCAGACCTGTGAGCTCTACCCCCTCCTCCGCCACCTCCATGCCCTCCTCTGCAGAATTGTTCTAGGAACATCAGGTACCCCCTAAGCGTTCAAAAAGCAATTCCCAGAGTCAGGCTAAAAGGTGCCATGCAGTGCTTCAGCTGGTGTGTTTAGGGGACATGAACCACACTGGAGCAAGAGGTTCTTGCAGCTCTGCAGGGACAGGTCCAGAGGTGGTTCCCACCACACCAGCTGGAGCCAGGAATGGTGGTGTCCAATAATGGCTCAAACCTCCCGTCCGCCCTTAGACAGGGAAAGTTGATACATGTGCCATGCCTGGCACATGTCCTCAATTTGGTGATTCAGTGTTTCCTAAGTATGTACTCAGGGTTCCAAGATGTACTAAAGCAGGCCAGAGGAGTCTGTAACCATTTCAGGTGGTCATACACATCCAGTGCTCGGTTAGCTGAAATTCAGCGGGAATTTTGCCTGCCTGTTAACTGCCTGATTTGTGCCATGCCCATCAGGTGGAACTCAACTTTGGGAATGCTGCAGCGGCTATACATGCAGCAGAGGTCCATCAACGAGTACCTGTGCCAGTACGGCATGGCGGGCTCAGGCCACCTCAGCTTTTTTTTTTTTTTTTTCCCACGCCAATGGCTGATCATTAAGGATGCATGCACTGTATTGTCACCATTTGAGGATGCCACAAGAATGGTGAGCAGTTACAGTGCATGCATCAGTGACACAATCCCTGTTGTGTTCCTGCTGGAGCAGACTCTGCGTGGCATTATGGACAGGGCACTGGAGGCAGAGCAGCAGGAGGAAGAGGAGGACTTATCCAGACACCACCATTCCTATGTCACAGAACACACAGGAGGAGGGGAGGATTCTGGCACTTTCATAGACTTTGAAGAAGAGGAAGACATGCGTCAATCTGTAAGTGATGGCTTTCCAACCCCAGGACCCTTGGGAGGAGGAAGTTCCAGATGCTGTCATCCTGAGTGACCCTGAGGAGTCTGCTTCTCAAGCCTCTGCAAATTTGAGGCACATGGGCAACCTCATGCTTCAAAGCCTGGGAAAGGACCCAAGAATAAGTAGCATAAGGGAAAAGGATGATTACTGGTTGGCAACCCTCCTTGACCACAGTTACAAGGGGAAGGCGTCAGAACTCATCCCCTCCCCAAAGAGAGTGCAGAAGCTAAAATCTCTTGAGGACACGTTAAAGAGGATTTTATTGAACATTTTTCCTGACTCCAGTAGGTTATAGTGTCATGGAAAACTTAATTTTGAGTCGTCTGTTGGTCACGAGAGGAGCGTTGGAGTGAGGTATTTCAGAATTTTTTTAGTCCTCGCCGCCCTGGGCTGTCAGCTTCCACATCCCATTGGCAGCGTCTGCATCACATGGTGGACGATTACCTCATGGCCAAAACAGAGATGGAGAGCTTTCCAGCTGACGATCCACTGACTTACTGGGTCATGAGAATAGACCACTGGCCAGAACTTGCCCAGTATGCTATTGAGTTGTCAGAACGAGCATTCAGTGGTGCTGGAGGTTTCGTTACTGATCATAGGACGCGTCTGTCCACAGACTCCGTGGACTGTTTGACTTTTATAAAAATTAATCAGTCCTGGATTACCAGCATTGAAGCCCCTGATGCCCATGTCACTGATTAAGTCTTTTTGGGAAGTGGAACCTCTGCAGGACTTTGAGGGTGTTCAATCATTTCATCTGGAAGAATGTTTTTGGTATAGGTTTCATGGGCACCATTAACACCCAAAGACCAATTTTTCTGCACTTGTTTGACAGGTGCATATCATTGCAATTTTTTTTACAGCAAGGCCAATTATTGCTTTCATCAAGAGTACAGTGGGAAGGCACCACCGATACCCAAAGACCAATTTTTACGCACCTGTTACTTCTTCAAAGTCAAAGTGACACCAGAATGTATCCAAAAAATCTCTAATCTTGTTCCCAGTGCACTACATTGTGGCCTCATCATTCACACTGGCTCCCCAGCTGTTGCTGAGCAAAATGAAGGCAGCTTGCAGGGAAAATTTTCATTTTTTGGCTTTATGAATGTATTTATATTATTATTTATGCGTTCGCTTTAAAAATCAAAAATCACTGCTCATTTAAAAAACTATGTTTTTCACGAACGAATTGTATGCCCAATTAATTGCATATAAGCCTTCAAAATGGGCACTTTTGATTTTTGACGTTCAGGTCCCATTGACTTTAATGGGGTACGTTATTCGGGTCCGAAATTTTGCGGTGTTCGAAAAGTTCTGGTGCGAACCGAACAGGGGTCAGTTCGGCCCATCCCTAGTCGTAAGGTGAGGCTCTCTGTGTAGTCCTAATCCAGCCTCAAGAAGGAGCACGCATGCTCCGAATGCGCGCCTGCCGGCCTTGTGCCCCACATCCAGTGACGTCACAGCTGGTGGGGAGGCAACTGCCAGCTTGACTCAGAGCCTTGGAAACTCCTGCAGGTAGCGAGACAGCAGCAGCACCCCACACCGCCAGCTATCTGGATCAGGACTACACAGCAGGCTTCCCATTGTGACTAGCCTAGAGGCGATTCAGTTCGCATTGTGCGCTATACAAGTATTTCATTCATTCATTCACTAGCCATTTTAACCCTTACCCTGTGAGTTCATTCTTATTTAAAAAATTTTATCTTAATAAATTCATCATTAATCATTTTAATATACTGCACTCAGATGAGCGCCACTGCTCTCCACGTTATATATCTACGCGGCTGCTTCCTCTTCCACAGCTGGCTGAACTTCTAGAGTGCTAAATACATCTTTAAACCATCAAACTTGTTCCTAACACATACTAGCCTGAACTGAACTTTTTTCCAGGGTCCAAGCTACCCCCCAACCACTGGATTTTATTATCATAATCACCTTTACCTATAGTTTTGTTTCCCACCCATCCGTCTGTCTCCAAGCGCCACTGTCACCCCCCCCTTAGAGTTGACATGCATAATACTGCAGGGCTCGACAAACCCCAGGTCACCAATGTGACCAGAAATCTTAACCTGGCGCCTAAGCTGCCACCAGCCCACTCACTATTGATGCCCCAGACATGCAGCAGCATTAACAATGACTGCCGTCCTCCTCCCTCCTCCACACTCAGCGGCGCAGCGCTAAATGTGTGAAACTGACAAGCAACGGAGAGAGGAGGATCTGTCAGATTTCAGCTTGATTTTCGGGGTGGGCGGACCCGGCCGGGGTGGGTGGGACCCAGCAGCTATCAAACACCAGCCAATGGGATCTGGGCGGGCCGCTACTTATATGCGGCCCCGCCCCTTTTCTTAAGCATCCCAATCGTTGGCTGGAGTTTGATAGCTGAGTCCCGCCCACCCCGACATCAAGCTCAAATCTGACATATCCGCCTCTCTGTTACTTGTCAGTTTCACACCCCGGCCGGGTCCCGCCCATTCCGACATTAAGCTCAATTCTGACAGCTCCTCTGTTACATTTCAGTAATGGAGTGCTCTGTGTGAAACCTGCCACCTGCCAGTGTCAGTGCCACCACCAGTGCCACCTGCTAGTGCCAACCAGTGCCACTGCCAATCAATACCACCTGCAACCACCAACCAGTGCCATCTGCCACCAACCAGTGCCACCTGCCAGTGCCACCATCAGTCAGTGCCACCTGCCAGTGCCGAGTGTCACCGCCAATCAGTGCCACCTGCCACCGCCAATCAGTGCCAACTAGTGCCACTGCCAACCAGTGCCACCTGCCAACACCAACCAGCGCCACCGCCAATCAGTGCCATCTGCCAGTGACTAGTGCCACCGCCAACCAGGGCCACCTGCCAGTTCCAAACCAGTGCCACCTGCCAATCAGGGCCACCTGCCAGTTCCAAACCAGTGTAACCTGCCAGTTCCAAACCAGTGTAACCTGCCAGTTCCAAACCAGTGTAACCTGCCAATGCCAGTGTCACCTGCCAATGCCATCTGGCAGTTCCATGTGCCAGCCAGTGCCACCTGCCACCGCCAATCAGTGCCACCTGCCAGTGCCAACCAGTGCCACTACCAATCAGTGCCACCGCCAATCAGTGCCACCTGCCAGTGCCACCGCCAACCAGTGCCACCTGCCAACACCAACCAGTGCCACCGCCAATCGGTGCCATCTGCCAGTGACAACTAGTGCCACCGCCAACCAGGGCCACCTGCCACTTCCAAACCAGAGCCACCGCCAGTGCCAATAGTGCCACCTGCCAGTTCCAAACCAGTGTCACCTGCCAATGCCATCTGGCAGTTCCACGTGCCTGCCAGTGGCAACCAGTGCCACTACCAATCAGTGCCACCGCCAATCAGTGCCACCTGCCAGTGCCACCGCCAACCAGTGCCACCTGCCAACACCAACCAGTGCCACCGCCAATCGGTGCCATCTGCCAGTGACAACTAGTGCCACCGCCAACCAGGACCACCTGCCACTTCCAAACCAGAGCCACCGCCAGTGCCAATAGTGCCACCTGCCAGTTCCAAACCAGTGTCACCTGCCAATGCCATCTGGCAGTTCCACGTGCCTGCCAGTGGCAACCAGTGCCAGCCAGTTCCATCTGTTGCCAGCCTTACTCTTTCTGGTCAGCCCATAACCCTGATGTAACAGCGTTTCAATGGAGTTATTGACTGGGTGCTCCATTGTGAGTTAGGGATAGGGGGGGGAAATGAGTGGCCTTACCCCGGGAGCTGACAATCCATACCACTCTTAAAAAAAAAAAAAAAACTGGTTCCTAACTTTTTTAACTGGCTCCTAAATTCAAAGCAAATTTGTCAACCCCTGTACTACTGTATGTAGAAAATCATTCATCCACAATGACTGAATGCCGAGGTGACTCTGGGCCGCTGCCGATGCTTGCACATTGTTTACATCTCTTTTGACTCTGACTCATTGATCGATAAGCAGCCAGAGCGCAGGTGTTGAAGGCTGCGGTCATCCTGCACCGTTGCTTAGTGAATGACTCATTGAGCGATTCCTGTGTTTCCCGCACCACATCACAATCGCACTCTGTTCATTTGAACTGCTACAAGTGTCATTGTTAAAATAGCAACACCCCAAAAATGGTTTGCAAAATGCAGTGCAATTTACTGAATGGTGTCGCATGGGTGTCCGATTTCAGTGTGCCAAAGAAAAAGTGCATACAACTTTTGCATGCAGGTGCGGTACGATTTGACCCATGCAATCTGATTTCAGATTGGCAAAAAAAAGTGCATGCAACTTTTGTGTGTGGGTGCGGTGAGATTTTGAGTCGCACAGAATAAATGTTCGCGCCCATGCAATCCGATTCCAGTGCTGGCTAAAAAAAGGTGCAAGCAACTTTTTGGTGCGGTACAATTTAAACCATACAAAATGAATGGACTCAGATTGCACTGCAAAGAATCACATTTGATTTTAATAGGAATGTGGTGCAATTCCTGTCCAAATCACATGCAGTTCCCCGCACCGCATCAGTGTCAACTAGGACTCAAACGGAGATGTAAACAATGTGCAAGCAGTGGCGGCGGCAACGCAGACTAGTAACATCGGCATTCAGTCGTTGTTTACATATCTTTTGACTCTGAGCCCTTGATTAGACGGCGGCGACGACAGTGTAGGTACAGAGTGACCACGGCCTTCAGGCCAAACGGAAGGCCAAGGTCATCCTGCACTGCTGTGTACTACAGAATACACCGGTCCCTGGGCTGTGTTTACCTGCACAGGTGTTCTGTGTATCCGGGGGTCCCATTTAATTTTTTGAACACCATTTATCTCCCAATTTGACATCCTTGTGGGTGCATCCTGTTCACAAACGGTATGAGTTTGGGGCCATGTACCCGCATGGATATCAGACTGGGAGATGGCTGTGTCCGTGCAAGTTGACTTGAATGGGACCCCCTGCACAGGGATGCATGCACTCCCGTCCATCCCCGTGCGGGCAAACCGCTGTAATGAGAGTCTGCAGGAGCCTGGCATTGCGCCTGCTACCTGCTGATCACAGGAGCCTGGCATTGCGCCTACTACCTGCTGATCACAGGAGCCTGGCATTGCGCCTGCTGTTCACAGGAGCCTGGCATTGCGCCTGCTGATCACAGGAGCCTGGCATTGCGCCTGTTAATTGCTCCGCAGGCTCCTAAGAAAAAAATAATAAATGCACTTTTTTTTTTTACCTGCAAAAATATACATTTTATTATTATTTTTTATTTTACAGAGTAAAAGCTGATCTTTGAAGGTGTGTAGAGTGGAGTTTATTTTGTAGAGCAGTGTGCAGAGTATATTCCTACAGCACAGTGTTCACAATGGAGCTTTGCAGGGTATATTCGTACAGCATATTGTACAGAGTAGTGGTGTGGAGTATATTCATACAGCACAGTGTACAGAGTAGAGTGGTCTGGAGTATATTGATACAGCACAGTGTACACAATGGAACTGTGTGGAGTATATTCGTACAGCACAGTGTACAGAGTGGAGCATATTATTCATACAGCACAGTGTACAACGTATAGTGGTGTGGAGTATAGTCATATAGCACAGTGTACATAATGGAACTGTGCACAGTATATTTCTACAGTACAGAGTAGAGTGGTGTGGAGTATATTCATACAGCTTCATAAATTTGATTTATGGTTTTTGGTGCCGCTTACGGTCAAGAAAGTAAGGAGTTTTTGTTGCTCACAGAATTCGTTTGTAGGAAAGATCTTTCACCGCTGATAGTACAAGAACTCTGTCTGTATTATACATTGCGCAGTTCTGTGTATATTGCTCTCTGTGTGACGTGTGCACCGTGCAAGGCTCATTTTCTGTGAATTGCACTCCGTGTTAGACCCTCTCTGTGTAGTGTGGCGCTCTGTGGACGTCGGGGCCGCGTGGGGCTCCCTGTGGGTGTATTGAACCATCGCACGGCGCAATTGCCTGCTCACCACCAGTGCTGCAAGACAAAATATCAGGCTCAGACACCATTTTATTCTTGGATCCCTGTGTGTGTGTGTATGTGTGTATATATATATATATATATATATATATATATATATATATATATATTACATATATATTACACTCCTCACATTTTTGTAAATATTTTATTATATCTTTTCATGTGACAACACAGAAGAAATGACACTTTGCTACAATGTAAAGTAGTGAGTGTACAGCTTGTATAACAGTGTCAATTTGCTGTCCCCTCAAAATAACTCAACACACAGTCATTAATGTCTAAACTGCTGGCAACAAAAGTGAGTACACCCCCAATCCATGTCCTTAGTCTGCTTGTCTTCAGCAAATTGTTTCCAGGCTTTCTTGTGCATCATCTTTAGAAGAGGCTTCCTTCTGGGACGACAGCCATGCAGACCAATTTGATGCAGTGTGCAGCGTATGGTCTGAGCACTGACAGGCTGACCCTCCACCCCTTCAACCTCTGCAGTAATGCTGGCAGCACTCATACGTCTATTTCCCAAAGACAACCTCTGGATATGATGTTGAGCACGTGCACTCAACTTCTTTGTCGACCATGGCGAGGCCTGTTCTGAGTGGAACCTGTCCGGTTAAACCGCTGTATGGTCTTGGCCACTGTGCTGCAACTCAGTTTCAGGGTCTTGGCAATCTTCTTATAGCCTAGGCCAGTGATGGCGAACCTTGGCACTCCAGATGTTTTGGAACTACATTTCCCATGATGCTCTGGTACCTTGCATTGTAGTGGAGCATCATGGGAAATGTAGTTCCAAAACATCTGGGGTGCCAAGGTTCGCCATCACTGGCCTAGGCCATCTTTATGTAGAGCAACAATTCTTTTTTTCAGGTTGTCAGAGAGTTCTTTGACATGAGGTGCCATGTTGAACTTCCAGTGACCAGTATGAGAGAGTGAGAGCGATAACACCAAATTTAACACACCTGCTCCCCATTCCCACCTGAGACCTTGTAACACTAACGAGTTACATGACACCAGGGAGTGAAAATGGCTAATTGGGCCCAATTGGGACATTTTCACTTAGGGGTGTACTCTTTATTTTTAGCGCTGCTTTAATGGTGCTATTCGACCCCTAGCAGGGTGGTTTTAACACCCGCTAGAGGCTGAAAAGGGTTAAAACCGCCTGCAAAGCGCTGCTGCCCCATTGATTTTAATAAGCAGGGGCGCTTTAGGAGCAGTGTATACACCGCTTCTACAGTGCTGCAAAGATACTGCTTGCAGGACTTTTTACTGTCTTGCAAACGCACATCGCTCCAGTGTGGAAGCCCTGCAGACACAGGAGAGGCTCTTTACAGGCGCTATTTTTAGACCCCTTTTACACCAGGGCGTTTTGCAGGCGCTATAGCGTTAGAAATAGTGCCTGCAATCCGCCCTAAAAAAGCTGCACCATTGGGCTTTCACACTATAGCGGTGCGCTGGCAGGACATCAGGGAAAAGTCCTGCCAGCAGCTTCTTTGGAGCGGCGAAGGAGCGGTGTGTTTACCGCTCCTCCACCGCTGCTCCCCATTGAAATCAATGGGGCAGCGCTGTAATACCGCCGGCAAAACGCCGCTATTGCGGCGTATTGCCGGCAGTTTTAACCCTTTCTCGGCCACTAGCGGGGGTAAAAGCGCCCTGCTATCAGCCGAAATGCGCCGCAAATAGCTGCGTTTTACCGCCCACGCTATGGGCGGTGTGAAAGGGGTCTAAGTGCTTGTAAAGCGCCTCAGTGTGAAAGGGGTCTTAGGGGTGTACTCACTTTTGTTGCCAGCAGTTCAGACATTAATGGTGTGCTGAGTTATTTTGAGGGGACAGCAAATTTACACTGTTATACAAGCTGTACAATCACTACTTTACATTGTAGCAAAGTGTCATTTCTTCAGGGTTGTCAAATGGAAAGATTTAACCGGTTCCCGACTGATGCCGGCAGAATGGCACGGCTACGCAAATGGACATACCTGTACGTTCCTTAGCATTTGCCGCCGTGCCATTGCGTGCACGCCGCCTGGGAACTCCGTGAGTAGGATCACGGGTCCTGCGGATTCGATGTCGGCGAGGATACCCGCAATTGTCTCATGGAGAGGAAGAACGGGGAGATGCTGATGTAAACGGGCATCTCATTCTGCCTAGTGACACTGATCAGCTCTCCCTGTGATCGCAAGCAGAGATCAGTGTCACCGCTAGCCCCTCCCCCCTACAGTTAGAATCACTCCCTAGGACACGCTTAACCCCTACAGCGCCACCTAGTGTTAACCCCTTCCCTGACAGTCACATTTACACAGTAATCAATGCAATTTTAATTCCGCTGTATAAATGTGAATGGTCCCAAAATCTTGCCAAAATTGTCCGACTTGTAAAAATCGCTGCCATTACTAGTAAAAAAAAAAAACACGAATATTAATAAAAATGCCACAAACTATCCTCTATTATGTAGACACTATATAAATTTTGCGCAAACCAATCAATTGCGATATTTTTTTTTATATCAAAAATATGTAGAAGACTATATATCAGTCTCAACTGAGAGAATTTTTTTATATATATATTTTTGGGGTATATTTATTATTGCTTTTTTTTTTTCAAAATTTGTCGCTTTTTTTTTTTTTGGTTTATAGCGCAAAAAATAAAAACCTCAGAGGTGATCAAATACCACCAATAGAAAGCTCTATTTGAGAAAAAAAGGACATCAATTTTGTTTGGGTGTAACGTCGCACGACCGCGCAATTATCAGTTATAGCGATGCCGTGCCAATCACAAAATGTGCTCTGGTCTTTGGCCAGCAAAATGGTCCGGGGCTGAAGTTGTTAATAAAATATTTACAAAAATGTGAGGGGTGTACTCACTTTTGTGAGATACTGTGTGTGTGTACACCACATACACACACGATAGAGGACTCCCCCCTCTGTGTGTATGTGTGTGTGTGTGTATAATATATATATATACACACACACACATAAAGGAACCCCCCTCCACGTTCTCAGGCTCTCTCTCTTCATTGTTGATATTCTCCCGCCCGCTCACGTGTTGGAGGCTCGAGCAGGTGAAGCCCCGCCCTCCGGGTGGGCGTGTTTCGCCCGGACGGACGGCGGCAGGTCCTGTGATGTGTGGCTGTCCCGGAGTGGTGGGCGGGACGGAGAGTCACGCCCCCCTCCTCGTTGGTAGGATTGTTGTTGCTAGGTGCGCGCGCCGTCGCCATTTCTCGCGAGAGCGCCCACATCTCGCGGGAATGTCCGGGGAGACATGTCCGGGGAGAGAGGCGAGGTGAGAGCGGGACCGGGATGATGAGCAGGAGGGAGGGCGGGGGTTGCTCACTGTGGGCGGGGGGAGGGTGTGCGCTGCCTGAAGGGCCACACGAGGGACAGGACCTGACTAATGTGTGGAAGCAACGGATGGGGGCGTGGTCTATTCGGGCTGTGGGAGGGGCTTATTGGGCTGCACATGGCGGTGGGTGTGATGTTGCTGAAAAGTTGGTGCTGGAGCCAGAAGAAAAAGGAGGTGACATTACTGGTGAGAGGGAGGTTACATACCCCAAGGGGTGGGTCTACAAATGGGGGAGGTTACATGCCCCAAAGGGGCGGGTCTGTAGGTGGGGGAGATTACATACCCCAAAGGGGCGGGTCTGTAGGTGGAGGAGGATACATACTCCAAAGGGGCGGGTCTACAGGTGGGAAGGTTACATACTCCAAGGGGTGGGTCTTTAGGTGGGGGAGGTTACATACCCCAAGGGGGGGCCTCTGTAGGTGGGGGAGGTTACATACCCCAAAGGGGCGGGTCTACTAATGGGGAGGATACATATCCCAAAGGGGCGGGTCTACAGGTGGGAAGGTTACATACCCCAAAGGGGCGGGTCTGTAGGTGGGGGAGGTTACATACCCCAAGGGGTGGGTCTACAAATTGGGGCGGTTACATACTCAAAAGGGGCGGGTCTTTATTTGGGGGAGGTTACATACCCCAAGGGGCGGGCTTACAGGTGGTAGAGGTTACATACCCTGAAGGTGGGGAGGTTAAATACCCCCCAAGGAGCGGGTCCACAGGTGATGGAGGTTGCATATCCCAAGGGGCGAGTCTACAGGTGGTGAAGTTAAATGCCCCCCATGGGGGCAGGTGTACAGTTGGGGAGGTTAAATGTCCCCCATGGGCAGGTGTACAGGTGGGGAGTTTAAATGCCCCCTCAATGGGCGGGTTTACAGGTGGGGAGGTTAAATGTCCCCCAATGGGCAGGTCTACAGGTGGGGTGGTTAAATGCCCCCCCAAGGGGCTGGTCTACAGGTGTGGAAGGTTACATCCCCCGAGGGGCGGGTTTACAGGTGGGGGAGGTCACATACCCAGAGGGGCGGGTTTACAGGTGGGGGAGGTTACATACCCAGAGGGGCGGGTCTACAGGTGGGGGAGGTTACATACCCTGAGGGGCGGGTCTACAGGTGGGGGAGGTTACATACCCCGAGGGGCGGGTCTACAGGTGGGGGAGGTTACATACCCCGAGGGGCGGGTCTACAGGTGGGGGAGGTTACAAACCCCGAGGGGCGGGTCTGCAGGTGGGGGAGGTTACAAACCCAGAGGGGCGGGTCTACGGGTGGGGGAGGTTACGTACCCCCCGAGGGGCGGGTCTACAGGTGGGGGAGGTTACGTACCCCCGAGGGGCGGGTCTACAGGGGGAGGTTACGTACCCCCGAGGGGCGGGTCTACAGGTGGGTGAGGTTACGTACCCCCGAGGGGCGGGTCTACAGTTGGTTGAGGTTAAGTACCCCCAAGGGGCGGGTCTACAGGTGGGGGAGGTTACGTACCCCCGAGGGGCGGGTCTACAGGTGGGGGAGGTTACGTACCCCCGAGGGGCGGGTCTACGGGTGGGGGAGGTTACGTACCCCCCGAGGGGCGGGTCTACAGGTGGGGGAGGTTACGTACCCCCGAGGGGCGGGTCTACAGGGGGGAGGTTACGTACCCCCGAGGGGCGGGTCTACAGGTGGGTGAGGTTACGTACCCCCGAGGGGCGGGTCTACAGTTGGTTGAGGTTAAGTACCCCCAAGGGGCGGGTCTACAGTTGGTTGAGGTTAAGTACCCCCGAGGGGCGGGTCTACAGGTGGGTGAGGTTACATACCCCAGAGGTGTGGGTCTACAAGTGAGGAAGGTTACCTACCGTAAGGGGCGGGTCTACAGGTGGATGAGATTCCATATTCCAGGGGGGCGACTCTACAGGTGGTAACATACCATTGGAGGCGGGTCTATGGATAGGGTGGCTACATAAACTGGAGGAATAATACATACCTTTGGGAAATGTTGTTTTGGGGGAGAGTATATTTTCTAGAAGGTGGATCTGTGAGATGGGCAAGTGACACATTCTAGGGGGGGGTCTATGGATAGGGGAGGCTGCATCTGTGAGGAGGAGGGTCTTTGGGTGGGGCAGGTGAAATACCCCAGCGGAGGAGGTGTGGGTTGGGGAGAATACATATCTTAGGAGAATGTTCTATGTGTGGGGTACGCTACCTACTCTAGGAAAAGAGGGTCCATTGGCAAAGTAGGTTGCATTCCCTATGTGGGAGGGTCCATAAGGCTACATACACTATGGGGAGAGTCTCTTAGTGGTGTAGGCTACAAATCCCAGAGGGAGGGTCTACAGGTGGGGGAGGTTACATATCCCAGGAGAGGGGTTCTGGGTGGGGGATCGGTTATATACACTAGGGAGAAAGGGTCTGTTGTTAGAGAAGTTTACATTTCTTTGAAGAAAGCTCTAAGGGTGGCAAAGGCTACATTTTGGCGTCTATGGGTGGAGGTGGAAAAATAGCTTGGGGGAGGACCTCCTTTTGTAGGGGAGGCTACATACCTAAAGGGGGAGGGTAAATACCCTCAGAGGAAAGGTGTACCGGTGGGGTGGGGGAAGCTGCAAACACCATAGGGGAGGTTTACAGGTAGGGAAGGCTGCATACTCCTGTGGGAGGGTCTACAGGTGGGGTGGGGGGCTCCATAGTTGGGGGTGGCTCTGGGTGGGCAGGCTAGGTACACCAGGGGAGGGTATGTGGGTGAGGAAGGTTACATACGTTAAGGTGAGAGGGTCTGTTGGCAGAGGAGGTTCTATTTCCTTGGAGGAAGGTCTCTGGGAATGTAGCCTTCCCCGCCCATATGTTGGAGTGTCTATGAGTGGGGGAGATTATATATCCTAGGCTACATGCTGCAAATGGAGGGTCTATGGGTGGGGGGGGCTACATCCTCCAAGGGGAGGGTCTATGGATGGTGAAAGCTACATACTGCAAATGGAGGGTCTATGGGTGGGGGGGGGGCTACATACTCCAAGGGGAGGATCTATGGGTAGGGGAGGCTACATACTGCAAGGGGAGGGTCTATGAGTGGGGAAGGCTACATACTCCGAGAGGATCTATGGGTGGGGGAGGCTACATACTGCAAGGGGTGGGTCTCTGGGTCAGGGAGACCCAATACTCCCAAGAGTAGGGTCTTTGAGTGGGGGAGGCTACATGCTCCAGGGGGAGGGTCTATGGGTGGGGGAGGCTACATACCCCGGGGAAAGGCTGTATGGAGGGGAGGTAACCTAGCCCAGTGTAGGTGGATGTGCAAAGTTCCATACACCAGGGGGCGTGATTCCACAGGATACATACACCCAGGAGGAGAGTATGGGGTATGGAGGTTACATTTGCTAAGGGGATGGTTTGTGAGATTATAAATCCATTAGGGAGTGGGGTCTAAATGGGGGATGGTCTGTGTTTCTGCATGGCAGAGAGGGAAGGTCTTTGAGTGAGGGGCAATGGGGCGGGGGGGGTGGAACCTGGGAAAGATGGCAGAGCTCAAAGGTTGGCTCCGTTACAGGAAAGATGCTACATTGCATGGGGCTGGGACTGAAGAGGATGAGGGGGGTCTCTAACCTGAGAAGAGGGGTTATCGGTGGGGGGGAACATCATACCCAGGGAAAGGGTCTATGAGTACTGATATTTAGAGTAGGCTCTATATAAGGAGATAATTGCCCCATAGGAGATTATCAGATGGGGGTGGGGAAGGGGTATGTACACAAAAAAAAGGGTGGCAGACATAAGACTACCAATCAAGTTCAGTCTTTAGACCTGAACTGGCAGAATGGAGGTGTCCTGTGCTCACTCCCTCTGCCTGTCTTGAATGGCCCTTCCTAAGTGTGATCAGACAGGGAAGTGACATGACAAAGTTGTGCATGTAAAGTAAACTTTAACCACTTTCAGACCGGACCAATTTGCTGGTCAAAGACCAGACCACTTTTTGCGATTCGGCACTGCGTCGCTTTAACTGACAATTGCGCGGTCGTGCGACGTGGCTCCCAAACAAAATTGACGTCCTTTTTTTCCCACAAATAGAGCTTTCTTTTGGTGGTATTTGATCACCCCTGCGGTTTTTATTTTTTGCACTATAAACAAAAATAGAGTGACAATTTTGAAAAAAACGCGTTATTTTTTACTTTTTGTTATAATAAATATCCCCCAAAAATATATAAAAAAACATTTTTTTCCCTCAATTTAGGCCGATACGTATTCTTCTACATATTTTTGGTAAAAAAAATCGCAATAAGCGATTTTTGATTGGTTTGCGCAAAAGTTATAGCATTTACAAAATAGGGATAGTTTTATAGCATTTGTATTAATAATTTTTATTTTTTTTTTTTTTTACTAGTAATGGCGGTGATCTGCGATTTTTATTGTGACTGCGACATTGTCAGGGACCCATCGGACATTTTTGACACATTTTTGGGACCATTGTCATTTATACAGTAATCACTGCTATATAAATGCAGTGATTCCTGTGTAAATGACACTGGCAGTGAAAGGGTTAACCAGTGGGTGGCAGTGTAGGGGTTAAGTGTTCCTAGGGGTGTGTTACTAACTGTGGGGGGGTTGGGCTTTCATTTAATGTACACTGATCTCTGCTCCAATCACATGGAGCAGAGATCAGCGTCACTAGTTGCTAGGCAGAATGGAAAAATGTTGTTTATACAGCATTTCCTCCATTCGGCCGCTCCGTGAGACGATTGCGGGGATGCCCGCGGCGATCGGGTCCCGCAACCGGACTCACGGGGGTCCTGACCAGCGCGGGAGCGCGCCGCCGGCAGTGCAAATCTGCTAAATGCAAAAAGCACTAAAACTGCATAGGTGTGAATCCAGCCTTAGTGCATGAACTTCTCTATTCATTGTACACACCTTTATCATTTAACCACGTTACCCTGCCACTTCTGACATTTCTCTCCCACATGTAACAATCTGCATATTATTTTTTATTTGCTGGGAAATGATTTGGAACCCCCTAACATTAAGTGCTCACTTCCGCTCTCATACCTGTTTACCCCATATGGACCAGAGCAACACTGGCCTGTTTATTCAGTGATCAATTTGTCATTACTTAAATCGGACCTTCAGTCATTTTTTTTCAACTTTCCATCTATTAAATCTTCTGCCCTTGTTGTTTTAACTTTGGATATTAAAATCTTTTTTTTTTTCTGCCAGTAAATATACCTTATACAGCCCACTTCCTGTTTCTTGTCTGGTAAAAAGCCTAGGCTTATGACATCATGCACAGCTCGCTCTCACTTTCCTGAGAGTTTGCCAGGAAGAAAGGGGGGATGAGTCATAAGAGGGCCAACGAAAGCTGCAAATCCAGGAAGTGAACAGGCAGCAGCTTCAGCTGCCCACAGTTAAAATGGATGCAGCCAGACTCGGTGGAGGGATATTTCTGCAAGTACAGAATCACAGTATATATAAAATAATATGCAAAGTGGTTGGAGGGAAGCTTCAGAATGGCAAAGATGTTTTTATTACAAATGATGTGAGCAGACTGCAGTTCCTCTTTAAGATAACAACGTAATGCATACATTTTGTATGTTTTTTTAAGGACAAACAAGGCTTTCTTTTTGTGAATACTGTCCTACAACAATATTAACAATATTATTTTATTTTTTTTTGCAAAACCTTAGACAATTAAAGAGGGATTCCACCAAAAACAAAAATATTAAAAGCAAGCAGCTATAAATACTACAGCTGCTGACTTTTAATAAATGGACACTCACCTGTCCCGGGTTCCAGCGATGCCGAGGCCGATCGATCGCTCGGCTCTCGGCTGCTGCCGCCACCATTCTAGGTGAGGGAATCAGGAAGTAAAGCGAATCGGCTTCACTTCCCGGTTCCCTACTGCGCATGCGCGAGCCGCGCAATAGGAAATCTAATGTGTGTCTAATGTGTGTCCCAGCAGGCAGCGCGGCAGGACAGGAAATGGCGTAGACTCCCACGGGAGTCTATGCCCGGAAGTGGGTGAAAATACCTGTCTTTGACAGGTATCTCCACCCCCCTCCCCCCTGAAAGGTGTCAATTGTGACACCGGAGGGGGGGAGGGATCCAATCAGCGGAGGTTCCACTTTAGGGTGGAATCCCGCTTTAAGTGTAATGAAACTAAACAAAAGGCATTTTTTTTCTTCTTTTTTTTTGAGCAGTGTTGGTTTAAACATAAATAGTGTTAATAAACAAAAAAAAGCGTGCTAAATTATGATTTTGGTACAAAGCATTGCAAAAGTTATTTAAAAACAAAGTAAAGTGTTTTTTTTTCCAATTGTGGGCTATTTTCAGTGTGATACATGTAAATATATGTAAAACATGTTCAAATATTAATAAGAAAGCAAACAAAAAACAGAAATAAAGCTTAAAGTGGTTGTAAACCCTTACAAACCACTTTGACCTACAGGTAAGCCTAGATTAAGGCTTACCTGTAGGTCCAAGCAATATCTCCTAAACCTATATGGTTTAGGAGATATTTGCCCAAAAACAGGCACCGCTGTCTACGGCGCATGCGCCGTAGACAGCGGCGCGCAGGCGCACTGAGCGTGGCAGTTCCAAGAATGGAGCTGCCACATTTGTCGACTCCCGTGCGCATGCGCGGGAGTGACGTCATCGCGGCTTCGCCGAATGACAGCGACGGAGCTGCGAGACGCCACCAGCAAGATGGATGTGGTGGACTACAGGGGACAGCGGCGACTTCGCTGGCTCCTGTGTCAGGTAAGTGACACATAATGGGCTGCTATGCGATGCATAGTAGTCCATTATGCTTTACCTTTGCAGGGAAAAAAAGAGGAAGTAAACTCATCAGGGTTTACTTCCTCTTTAACTATTAGTTAATAAAATAGAAAAAAAATTACCAGGAAAATTACAATTGCATGGAGGAGGAGGATACGGAGTTAATTGGTGCTGATTAGAGTAAAGGGTTCAATTGAGGAACATTTAATTAAAGAACTGTGTTTTGTTTTTGTTTTTTGTTTTTTTTTAAACTTGTCAAGGTTGCTCTAACTCTTCATCTGCAGAACAAAGTTAGTAGATTCAAAACACAGAATGTTACATTTGAAACAATGTTTCAATGTAACGTTCAGTGATTGGGCTGAGCGATGTTGTTTTATAAAGGCTTTTTCGCACGGGCTTGTGCATAATACGGATTCCGCTTGCTTAGCGGAGGATCTCCGCAGAACAGACGCATGGCGGGTCCCACGTCACTCACTGTGCAGAGATGGACCTCCTGTCAGAGACCCGCTCTCCTCGATGGGAGATCAGATTAAAAAGGACCTTTTTCCATCCAACCATAGAAAATCTGCAGATAATCTATAGGTGTATGGCCAGCTTAACTGTGTATATTATAACATGCTGCTGACCTTCTCTGTGTACTCGGCAATGCAGCTGTGTTTAATCATAGCTGAATTGTCAGGTACTGAGACAGGGAAGGACTGGACGTTCTAGACACGCCCTGTGTACAATGAGATGTTTTTGGGCGTGTCTAGTACACCCAGAGTCTGCAACTGGGTACATTTTTCAAGCAGAGGCCCTAGAGAATAAAATGGTGGATATTGCAATTTTTTTTTTATGCTGCACTATATTTGCGCAGCAGTTTTACGGAAGATCATGTTTTTTGAAAAAATAAACTTTATTCAATTTTAGTAAACACAAGCACAAAAAAAAGCCATATTTTGGGTTAAATATAATAGATGATGTTATGCTGAGTAAATCAATACCAAACATGGCATGCAGCCGCCCAAATGCTTCCATCTGACAGGCATCTGGTTGTCAGATTTGCCCACAATCCTGGTGCTGTCAGCGAAAGGATATGTAAAGTCAAAACTTTTTTTTTTCTTTAGGCCATGGATAGAGAATTGAAGGGTAAGAACCCCTGTCATGTCTTTATTGTTGCAGATATTCTTGGGGCGATTTACCCTCTCTGCTTGTTTTGGGGACCATTATCACTAAAATGATGAAAATGACAGGAAACAGAAAATGTTACAGTTATAGCCAACGTTAACACACTTTAAAATTGTTCTTTTTTTTTTTCCCTCCCCGAATAGAATTTTCATTTGGTGATATTTAAACACCTTTTGCGTTTTTTTTTTTTTTTTTTTTTTTTTTTTTTTTTTGAGCTAAAGCATATTTTTTTTAGGCCAATATGTATTCTACTACTTATTTTTGGTAAAAAAAAAAATCCCAAATAAGTGTATATTGATTGGTTTGCGCAAAATATATTTTTAATTACTTTTCTTTATACTACTAATGGCTTTGATCAGTGACATAGCGGGACTGCGATATTGTGGTGGACATTCTGACACTAAAACTTTTTTTGCGGGCCAGTGACACTAATACAGTTATCAGTGCTAAAAATCTACATAGTCACTGTTCTAATCACACTAGCCGGGAAGAGGTTAACCGTGTGCCTATCCAGTGTTTATGTGTACAATGTTAGGCACTTTTACTAGGGAAAGAGATGGAATTTATTCCCTGCTTTGCAGGGACACAATCTCCATCCCTTCCCTCCTGCCAGAACGGCAATCTGCCTTGTTTACAGAGGCAGACTGCAGTTCTATGTCTGCCTGACGATCGTCAGGTGCCAGTGGACATTTGAGTACCTGACACCTGTAGATTGGCTTCCACTGTGTGTAATGACAGCGAGAGCATGTGTGTGTGTGTGTGTGTGTGTGTGTATATATGTATGTGTGTGTGTGTATATATATATATATATATATATATATATATATATATATATATATATATATATATATATATACATACATATCCGCCCGGAAGAGCGGGATCACACATATATATATATATATATATATATATATATATATATATATATATATATATATATATATACACCCCTCCCACTGCATTGACAGAGGAGGAAAGGAGAAAGCCGGCCGGTTATGTGATCGTGATCTTGGATCTGAAATTAAAGCTTTTATTTTTTTTAAATCACACACAAAGGGGCTCACTGCATAAGGAGACAGCATGGATGGTGCACAATTGTTATGCCTTGTACACACGGTCGGACATTCCGACCACAAAATCTGTCAGATTTTTTCCAACGGATTTTGTCCTAAACTGGTGTTGCATACACACAGTCGGTCAAAGTTGACGGAAAATCCGATCGTTCGTTCGTTTCGATGGGACTATGTTCAGGCTAGTAGCCAATAGCTTTGGTCTTGTAATTTGATCTGAGCATGCGTGGCACTTTGTCTGATTGGAATTCTCTACAAGCGATCAGAAAAAGTGAGATCGGATTTTTTTTGTGGGAAAATTTGAGATCCTGCTCTCAAATTTTTTCCGCCTTAAAAAGTTCGATAGAGCCAACACACGATCGGATTTTCCGACAATATAATCCGATCTGATCTGTGTACAGGGCATTAGAGTGGCTTAACAACCACTTTAAGTAATGAACAGTAGCAACCACCTGTGCATGTTTATGAGTTCTAAAATACAAGAAATTGAACTTAAAACTTTGAATAGTTCTATAGGTAGACTTCAGGGCTCTGCTCTCTTCTTATATGGAGGGGCCTGTACTCTACTGCCTTTGTATGTATTTTGGAAGGCCAATGCTTCCCTTGGGCTTAAAACTTTTTTTTTTTTTTTTTCTTGAATGAAGGTTTGGCTGAATAAATTGCTTTGATACTTTTACATTGTAAAATGACACCTTACATTGACTTTCTTTGCGTTTTTCAGGGTTCCCAATGAGAGGATCATGCCGATCTCACGATTTGGGTGATCCATAGTATGGCTGCTTCCCGTTCGACTCGCGTCACAAGATCTACCGTGGGATTAAACGGGCTGGATGAAAACTTCTGTGGTCGCACCCTGAGAAACCGCAGCATCGCTCCCCCCGACGAGGTGGTCCCTCCGGCGCTCTTGAGATCTAGGTCTCCTAAGAAAAGGCCAGAACCCGTTCAGATCCAAAAGGGAAGCCTCAACAAGGGCAGCGAACTCAAACAGCCAAGCCCTCGGGAGTCTTGGGTCAGCCCAAGAAAGAGAGGCCTGTCTATTTCGGATAAGGACGGTTGCGACAAAGACAGTGTGGAAAACAGCGATAAGAAATCGCCGGGAGCTTTGTCGCCTGTGTTGAAGAAAATTAAGCGCTACCTTCGTTCTGAGGAACCCAGCAGCCCGGAGGAAGAATTGTCCGGTACATTTCACAAGGCGCCCTCGGAAAGGCGGCACTCTGAATCTGACCATGAAACAGACACACCCCGTTCTAAACGAGCTAATCGATGTCTTTTACTGGATGATAGTAACCAAAGGGAAATCAAAACCGACACGGAGTCTGAGGAAACTGTAAAAAAATCCTTACCTGATGGGGACGCGTTTAACCATCAGATTGTTAACGGTATTGACAACAACGAGACTGCTGCTGTAAATTGTAATAACTGTCCTTCTTCGGATGGGAGTGTTAAACAGAATAACGCTAGTACGGTCACCTCCCCGAAAGAGTTGAACTTATCGGAGAATGGGAGTTCCCTGACTCCTTCCTCCGCGCCCGCTAACGAAACAGACAGTCTTTCAGACCATAATGTGCCTTGCACGCACTCCGAGGAACAGGCAGACAAACAGGACCATGAATTAAATAACTGCCTACATATCGATCACGTCAATCAGACCAATGAATCAACAGGGGTTTCCTGCGCGGAAGCCCTACTGATCGTACGGGACTCTGAGGAGGAACTTGACGTTGTAGGTGATGGAAATTCCAAGGAACAAGCTGCTCCATCCCCAAACCCCAATCAGGACAAGCCTGTATGTGGCGGAGATTTCCCCATGTCTGAGGCGGCAGAGGGACCCTCGCTTGAGCTCTGCTTTTCCGACACTCAAGAACATAAATATACCTTAAGAACTTCACCAAGGAAGCTCGTATCTGTCAAAGACAGCTCATCCAAAAATGCCTCTCCGTGTGGGGAGAACGGACAGGCCGAGGAGAGTTCCAGCGAGGGTAGTAGACTTTCCTCTGCTCTTAACGGAACCGTAACGGCCGCCGAAGAGGAGGCTTCCGGCGATAAAAAGCAGACGTGTTCTTCTGCAAAGTGTTCGCAGGATAAGCCGGCTGCCTGCGCCTCCTCCAGCACGGAGTGTACGGCACTCCCCGCCAAAGAGAGCGGCGGCGGCGGCGGCATGCAACCTGCAGAGGAGGAAGAGGACGAGCCTGATGTGTACTTCTTCGAGTCCGATCACGTGGCTTTGAAACACAACAAAGAGTATGTGTAACCATGGTAACCTTGATTTCTGCTATTCACTTCTGTGTTCATTGTTTCTTTGAGCCGAAGGTTCCTTGCATGCTTACAAATGTAGATGTCACTTAACAGCGGAGCTCTGTGGCCGTTCCAAGCGCTTGGTGGATTATGTGTCTCAATTTTCCAAAGATCACAATGTTTTGACAAATGTGTGAGCACCCATACAGATACCCGGAATTATGTTATCTAAATGTAAACATGCAGATCTGATCACATTGCAGAAGCTTAAGGTTCACCCCATAAGGCCCATTCACACCTGAGCGTAGCGTTTTCAGGCAGTAAGTCGCTTTTTTGTTTTTTTGCCTCGATTTTGTACAGGTCTAGAGATCACCAATGTAAAAAGCAGAAAAACGTCTGTAAAAAAAAAAAAAAAAAAAAAAAAAAAATTACAGAACTCGTTTGAGCTTTAGGCGTTTTGGAGTGAAGATGTGAACTAGGGCCGAAACAACTAATCAATTAATCGATTATGAAAATAGTTGAAACTATTTTTATAATCTATTAATCGGCCAGCTGATTAGCTTGCCTGCATACAGAATGCATTATTTGTTTACATATCAGGAAATACAATGCAGCACAGATATAGCTCAGTACACCTTCTATACATGTGAGTAAGTGCCTGAGAACTTGTGAATGTGTGAGGAGCAATGCATCATGGGACATATAATCCTGGGCAGGGAGTGAGTGGTTCTAAAGGCAGAATTTTTTTTAACATTCCTATAGGGGGCACTCTATACTATAATTTGCAGCTTGCTATTGGGGCACTGCGAAGGCAGGAGGAGGACCCCAGAAAAGGAGAATCAGGGCTGCTCTGTGCAAACCATTACACAGAGCAGGAAAGTATAACGTTTGTTTAAAAAAAAAAAAAAAAAAAAATCAATCTAACCACTTCTTCCGGACCGCTGCACGCCAATATACGTCCTTACTTTGAAGGGGGATATCGTTGTTATGGCAGCTAGGTATCCTCTTGTTCGGCCGGCGGTCTGGTTTCCGATAATAGTGGTCTCTGTGGCAGATTCGCCCCGCAAGATCACTTTTATCGGCGGCAGGAGAGGGCCCAGCGCGGTGGTGCCCTCCGCCCTTACTGAAGCCGTCGGCAGCGGTGGAGGTGATCGGATCTTCACCCTTGCTGGGCATGAAGACGAGTGAGGGGAAGATGGCCCATCCATCTCCATAACAATGCAGGGCGGAAGCGACCTCATAATATCACTTCTGCCCATAGCTTTTCAAGTGCCTTATTTTTTTATTTTTTTTTTATTACATTTAAGGCTAAATATGAGATCTGAGGTCTAATAAAGAGGCCCTGTCATGCTTTTTTTTCCAATTCCAAGGGATGTTTACATTCCTTGTAATAGGAATAAAAGTGACACAATTTTTTTTTTTTTAAACGGTGTAAAAATAAAAGGTAACATAAATAAGAAAAAATATAGTATCGCCCGCATATGAAAACGGTGGTCAAACTACACATGTAAGGTATCAATGCGATTGGTAGAGTGAGAGCAATAATTCTAGCCCTAGACCTCCTGGGTAACTCAAAACATGCAACCTGTAGAATTCTTTAGATGTCGCCTATAGGTATTTTTAAGGGTAAAAGTTTGTCTCCATTGCACGAACGGGTGACATGTTGGGTATCTATTTACTCAGCGTAACATTATCTTTCACAATATAAAAAATAATTGGCTAACTTTACTGTTACTGTCTTATTGTAAGACCTCTGCGCAAATACGCTGTGACGGAAAGTATTGCAAAGGCCGCCATTTTATTCTCTAGGGTGTTAGAAAAAAAAATGTACAATGTTTGGGGGTTATAAGTAATTTTCTAGCAAAAAAAAAATGTTTTTAACTTGTAAACAACACATCTCAAAAAGAGCTGCTGGCTTTTAATAATCGGACACTTACCTGTCCTGGAATCCAGCAATGTCGGCACAACAGCTGATGTTTCCATCAGCTGTCGGGTGCTGCCGCCATCATTGCAGGTAAGGGAACCCGGCAGTGTAGCTTTATGGGTTCAGGCTGGGAACCCTACTGCGCATGCACAGGGCCCCGCTCCTCTCTCCTACTGGCCCGGCGACAGGGAGAGGAGGAGGGAGCCCCGCAGTCATGTCACGGGCCATGGCCCGGACACCCGGAAAGTTGCCAATTGTGGCCCCCGGAAAGGGGGAGAGGAGACAAATGAGCAGAAGTTCCACTTTTGGGTGGAACTTCGCTTTAAGGACCGAGCCTCTTTCTGAGATTTTTTTTATTTTTTTTGCTACAATATTACTTGGAACCCCCAAACATTATATGTTGTTTTTTTCCAACACCCTAGAGAATAAAATGGCGGTCTTTGCAATACTTTCTTTCACACCGTATTTGCTCCACGGTCTTACAAGTGCACTCACTTTTTTTTTTTTTTTTTTTTTAAATACACTTTTTTGCATTAAATAAGACGAGTAAATTGATACCCACCATGTCATACTTCAAAATTGTGCCCGCTCATGGAATGGCGTCAAACTTTTACCCTTAAAAATCTCCATAGGCGATGTTTACAAAATTCTACAGGTTGCATGTTTTGAGTTTGAGGAGGTCTAGGGCCAGAATTATTGCTCTTGTTCAACCGATCGCGGCGATACCTCACGTGTGGTTTGAACACTGTGTTCATATGCGGCCGCTACTCAAGTATGCATTTGCTTCTGCACTCGAGCTCGGCGGCTCGTGTTACAATTTTTATTTATTTTTTTACACTGTCCTTTTTTATTTCTATTTACAAGGAATTGTAAACATCCCTTGTAATAGAAAAAAAGCATGACAGGACCTCTTAAATATGAAAGCTGGGGTCAAAAAGACCTCAGATCTCATATTTACACTAAAATGCAAATGTCCCTTTGCTTACTGGGCACCTAAACCCCTCTCCTGCCCAGACCAATTTTCAGCTTTTAGCGCTGTCACTCTTTGAATGACAATTGTGCGGTCATACAACACTGTACCCATATGAATTTTTTGGTGGTATTTTATCACCTCTGGGTTTTTTATTTTTTGTTAACAAAAAAAAATACAAACCTGTTTTATATTTTGTTAATAAATTTTGCAAACAGGTGATTTTTCTCCTTCATTGATGTATGCTGATGGGGCTGCATTGATGCACACCGATAGGCTGCACTGATAGGTGACACTAATGGGTGGCAGTGATGGGCACTGATATAGAGCACTGCTAGGTGGCACTGATTGGCACCACTGGGGCATTGATAGGTGGCACTGATTGCCAGCACTTTTATGTACTGGTGCACACTGATTCGTGGCACTGTGGGCACTGATTTGTGGCAGGCGGTACTAGTGAGCACAGATGAGGCAACAGAAGCCAGTGATCTGCTTTTTTTTTTTTTCTCCTTGCGTTGTCGGGGTGAGAAGAAAAAGACGATTACTGATTTTATTGTTTACATCACGTGATCAGCTAAGAGGCCGGGATCGACCCCTTACAACGATCTGTGATCACCCGAGTCTAATTCTAGCAGTAGACCACCTCTGTAGATAGAAAGTGGTAACCTGTAAAGGCTTTTGAAGCGTTGCCTATAGATAGTAGAATGTATGTTGTTTGTCACCGCTGCGCAATTTGAAAGAGTGACATACATGTTTGGTATCTATTTACTCTGGGGGACGACTTTTGTTTATACTTTATAAAAAAAATGGAGCTATTTATTTATAAGATTTTAATAAAAAAATAAAGTGTTTTCTTTCATGAAAATACTGTAAGACATAAAAAAAAATAGCAAAACCTACCAATTTATTCTCTAGGGCCTCTGCTTTAGGCCAGGTTCACACCGCTGCGGGGGGAGATCCGGATGTGATTCGCACAGCAAATCACATCCGATCTCCGTAGCGATGCGAGTTCAGCCATACAGATAGTATGGCTGAATTCGCAGCGCTCCCGCAGCAAACTCGCACGGGACCCTTTTTTGGGTCCGCAAAAGAATCGGATCGCATGGGGGTTCACACCATGCGATCCGATTCCTGTGCGAGTCGGCAGATCGCACTGCGATATGCCGACGGATCTGGGGGTGTCATTAACATAACATTGACACTCCCAGCCGTCCGCATAGGGCAGTGTGAACTGCCGGCGGGAGGTGTGCGATGCGGGTAAACGCCGCGGATTCGCAGCGTTCCCGCATCGCTATAGTGTGAACCCGGCCTTAAGAAACTATATAATGTTTTGGTATTCTAAGTCATTTTCTAGCCCAAAAAAAATAAAAAAATAAAAAAATAAAGATTTTCGCGTATACAAAAAGTGCCAGAAAAAGCCTGGTCTTCAAGTGGCTAAAGGACCCGTTCACATCAGATGAAGTTGGATGCATTTTTGACTGCACTCCAGCTGCTTATACCGTCAGAAATCCATGTTATCCTATGGGCATAGTTCACACTATTTGCATTGCAGTGAAAAAAGTACGGCAAGCTGCATTTTTCCACACTGCAAATGTATGTAAATGCACTCCAACTGCATAGATAGTCCAAAATCCAGACTTATCCTATGGGCATCGTTGATGCCATTGCATTGCGGTGCAGTGTAGTTCAGAAAAGTGCTGCATTTTTCCACATCACAAACGTGCAAAAGTGCATGCAAAGGCACTGCAACCCATCACCGTGCTCATAGAAGCCTAAGGAAAAAAAGAAGAAGCAAGAGACCTCACAGGACAAATGCAGCTAGAAAGACGTGCATCAATTGCATTTAAAGGCAAGTCAACTGCATGTAAAAACGGCGCACATATGTGCCAGCACACCGCGGATCATCAGATATCATCCAAAACTTTCTATTGCAGAAAGATCACATCACAAAGGACCAAGTGTGACATTTCAGAGCAGCACAGGACCCCTTTGTCATGCATGTGAGGGGTGAAGGGGTTCTGCGTGGCTCTGAAACAGTGCACTTGGTCCTTTTGTGTTGTGTTTTTTTCTGCAATAAAAGTTTTGGACGATATCTGATGATCTACGGTGTTTTGGCGAATGTGCCTTTTTTTTATGTGCTGTTGAAATGTGGTGTTTCATGACAAGCACAGTTTCCAGCTACTTGCTACAGAAGAGCCTATGTCCAGGAACGTGTGTTAGGGAAATATTAGCGGTGCACCTAAAATAAATAATAAAGAAAAAAAAAAAAAATATATATATATATATATATATATATATATATATATATATATATATATATATATATATATATATATATATATTTATTTAGATAGAATTGTATAATATTATTTGACTTTTTAGTTAATATCATGAATTTAAATGAATATGTATTTGTCAGGCAACTTTAGCACAAGAACAATGTATCCCTTTAAATCCTATGTATGTCCTTTGGGCTTCGGTTGTGGTGTTAAAAAAAACCTGCTTGTGACATTTTTGGTCAGTTAAAAAAAAAAAACGCACCTCCCAGTTGAAATGCATTGAAAACGCAGCAAGAATGCCTCATTAACGCACCCGTTATGTTTTTGATGCAGTTTTTGAGTCACATGACCTATGAATAACATAAGCACAGTTAAACCGGTGCATAATTGCATGCGTTTTCGGTGCCATTATTGGCACCTTTTTCTCTTATCAGCCGAGTGCCGATAACGCCATTTACGGCCACCAAAATTTTGGTGCATCTCTAGGGAATATGGATATTAACTGTAAAACAAGCGTCAAATGCATGCATAGGTACAAGAAAAGAATGCACAGTTGCTTGCAGTTTCTGGTGTGAAAGGGGCCTAAAGCCCAAAGAAGATGAAGGTGACCTCAAAGGAAATGCAATCTTATGAAAAATACACTTAAAGTGGAAAAATGCACATCACCGTGCATGCAAAAATGGCCAGTTCCTGTTGTGAATGCGCCCCGTAAGGGTCCTTTCACACTGATGCAATGGGATTTAGTTGGATGCATTTTGGACTGCACTCCAACTGCATAGATCGTCTAAAATCCAGGGCATACTTCACACCATTGCAATGCAGAAAAATACAGCATGCTACGTTTTTTAATAGCACAAGTGCAGAAAGGCATGCAAACGCACTGCAACCCTTTACAGTGCACATAAAAGCCCAAGAAAAAGAGGATGTAACCTCACAGGACAAATGCAGATAGAAAAACTTGCATGTAGGATGCACATGAAATACATACATTAGGTACAAGAAAAAAAACATGCTGTTACTTGCAGTTTCTGGTATGAAAGGGGCCTAAAGCAGAAATGAAGTCCCCCTTTCCAAAACTGCAAGAATGCTGCTTCTTTATTGCAGAAGTGACATGCAATGTCTCCTCTGCCATAAAAGAAACCTATCAGCCTTCTCACGTTATGTATTGGAATGTGTACTGACCTGGGCAAGAGCAGCTCAGTTTACATTCGGGCACAGCGCTTGTATCGCCATGTGCAGGAATGACATCCTCCCGGCCAATGAAGATGGCCACAGCCTGGCGACTGGAAGAACTGGGGCAGAAGATGCCGACGACGGACATCAGACCGTTGAAAGATAGGTAAGTATCGCTAAGTTTAGCTCCTGTTTAAGTCTACCTTCCTCAATCAGAAGAAGAAACCTTTCTTTGAAATCTTAGCGATGTCATTTGGCTTCCAGCAGTGAAGGACGTAGAAGTCTGCAGGACACACAACATCATATAGGTGTTTAGGCACCCAATGCGCATACACCCAGCTGGGGTGACTGGTCTCCCAAACAGGAGATAATGCCTCAAACACCGTTCATAGGCCGGGTTTCCTGATAAATGAAGGCAGAAGGGATCTCAGGACACCCTACACATCAAGCTTTGGCACTTGTTCAGTTAAATAAAAAAACAAATCTGCCCAGAGAACAGATTTTTTATAAAAGGCTCTCGAAATCTACACCCTGTGGGGCGGGAGATGGAGCCTTTGTTGTGAATAATGTTGGCCAGGAGAAATGCCCTGAGGCTGGAGGAGCTGTAACGCCCCGGTTTGGCACAAAGCTTCCCTCCCTTGTGTAATTATATTGATCACAGGAGTTCATTGATTTCTCAGCAAAGCTCTGGATACTTTGAACTTCTTTAGAGATGTACGGATCGCTCAGAGCTGACAGGTGATTCCTTTGTTACCCGTAGAAGAGTTTACTCTTCATCCAACTGCAGCTCTCACCACTTCTGTAGATCGTGTCTTTTTGTGCCGCAATGTCTATTATATCTGTGATTAGCAGCTGAGAAACCAGCAGAACCTCCCCGGAATGTCATCGCTAACTATTACGCCTACATTGTCCGCACGGGTAGAAAATAGAATAATAACGCTGCTCAAAGTGGAATTATTATCCAACTAAAAAATGAGGCAGTCTGTCAACAGCATTAAAGTGGAACTTTACTCACCTCGGCTCCAGCGATGCGTTGCCCGCGATCGCCTCACTTGGCCGCTGACTTCCGGGTCTTGATCGCCGGCCGCTGTCATTGGCCATGCAGGGATGACATCCCTCCTGTGCAGGAGTTCAGCCAGATTCAGTATCGCCAAATTTGTACAGTGAGCTGCGTAGGCGCGGTTCACTGTACAAGGGTGGACAGGCAGGTAAGTAACTTTAATGCAGAAGAGACCAAGCATGTCTCATCTACATTAAAATTCCTGCCTGTTCACTCATTTTTAGTTTTGCCCTAAAGCTCCTCTTTAACCCCTTCCCGCCAGCGGTATGCATATATGCAGCCTCACTGAACTGGGCTATTTTCTATTGGACTGCATATATGTGTACCTCTCTATGCTGGGAGCGCGCTGCACAGTGCGCTCCCAGTACAGAGCCCAGGTGGACGGTAGCCAGCTAGTGTAGCCATCCTCAGACAGGAAGTGTGTTATTGGCCAGACCACCTGGTTAAAAAGTGTAGATACAATTTTAACCACTTTTTTCGCCCAGCCTGTAATCAGTTGAAGGCTGGGCGGGCTTCTTGTCAATCTGGGTAGACGTCATATGATGTCGTCCTGGATCGCACTGCAGCGCAATCTTTCTCCGATGAATGATCACTGTACCGGCCTGCAGCCGCTACCATGTGACCGCTGTAACCAATTGCAACGGGTCACATGACTGTTGTAAACAATGAATAGCTTCCTTTCAAGCCATCCATCATGTACAACTGTGTTTTTAGCTGTGATTGGTCACTGTGATCACATGGTACAGACTGGGCCAATCACATCCAACCTCACTGAGCTTGAGCTGTTTTGCAAGGAAGAATGGGCAAGAATTTCAGTCTCTCGATGTGCAAAACTGATAGAGACATACGCCAAGCGACTTGCAGCTGTAATCGCAGCAAAAGGTGGCTTTACAAAGTATTAACGCAAGGAGGCCGAATAATTTTGCACGCCCCACTTTTCATTTTTTTATTAGTTAAAGTTTAAAAAATCCAATAGATTTCGTTCCACTTCACAATTGTGTCCCACTTGTTGGTGAGTCTTCACAAAAAATAAAAATGTTATATCTTTATGTTTGAAGCCTGAAATGTGGCAAAAGGTTGAAAAGTTCAAGGGGGCCGAATACTTTCACAAGGCACTGTATTTATATTGCAGCTCCCCAGTGAAATTCATTTTTAAGAGGTAACACTTCACCACTTCACATCCTTAGGATGTACCTGTATGTCCTCGGGCTGAAGTGGTTATACCAAGATGATGGCTGCAGCTACTAAATTTGTGACCAACAATGGGTTTTCCTGTAGAAGTGATCTGAGCAGCTTTGTAGCCGTTCGATCGATTCTATAGGGTGCAGAAGGACCGCTGCCCCTTTCCTGGGCTCGCAAAGAGCCTAGGGCCACTGTGGATGGTCTATCCGGCTACTAGAAGAGGAAAGACAAGTACATCTGTACTCTCCTTTTCTCTATGACGTCCAAACAACGGAAGTGATGAGGATTTTGTCACTACCGGTTCAGTTTGTTTACAAGGCATTACCAGCTTGTAAATCATCTGATCAAACTTATCTGGGTTAGATCATATGCGTTTGAGGTCTAATAAACCCCAAGTACTTAAAACCACCTTCCCATCAAAGAAAAATAATTAAATGGAGCCCCCTTTACCCCCACATACATGCACATATGAAGGTAAGCACGCGTGTTTGGGCGCCTACATGCATAGTTGCTGATTGCGTTACACGTTGGATATTGCTGAGCATTCTGCAGTGAGAACAATAATTCTACCTCCATTATTCATGGTTAACGCTAAACTGATGACCTGTAAGGTATTTTTAAAGTATCAGCGTTTACAAGCGCATGAAGTTTTCCTGAGCTGGGCTAGGGACTATGGGATGTGTAGTGTGCGCAGAGCAGTGCGCATGACTGTAATGCAGGGGTTGACAAATTTGCTTGGAATCTAGGAGCCAGCTAAAAAAGTTAGGAGCCAGGTCCGTGACGGCGATCTGGACCTGTCCCTGGCCTGACATGGAGACGAGTGAGGGGAAGATAGCCCCCAGCCCCCCACCTGTCTCCAAGTCATTGCCCATAGCTCTTAGAGGGACATTTTATTTGTTTTATTTTTTTCAAATGACGATTTTTTTTTTTATTGCATTTTAGTGTAAATATGAGATGTGAGGTCTCTCTGACCCCAGATCTCATATATAAGAGGACCTGTCATGCTTTTTTCTATTACAAAGGATTTTTACATTCCTTGTAATAGGAATAAAAGTGACACATTTTTTTTTTTTTAAAAGAACAGTGAAAAAAAATAAAAATAAAAGTTAAAATAAGAAAAAAAAATTTTTTTTTTAAATGCGCCCTGTCCCGCCAAGCTTGCGTGCAGAAGCGAACGCATATATGAAAGCAATGTTCAAACCACACATGTGAGGTATCGCTGCGATCGGTAGAGTAAGAGCAATAATTCTAGCCCTAGACCTTCTCTGTAACTCAAAACGTACAACCTGTAGAATTTTTTAAACGTCGCCTATGGAGATTTTAAAGGGTAAAAGTTTGTCGCCATTCCATGAGCGGGTGCAATTTTGAAGCATGACATGTTGGGTATCAATTTACTCGGCGTAACATTATCTTTCACAATATAAAAAAAAAATTGGGCTAACTTTACTGTTGTCTTATTTTTTTTTATTAAATAAATTATTTTTTCCCCAAAAAAAGTGCGCTTGTAAGTACGCTGTGCAAATATGGTGTGACAGACATTATTGCAACGACCACCATTTTACTCTCTAGGGTGTTAGAATAAAAAAGAAAAAAAAAGTGTGTGTGTATATATGTATGTGTATGTATGTGTATGTATGTATATGTATGTATGTATATGTATATGTATATATATACATACATACATACATACATACATACATACACACACATATATATATATATATATATATATATATATATATATATATATATATATATATATATATATATATATACATATACATACATACATATATATAATTACCGGCGGCGCGGCCCGACGCAATCACGCTGGGGGGGTCCACGGAGACAGGATACCCCCAGCTGTGCTGCGCCAGTCGTTAATTCTAGTCGCCAATGCGACCTGGCGCCCGGGTTTTGTCGAGCCCTGCTGTAATGAAATGAGGGAAAAGAGGTAAGATTTGGGAGCTCATGGAGGACAATAGAAAAAATAGAATACAGGGCCATTAAAGAGGAAGTAAACCCTGATGGGTTTACTTCCTCTTTCATTCCCTGCAAAGGTGTAAAGCATAATGGACTACTATGCATCACATAGTAGCCCATTATGTGTCACTTACCTGACACAGGAGCCAGCGAAGTCACCGCTGTCCCCTGTAGTCCGGCGCATCCATCTTCTCGGTGGGTCTCCTGCTCCGCCGCGGTCATTCGGCGAAGCCGCGATGACCTCACTCCCGCGTATGCGCACGGGAGCCACCACTCGCGGCATATCGCCGTTGACCGTGGCGTGCTCAGTGCGCCTGCACGCCGCTGTCTACGGCGCATGCCTTTCGGTAAATATCTCCTAAACCGTGTAGGTGTATTTCTTGGACCTACAGGTAAGCCTTAATCTAGGCTTACCTGTAGGTCAAAGTGGGTTGTAAGGGTTTACAACCACTTTAAAGTGTTAAAAAAAATAAGTTTAGATTTACCCCCCTTCATGACCAGGCCACTTTTCGCAATGCGGCATTGCATTACTTTAACGATTGCACGGTCATGCAACGCCGTACCCAAATAAAATTGACATCTTTTTTTTTTTTTTTTTTGGGGGGGGGGTGGTATTTGATCACTTGTGGTTTTTTAATTTTTTGCGCTGTAAGCAAAAAAATACAGACAATTTTGAAAAGAAAACAATATTTTTTATTTTCTGCTATAAAACAGATCCAGCGAACAAAACCGAAAAAAAGTAATCAAATTTATTCATAAATTCAGGCCAATATGTATTCTGCTACATGTTGTTTTTTTTTTTTTTTTGGGGGGGGGGGGGCACAATGATATATTCATTTTAACAAACACAATAATTTGAGGTGAAGTGATCCATGCTGTGATGATGAAGCGCACAGAGCAGTGTAGTCACAAAAGGCTCTGATGCAGGACAGCCACAAAAAAAAAAGAACTCTACTGGATCTCGGCATCTTGTGATTGTTTCCTCAGTTGGCAGACAGTAGGAACTTTGTGCAGTCTTGACTGCTCACTCATAAAACACCAAGAAATTCTCTACCGCTTGGAGGAGTTGGGCCTTGCAGAGCTTGGTAGGCCCAAAACAGATGACAATTAAAGTGTTACTAAACCCAGGACCCTGCATTCACTATATCTGGTCACCCACAGTACACATAACATGGAAATGCAGTTATTTTAGTAAATTAATTCTAAATGCCTTTTCTCATTGGCAGTATATAGCAGTCTTGTGACTTCTGAGTGTCCAGCCAAGCATCGATTAAAGCTTGGAGGAGTTTTTCTGACTGTCCTATCGGGATGCAGGACCTCTGACCCTCTGTCTGGATAGTGCTGCTTGCCCCTGTGCTGATCACATGCATTCTCCCAAGAAAAAGAACCTCTCTAGCAATACACACTAAACAGAGCATGTGCAGCCTGACTCCATAGACTGTGTTATGAGGAAATTATTAGGGGACAGTGGAGGGGAGGATCAGAGAAGACAGGATCAAACAGCCCTTAGGTTCCACAGTGAGAATAACAAGGATGATTTACTGCACATACAGACTGATTTTACTATTGTGGGGTTAGTAACACTTTAAAGTGGATGTAAAGGTAGAAGTTTTTTTTTATCTTAATGTGTTCTTTACATTAAGATAAAAAAAAAAACTGTGAGCAGCAGCCCCCCTAATACTTACCTGAGCCTATCTAGATCCAGCAATGTTACAGGAGTGTCTCGACTGCACAGTCTATTGGCTCCTGCTGCTGTCAATCAAAGTCAGCTGGCCAATGAGGAGAGGGAGGGGGCAGAGCTGGGCTGTGGCTCTGTGTTTGAATGGACACAGGGAGTTGCGTTTTGGCTCAGGTGCCCCCATAGCAAGCTGCTTGCTGTTGGGGCACTCAACAGGAGGGAGGGGCCAGGATCACCAAAGAGGGACCCGAGAAGAGGAGTCTTTACAATCACACTTTAAGCTTTGACAATAAACCCTGGAAGCTGGCTGGTTTATTTGCAGAACTGCACCAGATTTTGCACTCTTCAGCCTTGGTAAATCTCCCCCTTTGTGTTGGTGCTCCAGTTCAAATGGTGCCATATGTTGTGTATTTGCAACCACGCATACGATGTTTCCCATTTCACCAGAAGCTACAGCTGGACTCGCTTTCCTGGTTTGGCACTGTATCAGTCCCTTGAATTATACTGTATATGTTCCTCACTGTTTAGGCACTTTGTTTCCCATGCTCATTTCTGAAGAAGTCAGACATCCTTCCCTTCTTGCTGGTACCTGGCAAACCTCCAGGGGGCACCAGATGTAGTTCACATCCCACAAGGGGTCACCGATCCTCCATGGTGAGCAGTGCCTTCTCCACGGTCGTTGTCCTTGCATCTTGTCTTTGGTATCCCACCCACTTGAAGACCACAATACGTATATATGTTGCAGGTTTCAAGTGGTATGCCGAGATGATGCCTGCAGCTACCATCATCCCGGTATTTTTTCTTTTATTTGGGCGATGCTGTTTTTATGTAAAAGCAATCCTAGCGGGTAAATGGCCTCTGGGGCTTCTCCCCGGTGGGGAGCCCAGCTCTGACGCTGGCGGTTCTGCTGGCTCACCATAGAGGTGATCGGGGGAATGGATCTTCCCCAATCATCTTTGACATTAGAAACCGGAAGCGATGAATGTTTTGTTACTTCTGGTTTCCCCAGCATGTAAACAAGTCATTTTTGACTTTAAAACGAATCTGATCGCACCGATCTTGGTATCATCAGAAGCTTTTAAGGGCAGAGGAGAGATATGGGGTCCAATAGATCTCATATCTGTCCATAAAGAGGAACTGTCACTTTTTAATGTTATCACAGGGGATGTTTACATTCCTTATGACATCAATACAAATAAATAAGAGACAGTTACATTTTTTTTAAAGCACCCCCATCCCACCATGCTGCTTGCGCGCAAATTACACATGCATTGGTCCCACAAGCATAGATAAATGGCGATCGCACCACGTATGTGACGTATTGCTGCGAACATTAGGGCAAGAGCATTTATTCTAGCACCAGACCAACTGTTTAACTCTAAACTGGTAACCTGTAAAAAAGCTTTTTTAAACATCTCCTATGAAGATTTTTAAGTACCTTAGTTTGGCACCATTCCGTGAGTGTGTGCAATTTTAAAGCATGACATGTTGGGTTTCTGTTTACTCGGCATAAGACCATTTTTTATATTTTACCAAATATTGGGTATTATATGAATTACTGCATTAAAAAAATGCATTTGAAAAACCGATACGCAAATACTGTGTGACATAAATAAAGCTGCAAAACCTGCCTTTTATTCTTTAGGGCCGAGGTCGGCAACCCGTCGATAGTGGGCTGTCGACCGCGGGTAGGTGACAGGTAGACCGGGAACGGGTCTGCGCCCCCTGACCTCGCTACTGCCAGCTGCCTGTCCTCCGCCTCCTCAGCCATGCCTTTGGGTCCTCTCTCTCCTTACCTTCCCCCTTATGAGGCAACACAGCCCTGGGCGGTGGAGGAGCTGGCCAAGTTAATTTTTTAAGTTAACCCGCAGGTGATTGGTTGCTAGGTCCCAAGCAACCAATCACCAGCTTGTTAATATTAAGTCACTCTGCCAGCTCCTGCTCCCGCCTCCTGTACAGAACTGTGCTGCTTCTCGGTCTCCTGCTTGGGAAGGGGCTGAAGAGGACACTACTGTGTGGAGGGAGGGGGGTGATGTGAAGGGGGCAGTGGCCACCCCCTCAGCAGTGTCCTCTACCACCCTTCACATCACCTCACCCCCCACCCCCCCAATCTTTGTATTCTGAGCGCAACACACTCCTGATCCCTTGAGCCCTGCGTTCTGAGCGCAACGCCCTCCCGATCCCTGCGTTCTGAGCGCAACGCCCTCCCGATCCCTGCGTTCTGAGCGCAACGCCCTCCCGATCCCTGCGTTCTGAGCGCAACGCCCTCCCGATCCCTGCGTTCTGAGCGCAACGCTCTTCTAATATTACTACACTACATTTGGGATCTATTTTGGGGTTAACAATGTATCACCACCCACAGTAGATCACAAAGGCAGTGCGTTTTGAACACTATGCAGAAAACACACATGGGACATGCCTTTCTGGCATCGCGTTCTGGTGGGAACCAGCCCTAACAGTACACTGCCCAGTGATCTTTGATTTCATCAGTGTTGTTCAAGTAGATCTCTCTAAGGTTGCCTACCCCTGCTCTAGGGCCTCTGCTTAAAAAATATATGATGTTTGGGGGTTCTAAGTAATTTTCTAGCAAAGTTGATTTTCACATATAAATTAATTTTCCTATGCTCTAACTTTCTCTCCTATGTGGTGCCTGCTCTACTGACGTAACAACTTTTAATTTTCACTCGCTCCTGTGCACCATCATAATAAAACCAATGAGCCAAACCCACTCTACCGACCCCTAGAACAACTATCGACCAGGACATTCCTAGACCTTGTGGAACCCACTCCAAACACCTATCATATTTATATAGCTGTAGCAAAGTAAAAAAAAAAAAAAACCCTGCAAGACAATGTTATAACGAGCTAGTTTGCATCGCATACTAAGCTCATTATGAGAGACTTGGCTTAAAACGAAGCTCTCCAGCAGAGGCTTCCATCTTCACACTGTCTGTCTTCCTTCCGAGTTCGCCATCTCCGGCTGTCTGACTGGCCAAACCGCAATGAGGTCACTGCCACGCATGCACACAGAAGTCACGGTTTGCGGCACAGAGCTCTGCAAGGACAACACAGATATGCCATTCGGAGCAAATGTGCCGGTGACGTCACCAGCTTCTGCTCACTGGAATATACATTTTACCTACAGGTAAGCTTTATGCCTTACGGGGACCCAGAAATTACTTCACGCGTCACTTCCGGGTCAACAACTAGATGGAAAGGAGAGCGGTCGTGTGTCCGCTCTCCTACCTCCCCCCTCTACCCAGCGGCACCCGCTATGCCGGTTGCAGGCCCGCAGATGGGCAAGCAGAGCCCAGGATACATAGCGGGGTTAGGCGCACGTGGGGTACGGGGCGCATTTGGGCGGCAGCCCAGGCGCCAGGTTGGAACTTCTGGTCGCAGTGCAGACCTGGCACCTGGGGTTTGTTGAGCCCTGATATAAATAGTTACTTAGCTGGTCCAATGTAACTATATAATATAGCCATGCCTGGAATTTTATTCTTTAAAACATTAGTGACTTTCTTTTAAACTAACAAAATATTTGGGAGGCACACCCTAAAAAAAAATGCATAAAGATGGTGCTGCCATAAGACCATACAACTGAACAAAAATATTACAGTGCACACATGCAAAACTAACATTTACCTCCAGCAAAGCTTTTTAAGAACACCTAGACATTTTCAAAAAATATGGGGATTTGGTCACACCATATTGCTATATGGTGCTTAAGACCACTTACTGCAACAAGGTACCCCATGATTAGTGGGTCCTACCCTATCCATAGATTGGGAGATCCTGCTTCTCTTCTTTTAAACTAAGCACAGGAGGCAGGCTATCGCCAAAAATTGTATGAATGTAAACCTGTTCCATTTATTGTATGACCAGCTGATTTCAGACTAAATGGATTATTTGGTTGAATACTAATGTGAAAGGAAACCTAAATCAAAAGTCTACCTTTCCTTGAACCCTTAGTTACAGTCGCACAATGTTTCTTGACCTTTCAGATTTTGTAATATTCTTTTATGTGTGAACCTTGCTGTATGATGGGGTCTTATCCTGTACTGTGTATCTGAGAATCTTCATTTCACTTGGTGTAATGGGTTTCTGTACGGTCTGTGTCCTTCTAGAGTCTTGAACTGTGTGCGCAGATTGTCATTTATTTTTTCTCTTTTCCTTCCAGTTATCAGAGGCTTTTACAGACTATCTCAGTGCTGGAGGCTCAGCGATCACAAGCCGTGTTAGACATTGAGAAGTTAACCCATCACCAGAAGGACGCGCTGGTCGATCCTATTGGATTTGTGGAGACGCTTCAAAAGAAGGTATGGTATATTCTGAAGAGCAGGTTTATTAACTGTTTTAACGGGTGTGGCGGACCACCTGGCACCTGGGTGCCTCCGTCAAGGTACAGCTTTCTTCACTCAGGAACCAGGTATTATAACTGAATATTGCACCCAAGAACTAGACGGCACTAGCTTCGCTGCAAACTGGAACTGGCTTAATTGTAAATTCACACAGAATATATACCACACAGAATCCGGTAAGTACTTGATCACATTGTCCTAAACAATGCAAACTGTAAACAGCAATATCAGAACATCTAAGGAACAGCTAACAGTGATCTAATTAACAGTAAACTAATCAACAGCTAGTAACCCAGACGATCCGGCGCCTACATAGGAATACATTGAACAGAGACCAATATGACCAGATCTTTCGCTGAGCACTTATAGTTCCAAAATGAAACAAACCAGGAATAGTCTTTAAAGCAAATACAAGAAAACAGTCCTTCAAAAATGAAACAAAAAAGGGAACATTAGAGGGAGCGTGGCCTGGAGCGGCATGCAGTAGGACGCTGGTCAGCTGAGCTCCGCCAGCCCGATATTCTTATTAACTCATCCTGGGACCCCATCACCCGCAACCCACCTGTTTTCCGCTGCCTGAACACCCGGTGTCTCCGGTGAGCATGTCCAAACCAAAAAGAAAAAACGCTGAAGCGGTGGCCAAACTGGACAAATATCGCTGGACAGATCAGAAACCCCCCGGAGCAAGATGGCGGCGCCACGCTGGGAGAGGGGACTGCTGCAGGGGCTGGCGCAGCGAGGGTGCTCGGCTCCATCACTGCCTGCCAAGAAGCCATAACGTCCTGCCAAACCAACCTGATTGCCAGGATCGAGGAAGTAAAGGTGGACATCATCCCCATTTGACAAACTTTTTTACTCTATGGTTTCTGGAATCCTGGTTCTGTGTCATCTCCCTACTCATCCTGTTCCCCTTGAGGTTGCTTGACTGTTCTCACTACCTCCTATTCCCCATGGATACAAGGACTTGCTCTCTAGTCTTTGTTTCCAAGTTGTGGAGAATATATACCTGACTTTTATTCATACAGTTGCACATCCAGGAGCAATATCTTGGGAGCTCGCCTATATTCACCATTGGAGGTCACTGTTGCCTTACAATTGCTCACATCCGAGCTACTCAGCCTGACTGCAGAGTGCCTGAAAATGTTAAATTTTTCTCAGGGACAGGCTATTTGCCTTTACCCTTTTATGATGCCAGTCCACATTGCATTTTTTTTCCGGTGGAAGCAAACAATTCACCAAGATGCCCACCTAATCACGTGGCCTCTGTCCTATGTTGTGTTTCATTAAACAGCGAAGTTTCACCCCACCTGACTCTTTAAGTGACCTGTGCTGGAACGTATTAATATCCAAGCTTTACTTTTTTTATATCCTTTTTATTCACAGATGTGGACAATGTTTTTCCCATGTTGGCAGTTTGGGTATAATGCCCGCATAAGTTGGGGACAGGGCGGGGGGGGGGGGATTGTATTTTCTATTGGTTAGAGACACAATGTTACACTATGTACAGGTCAGAGACAAATTGTACAGTAATCAAAATATTATATTACTGAGTGTTCTTCCTCTACACTTTTTATGCAAATATATAAGATGTGGTATGGATGCCGAAAACCCTGGAGTCTCACAATTTTTCTTGTTTGATCTATGGTCTCTTAAACTCCTGGAACGCACCTGGAAGGTTTGGGGCATTAACAATAAAATTAAGAGGTCAGCTGTATTCTCCTTCCTTAAGAAACAGCGAGCTGACATAATAGTCCTTGTAGAAACTTATATATAAAGGACACCTGCAGCTGGCGCTCAAGCGCCCTTGGATAGGATGGGCATACCACTCCACTTAAACCTCTCACTCTAGAGGCGTTACCGTTCTTATAGCTAAATCCTTTCACTTTGAGCTCCGGGGTTCTAAGGTTGACCCACTGGGTAGATATGTTTTTCTACATGCAGTTATCTATGGGGCACCGATTTTGATATTGGCATTACCTCCACCTCTAATTCTCTGCACTTTTGTGCGAGGGTTTTGGCTATATGTCATTGCACCCTGTCACTCCGGCTATTTGGCTAGGTGACTTTAACATGACCCTTAACCCCAGCCTAGATAATCTACACATTAATTCACCTGCACCAAATCCACCCCAGTCTACCAGGTTTACAAAATTAGTTGCTGGTTTTAACCTATAACCTCCTACATATGGAGGTCTGTGCACCCTGATGCCCAGGCCTTTTCGTGTTTTCCTTCTGCACATCACTCCATGTTTAGAATAGACTTGATCTTAATCTCCAACTCACTATTACCTAGATTGCAGAATGCAGGTTTTTCTCCAAGATCACTCTCGGACCACAGCCCCTGTTGGACCACGTTAGCAATACCGTACAGCCGCCCCCCAGTTATGTTGAGGATAAACCACTTCTGGCTTACATTGCTGCCTGATGACGATGACACCCTGAGTGACTGGGTACACTACTTTTATAGATAATGAAGGATCAGCCCCACTGCATACGGTTTGGGACGCCTTTAAACTACACACCAGAACTACCCTGGTTATGCGTATAAATAGATTGAAAAAGGCTTCAGAGACTGATCTGGAGAAAGTGATGGCAGTTTCAAAGGGGCCTGAACGAGCGTTTATAGAAAGGGCTAACGCAATTAGGCTACATTCCAGGGTAGTCGCACAACTACAATACGGAAAGTACAAACGTAAATTGTTCTTCCATAAGCAAAAACTGTTTGAACATGGAGAAAAGGCCAGTAAACTGTTGACTGACTTAGTGCACTGTGAAGAGCGACCAGCGGTGGTAATTTCACTTAGATCCCGCGAGGGTGAACAAGTGACTGAGCCCAGGAAAGTCACAAATTTTCAGGAATTTTTTTTGCCTCATTATATACCTCTACAGTCTCGGAAGGTAACTCCACTATTGATTCTTTCCTTAATGAGGTGCAGCTTACACAGCTCACACCGCAAAAAACATCAGAGCTGGAAAAGCCACTGTCAACAGAGGAAATAGCTGAAGCCATAGCGAAATTCCTAAACTTCACAAGCTTTACAATAATATTTTTGAGACCTCATCACTACCCGCTTCTATGCGAGAGGCCTCAATGGTATTGTTTCCCAAACTGGGCAGACCTGAAGACCCGCATCTCCCAGAATCTTACCGCTACAATCTTTGCTACGAGTGGATGTCAAGATCTTGGCTAAGATCCTTGCCACTCGCCTTAATACAGTTTTAACCCTAATACATGGGGACCAATCAGGCTTCATGCCGAGTAGAAATACCTCCTTTAACCTGAGGAGGCTATTTATCAACCTTCAGGCCCAGCATGATAACATAGGTTCCAGAATGTTGGTTGCATTGGACAATGCTAAGGCGTTCGACTCTATTGAGTGGATCTACCTTTGGACCTGCCTGGAGAGGTTTCGCATAGGGCTCAAATTTATAAAATTGGTGCAACTACTGTATCAGAGCCCAGCGGCTAAAGTGATAGCCAACGTTTGGACTTCTGAACAGTTCTCCCTTACCAGAGGCATGCGCCAGGGTATCCCCTCTGCTATATGCCCTCCCAGCGGAACCCTTATCTATAGCACTACGCTCCAATCCAGACATAGTAGGACTACACGTGGGTCCCACATCAGAGAAGGTTAGCACATAATGCTGTTGACACCCTTTTGTACATTGACGGCTCTACAGATGCACCTCCCATAGCCATGGCCATGATAGAATGTTTTGGCTCCTTTTCAGGGCTCAATTGGGAAATCAATTGGGATAAATCTCAAATATTTTGCTTAGACCGCTTCCCAATAACACAAGCCCAGGCCCACCTTCCCTTACAAAAAGTGGACTGCATCAAGTATTTGGGCATATACATCACTCGGGTGCCTGCTGACTACACTAAGCTTAATGTGCAACCTTTTTGAGATGCCTAAGCACAAAACCCTGATATGGGCCAGCTTATCGTTGGGGCTATGGGGCGCATAAACCTCGTCAAAATGGTGCTGTTACCCAAAATCTTATATGTGATTTGATGCTTCAGCATTTCAAGGCTATGGAGGTCATACTCAAAACCTTTATTTGGGGTAAGAGTAGACCTAAACTTCCCTGGGGCAAATTGAATAATCCCACAGACCTGGGGTGGCAGCTTTACCAGACCTCAACATGTACTACATAGCAGCACAAAAAACTGACGGCTAGATTTTTGACCTTCTTATGTCTCAGGTGGTCACACTCAACTGGGGATCCCCTAGTTGCTATCATGGGGAGACCGAAGGTCACGGAGTCAGCGGGAGATAGAACATCACTACTTTACCAAGCTTCAGCTGCCCCTCTTGCACTAGCATACCCCGCTGTGGCACAACACGACACTACCGGAGTTTTGTTCAATCCCAGACTCTGAGCTGTGGAGATTCAACAGCATTTTTTTTTTTACCTATCCGACCTAACCTTTAATGGAGAACTGAAAGTATTTGACAGACTGTGGGACGAATATGGTTCATTGAGCCGCATGTTTTTCAGATATCTACAAATTCAACATTTGGAGCACAATTACCAACAGGCACCCCTCACTTGGGCATTAACCCCTTTATGGAGGTGATACGAAGCTCAGACCCCAAAAAACGATCTCTATTTTCTATATCATGTTGCTACTGCCCTCCTCCTCTAGGTCGGCATATGCATTGAAACCTAGATGGAAGGAGGATGTAGGGGCAATGGAAGATGAGGAATGGAGTGATGCACTTGACAACTGCAAATTAATATCTCCCAAACTTTCTGACAGTCTTACACAAATTCATATAATTCACAATCATACCTTACTCCACTTAAGGGTAGCTAAATATAAGCATGACCAATCTGCCAACTGCGCAATGTGCAACCAGGCAACGGGAACATTTTATCATCTACTCTGGGGTTGCACCAGGATTCATGGCTTTTGGACAGAGAATGTACAGTTTCTCTGTGGCACCATGGGTTTGCCCCTTACCTTGCACCCTAAGATGTGTCTTCTGGGAATATACCCAGAACCAGACATGAATAAATTCACCAAAATGTTTCTGAACTAAACACTCTTTTCTGCAAGAAAAGTCATAGCAAAGCAGCTTAATGTACAAAAAGCTAATTTTATACACGTAGGGGTTGCCCATCCAAGTACACCAATATCTGGGATATTTGGTTGGAGGCTTCAGAAACCCTAGCATTGATATGACCATCTTTGCTTAGCCAAGACCTTACACTTTAATACCACTGTTACTACCCTATACACCGTATGTATTGAAGAAAATGACCATAAGATGTACCATACGTAATCTGAATATTTAATCGCTAGAAGTGTTACTATGTGTGTCACCACGCAATTTATTGTATATGGGATGTTTGATCATAATACTTGTTGGTAAAATTGTCATCCACATCGTTCCTGTGAAAATGTATTATTTGTAAATTTTAGTTTTTTGTTCTAATAAAAACCTGTTTGAAAAAAAAAAGAAAAGAAGGGAATATAGCAAATAACAAGATCTGCAGCCAGTGTCCGTGACAACGGGTAACCGATATCGGTTGGTGAGCTGTTCGCGCTATTCAGCAAACACTGCGGCTGGTCATGTGCGTCAGTTGAAATGCTGCATTTTAATTCTTCTCAGTTCTGTCTCTGTGTGGTGCTTTGAGGTGCTGCTTAAGGTTCCCATCTCCAATTCCGGTGGCTCACACCAAAGGAAGGGGGTGCTGACATGGAAAGAGCCTGTCCCAGCTCGCAGCAGGCACCCAAATTGCCGCACACCAACAGGACCCCAGTGTACTGTGAATAAAAGCGGCTTCAGCCTGGCTCTATCCAGGCCACGGCTCACTGACGCATTTCACCCTGCCCTTGGGATTTAGTCATGGCGGAGGGGATTCAATGTAGTAGTGCAGGCTAAAACTTGATGTGTAACGAAATGCATCAAGAGTGGGGAGAGCCGAGCTGAAGCAATTTTCATTCACAGTACACTGATGTCTTGTTGGTGTGCGCCGATTGTGGGTTTTTCATTCTTTTGCGATTTGGTCTCATTCAATAATTCACTGTCCATCCACCTCATGGGTCAGTAGGAGAGCAGAGGAGTAAGAGTACTAGCCTGTGCTGTATCACTTTCTCTCTGTGTTTTCTGTATACAGTGCCTTGAAAAAGTATTCACGCCCCTTGAAATTTTTAACATTTTGTCATGTTACAACCAAAAACGTAAATGGATTTTATGTGATAGGACAACACAAAGTAGCACATAATTGTGAAGTGGAAGGAAAATGATAAATGGTTTTAAACATTTTTTTCAAATAAATTGAAAAGTGTGGCGTGCATTTGTATTCAGCCCCCCTGAGTCCATACTTTGTAGAACCGCCTTTTGCTGCAATTACAGCTGCAAGTTTTTTTGGGGATGTCTCTACCAGCTTTACACATCTAGAGAGTGATGTTTTTTGCCCATTCTTCTTTGCAAAATAGCTCAAGCTCTGTCAGATTGTATGGAAAGTGTCTATGAACAGCAATTTTCAAGTCTTGCCATAGAGTATTGATTGGATTTAGGTCTGGACTTTGACTGGGCCATTCTAACACATAAATATGCTTTGATCTAAACCAGGGGTGCCCAACCGGTGGCCCGCTGAGCCCTCCTGATATTTCCTGCTCTGGGATATAATAGAATACTGTTATTAAGGTCAGTTTATTACTAAAATCACAGTGCATATTTTTGCTGCTTTCAAACTGATCCGCGGGTGCAGAGCAATTTACCTGTGGGTTACCTGCACTGAGCCATAGACTTCTATTATCAACTGCAAGATTGGTGAGCTTTCTAAAAGTGCACCAAACCTGCAGAATATAATAGAAGTCTATTGCAAACTGAAGGAAAGCCAGAGGTACACTGCGTTGCAAACGTGGTGCGAGTGAACCACAGCGCATCAGTGTGAAAGCAGCCTTGGACCCCTTTCACACGGTCAGTCCGACAGTCCAACCATTTGGACCCTCTATTCATTTTTAAGTAGCGGCAGACATAAACTGACTTGTGTTCTACCTCCAATCCGATCTGCTAAAAAGTATCGTGGGCTGCATCCGTGTTCACTCTCAAAATGCAGAGTGGACACAGACATGCCATCCACCCACTCCCCTCATTGTGGCCACGACCGGTTACCAAGTCGCTTAAGTGGCCCTTGCTCTTCAAAAGGTTGGGCACCCCTGAGCTAAACCATTCCAATGTAGCTGTGGCTGTATGTTTAGACCTGATTCACACCTATGCATTTTTAGTGCTTTTTGCATTTTGCACTACAGAACGTGTGCCATAGGAAACCACGTTCAATGGACTGTAGTGCAAAATGAAAAAAGCACAAAAAATGCATAGGTGTGAATCAGGCCTTAGGGTTGTTGTCCTGCTGGAAGCTGAGCCTCTGCTTCAGTCTCAAGTCTTTTGCAGACTCTAAGGCTCGGTTCACACAGGGGCGGCAGGACTTGCAGCGTGACTCACAGACGCGACCTGCACACGACTTCAGCAGCGACTTGCAAAACGACTTCTGTATAGAAGTCAATGCAAGTTGCATGAAATCGTCCCAAAAATAGTACTGGAACCTTTTTTCTAAGTCGGAGCGACTTGAGTCGCTCCTATTAGAACGGTTCCATAGTACAGAACGGAGCGCGACTTGTCAGGCGCCTGACAAGTCGCTCCTGTGTGAACCGGCACTAACAGGTTTTCTTCTAAGATTGTCCTGTATTTGGCTCCATTCATCTTCCCATCAAGTCTGACCAGCTTCCTTGTCCCTGCTGAAGAAAAGCATCCAAGCAACATGATGCTGCCACCACCATGTTTCACGGTGGGGATGGTGTGTTCAGGGTGATGTGCAGTGTTAGTTTTCCGCCACACATAGTTTTGCTTTTAGGCCAAAAATTTTAATTTTGGTCTCATCTGACCAGAGCACATTCTTCCACATGTTTGCTGTGTCCCCCACATGGCTTCTCGCAAACCGCAAACTGGACTTCTTATGGCTTTGCTTTCTTTTAACAATGGCTTTCTTCTTGCCACTCTTCCATGAAGGCCAGATTTGTGGAGTGCACGACTAATTGTTGTCCTGTGGACAGATTCTCCCACCTGAGCTGTGGATTTCTGCAGCTCCTCCAGAGTTACCATGGGCCTCTTGGCTGCTTCTCTGATGAATGCTCTCCTTACCCGGCCTGTCAGTTTAGGTGGACGGCCATGTCTTTGGTAGCTTTGCAGTTGTGCCATACTCTTTCCATTTCCGGGTGATGGACTGAACAGTGCTCTGAGATGTTCAAAGCTTGGGATATATATAATATATATTTTTTTATAACCTAACCCTGCTTTAAGCTTCTCCACAACTTTATCCTTGGCCTTCATAATGCTGTTTGTTCACTAAGGTTCTCTAACAAACCTCTGAGGGCTTCACAGAACAGCCATATTTATACTGAGATTAAATTACACACAGGTGGACTCTATTTACTAATTAGGTGACTTCTGAAGGCAATTGGTTCCACTAGATTTTAGTTAGGGGGTATCAGAGTAAAGGGGGCTGAATACAAATGCACGCCACACTTTTTACATATTTATTTGTAAAAAAATGGTAAAAACCATTTACCATTTTCCTTCCACTTCACAATTATGTGCCACTTTGTGTTGGTCTATCACATAAAATCCCAATGAAATACATTTATGTTTGTAATGTGACAAAATGTTGAAAATTTCAAGGGTTATGAATACTTTTTTCATATGCACATTTCCAAAGAAGGTTTAAACTCAAAAGCAAAAATGTAATATATTGCAGCTTAGTAATTTGTGGTTGTGTTAACTGCATTGTTTTTTTTTCGTAGGCTTTTTTTTCCCCTCTGTTTTTACCTGCTGATCCTTCCAGAAAGTATTTTGCAACAGACCAAGCTGTCCACCTTCAAAAATGGTAGTTAGAGAGTTGAGGCAAATCCTTTAACACTGACAGGGGTGCTCACAGGGATCAGATTTTATTCATTTGTGTCAAACCTTGATTCAAAACGGGGGAAAAAAAGTCCATCTCTGCTAGTGTATCTAACACCACCCTCTCCCCAGATTGACAATGCTGCTGTCCAAAGGTGTCTCCAATGCTCCTCCATCCAGAGTGGAGGTACTCTAGACAGAAGTATGTTATTGGCTGGATCACCAGGTGAAAATACAGGTAAAAAAAAAACAAAATGAACGCAGGTATAACATTTAGGGATTGGTTAACTACAATATATAACATTTTTGTTTTTGGGTTTAACGCCTTTTATATGTAGAGGCCGTGAACATTTTTTAATATAATTATTATTATTTTTTTTTTTAATTCAGTTTTCTGTATGCTAAACACAGCACAGAGCCCATACTTTGGATTTTCTAAAATCCGCGCTGTTGGCTGGCGAGTAAACCGGAAGTGACGTCACTTCCAGGTTACTACATCGGAGAGCCGATCAAAGCCGATTCCGGCTTTGGTCGGGTCTCCGGTCAGCCGGCGGATGTGTCGGTTGGCCGCTCGGGTCTCCCAGTGGGATGGGAGACCTGGGCAGAGTGGTGGAAAAGGGCGCGGGAGGACGTCCCCTCCTGCTGCTTGTTATAACGGCCAAGTGGCTGCTGAGCCGCATTGGTTGTTTGATATGAATGCCATTTACGTCATTTGGCGACAAGCGGTTAAGAAAAAATCTGGGTATTTTATTACATACGCAGCTGTTTTTTCAGGTAATCAACAGGTAAGTATATCCAGTGGATTCAATCTCAAATATTCTTAGGGTCTTTTCACACGAGCTTTCCGATTGGTCCGCCTGTCGGTTTTTCATGAAGACCTCATCAGACGCTCTATTCACTGCTAAGGATGTCAGCGGTGACACGTCCGCTGCTACCCGATCCTGTCCTGTCTGCTAAAGCCAGATGGATGGTGACCCTATTTTCCATCTGTCTGGCGGATCGGATGAAAATGGATAGGCAGTCTGTTTTTCATCCTGATCTTTCCATAGAGGAGAGCGGGGCTCAGCACAGTGAGCGGAGACGGACCTGTTATCTGCCCGCTCAGCGGAGTACAGAGTCCGCAGGGCGAGCCGCCCATGTGAAAGGACCCTAACCAGATTTTCTGACCCATACACCAATCAATGGGCTAAAGGTTATGCAATATGGTCATGTGACCCATTTTTTGAAAATATCGCATGAGATAAGAGAGTCAATTCTTTACAGTAAAATATCAAATGTGAGGTAAATACTGCTAAAAAGAAAGAAAGAAAAAAAAAAAAAAAAAAGAAGATAAATCATTAAAGTCCATTTACTGAAGAACACACATTCGTTATTCGTCGGCAGTTGGTATTTTAGCAATGTACAAAATAAGAAAGAGGGAACTCTGCATTGGCCAGTAAATTAAAAGTATACAATGTTTTGGTGTAGAATGAAAATAAATTGTAACATTTCACCCGAGGGAGGTTGTGTCGGTGAATGAAAGCATGCTAGCATGTTTTCAGTTTCATAGTACAGAGTGGAACCTTGGATTACGAGCATAATTCGTTCCAGAAGAATGCTTGTAATCCAAAGCAACTTGTATATCAAAGCACGTTTCCCCATAGAAGTCAATGAAAACTCAGATAATTTGTTCCACAGTGGCTTCTACTGTATGCAGTATCACATGTGGTCAGAGGTGCAGGGCCACGGAGACACTCTGAAAGCACTCGGATGCACTCCTAGTGTCACTGGTGCCCCCCCCCCCCCCATCTCTGGCCACATGTGGTACTGCACACATCAGAGGCTTGAATCCTGCTCGTTTTGGGAGACAACGCTCACAGAGTCAGGATTTAAAAAAATAATAGCTCATATTGTGAAACACTCGTTAACCGCGTTACTCGCAACCCAAGGTATTACTGGTATTTCTGTCTATTTCTCTCTCTGCTGCAGTGTTAGCATGTTAAAAAAAAAAGTGAAACAATAAAGCAAAATTAAAGTGCTAAATATTGCAAATAACGCGCTTTTTAGTGAATTGACTGCTTTTGAGATAAATACCGCATGAGTTTTTTTAACTCAAAAATCCATGTGATATTTATCTCTTAGTTATGCTTGGAAATGAGTTTTGCAGGAGAAGTCTGTATGGAACATGTAAACACATTTTTGCATGTAAGGCCTTGTTCACACAGGGTATACTATACCATATGGCCATGTTTACCTGCACAGGGATGTACAAGTGTTTTGTGCATCCCCATGCATGCAGTTTGATTGGTACACAGACACGGCGACTGCTCCTATTATGACATCCATGCATGTGCGTTCCCCTAACACAGACGGTACGAGTTTGGAGACAAGGACCCAGACAGATGTCATATTGTGGGAGCAGTGGCTGTGTCTGCGCAGCTGCTGTGTACCAGTTGGCACCAAACTGCCTGCATACGGATGCACTGAACACTTGTGTGTCCCCGTGCAGATAAACGCGGCCCTGCACAGATTTACACTAGAGCAGGGGGTCTCCAACCTTTTTAGCTTCAGGGACTGATTTCATGGCAGCCAATTTTCCTGGGGGGCGGGGGTTGCGGGATGGAGGATGGTGGTTGTGGTGGACAGGTCGGGGGATGGGATATTCATGAAGTCTGTCCTCGGCCCTCTTCACACCCCATTATATCAGTGTCCACAGTTCCCCCTTTAAAGCAGTCCCACAGTGTCCTCAGTTCCCCTTCACATTACAGTGCCTCTTTATAATGCAGTCCCCTTTACAGTAATGTAACGGGACTTCTCTGTGAAGGGGACTACACTGTAAAGGGAACTGCACTGTAATGTAAAGGGGGCACTGTGATATAAAGGGGACTGCACCTTAAAAGGGGCACTCATTTCCTGCTGTGTGGCCAGGGCAGCAACAGGCCACGGACCGGCACCAGTCCGGGGGGTTGGGGACCCCTGCACTATAGTACATCCTCCTATGTGACCGAGGCCTTAATGTAAAACCAAGACTATAGTTCACAAATCTATTTCTCATGTATTTTTATAAAAACAAACAGCGGAGCCTTGTATGAATGAAGCCTTATTGTTTGGAAGGTGAAGCTTGAACCTACGTTGTTTTTATTCTCTCTAGATGGATATTGGCATTCCTCGCACTCAGAGGATTGTTCAGTTACCAGAAATTTCTTGGGACCAGTATACTTCAGCTCTTGGAAACTTCGAAAGAGAGTTCAGAAACAGGAAACGGAATTCAAGAAGAGCGAAGCTCATTTTTGATAAAGGTTAGTTAAGTGTTATGACCAAAGTCATGCTGAACCCAATTTCACAATTTTGTCATTTTTGCTCAGCCAGTCATAGAATATATCTCTAAGACCCCTTTCACACTGCCAGGGCACGGGCGTCGGTGGTAAAGCGGCACTATTTTTTTTTCATTTCATATCACAAAAAAAAAATCCAGTGATGATCAATTACCACCAAAAGAAAGCTCTATTTGTGTGAAAAAAATATAAAAATTTAATTTGGGTACAGCATTGCATGGCCACGCAACTGTCAGTTAAAGTAGTGCAGTGCTGAATAACCTAAAATGCTTCTGGAGATCAGGTGGTTAAAATCTTTTTTCAGACTCATTCACATGGGTTTGGAGGTCGGTACACTGCAAACTGTCTGTGTTCCGGGCTGCTCATCTTTCCCTAACCCCATTTAATTGCACTATATGCCCTAATACTCGGAAAGCTGGGGCCAGTCAGCCTCTGAATGCGAATGTAATTTAAAAAGTAAAATATCAATTTTTTTGAATCGGCAGTTTACATTGAAAATAACATGTGATGTTTTTGCCATGATGATCCTTTTCTCAGGCACTTCCTGTTATAGGGGGACAATGCTCTGTCTTCTGATCATGCACCCCTTTCAGGCCACCGTTATCAACGTCAACAACCCCGCCATGAGAAATGCCATGCCGCTATCTCTGGAGTGCATGTAGCCAGAACATTTTTGCAAAGATGCTGCAGGAGATCAGCAGGACTGAGATATAACAAAGGATGAGATCAAGCGTTTTGTTTAAAAAAAATACAATTGAAAAGAAAACACTGCGCTGTGATTTGTTATAAGTGAAGAATGGCCTCAACAGCCAGAAGAGCAGCCAACACCAAAAACAAACAAAGTTCGGCAAATAGGATAATAAAAACAGTGTAGCGCTTCAATGATAATAAACGTGATCAACATAAAAAATAATAATATGTCAAAAATCGCATAAATATAAATGCCTAGAGATGAAAGTCCAACATTGGGCGCTCATTCCACTATGTAGCTGGCATGGGGGTGACCGAACCGTCACTTCTCTGTGACGGTTCGGTCACCCCCATGCCAGCTACATAGTGGAATGAGCGCCCAATGTTGGACTTTCATCTCTAGGCATTTATATTTATGCGATTTTTGACATATTATTATTTTTTATGTTGATCACATTTATTATCATTGAAGCGCTACACTGTTTTTATTATCCTGTTTAAAAAAAATGACAGTTGTTAATGCTACTTATAACTTTTGCAAACTAAATGTCATTAAAATTTACATCTACTTTAAAGTGGAACTTTAGGCAGAAAGTTAAGTCCTGCTAATGACTTCAGGCCTCTTTTGCAGGTATAGCTATGCAAAACATTCAAAATCAATGCCTATACTGCTTAAAATCCAGTAATACATGGTCACACCCTGCTCTGTACATGCTCAGTTGCTCTCTATTTTTAGGCACTGCTGAGCTTGTAGAGGCCAATCTGCTGACGGCCTTAGGCTGGGTTCACACTATGTGCGGTGTGGGGCACAGCAGGGGGTCCAGTGTGTCCCTGTTCACCGTTTCAGGTCCGAATTTTTTGCTTGAGTTCGGACCTGAAATGGAGCCAAACATGCACAACACTCTTCTGCTGTGCGTTCCATTGCCGCCCCCCGGAGATGTGTGAACCGGCTTCATTGAGAGCCAGTGACGCTCTCCTGTTATGCGAATTCGATGGGGGCTAAACCCCCATCCAATTCACATAAGTGACCCAACCTTAAAGCAGAATTAAACCATCCACTCCTTTACAGCTAAGGAAGCTTCTTCTGTTTGATCTGCAATTGCCATGGTGCTGCACATGTGATCAGTTAACCACTTAAGCCCCGGACCGATTTGCAGCCAAAGGAGCAAGCCCCTTTTTGCGATTCGGCACTGCGTTGCTTTAACTGACAATTGCGTGGTCGTGCGACGTGGCTCCCAAACAAATACACAAATCTCACAAATAGAGCTTTCTTTTGGTGGCATTTGATCACCTTGCAGTTTTAATTTTTTGCGCTATAAACAAAGATAGAGCGAGAATTTAGAAAAAAAGGCAATATTTTTTACTTTTTGCTATAATAAATATTCCCCAAAAATATATAAAAAAACATTTTTTTCCTCAGTTTAGGCCGATACGTATTCTTCTATATATTTTTGGTAAAAAAAAAATCACAATTAGTGATTAATGATTGATTGGTTTGCGCAAAAGCTATAGCGTTTACAAAATAGGGGATAGTTTTATAGCATTTTTATTAATTTTTTTTTTTTTACTAGTAATGGCAGCGATCAGTGATTTTTATTTTGACTGCGACATTATGGCGGACACATCGGACATTTTTTTACACATTTTTGGGACCATTGTCATTTATACAGCAATCGGTGCTATTTAAATGCACTGATTCCTGTGTAAATGACACTGGCAGTGAAGGAGTTAACCACTAAGGGGCAGTGTAGGTGTGTTATGTATGACGTTATGTGTTTTTTTTTTTTTTTAATTGTAGGGGGGCGTGGCCTGGCATGTGACATCACTGATCGATCCTTCCCTATAACAGGGAACAGACGATCAGTGACAGCCACACTAGGAAGCACGGGGAGAGGTATGTGTACACATACCTCTCCTTGTTCTTCAGCTCTGTGACCCGATCGCGGGACACCAACGGCGATAGGGTCCGCTGGTCCCGCGGCCACAGTCACGGAGGTCAGGCGGCGCGCTCCCGACCCACGGCTGGGCACTTAAAAAGCAACGTACAGGTACGTACTTGTGCCCAGCCGTGCCATTCTGCCGACGTATATGTGCAGGAGGCGGTCCTTAAGTGGTTAAGACACCAGCTATTTCATGGTTTGACAGTTTGGTTGAGGACACAAGCAGATGTGGCAGTTGGCAATCCTGGCATTCCAGGAATGTATGTTCCTTGCTAAAGAACATTATTATTTTTTTTTTATCAAGTTGCTATGGGTAAAGTTCCACTTTATTTGATTCGTTGATTCTTCACTTTATTTGATTCATTGACTCTCTCAAATATAAGTAAACAAGACCAATTTTATTATAAGGGAATTCATTTTGGTTCTCATTGTGTAATGAAGGCACTAACACAGAATGCCTTATTTGCTCTGGACAGCTGGGTTACACGCCAATTCTCAGAGAACAGGAGAAAAAGATGGAGAGCCTTCCTGTTATTCTGTCCTGCCCCAGAGTGATGGTCAGGAAAGCTCTGCGATTAATATGTCCCAGGTAAGAGAACAGTTTTGGGAGGTCTGTACCTATCAGTGACATTTTATTGGTGAGGAACCATAGATCTCCATTGTGGTCTCTGGGCAATGTATTAGTATTATGCAATAGATATCGGGACCATTGGTACTGAAGGTATTTGCAGCCTCTAAGCCAAGAGGATACAGCAGAGTATAATATGTAAGGGTCATACACGGTACAATCTGATTGTACTGTCAACATAGACTTACTGAGCTTAAAGCTGAAAGCAGGATCACATCTGTGCATTTCAGTTGTATAACAAAGGAAAAAAAAAACTTTTAGGTTTAGGTCGTTTTAGATTTATTTTATTTTTTTCCCAGTCACATTAAAGGCTGTTTAAAAGGTGTATTAAAGAGGTTCTTCACCCTGTAAACAGAAATTTAAAAGTCAGCAGCTACAAATACTGCTAATTTTAAAAACACACATGCTTACCTGTCCCAGCATCCAGTGATGTTCTCACCCAACTTGGCTCTTTGCCGGTTTTTGGGTGCAGGCCCTGGCATCTTAACTGTGGGCAGGCGACTGTGACTCCCTGCGTCTTCACAGATGACTACGCATGCGTGAGCTGCACTTTGCCCCGCCCCATGAATGATCCTACAGTCTCCTGGGACCTGTCATGTGTACCAAGAGCCTTGGGGGGGGGGGGGGGGGGCGACTTTGGTTTAGATTGCGATCTAACTGGAAGTGGGAGCGGGTACCGGTCAAAATTGGACTCCCCTTTTAGGTGAAGTTCCGCTTTAAATTCTCCTTCATCTAAACTGCCTAATTGTTACACTGTTTTAAAGTTGTACTTCAAAGCAGTTAAAATGACACAAGGTAACACAACTCTATGTAAATGAATACATCATCAAATTATTATTTTATCAAATGAAAGCAAAGTAAGTGTCTGAATTCGACTTGCACCCCCCCTGCACTGCAGAGCTCAGACTGGGGAGGTGAGAAGCAGCACAAGCAGCCTGTTAGTTGTATTGCTGGACTCGTGAGCTAAAAAGGGACATGCTGAGATGGAGAGAGCTGAGGCATAGACTACTGTTTCTCTTTTTACTGTCAAGTCACAGGCTCGGGGAAGTACAAGTGTTAAAGTTAAATTTCCGGAATACTTTGAATTCCAACAAGGTGCCTGCCACCTCCTATCTCTATTATTTATCTGATGGGTTTATTGTGCTCCAGCAACATTGCTTCCGGAGCTCTGACATTGGTCTCACAACCTTCAAGTGTAGAGTCAGTGCAGCTATTATGCCTACCCCTCCCCTCATCTCTCCTGACCAAACCCAGAAGCCTTTGTAGTCACAAAATACAAAGGCTTCTGTGAATGGCCAGCAGAAGGGAGGGGCGGGCATAGCTGCTTAATTTTCTTCTCTCCTCTCTTGCAGACTTGTGCGTTGAGTGTATCCTACAGCAGAGCCATAAACCTGTCCGATATAAATAATAGAGATAAGCCCACTATGTGGCAGGCAGCTATTTGGACCTAACTCATGACATGCCTGTACTTTTTACAAAGTTGCTGAATTGTGGAATGTAGCTTTAATGCAGCCAAAAAAAGTCAGGTCTTCTGCCCCACCAGACATGGCTTTGCTGTATGCCGTGTAAATCTCAGAACTGGATGGATAAAAATACAAATCCTTGAAGTAAAACAGCTCCCATATATCCATTTTATTTTTGGATTTAGCTGTTTGCTTGGAATTCAGATTTAGTACAGGAAGTACCTAAGACATTGGTTTTGCAGAGCATTCTGAGAGAGAGAGCCCAGCAGTAGCTTTTCCCTGTGTAAATGCATCCTTGTAATGAAATCTCAGTACAACGAACAGGCTTTCCAGGGAATGGGGCACGCCGACAAGTCACTTTTCTAGTTCATTCTGTTGTCTGTTTATTAAAATTTTCAGCTATTCAGTTGTTCAATTAAACTTTAAAGAGGAAGTAAACCCTGATGGGTTTACTTCCTCTTTCATTCCCTGCAAAGGCAAAGCATAATGGACTACTATGCATCACATAGTAGTCCATTATGTGTCACTTACCTGACACAGGAGCCAGCAAATTCACAGCTGTCCCCTGTAGTCCGCCGCATCCATCTTCTCGGTGGGTCTCGCAGCTCCGCCGCTGTCATTCAGCGAAGCCGCAATGATGTCACTCCCGCGCATGCGTACGGGAGCCGACACGCGCGGCATCTTCGTCGTTGACGATGCCTCACTCAATGCGCCTGCGCCGTAGACAGCAGTGCCTGTCTTCGGGCAAATATCTCTTAAACCGTATAGGCTTAATCTAGGCTTACCTGTAGGTCAAAGTGTGTTGTAAGGGTTTACAACCACTTTAAAAGTAAAACTGTGAAAGAAGAATACCGATGAGCATAAAAAAAAATAAATACAGGTTTCTTACACTGATGTCTAAATTCTTTTATTAGCCTTTCCAATGAACCACTATTGAAAGGTTAAGAAAATCTTTCTCTGCTCCTCCCCTAATAGAAACCCAATTTGTGGGTGTTACTAATGTTAAGTTAAGGCAAAATTCAGTTGTCCCCTTCCCGTTCAATGAGGCCACCAAAAGTTTGGCACATGTCAGCTAGAGGGTTCCCACTCAGTTCCTTTATTTTTACCCCTCTGTCTTTTCTTTGTTATTTCATTTTAGGCAGAGTCACTTAATAAATTTTTTTAAATTGGGGTAAGAAATGCAAGTGTATTAGGGCAGAGGTCCTCAGGCCACAGATCAATACCTGTCTGTGGCCTGTTAGTAACCGGGCCACAGCTCCCTGAGCAAAGAGCTGCTGACTGACTCTCTGCTCTGCCCCTCCCTGCTCACTGGAGCGCTGGGCTGTGGAGGTGGTGGCAGTGGCCAGCTCAGGCTCTCAGTGGCTCAATGAGAGGCTGAGCTGGGTGCTGCTCCAGGGATCTGGGTGGATCCCAAGCATATTGTCCCGATGACGCCTGAGCCTGGACCGACTGTGACGTCAGAAAAGAGTAGACTTCAGCCCGCTGTCTGCTGAAAACGGGTCACAGGAGTGCAAAACGAACTGCACTCCTGTGATCCATAGGAGAAGCCCAGCCTAACGAGCTTTGGCTATTCTTCTCCTTTTAAAGTGGGGAATATTGACACTTGTATAAATGGAGGACTGTGCTGTAAAGGAGGTTGTGATGTGAAGGGGGCTGAGGACCTACTACCACAATATCCCCCACCTCACCCCAGTGCCAAAAAGGTTGGGCACCACTGTATTAGGGGTACTAACAACCAATGAAAACCAAGAGGGGGTGGAATAGGGGAACTGAACCATCCCTCCCATGCATTTCTAGTGACAGCGCATAGAAAGTGCATAGAGCTGAGACCAGTTATATCGATTACGATCTGAAACTGAATTGGGGGGGTGGGGGGATGGATGTGCTTGCTGAAGACCATGTAAAGATGCAACAAACTGCCATATGCACTTTCTCCCCTGATGGACAGGAGCAAATAAAATACAAGCTAGTAAGGCTAGCCTGGTATAAGTGTGGAAGGAAGCCCATAGTACCACCTACTGGCTACGATGATACATAGTAAATATATTCATGTAGTGTTTTATGTTTACCGTAAAAAAAAAAAAATGATGTATCTCGTTAGTACTATTCTTGTTGCATAAGTAAAATGTATAAAGACACAAATCATTTAATGTGGCCTCCTAGCGAGCTTGGTGCTCATTCTGACTTGTATCACAGGTAAGAGGCCGACTCTGTATGGACTCCAAGCCGGGGACCTTCAATCAGTTGTGGTCAGTGGAAGAACAGGTAAAAGATCCAAATAATTGTGTTGTAAATCCACATCATCCTCTCTTTTTCTAGGCTTATAGATTTGTTCTTTTGAATTTTCATTTATGTTGAGAGATGCAACGAACACTCGATTTGTTTTCGTTTTATGATGAAATAGAAAAAACTGGAGCAACTGCTTCTGAAGTACCCCCCGGAGGAGGTGGAGTCCAAGCGGTGGCAAAAGATCGCTGAGGAGTTAGGAAACAGGACGGCCAAACAGGTGTGTAGCATAGCGCTCTTCTTCTCCATCAGTGGCAAAGGACCATCTCACTTATGCCTCATTTCCACTGAGCGGAATGGTTTGGGCCGTACAGTTTGGAAGGGTTAGAATTGTATGGCCTATTCAGGTGAGCGTTTTCACTGCAAGTCGGACTGCCAGAGGCCATATGGGGTTTAGAAAAAATGCCTTTAACGTGGGCATTGACGTTTTTTCTGTCCAACAATCGATGGAATGTATCGTGTGATGCCAGTAGCTCTGCCCTAACCATGCCGTACCATTTTCTATGGCCCCACATCTGAAGCAGGACCATGAATGGTGCGGTATGGTTCGGTTGTGTGGGCCGCTTTCATAATGGAAACACTCAAAATAGCGCACCGTAGTGAACCGCTCAGTGGAAATTAGGCATAAGCGGGGGATATGTGAATGTGTTCTGCTATCTTGCAGGGGATCTTAAATTGATCTTTTGTGTTGCTCTTACATTAAAACTGCAGAGAACCCAAAAAGAAAAGGATCAGGGCTGCTCTGTGCAAACCTATTAAACAGAGCAGATAAGTATGGTATAACATGTTTGTTTTGGTGTTTAAAAAATAAAAATAAAAAAATCTTTAAGAAAATCAGCCTGGTATAAGCTCTGTCAATCTAGTTGGATTTGCTATGTCATCATTAACCACTTTAAGACCGAGCCTATTTTTTAGATTTTGTTGTTTACAAGTTCAAAAAAAAATTTTTTTTTGCTAGAAAATTACTTAGACCCTTCAAACACTATACATTTTTTTTCTAACATCCTAGAGAATAAAATGGCGGTTGTTGCAATACTTTGTCACACCGTATTTGTGCAGCGGTCTTACAAGCGCACTTTAAAAAAATAAAAATACACTTTTTTTAATTAAATAAGACGCCAGTAAAGTTAGCCCAATTTTTTTTATATTGTGAAAGATAATGTTACGCCGAGTAAATTGATACCCAACATGTCACGCTTCAAAATTGCGCCCACTCGTGGAATGGCAACAAACATTTACCCTTCAAAATCTCCATAGGCGACATTAAAAAAAATTCTACCGGTTGCATGTTTTGCGCTACAGAGGAGGGCTAGGGCTAGAATTATTGCTCTTGTTCTACCGATCGCGGTGATGCCGCACGGCTCCGGTAAGCGGTGGAGGGCACCGGCTATAGATAAAAGTGATCTTGTGGCGAATCCAACCCTGAGACCAATTTTTTCTTGCACCAGACCGCAGCAAGCTGCTGCCATAACAACGATATCCGTCCCCAAAGTAGGGACATACATCGGCGTGCAGCGGTCCGGAAGTGGTTAAAGAGAACTGGTCATCAAGCCATTCATTTCAACGTTATTCCAATAAGAGTATATAATGCATATAAAAGCCTCCCTTGTGTAGGCACCTAAAAGCTCAGAGACTGCTGCTGGGAACTGTCATCTTGGATGTGATGACAGCAGACTTAAACAAGAAGTAAACTTCCTCTGCAAACTTTTACCTATAGGTAAGCCTATAATAAGGCTTACCTATAGGTATTGAAAATCTCTCCTAAACCTGTACAGTTTAGGAGATATTTCCAGTGCGTGCAGCCAGTGACATCCCTGGCGCATGCGCTCTGAGGGAACTGCCCACGTTTGCAGTTTCTTCCGAGCCCATGCCGTGAACAGTTTCTCCCTCACGCATCCGCGGGTGTGACATCGTGACTCTGGCCAATCACATCGCCAGAACCCACGAACCCGGAAGAAGCTCTGGGAAGGATGTCGGCCGTGACAGTGGTGTGCAGGGACCGCTGCAACTGCTTTGTTCTAAGGTAAGTATTTCATAAAGAGCTAGTTAACAACCTCTTTAAGTGACACTCCTCAGAGGTAGGCAGTCTTGGCACTCCAGCTGGGCTGAAATCCCATCATGCCTCTGCCTTAGGGAGTCATGCTTGTAGCTGTCAGTCTTACAATGCTTCATGGGACTTATAGTTGTACAACAGCTGGAGTGCTGAGCGTGTCGGCTGCTCTATAGTATTCCTCTTCGCTTCTCCCCAGCAGCTGCATAAAATGTTATGCAGGTAGATGATGGACGGAGGCGTTGGAGAAAAGGTGAGGGTTTCTATGTGCATGAAGGATGGGGCTTTGCTAGTGAGTTTACTCTTCTAGAGGTAGCCAGTTTGCTAGCAAGTTTAGAATCACATTGTAAGCCCTTGTACACACGGTCAGACATTCAGACGGAAAATGTCCGATCGGACCATGTTGTCGAATAATCCGACCGTGTGTGGGCCCCATCTGACTTTTGAGAGCTGGATATAAAATCTGATCGGATAAAGTGCCACGCATGCTCAGATCAAATTACGAGACCAAAGCTATTGGCTACTAGCCTGAACGTAGTCCCGTCGTAACAAATGAACGTCATCACGTTCTGAAAGATCGGATTTTCCGACAACTCCGTCCGACTGTGTGTTTATGCAACACCAGTTTCGGACAAAAATCAGTCGGAAGAAATCAGACGGATTTTGTGGTCGGAACTGTCCGACCGTGTGTACAAGGGCTAAGTCAATAAACAATTGTTTATGGAAAGAAAAAACACGTCAATAATAATTTTTTAGGCTGGTGGTCTCTTTAAAGCCCAACTCTGCAGGGAAAAAGTCAAACTGCTCCCTTGCAGTGAGGCTGCCCCCACAATCCTAGGCTTCAAGGTTGGTCTAGGTTTTGGGGGGCAGGAAAGAGCAGTTTTATTCACCTGATCCTCCCCTCCTCTTGCAGACAATGCTCTCTTCTATTTCCCTATGACCCGGTAATGGACTTGTCCCTCAGTGTCCTCATGTGCAATGCAGGGCTATAGGCTCTGCCTTGGACTATGGAAACGCCAAGGCATAAAGAAAAGGCTGCGGGGACCAGTTTTACAGGCTGTAGGGCACTTGTAGGAGCGAAGAAAACAGGACAGGCTATTTTTCAGGCAGGGGGTGGGCATGTTGCTCATCCTTCTATATAATAAAAATATTTTTTTTTAAATTATTGTCACTTCTTGTTTTCGCAGGTGGCCAGTCGAGTGCAGAAGTACTTTATAAAACTGACCAAAGCTGGCATCCCTGTGCCAGGGCGAACTCCAAACCTTTACATGTATTCTAAAAAGGTAAAAAAAAAAAAGGCCAAATCTTATTCTCTGATTATTTCATGTTTTCTATCAGCACTCTTTTCTTTGTGCTGCGCTGTGAGCCTTCTGCCTTTAGATGCTCTGCCTGTTATGACTCGGTCTTTGTTTCTGTTGTTTTCAGGAAATAATGCATGTATTGGTTGTCTTCAGTTCAGCCACCAGGGGGTGTTTTTGTCTCATTTTTACATTATTGGCATGACTACTTTCCTTTTGTGGCTCAATATACCCATTTATAGGACGATAATTGTTCGTACACATTATCAGAAAATCGTATGAAAAATATTGATTTTGAAGCGATCGTATGATAATATGATTGTTAATACAGAGCTTTCAAGAGACTATCACGACAGTTCATCCGATATTATTTGGGACAAGCACGAAAAAAAAAAATCTTGTACGATACCAGATCACACCATTTTAGTTTAACCACTTCAGCCCCAGAAGGATTTACCCCCTTCCTGACCAGAGCACTTTTTGCGATTCGGCACTGCTTCACTTTAACACAATTGCACAGTTGTGCGACATGGCTCCCAAACAAAATTGACGTCCTTATTTTCCCACAAATAGAGCTTTCTTTTGGTGGTATTTGATCACCTCTGCGGTTTTTATTTTTTGCGCTATGTACAAAAAATAGCGACAATTTTGAAAAAAATGCATTCTTTTTTACTTTTTGCTATAATAAATATCCCCCAAAAATACATTTTAAAAAATGTTTTTTACTCAGTTTAGGCCGATATGTATTTTTTTCATATATGTAAAAAAAATCGCAATAAGTGTTTATTGATTGGTTATAAAAGTTAAAGCATCTACAAAATAAGGGATAGTTTTATGGCATTTTTATTAATAATTTTTTTTTTACTAGTAATAGCGGTGATCATCGATTTTTATCGTGACTGCGACATTATGGCGGACACATCAGACAATTTTGACACATTTTTGGGACCATTGGCATTAATACAGCGATCAATGCTATAAAATTGCACTGATTACTGTAAAAATGTCACTGGCAGGGTGGGGAGGGGTTAAGTGTCTGCTAGGGGAGTGTTTCTAACTGTCTGGGGGGTGGGCTGTGCGTGACGTGGACACTGATCGCTGCTCCCAATGACAGGGAACAGACGATCAGTGTGCTGTCATTAGGCAGAATGGGGAGATGCTGTTTACATCGGCATCTCCCCGTTCTTGAGCTCCGTGACACGATCGTGGGTATCCCCGCGGCGATCGAGTCTGCGGGTCCCACGGTCACAGAGCTCGCAGAGGTGATCGAATACCACCAAAAGAAGGCTCTATTTGTGGGTAAAAAAGAACAACGCAATGCCATATCACAAAAAATGTCCCATTTAGGAAGGGGGTAAAACCTTTCCGGAGCTGAAGTGGTTAAAAAAATTACATTTAACTATTTTTTATTCAGTTGCAATGTAAATAGGCAATTGCTGAGATTGCTGACCGGAGTGTTCTGGTGGGGGGGTTGGGGTGACTGTCAGAACATAACAGTTCAGCGGGGGGAGATTGCTGTTACTAACATTGGATCATTAATACAGCGGTTCCGACTGGAACTGTCAGCTTTTTTTTTCATTTGATCTGCTGGGTTGATGGGGAAAAAAAAACTGTTAGTGTGTGCCAGGCTTTACCGTCCATGCTGGCTCAGCTCCTCTGCCCTTATGCTCACCCTCCTATAATAACCGTTTATGTTGCTGCTCAGGGGAGGAGCAAAAGGCAGTGCTGTAGAGTCGTGGTCTCCAAACTGTGGCCCAGGGGCTAGGGGTTATTCCTGCCACCGACCCCAACAATGGAGCAGTATTCCTTCCACTGACACTATTCCTCCCCATTGACACCAATGATGGAGCACTATTCCTACTGACTGACACCAATGATGGGACATTATTCCTTCCCACTGACACCAATGATGGGACACTATTCCTCCCCACTGACACCAATGATGAGACACTATTCCTTCCCACTGACACCAATGATGGGGCACTATTCCTCCCCGCTGACACCAATGATGGGGCACTATTCCTCCCCATTGACACCAATGATGGAGCACTATTCCTACTGACTGACACCAATGATGGGACATTATTCCTTCCCACTGACACCAATGATGGGACACTATTCCTCCCCACTGACACCAATGATGAGACACTATTCCTTCCCACTGACACCAATGATGGGGCACTATTCCTCCCCACTGACACCAGTGATGGGGCACTATTCCTCCCCACTGACACCAGTGATGGGGCACTATTCCTCCCCACTGACACCAGTGATGGGGCACTATTCCTCCCCACTGACACCAATGATGGGGCACTATTCCTCCCCACTGACACCAATGATGGGACACTTTTCCTCCCCATTGACACCAATGATGGGGCATTGCTTACTCCTACTAGTCAGTCTGACCTCCCTAATGTATAAAGGACAGTAAACAGTATTTTTGTTTAGAAAGTTTGGGCACCCCTGCTATAGAGTGTCACTTAAGTGGGAGGTCTGAATCTGCTGGGGCTGCTGACATCCCATCCAAGATGGCGGCACCCAGCAGTAGTCTCCCAGACCTTTTGGATATATACAGAAGGGGAGGCTTTGACAGGTAAATAACATGCATAAAATACATTGAATGCACATATAATCTTATGGGAAGATTGTTGTTGATATAAATGGTCTCTTAAATGAATTTTCTGGTGTTGTACACACAGCTTCCCAATAAGCGACAGCATATCCTCAACAAACACCTCTTTAAACCCTCCACCTTCATGACATCCCACGAGCCACCTGTGTTCATGGAAGAGGATGACGACCACTCCAGTTTCCACAGCCGGGACCTCGACGCAGCTGCTGATGAAGACGATGAAGTCTCGGTAATTGTGGTCAATCTGTGTGTGTTCAAATCTCTTGTGTATTCCGTTTTTTTTCATCTGCTTTCTACCATCACCCATCATATTTTCCTCCTTCAGATGAATTTTATTTACAATCACTATTCAGGACTTCCTTTTTGGATTATTCAGAATATGTACAATATTGCCGTGTGCTGTGTGAGTTTAATGTTGATGGTTATCTGTGTGCCTGGCAATTTCAACTTCTCTGTTAGCGCCGGTCTTAAAGGGGAAGTAAAGGCAAAAAAATAAATAACATTTTTTTTTTTTTTAAACACACCCTGTAAGGCAAAGGCATATCGAGCTAGTATGCATAGCATACTAGCTCATTATGAATAACTTACCTGAGAACGAAGCAGTCATCCGTCTTCCTCTTCGCCGCTGCCATGTATCCCGGAGCGACTTCCGGGTCTCGCTGCTCCGGCGCTGTGATTCGCCAGAGCCGCGACGGCGTCACTCCCGCACATGCGCACAGGACCCGGCACGAGCGGCATATTGCCACGATCTGCGGCCTGCCCAGTGCGCCTGTGCAGTAGACAGCGGTGGCTGTCTTCGGGGTAAATATCTCCTAAACTGTGTAGGTTTAGGAGATATTTCTTGGACCTACAGGTAAGCCTTAATCTAGACTTACCTGTAGGTCAAAGTTGGTTCTAAGGGTTTACAACCACTTTAATGGGCTTCATTGGACAAGTGCGCAGCGTCTGTAGTGACATGAGTTTGAGTTGCTTCTGAGAGCATTAAGAATTCCATGATTGGTGCAGCTGACCTCCTTCTGAAGTGCTTTTGACCTGCTTGAAAGTGCTTTTGCATTCCTGTAGACTTGTATAGGGACTGAAGCAGTTCTGAAACGAGCAAAAGCCTGTCAACACCGGCCCTTACACTGACACTTTATCCATGAAGCTGTCTATCACAAACATGGGCCGTACACCAATCAACAGATTCGGAATTAATAATGTCCTACACTACATAGCTTTAAAAAATGGTCAGATGTTATAGATCCCCATTTTGCCTGCTTACATTTTGGTTTAATTACAGTAAACTGGGTCCAAAATGATCAAACATGTAGTGGAAAAAAGATCAATATTTGTCGAACATGTTGAAAATGATAGTTTCATGAATAATACATGTGTGGCCACTTACCTGAATCATGGCTTTCTGCTCGATGGAGATCTGGCTGATTTCTGAATTTAGCCTCATCTATTCACAGATCCCTGTAAATGGATCTGTGAATGAAAGACTAATGCCCCCGTACACACGAGCGGATTTTCAGTCGGAAAAAACATGGATGGTTTTTCCGACGGAATTCCGCGCTTGCGTACACACGGTCACACAAAAGTTCGCTGAACTTTTGACTATCAAGAACGCGGTGATGTCCAACACTACGAGAAGCCGAGAAAATGAAGTTCAATGCTTCCGAGCATGCGTCAAATTATTTCCGAGCATGCGTAGGAATTTTGCGCGTCGGGATTTGTACAGACGATCGAAATTTACGATCTGAACTTGTTCCGACCGAAAAAATTGAGAACCTGCTCTCAATCTTTTGGCTGAAATTCTGCCTGCAAAAGTCCGATGGAGCATACACACAATCTCATTTTCCGTACAAAAGCTCTCATCAGACTTTTGCTGGCGGAATTTCCAATCGTGTGTACGGGGCATTAAAGTCCTTTCCCAGAGAAAGGCCTCATACGCTCCGGGCGTCAAAAATGCCACTCTTAAGGGCATTTGGCGTGTATTTATATTTTTTGTCTCTAAACGCTCCTCCATGTTAGACTTTGTGTCCTTGCATGCATAGACGTTTAGGAGCACATTGCACGTTTAGGAGAAGAGTGTTTATGGAGAAAAAAATGGCGCACACACCTAAATGCATCCTAACTCCAGCTAGGCCCGTTTAGCCTTTGAGCGCGGGTTCATTAAATTCTGGCCAATTAAATAAATGAATGAATAAATAAAATAAATGAACCCCTGAACACACCTAAACGCATTTGCAAAACGTGCCTTTGGGCATGTTTTTAACTCTGGTTTTCTCCTGCCAGAAGAAAAGGCGCTCATGGGGAACTGAGCAAACTCCCACTGCGCATGCGGCCAAAGAAGCACAAGTGTGGCGACCTCACTGCATTTATAATCCTTTGTTTACTTCCTCTAGCCTCAAAACGCTAGGTCTGTGCCTCCATACAGTCCTTGGGCTGGGAAAGCAGCCTGCAGGTATCTGTGCATGGCACGTACCATGTACTGATTGTGGTTGTGCAATACTTTGCAGACTACAATACAAACATTTACTAAATGCGCATTATTTTATTTTATTAATGTGATGTGCAATTTTTACATTTTTGCTAACGGTTGAATAAGCTTTTTAAGACCTCATGCACGCTGCAGCTGTCAACTTCCCTGGGTTCAAACTATTGCGAAATGGTTGTGGATTTCCCTGCATCCAATTCACATGACAGGAGAGTGTCACCGGCTCTCAATGGAATCTGTTCACACAGCTCCGGGGCGGCTGCAGAGCACACTGCAGAAGAGTCCTGCGCATCTTTGGCTTCTTTCAGGTCCAAATTCAGACAAAAATTTGGACTTAATTAGAATCTGAAATAATGAACCGGGGACGTACGCACCGGACCCCCTGCTGCGAGACGCTCCGCACACAGTGTGAACCCGGCCTTACAGGAGTTGTACTTATTTTTTTTTTCTGCCCCTGAACGTCCCTTTGTTATCCTATGTGTCCATGCACACATACATAGGTGCCTACAGGCATTTAGGAGGCAGAAATCTGAACGCACCAATATCGTTTGGGCAGAAAAAACGCCTAATGCACCTAAGCCTGTGCAAACGTGTCTAAACACTAGGCGTGTTTAGCACTCGTTCTTTCATTTCATTGGCCGGAATAATTGCTATACTAGCCATACAATTAGTGAACTCCTAAACATTTGACATGCCTAAACGCACTTAAAACTTGGCTTTTCTCCTGTCGAGAGAGAGACGTTCAGAAGAGCCTAGTACTAGTGCATGAAGTCTAAGCTCTTGTACACACGGTCGGACATTCCGACAACAAAAAATTTTGTTCAAAACTGGTGTTGCATCCACACGGTCAGACAAAGTTGTCGGAAAATCCGATCATTCGTAACGTGATGACGTTATTTAGTTACGACAGGACTACATTCAGGCTAGTAGCCAATAGCTTTGGTCTAGGAATTTGATCTGAGCATGCGTGGCACTTTTTCCGATCAGAATTCTCTTCAAACGATCGGACAAAGTCCGATCGGATCAGGTTGTGGGAAAAATTTTATATCCAGCTCTCAAACTTTGTTGGTCGGACATTCCGACGGAAAAAGTCAGATGAAGCCCACACACGGGCGGATTATCCGACAACACGGTCCGATTGGACATTTTCCGTCGGAATGTCCGACCGTGTGTACAAGGGCTTAGGGTTGCCAACCCCCCGAGCAAGTTTGCTGATTACCAATTCAGGTCTGTATCTTTTTATATTTTGAAAACTGGAGACGGCCAGGCAGCTCCTATATTTCATCATAGATTTGTTGTAATATCTGTGCAGGGTTGGTCCTTGTATGATGACAGTGCCATACCTCCCAACATTTTGAGATGGGAATGAGGGACGCCTACTAGGGAATGTATGTAGGCATGGGACCCGCCCCCCTACCACAAGGGCTTTTTTTTTACCACTAATATTCCATTATATTGGCTTTAAAATTTACAAATGTAGCAATTTAGAAATCAGATGAAAGGTTTAGCACTGGGAAACACTTTTTGAAAGATAAAAAGTGCATTTTATATATACAACTATATAGATCAGAGCAAAATGAGGGACAAATGAGAGGGACAGAGGGACATTGCTCCAAATCAGGGACAGTCCCTCGAAATCGGGGACAGTTGGGAGCTATGCAGTGAGAATTTCTGCCAGGCCACTAAATGCACAGGAGAAGTACATACAACGTGTCTTGTAGATCTTTGTTATCTTATCCTGGATGGATCACCCATACACTAATCTGTCTTCCCACAGGATGAGGAGTCCATTCCCGCTGCTTATTATGGCCTACCAGAGTATAAAGAGCTACTTGAACTGAAGAAATTGAAGAAGCAAAGACTCCAAGAGATGGAGGCTGACAGTGGTTTTGTGCAGCATGTTGGCTTCAAAGTAAGTTTATTGTGTGACACAGAGAGTGGACTTGTCTCATTTCCAGATTATAAAGGAAGATGGGGCTCCCTATGTAATGCCCAGTTCTTACCAGCAAGTGGCGCTGTATGACTCTAAAATGAAGTTGTCCGCTTTTAATCGTAGTAGTTCATTCGAAGATCAAAGGCAATTTATTATTTATTACAGGTACTCGTATAGCACCATCAATTTATGCAGTGTTTTACATATATTTTGTACATTCATATCAGTCCCTGCTCTTAAGGAGCTTACAATCTAAGGCCCCCAATTCACATGTGTACGCTACATATACAGTATCTCACAAAAGTAAGTACACCCCTCACATTTTTGTAAATATTTAATCTTTTCATGTGACAACACTGAAGAAATGACACTTTGCTACAATGTAAAGTAGTGAGTGTACATTTGCTGTCCCCTCAAAATAACTCAACACACAGCCATTAATGTCTAAACTGCTGGCAGCAAAAGTGAGTACACCCCTAAGTGAAAATGTCCAAATTGGGCCCAAAGTGTCAATATTTTGTGTGGCCGCCATTATTTTCCAGCACTCCCTCTTGGGCATGGAGTTCACCAGAGCTTCACAGGTTGCCACTGGAGTCCTCTTCCACTCCTGCATGATGACATCACAGAGCTCATGGATGTTAGAGACTTTGCGCTCCTCCATCTTCCATTTGAGGATGCCCCACAGATGCTCACTAGGGTTTAGATCTGGAGACATGCTTGGCCAGTCCATCACCTTTACCCTCAGCTTCTTTAGCAAGACAGTGGTCATCTTGGAGGTGTGTTTGGGGTCATTATCATGTTGGAATACTGCCCTGCGGCCCAGTCTCCGAAGGGAGGGGGATCATGCTCTGCTTCAGTATTGTCCCCTTTGCTCCTGATAAGCAGGCCTGCATTCTCCACCAATAAGCAATTTTATCAAGAGCTGCTTGTTTTTTCCCCTCCATCACTAGGAACGCATTGGTTTAAAGCGGAGGTCCACCCTAAAGTGGACCTTCCGCTCATCGGAACCCTCCCCCCCTCCGGTGCCACAATCGGCACCTTTCAGGGGGGAGGGGGGTGCAGTTACCTGGATAATCCAGGTAACTGCACCCACTTCCGGGATAGCTCTCTGCGGAAAGGGGCGTAACTTACGCCCCTTTCCGCAAGTGCCCGCCCCTTCCCGCAAGTGCCCCGCTGCCTGCTGGGAAACACACAGATCCCAGAGGCAGCGGGGAGCGTCCTTATTGCGCAGCGCGATTCGCGAATGCGCAGTAGGGAACCGGGAAATGAAGCCGAAAGGCTCCATTTCCTGATTCCCATACCCAAGATGGCGGCGGCAGGACCCGACAGGCGACCTAGAGATCGGCTTCGGGTGCCGACATCGCGGGCGCGCTGGACAGGTAAGTGTCACTATTTTAAAAGTCAGCAGCTACAAATACTGCAGCTGCTGGCTTTAAAAAAAAAAAAACGCGGAGTCCCGGTGGACTCCCGCTTTAAGTATGTTTCCCAAGGCTGGACTGTCCCTTTGTGACAAAGTTGGCAATGTAATTCCATGAGGCAGGCTTAAAAACAAGAGCAAAGACTTCCACGCTCTTTGAAATTGGAAAACCACTCTGGTCTATGTGCCTGGATCATTTACTTTACAGGAGGATCACCAGACAATGTATAGTTCATTTATTGATTGCTGTAGTCTCCTCCATCTCCCTAAAATACTTCTCCACCCTCTAGTTGTCACTTTGGAGCAGGTTTATTTTGTAAATGCACTATATTGTCAAAAGTATTGGGACACATTAACTTTAATGGCATCCCAGTCTTAGTCCGTAGGGTTCAATATTGAGTTGGCCCACCCTTTGCAGCTACAACGGCTTCAGCTCTTCTGGGAAGGCTGTCCACAAGGTTTAGGAGTGTGTCTGAAGCCCCGTACACACTATCAGTTTTTCTGCTGAGTTTTTCCATCAGATTTACCAAAACCATGTAGTGGAAGGGTCTGCCTGACTGCATACACATTGAAACTCCTAAGGTTTGACCTCTTATTATATGGTTTTGGTAAATCTGAAGGAAAAACTCAGCAGAAAAACTGATAGTGTGTATGGGGCTTAAGGAAATGTTTGACCATTCTTCCAGAAGCGCATTTGTGAGGTTAGGCACTGATGTTGGACGAGAAGGCCTGGCTTGCAGTCTCTGCTCTTATTCATCCCAAAGGTGTTCTATCAGGTTGAGGTCAGAACTCTGCAGACCAGTCAAGTTCCTCCACCCCAAACTCATCCGTGTCCTGAATGCCGTATTGGGTTGCGGAATCGGGGTGGGATAAAGCCAAGCTCACTCTGTACAGCTAAGTGGGCTTAAATTGATGTATTTTGTTCCAGGGTTCCCAACCTGCCTTTCACTACTTAGACCTGCTGCCCGTCTGCCTTATTACCGTCTCTCAATAGTTATAGAAATTATGCTTCATTCAGGAGAGTGATGTGTAAATGTTTTGTAATGAGCAGCTCCATTAGTTGTAGTAAGTTGTATTGTGTGACTTTATATTCATGTTGGTTCTGTTGTATACCTACGTCTGTGCTGTTGTCTTACAGTGTGATAACTGCAGGACAGAACCTATCCAGGGTATCCGGTGGCATTGCCAGGACTGTCCTCCTGAAATGTCTGTGGACTTTTGTGACTCATGCTCAGACTGGTAAGTGTGATCAGAGCTAAGTATGATTAAAGTGTTACTAATCCCACAACAGTAAAATCAGTCAGTATATGCATTAAAGCATGCTTGTTATACTCACTGTGGAGCCTAAGGGGTTAATCCTCCGCATTGTGTAAAAAGGCTGTTTGATCCTGTCTTCTCTGATCCTCCCCTTCCACAGTCCCCAATCATTCTGCTGATAGTACAGAGCCTTGGGGGCACTCTGCACATGCTCAGTTTGGTGTGTATTGCTAGAGAGTTTTTTTTTTTTTTTTTTAAGAGGGTGCATGTAAACAGCATTGGGCCAATCGGCACTGTCCAGACAGAGAGTCAGGAGTGATGCAGCCTCATAGGAGAGTCAGAGGAGAATGAAAACTACTCCTTTAAGCGGACACTGATAGAAGTCACAAGACTACGACTAGGCAAACCGTTAACCCTATGATTGCCCCTGATGTTAACCCCTTCCTAGCCAGTGTCGTTAGTACAGTGACAGTTCATATTTTTGTATTGGTGTCACTGGACCCTAAAAAGTGTGAATCTGTTTAATAGCAGAATGTAAAATATATATTTTATTTATATATATATATATATATATATATATATCCTTTTTTTTATTTCTTTTTTTCAAAATTGTCGGCCTTTTTTGTTTATAGTGCAGATAATTTAAAACGCAGAGGTGATCAAATACCACCAAAAAAAAGCTCTATTTGTGGGAAAACAAGGATATTAATTTTATTTGGGTACAGCGTTGCATGACCGCAAAATTGTCAGTTAAAAAAAAAATAGCCTGGTCTGGAAGGGGGATGAATCTTCTGGAGGTCAAATGGTTAAAGAGGACCCTGGAGTTTGGCGAGGGTGAATAGTGATTTCTATCTTTTTTTTTTTTTTACCTCGATGGGACAGGATCTAAAAATTAAAGCTAAGATACCATCTGAGAATTTAATTCAGAATCAAATACATTCTTTTTTTTGTTTTTTCCTGCAGTTTGCATGAAACGGAAACCCACAAAGAGGATCACCACCTGGAGCCTGTGTACAGGGCAGAGACATTCCTAGATCGAGATTACTGCATGCCACGCGGCACCAGTTACAATTACCTGGACCCAAACTATTTCCCAGCAAACAGATGACGTGACCCAGCCAAGCAGCCGGCTGAGTAATCTTTTGCAGTCACCAGGGGGCAGTAGAGCGGACCATGCATTTGTCAGCAGACCCCGGCCTCCTCCCGAGACTCTGCTCACAGCATGACACCTACCTGGACAGCTCCACCAGACTCCACTTCGCATCTACAGCAGTCCAACATTCCACAGGCGTTCGGGACAAACCTCCCTGGGAGCTCGTCCACTAGAGGCCGTCAGTCCTGGGACTACTGATCATTTACACCAACTCACAACGCACGTTACAGCAACTCCTCATTTTCCAAAGGCTTCCGACGAAAACAATAAATCGGTCAAAAAAAAAAAAATGTGAACTATTTATATTAAAATTGGTTTACTAGCTTGCAGTTTTGTGAAAATATTATTTTTCTCCTTTTTTTTGCACAGAAACTGATGTTTTCAGAAGGTTTTAACCAATCACAGTGTTTGTTTAGAAGACGCTACTGTTTAAAAGACAATGTGGGGGGAGGGGGGGGGAGGCGACTTACCCACCTAATGGATTAACTCTGTTCTCTGCTAGACTTTGAGCTGCTTTTAAAGACAAACAACTACAATCAAGCACTACAGATTCAGGTTTCTGTGGCGGCTTCTCCAACCAGCTTGTGGGGGTGTGAGCGCGTGTGAATGTCAAAATTTTGAGATCTATTTTTTAAATGTAATGTTCTGATGATCATGTGACGTGTACACAAAATGGTGATACAGTGCCACTCGTAGTAATTGTGTCAAGTCTAACACTTAAAACTTTTCTTAGGTCCTCCCTTCAGGGAAAAAAAAAGAGAGAAACAAAAGATTTAAAGGGTTAGTCCTTGCAGAACTGGGATTTTGAGTCACCTGCTGGCTTGCCTTGTGTATGTCTCTGGCCTGCTTTCCTCCCTTCACAATTTTACAACTGCTGCTGCATTCTTATAGAATCCTGCAGGGAAAGCGAGGTGTCCTAACATCAGCTGCTGGTGGACGGAGCTAGGAACTCCATTGAGAAGGAATTGTGCTATAAAGGTAACCACACACAGGCTGATTGGCTTTTGAGGTGCTCTCTTCTGACAGTTAACTGTGATTGGACCGACTGATTTCTACACTGGTAGCCGATAGGATATTTAGCAAGTAAGATGGTAATAAGGTCATAGGAATCCTGCATCAGTGTATGTATGTGGCTCCCTTGCCAGCCTACCCCCGCCCACGTAAGATGTACACTTTCAACAGCTCTACTGAATACCCTAATCCAGTGATGGCGAACCTTGGCACCCCAGATGTTTTGGAACTACATTTCCCATGATGCTCTGGCACTCTGCAGTGTAGTTGAGCATCATGGGAAATGTAGTTCCAAAACATCTGGGGTGCCAAGGTTCGCCATCACTGCCCTAATCTGTTGGTTTGGCCAACACCTTGGATAGCTAGAGTTGTAGACATTCTACCTGACTTTAGTAAAAAAATAAAAATAAATGCATAGAAAACTTTATGCTATGCTATAATACTATGCTATAATTTAGGACGTTCCTTAACTGTCTCCTACAAGTCAAGTGACCACTGCTTAGACATTGATCATGGGATCTCTTTCAAAAGATGGTATGTTCAGGCAGAGCTGGCCAATCAGTGGCTCTTCCAGAACACCCATGTAAGATGTGCATTTGCAACAGCCGTACTGAATACCTTTTTTATCTGTTGCCTAAAAATGTATAGAAAACCTTACGCTCTATAATTTAAGGATGTTCCCCAACCGTCTCCTACAATTCAGGTGTCCACCGCTAAGACATTGATCATGGAATCTCTTTCAGAAGGTGTTGTGATGCCCCATACACACTATCAGTTTTTCCTTCAGGTTTACCAAAACCATGTAGTGGAAGGGTCTGACTGATTGCATACAAATTGAAACTCCTACGGTTTGACCTCATATTACATGGTTTTGGTAAATCTGAAGGAAAAACTCAGCAGAAAAACTGATAGTGTGTATGGGGCATTAGAGAACGTAAAGCAGAGCTGGCCAATCGATGACTTTTCCAGAACACCCACGTAAGATGCACACTTTACCAGCTTCTTTTGCCCTGGCCAACATCTTAGATAGCTAGCGTTGTAGACGTTCTGCCCGATTTACTAAAAATGTATAGAAAAACATTATGCTATGTTGTTATGCTGTGCTATAATTTACGACGTTTCTCAACCGTCTCCTTCAAGTCAGGTGACCACTGCCAAGTCATTGATCTTGGGATCGCTTTCAAAAGGTGTTGTAAGACAGAACATTAGGCAGAGCTTGTCAATCCGTGAGTCTTCCAGAACACCCACGTAAGATGTATACTTTTAACAGTTCTGCTTGCATACCCTTATATATTGCCTTGGCCATCTTGGATAGCTAGATTTGTAGACCTTCTACCTGATTTAATAAAAAAATATGTAGAAAACTTTTATGCTATGTTATAATGCTATACTATCATTTAGGATGTTCCTCAGATGTTTCCTTCAAGTCAGGTGACCACTGCCAAGACATTGATCATGGGATCTTTTTCAAAAAATGTTGTAAGACAAAGTCAGACAGATCTGGCCAATCGGTGACTTCTCCAGAACACTGATCCCTCCCCTTTAAACAGAGGTCATGTGGCTAACAGCTAAGCGAATGAAGAGTGCCAAGAATTACAGGACGGTTCAGGTTTCTTAATCTTTCTTTCAGACGTTAAATAATGTCAAATTGAAACAAGGTAATGTCCTTTTTCCTGTATTCTGTAGTAATCCAGCACATGGTCTCTGCCTGATGGACCAATATTCAGGCACAAGTCAGCCGTAGAGGGAGCGTTTTTTTCCTTTCCTGCAACCATAGTCCGCGTCGATAGGGGAATCCCTCCCGCAGAGCCGTTGTGTTCTCCTGGCGAGGGAAGCTGTCCCCGACCGGGAGAACACAGTGATTGTTGCTAGTAGCTACAATACCCGAGCAATAACTGTATGTGAAATATGGTTGGTTGTCGATCGATCAACTTGGGTACGTTCAGCCTGCCCATACATGGTTCAAATCGATGGCAAACTCTGGCGTTCTGTCTTACAATACCTTTTGACAGAGAGTCCATGATCAATGCCATTGACCAGGCAGTTGTCACCTGACTGAGGGAGACAGTTGAGGAACATCCTAAATGTATTTATAGAAACCTTATAATTAATAATGACCGAAGTTCTGAGATCTCATAATATGTGCCAAGGCATTGGTCACCTGACTGGTTGGAGACAGTTGAGGAACATCCTAAATTGATATTTACTTAATTTGTAGACACTTACTAAGCTAAATTATAGATGTTACTTGTAATTAATAATGACAGAAGTTCTACAGCAGACTGAGATCCCATAATCAGTGCCAAGGCATTAGTCACCTGACTGGTTGGAGACGGTGGAGAAACGTCCACAATTACAGAACAAGGATAAGCTTTTCTGAAGATTTTAGTAAAATCGGGGCAGAAAGAATCGTGTAACTTGGATCTTTTTACATCACCATACAGGTCCACTTTAAGCTGACCAAACACCTCGTACTAATTTTCCAATTTTGTTTGTTTTTGCTTTTTAAATGGTTATCTCTGTGTATGTTCATGTTATTAATATGAGAGAGTAGTTGCCAAATCGTCAATTGGGTGAACATGAAGAGTTTGTGTCATCCAGGTGAACAGTAAATTGTGTATGACACTTGCAATGTTGTCTTTCACTTGTAATGTGCACATATTTTTCCTTGACAGAATTAAGGTGTATTTTATTTTTATTTTTTTTCTTCTTATGTTTTTCACATAAAGATGCAAATGGTCCTTTCATGACGGTATCATGAAAGATGAACAAATGAAATGATAAGTGAACGATCATGTGTTGAGTTCTTGACAGTTGAGACCAGTAGATGAATCGTCCCTCCAGCATTTGCTGAAACCAAAAACTGGTTTTGCTGGACTGACCCTTTTTAAAGAAGCGGCCTTCTGCCTCAACCTTTTGGGAGGGAAGATTGATAAAACCCACCTAAAAGACACAAAAAAAAAAAAAAACTAGAAAAATAACTGCCTATTGTAAATTCTATGTGTATTGTAATTTCTCTTTTTGTAGTCGCACAGAATCCATAAAAAATGTATTTTTATTAATATTTAAGCAAGTGGTTACATAGATCTATGCGGTGAGCTAGATATGGTCACGTGATCTTTTGTATATGGCATCCTTGTATAGCTTGACCCTCCGCCAGAGAGAGAGCGCGAGTGCGGGGCTGAGGGGGCGTGGCTGAACTCTCCGGCAGGGAAAGGATAGACATATTGTATTTTTATTTTTTTTCCCTCTCCCGTTCCCTTCTACATGTAAACAGTATGTTCTTAAAAGAATTGTCAGGAGGACTTAAATAAAATGTGTGGGTACTATTTGTTTGTACATAATGTCATTTTTGGCCTCTTGACTTTTTTCATCCAGGTACCCCCCCCCCCCCCCCCAAAAAAAAAAAAAAAGCCACCAGCCAATGATAAAGGCAGCCAACCAATGTAATAAACACTCAACTAAACAGGTCTTATATTTTTATTGAATGTGTATCGTCAGTAATATCACCATGACATCATAATGCATTTCATCTATTTTACAGTTGTTCTCGTGATCTGTTACAGCATCCATAAAGAAAATCCGCCAAACAAATAAAAAATAAAAAAAAAACCTTGGCATATAATCATCATCAGGTTGTCAAAGTTGCATTACGGGGTCCAAGTCTATTTGTCTGTGAACCTTTGTATTACTTTACCATCATGCCCTGCACCCACTGGCTGACATTTCAGACCAGACTGACAGCGGTAGATCTTAACAAAAAAAAGGGGGAAGCTAAAAAGCAGCACTGATTGACACAAACACTAAGCGGCAGTTTTTGACAGTCTCTCCTTCCATGTACTGGAAGTGCACGGTGTTAAAGTGACCTTAAACCTAGACTTGAAATTCTATTAAGATGTAATATGTGTGCTGTTTATTTTGTAGAAAAAGTGTATTGGTTGCAGTTACCTGTCCAGTTCCTTATTATGGGTGGCAACGTTATTATCGGCAATCTTCAATTCTCTGTGTTGCCACTCAGCCTGCATGTGCTCTGGAATTCCTTATTTCCACATTAATGAATTGCCCCACGTGCCACTCTGAGGTCACCCAGGATTGAGATTGACAGCGGAGTATAGATTCGTCCCTTTGCTGTTTATTATCGCTGGATATGTGGGCGGAGCTCTGGCAAGCACGTCATCTATTAAACGACGCTTCAAATTTAAACATTATGTGACGCAAACTCATGAAAGCAATGTTTGTATGTGTTTTGTTTAAATAATGTAATGTGGAGCTCCCCATACATATTCAGCAATGATTGACAGCTGAGCATTGCCTTATTGCTTCACCGATTATCATTGCTGAATGTGTGGGCGGAGCTCTGGAGATCATGTGAACCCTTAAAAACCGCTCCAAATATAAATAAAACGTTATTTAAAAAATAAAAACATGTGAAAGCGACCATTGCTTTCATAAATGTATTTCTTGTAACGTAGTTTATCTCCAGAGCTCTGCCCACATACAGGCATACTTCACTTTTAAGTATACAATGGGACCAGAGCATGCATGTAAAACAAAAATGTACTTAAAGTAAAGCAATACCTTTTTTCACTTCTGGGTTGTCAGGGGCTTTAGAGGAGGGGATCAGGGGAGGGCCCTGGGCTGTAGTGGGGAGTCGGAGTGAAGTTTATAGTACTGTACAGTAATTCACTTATGTTAAGGCAGGAACTTTGCCTCTTCACTTGCGACAACTCCGAGTGGCAGCTCCACCTCTTTCAGGCCATACTACGCTGCGTGGCTCGCGATGTCTGCACTTGCGAGGTACTTTACGTACACCTGTGGGTATGTCTGTACTCGTGGGGGTAGGTAAAGTGAGTGTACTTAAAGCGGGGTGTGCCTGTATTCAGTAAGGCTAATCACCATCCTGGAGCAAGTGCAAGGTGTTTTTTTTTTTATTTATTTTTTTACCCACAACAGTAAAATCAGTCTGTATATGCAGTATACTCACTGTGGAACCTAAGGGGTTAATCCTCTAAACTAAAAGGCTGCTTGATCCTGTCTTCTCTGATCCTCCCTTTCTTTCACAGTCTCCAATCCATCTCCTGATAGTACAGAGCCTTTGGAGTCACTCTGTGCATGCTCAGTTTGGTGTGTATTGCTAAAAAGTGTTTCTTTTCCTGGGAGGGTGCATGTGATTGGCACCGGTCTAATCCTCACTCTCCAGACAGACAGAGCCGGACTGGCCTAGCGGGATACCGGGACATTTCCCGGTAGGCTGCCTGTCCTGGGACCGCTGTGAGCTATGCTGTGGCTGCAGCGCTTCCCTCTCTCCTCCTCCACCTCCTTCCTCTACTTGATAGATGCAGTGTTCTGTCTATCACACGAGCTGCTCTAGGAGGAGGGCGGGACTTTTGTCACAGCGAGGCCAAACATTTCACACTCGGCTCCGTGGCACAGCGGGAGATGCGTAATCCACGCACTAACTGGCACAGTGAGACTATAATGACAGCGAGGCAACAATGAGGGAATAGTAATGGCAGCAATGAGGGCACGGTAAGGCGGCAATGATCTCTTGTATTATGTCTGCAGTCTCTGACCATCTCCTGTACCATGCCCGCAGCCTCTGACATCTTGTCATTTGTACCATGCCCGCAGCCTCTGACATCTTGTCATCTGTACCATGCCCGCAGCCTCTGACATCTTGACATCTGTACCATGCCCGCAGCCTCTAACCATCTCTTGTATAATGTCCGCAACCTCTGACCATCTCTTGTCTTATATTATATCTGCAGTCTCTGAGGGGTAGTCTGGAGAGGAGTCAAGAATGGGAGCACCGCTGGGATTGGGGTCATGGGAGAAGTCAGACGTGTGGACTGTGGAGAGGAGGCTATATAGGAAAACCAGAGCCACCAAGCTGGAGCCAACTGCCTGAGCCCTGCAAGATGCACCTGAGAGGAGGTCAGCGATGCCAGGCCAGTCTGAGGGGGGTCACTGATTTAAGGGGGGAGTGAATACCCCCCCACATTCCCAGAGTCCCAGGTGTCCCCCTTGATGATTGCTCCACTTTTACTACTTTTAACTGATATTTGCTGTTTTTTTATATATATATCCCTAGCCTTATGTGCTTCCATGTCTCTTATCTATATATAATACGCTCTTCAAATGTGCTTTAAAATGCATGGTTTTCCCTTTTATGAATAAGAAAATAATGACTTTATGCTGTTGGGCTGGTATGAAATTATTTCCAGAGCTGGTTTGTATTCCCAGTCCGGCCCTGCAGACAGAGGGTCGGGGGTCCTGTAGCTTCATAGAACAGTCAGAATAAAATGAAAACTCCTACAAGCTTTAACCAGACACTGATAGAAGTCACAAGACTGCTATATACCGCTCATGTGAAAAGGTATTTAGCAGTTTGTTACTGAAAATATTTCCATGTTCTGTGTACTGAGAGACCAAATATAGTGAATGCAGAGCCCTGGGTTTAGTAACACTTTAATACTATTTATAAACTTCCATGTCCATATATAAAAGCAAGCATTGCTCTCATCTGTTTGCATAATGCTATTTGCATTTAAATTAGGTATTGTTTTCAGTCAGTCACATGACTGCTAGAGCTCCGCCCACATATCACACACAGACTTACTGAAGGACTAGCAAAGGATCATGTGACCAGCTAGAAAACTCTGAAAAAAGTGTTTACAAATATAATTCACAAATATATTCACTTTGTTTTTAATTATACCATATACTGCGTATTAATTAAACCTGTACATTTGGGTTTAATGACACTTTAAAGCTGAATTCCAGGATTAAGAAAAAAAAAAAAAGCCTCTGCTTGCAGTGGGGCCGCACTCAGCCCCGACCACAGCCCAGTGAGCAAGGAGGGGGGAGAGCAGAGAGCGGCGACTGACAGCAGCTCTCTACTCAGGGAGCTGTGAGAACCGAGCGATCGCCGGTGTTTGAGCGCTCGGTTCTCAGTGTGAGAGTCGGTGGGGGACGATGCAGAATGAACCTAGGTAAGTATAAATCTGCAGAAACCCGAAACCCCATACTTCTCTTTTAATGGAGGAGTTTTATGATGTCATTGCTCACCTATTGAAATCTTTGCCTGGTTCTTTTTGACGTCACAATTTTAGATCACTGATCGAGTACAGGCAATGCTGTAAGTGATTTCAAAGCATTTTACTTCCATACCGGTTTCAGGTCTCTTATTAAAAAATACCAAAGCTACTAAAAGTCTGGATCAGAAATACAGCCAGGTTGGCTACAGATCCTGCATGGCAGCTCCATACCCAGGTTTCCAGCTGCGGTGGCATCACAAATCTCAGCAGGACAAGACAGCAAAGAACTCCTAGTTCATATAGCGCTGATGGACCCCAAGAAGTCTTCCTGTGTGCTGTAGAGTTGGAAAGCAATCCTGGCACAGCGATCGTTCTAGCAGTAGTAAAAGCTGACATTGTCCTTTCCCGACGGATTCACACATAGTCTCTGACATGTCTTCGCTCGGTCATTCAGTTTGTATGCTGTGGTGTTTAGCGGGAGGTTGACAATACATTCACTGCAATACCAATGACCAAGAATACAGGATAGCAATGTACAAATGATTTATAAAAGGGTTTCTTATCAGAATCTGTTGTCTTGTTTTATGGATATTTGCAGGTTTCTGTTACCCGTATTTCCTTTATTATTATTTCTGTAAGAGCATGGACACAGATATGGGATGCATTTCCCCTCTTCAAGGGTAAGGAGGAACTCTGCTAAGCACGTAATCTAAGCTGGCTGCATAACCCCTGAATATTGCCAGAATATATATATATATATATATATATATATATATATATATATATATATATATATATATACTCAGGCCTCATACTGTTGCGCGTCACAATTTTACAGTAGCAGCTTTTTTTTTTTTTAACCTATTATTCTTTTCGGGCTTTAGGTATTTTTTTACTCGTAGCCCTGCGTAAGGTATCCAGTGATTTGTAGCTTAAACCTTTTCGCTGCCAAAGGCGGGTTTGCATTTTTTTGCACTCATGGTTAAATAAATTTTAGGCTTGAAGATTACACAAAACCCCCAAACATTATGTTTACGGAAAGCAGAGAATAAAATAGTGGTACTGTGTTTCCCCAAAAATAAGAGCGGGTCTTATATTAATTTTGGCAACAAAAGACACAGTATGTGCTGTCTTCTCTCCCCCTCTCCCTCCCTGCCTGTCAGGAATCCCCAGTGTGAACTCGAGTTAAAATGCTTGTAAAATCTCGTAGTCCACTCTATTATAGTAGTATATAATGTACAATGTGTGTGTTTCAGTAATATAAAATTGTGCCAAATACCTTTGTTATAGCGCCGTGACCCATCAGAGTGCTCTTCCCCACGCCGAGCACTGCAGGGGAGGGGGGCGAGATCCTCTGCTGGGAGAAGAGAAGGTGAGCAGCGGGAGGTCAGCTGAGGGCCGCACAGCACTGTACCAAAGGTATTTGGCACAATTATATTACAGAAACACCTTGTACACTATATGATACTGTAATAGAGTGGATTATAGGATTTTGCAAGCATTTTAAACTGGGGCTTATATTGAATCTCTGAATATGATAACCCTTAATAATATATGCAAGTTGTGATATCCATATACACAGATGCTATAATTGGAAAAAAACAAAAAAAAAAACACCACTGTGCAAATGGTCTGAAACGTGCAAATAGTGTCCAAAATATAAAGTGCAAGTGCTGCGTATTCCACATACTGTCCTTATATGATCCAATACATAACATGACAGTCCATCATATGTGGATGGATAAATATAATACTGCTGTCTTAATGCCGTGTGCACAAAGATCCTAATGCTGCCCTCCACTGGATGTACCCTCACCTTAAGGGCTTATAAAAAGCGCCTGAGATATATATATATATATATATATATATATATATATATATATATATATATATATATATATATATATATATATATCCACTTTAGATATTCCTCCTGTGGTTCCTCCTTCCTGTAGTAAAAAAAACTCTAGCACAGATGCCCGGTCAACATATAAAGTGCCCCTTTCTGATGATAGCCAGTGACCTCCACTCACCAAAGCCACATGAAAAGCAACAGAAGCTTGCAACAGGAACAAGGAAGTGTTTTGGTCTAAGGATACAAATGGAGGGAACACCGCTGACCGGGGCTGCAGAGCCGGTTTCAGGTGATACCATTGCCCTAGAGCATATATATGAGTGCACCAAGGCTTGTTTTTATTTAAAGAAATGTGAGTGCATTTATGTGGTGTGATTTTTGGCATATATATATATATATATATATATATATATATATATACACACACAGTGCCTTGCGAAAGTATTCCGCCCCCTTGAACTTTTCAACCTTTTGCCACATTTCAGGCTTCAAACATAAAGATATAACATTTTTATTTTTTGTGAAGAATCACCAACAAGTGGGACACAATTGTGAAGTGGAACGAAATCTATTGGATTTTTGAAACTTTTTTTTAACTAATAAAAAAAATGAAAAGTGGGGCGTGCAAAATTATTCGGCCCCCTTGCGTTAATACTTTGTAGAGCCACCTTTTGCTGCGATTATATTGTCTGTCCATAGGACAACAATCAGTCGTACACTGCACAAATCTGGCCTTTATGGAAGAGTGGCAAGAAGAAAGCCATTTCTCAAAGATATCCATAAAAAGTCTCGTCTAAAGTTTGCCACAAGCCACCTGGGAGACACACCAACATGTGGAAGAAGGTGCTCTGGTCAGATGAAACCAAAATCGAACTTTTTGCCCACAATGCAAAACAATATGTTTGGCGTAAAAGCAACACAGCTCATCACCCTCAACACACCATCCCCACTGTCAAACATGGTGGTAACAAGCATCATGGTTTGGGCCTGCTTTTCTTCAGCAGGGACAGGGAAGATGGTTAAAATTGAGGGGAAGATGGATGCAGCCAAATACAGGACCATTCTGGATGAAAACCTGTTGGAGTCTGCAAAAGACCTGAAACTGGGACGGAGATTTATCTTCCAACAAGACAATGATCCCAAACATACAGCAAAATCTACAAAGGATTGGTTCACAAATAAACGTATCCAGGTGTTAGAATGGCCAAGTCAAAGTCCAGACCTGAATCCAATCGAGTATCTGTGGAAAGAGCTGAAAACTGCTGTTCACAAACGCTCTCCATCCAACCTCACTGAGCTCGAGCTGTTTTGCAAGGAAGAATGGGCAAGAATTTCAGTCTCTCGATGTGCAAAACTGATAGAGACATACCCCAAGCGACTTGCAGCTGTAATCGCAGCAAAAGGTGGCTCTACAAAGTATTAACGCAAGGGGGCCGAATAATTTTGCACACCCCACTTTTCATTTTTTTATTAGTTAAAAAAAGTTTCAAAAATCCAATAGATTTCGTTCCACTTCACAATTGTGTCCCACTTGTTGGTGATTCTTCACAAAAAATAAAATTTTTATATCTTTATGTTTGAAGCCTGAAATGTGGCAAAAGGTTGAAAAGTTCAAGGGGGCCGAATACTTTCGCAGGCACTGTATATCTCTCAGGCATTTTTCATAAACCTTTAAGGTGAGGGTACATCCGGTGGAGGGCAGCACTAGGATTTTTGTGCATACTGGACTGTCGCCTTATGTATTGGATTGAATAAGGACAGTCTGTGGAACATGCAGCACTTGCACTTTATATTTTGGGGGTTAGTTATTTTGGACACTATTTGCACGTTGCAGACCATTTGCACAGTGGTATTATTTTTCAATTATAGCATCTGTGTAAATGGATATCACATTTTGTATATATTATTAAGGGTTATCATATTTAGCATACTCATTATCAATATTTTCACTTATTGTTTTAGCGTCTCACTAATTGTTCTTAATTTTTGCATTGTCACACTTAAAGCGGGAGTCCGCCGGGAATCTGCTGGTTTTTTTTTTTTTTTTTTAAAGCCAGCAGCTACAAATACTGCAGCTGCTGACTTTTAAAATAATGACACTTACCCGCCCAGCACGCCCGCGATGTCGGCACCCGAAGCCGATCTCTCAATCGTCTCTCGGGTGCTGCCGCCGCCATCTTGGGTATGGGAATCAGGAAGTGGAGCCTTGCGGCTTCATTTCCCGGTCCCCTACTGCGCATGCGCGAGTCGCGCTGCGCAATAAGGATGGTCCCCGCTCTCTCTGGGATCCGTGTGTTTCCTAGCAGACAGCGGGGGACTTTCGGAAAGGGGCGTAGATTCTGCGGAAAGGGGCGTACCTTCTGCAGATATCTATGCCGGAAGTGGGTGCAGATACCTGTACTGTACAGGTACCTGCACCCCCCTCCCCCCTGAAAGGTGCCAATTGTGGCGCCGGAGGGGGGGAGGGTTCCAATGAGCGGAAGTTCCACTTTAGGGTGGACCTCCGCTTTAAAGAAGTGTAGGGAGTGCTGGCAGCTGCATTTATTTATCTATATATTCTAATATCTATTTTTAATTGATCAATTTTCAATTATAGCAGCTCACAAGGGTTTACACTCATTCATGATTATATTACATCCCTCTTGGAAGAATCACAGTAGGTCTTCCTTTCAAGGTAGGTCTTATTTTCGGGGAAACACGTTAGTACCAATTTTTTATGTAACACAATATTACTGCAATGGTCTAAGAAACTGGGGTATCATGAACTTAATATTGACACCCGCTGCAGATTGCAACTGTAACGCATTTTGAACGCGGCGCAGAAAATGTGTGTGGAACGTGGGTTTCCCTCTCCGCATTCTGGTGTGAACTGGCTGTAAAAAGGAGGAAATATTTTGCTTCTAATGTGATTCAGAGATGATCGCCCACCTGTGTACATCATCAGTGGTGGTTTGTGTTCCTGTAATATAGCAACACCCAGGTAATAAGCGATGGCGAATGTTGTTGTTCCTCTCTCGGTCAGTTAAGTGTGTAAAGCTAATTGAAGGTAATCATCAGGCTCCGGCAGGCTCTGCCAGTCATGATGTTAAGTGGCACCGGTATACTTACGCCCACCTATTCCTCAGCTTCCAGCATGAACGCAATTTGAGGGAGGGGAACTTTGAGGCCGTTTGCTGGATGTAACAGGCACTATGATGGTCAAATTACAATTTTTTTTTTTTTTACTGGAATTTTATTAGAAGCGATAAGAAAAATGAACACTTACATAGTGCAAAAGGATTATGCGATAACAGAAACAGATTCAAAAGAAGTTTCTCTTCGCAAATATTAAACATTAAGCAATGATTCAAAAATAAACAGTAACCAAGCAACATTAAAATTGTTAGGTGATCAAATAGAGCCATGCCTGAAATTGCGATGCGCTTCATGTCCAAAGAGGGGGCCCTTCAGCTGGGGGCCATAGAACGAAAGACAATGTAGTCTTATGGGACCAAAAAGAGGCTCCGTTCTTGCTTGTGGGCAAAAAAAAAGCCATTTCCGAGGCAGAGAGAATCAGAAGAGGAAAGAGAAGAAAAGACAAAGGAGAAAAGGAAGAGGCGGTTCCAGGAAGCGTGTAGGCGGTTTCGAGATGGGAAGTAATATAGCCAGGGCTGCCAGGCACAAAGAAATTTATCGCATGTGTCAGTTAATCGCTGTCAATTTCTCATTCACTAGCGTACCGTTCACCTGTCTTTCATGCTTTTGCAATCGTCTGTTTTGTGGCCAAGAATTTAGGGGTCGCCATGCAATATTTTTTACTCTCCATGTGCACCTATCGTTATGCCTCTCTACTCTAGATGGATGGGCCAAGTGATCTCTGATATTATAGAGAAAGGGGAGGCTACACGTGCGATTGTAGTGCAAAGACCATAGGTCCAGTCAATAAAGGGGTTTTGCGCCTATATAGTACACAACACAAGCTGCAAACTGTTCTACATAGAGCATTGGGGGTAATGAGCCTTAAGAACCCTGGTGCCCAAACTGCATCTCTTTTGCATAGCCATATTGTGTAGCCCTCAGGGCCCCTGGGAGCAGTAGTTTGAAGAACATTTATTCTTAAGTGTTAAGGTGATTAAAAAGACAGACTGGATTCTAGTTGATAAATGGGTGGGTTTCTTTTATACTAGCCTAATTTATTTCTGTACTGCACATTCCTTTTCTCATTTACATTTTTTTTGAACAATAGAGATCTAAACATATATGACTAGCCTTAGAGGTCCATCAACAGATTTTTTTATTTATTTTTTCAGGGGCTTTGTCATGAGTTGAATGTGCGGCACTGTCTCTAGTGAGGCAATTAACATTTAAGAGTCAGTAAACACTATATGCAAAGCATTGGGGGTACCACTGGGCAAGCATTGTGTTTGAATGCAACTCTATAACATATGAAACTATTGACCACAAACAAGTGACCGCTTTGTCATAGTACTGTTTGGCAATCCGTCACCCATTGTAGGCGCAGTGATAACTACTAGGGCAGTGATGGCGAACCTTGGCACTCCAGATGTTTTGGAACTACATTTCCCATGATGCTCATGCACTCTGCAGTGTAGCTGAGCATCATGGGAAATGTAGTTCCAAAACATCTGGGGTGCCAAGGTTTGCCATCACTGTACTAGGGTAAGGCTCTCCTGAGATGTTAAAAGGCCCTACCTGGGGTTCAATCTGGGCAGATTCCACCTTAAGAACTGCACCCACCTGAAACACATCCTCAGGCATTCATCATCTTTGGCCCACAGCTCTTCATAAAGCAGTAGTATACTTAGATAATTGCAAATGATACTATAGAGTGGCAAAAACCTGCAAAGTAGTATCTGTGACCTTTGTACATGATACAGCAGCTCAGGCACCCAATGACACCTTGGTTGTTGGAAAAGTCCCACCACGGCTTGCCATACAGAGCAGTGCATGCTAGGACTTGTTCTTCAGCAGCTGGAGGTCCTCAAGGTGTCCAGGTCTGCTCTGCACTGCTGGGGTCACTGCTCTGGTGTTACAGTTCAGACAGCATGCAGTAGTGTGATGAACATGGCGTCCCCGCTTTCACCGGTGGATATAATATACAACATGTACACATTTCTGTCTTTTGATTGGCATCACTCGAGGGATTTCTCAGACAATTGAGTCGACTGATGCACTGAGTCGAAGGAAAACCTGTTCTGGAGACCCCTCCGCGTTGATCTGGAAATTAAAAGAACAAAAACGTTATATAAAAAGCTTACCTAGCCTGTAAATATCCACATGAGAGTAATCCATTTAAAACTGAAGTTTAGTTTGAATATATTTGACCTTCTCTGGTTCCTACTCCCCCCCCCATCAACATGCTCACTGACTTTGATTGACAGCTGCGGGAGCCAATAGCTCTGCTGCTCTGTCTCAGCCAATCAGGAGGAGTGTACTGGATGGCTGAGGGGATCGTACCATGCGTAGAATGCATTAAGATAAAAAAACTTGCCTTTACAACTCCTTTAATTTTAGACCCAGTGATGTTATCGCTGGGTCTCTCTGCTTCTCTAGTCAATAAAAGGCAGATAATGGCTGGTGGGAGGGGCAAGCAAGGTGCTATACATCGTCCCCTGAAAACATTACAGCACCCCATCCCTGTATGCCTCCTAAGAGTCCTTAGCGCTAATGCAAGCTGTGGGCTGGCTCTTGGGAGGAGTTATGCAAATATCAAAATGCCTTAAGTGGCAACCATTCCAAGGCAGGCTGTATTTGTATGCAGATCATCCTAGGTAACACCCACATGGAATGCAGTCCATCCTAGGTAACACCCACCCGGAATACAGTCCATCCTAGGTAACACCCACATGGAATGCAGTCCATCCTAGGTAACACCCACATGGAATGCAGTCCATCCTAGGTAACACCCACATGGAATGCAGTCCATCCTAGGTAACACCCACACGGAATACAGTCCATCCTAGGTAACACCCACATGGAATGCAGTCCATCCTGAGTAACACTCACATGGAATGCAGTCCATCCTAGGTAACACCCACCCGGAATACAGTCCATCCTAGGTAACACCCACACGGAATGCAATCCATCCTAGGTAACACCCACATGAAATACAGTCCATCCTAGGTAACACCCACATGAAATACAGTCCATCCTAGGTAACACCCACATGGAATGCAGTCCATCCTAGGTAACACCCACATGGAATGCAGTCCATCCTAGGTAACACCCACATGGAATGCAGTCCATCCTAGGTAACACCCACATGGAATGCAGTCCATCCTAGGTAACACCCACACGGAATACAGTCCATCCTAGGTAACACCCACATGGAATGCAGTCCATCCTGAGTAACACTCACATGGAATGCAGTCCATCCTAGGTAACACCCACCCGGAATACAGTCCATTCTAGGTAACACCCACACGGAATGCAATCCATCCTAGGTAACACCCACATGAAATACAGTCCATCCTAGGTAACACCCACATGAAATACAGTCCATCCTAGGTAACACCCACATGAAATACAGTCCATCCTAGGTAACGCTCACATGGAATGCAGTCCATCCTAGGAAACACTCACATGGAATGCAGTCCATCCTAGGAAACACTCACATGGAATGCAGTCCATCCTAGGAAACACTCACATGGAATGCAGTCTATCCTAGGTAACACCCACACAGAATACAGTCCATCCTAGGTAACACTGACACAGAATACAGTCCATCCTAGGTAACACCCGCATGAAATACAGTCCATCCTAGGTAACACTCACATGGAATGCAGTCTATCTTGAGTAAAACTGACATGGAATGCAGTCCATCCTAGATAACACTCACACAGAATACAGTCCATCCTAGATAGCACTCACACGGAATACAGTCCATCCTAGGTAGCACCCACATGGAATGCAGTCCATCCCGAGTAACACTCACATAGAATACAGTCCATCCTAGGTAACACCCCATGGAATGCAGTCCATCCTAAGTAACACCCACACAAAATACAGTCCATCCTAGGTAACACTCACATGGAATGCTGATCATCCAAGATTGAAAGAACCAAAATTCAACTAATGAAAGGGGCGGCCCGAGGCAGTAAAGCTCAGAAGGAAAGGGTAAGCTAAAACCAAACAACCTTCAAGCAGGAAATGAGGCAGCCTCTAGTTGAATTATTGCAGCTGAGAAGCTCTTAGTGTGCATGGAAATCCAGTACAGGAGAGGAGTTGGTACAACTGTGCAAGACTTAAGGGAAGGCTGGAGTTCCATATTAAAGATAAACCTCAGGGCAGGCATTAAGAAATACCAGTGAATGCAGTTATCTGTGTACTAGAAATAACTAAATCAATTTAGATGCAATTAGTACAAATATCTGAATATGAGCACTAGGAGCCAATTTGGTGCCATACATTCAAATGCAGACATGCTGAGAGGAGGACAGAGCAGGAAGAAGACTTCACCAGTTTATTGCTGCTCCTTCACTGTCCAGTCACCGGTAGTGGGGCAGGGAGGTAATCCAACTACAGCATTTTGAATAGGCTTCAAATGCACCACAACAGAAGAAAAAACAATCATGACCCTTTTTCTCCCCCAAAACACAGCACAATACAAGAGGGTGGTATGTGTAAAGTGTAAACAAAGTCCACGCTACAAGTATGCTGCTCTTCCAGGTGGCCAGCCTCATGGAACCAAGATGGATGCTTCCAGCATCTTGAACCTCCAAATGGGCCACTACAGGTATTCCCCCCGAATGGAACCACCTGGGACTTGCTGCCTTCTTCAGTTCCAGGTAACCACAACTAAGATACAAACAAAGGAAGAAGGCGCACCAGCCTAGTGCATTACTGTATGACTGTATGCCACCCAACGACAATCCATCAAGTAGAACATAGCTAATGTGTTTTGATGACCATGTCCTCTTTCTCAGAGCTCTGAGGAAGAGAGCATGGCCCTCAAAACACTTTAGCTGTGCCCTACTCGATCTTCTTTTGTGAGTACATTTGACTTTTAATATTTAATGAACAAGTCATACAGTGATGCACTGGGCTGGCGCATCTTCTTCCTTTGTATCTTAGGGCAGTATGTGTGTTGTAGTGCACTGCAGTACGTTGCACTCTAATGTACAGGGCCAATGGGGTACCATTCTCAAGAAATGGTACCTCAGTGCACAGAATATAGAGCAGGTGTGTTGTGAATGGGTCCTAGGGCTAAAGTTACAATTCCATCACAGCCACCATCTATTCCTGTCAGGTTTGTGTTATTGCTAAGATACATGATTGACCCAGAGTATATGGAATGTTCTGTGTGCGTTGAGTCAGCCTTGACTCATAGAATACAAGAGGTTTTCTGTGCTCACTGAGTCAGCTGTGACTCAGGGGAAAAAAGGGATTTTCTGTGCTCACTGATCCAGCCTTGACCGAAGGAATAGAAGGGATTTTCTGTGCTTACTGAGCCAGCCTTGACCCAGGCAACACATGGGATTTTCTGTATGCATTGAACCAGCCTTGATCTAGCAAATACAGGGGATTTACTTGTGCACTGAGCCAGCCTGACAGGGAACACAAGAGATCTTTTTGTGTGTGCATTGAGCTAGCTTTAACCCAGGGAATACAAGGGAGGCTCTGTGCTCACTGAACCAACCTTGATCCAGGTAGTCCAAGGGTTTTCTGTGTGCACGAGTCAGCCTTGACTCATGCAATACACTGGATTTTCTGTTCTCAAAGAGCCAGCCTTGACCCAGGGAACACAAGGGATTTTCTGTGCTCACTGAGCCAGCTTTAAAATTGAAAAAACACATGGAAAGGGCAGCACATAAAAAATATATCCAAGCATATACAAGACAACGTAAAGGGAAACAGTGATATAGTTGTCTGAAATGCAGTGACCATAGCAACCATATTTCGGGTTTTGTTTGTTTGAAGCAGATAAGTCAATGAACAATGAGTGCTGATTGGCTGTCAAGGGTAACCATTCACTTCCTGTCCCTCTCTATTCCACTGTTTGCAAAGTGCTAAATTGTTTAAATTTAGTCTTGTTTGTCCTTAGCAAAACATTGTTATATGTATCAAATAAAGAAAAGTGGATTTGGGACTTTAAATGAGGCAAGCACCAAAGGGATGCCCGCCTCCATCCCTGTCATTAGTTTACAAGAGGGGACAGAGAGAAGTGAGACTTTAAATGAAGCACACAGCAGTAAAGGAGTAAGTCAAGTGACTGAGAAATTATGTTTATTTCTATTATATAATCCATAATCCATTATAAAACATTTTGGGCATCAGACCTCTAAAAATATTTTTGGGCATCAAGCCTCTACATAATAAACCTTTGACCATTAAGGCTGGGTTCACACCGCTGCGGCAGCGAGAACCAGATGTGATTCGCACCGCACTGCATCCGATCTCTGTGCGATGCGAGTTCAGCCATACAGATAGTATAGCTGAATTTGCATCGCACCCGCCGCAAACTCGCACGGGACCCTTTTTTTGGTCCGCAGCAGAATCGGATCGCATGGGTGTTCACACCATGCGATCCGATTCCTGTCCGAGTTTGCAGATCGCACAGCGATATGCGAACTGATCTGGGGGTGTCATTAACTTTTCACTGACACTCCCAGCAGTCCGCATAGGGCAGTGTGAACTGCCGGCGGGAGGCATGCGATGCTGGGAGTGTCAGTGAAACCTTCATGACACCCCCAGATCAGTTTGCATATTGCAGTGCGATCTGCAAACTCCGACAGGAATCGGATCACATGGTGTGAACACCCATGCGATCCGATTCTGCTGCGGACCAAAAAAAGGGTCCAGTGCGAGTTTGGAGCGGGTGCGATGCAAATTCAGCCATACTATCTGTATGGCTGAACTCGCATCGCACAGAGATCTGATGTGATTTGCACTGCAGTGTGGTGCGAATCACATTCTCGTAGCCGCTCCAGTGTGAACCCAGCCTTAAACACGAAATACATAATGAATCACAATCCAGTAGACATTCATATATATTGAAAATATAAATGACAATGAATACATGTATATACATTTTATACTCTAGTTGTGGCCAGAATGACCTTCATAGATGGATAAGATAATGTAAATTGCCATAATGATTAATTCTGGGTAGGGTAAGATGATATAAAATCTTGATATTCCATGATTGAGGTAAGGATACATTTTTAAATAAAATCTCTATGCATTTCGCAGCCTTGTAGCCGCTCATCTGGAGCATAAATCATGGAAATATCTATAAAAGAGGAGAAAAGGAAAAATGAATAATAAATAAATAAATAAAGTGAAAAAGGAAATTTGAAAAAAATATTTTTTATATGAAGTTACTGAAGGTTGTTTTTTCAACTCGCATTTGCATCCGCGCACCAGTAGAGCAGCATCACCAAAAAAAAAAACACAGAGCGACGCCTCCGGGCACCAGGGTGACCTGCAGGGGCAATGACGACCACCACGGACACATCCAGGGTGGGTCAATACAATTTGGTGAAGTCTAAGTCACAATACCTATGGGTGACCTATGTGAGAAAATTATATTTGGGTATATGCACGTCTATAAAAATGGTGTGTGAAAAAGGGACCATGTGAAGTGCATGGCGTGTGAGACTGAAAGAAAAGAGTTAGATAAAAGAAAAATACCAAGGAAACAAAAACCAAATAAACACGGAACTAAGAAAAAGGGTAAACAAAAAAAAAAAGGAAGGAAATAAAAATATCTTTTATAGATATTTCCATGATTTATGCTCCTGATGAGCGGCTACAAGGCTGCGAAACGCGTAGAGATTTTATTTAAAACTTTTTATCCTTACCTCAATCATGGAATATCAAGATTTTATATGATCTTACCCTACCCAGAATTATTCATTATGGCAATTTTCATTATCTTATCCATCTATAAAGGTCATTCTGGCCACTCTGGCTCCAACTAGAGTATAAAATGTATATACATGTATTCATTGTCATTTATATTTTCAATATATATGAATGTCTACTGGATTGTGATTCATTATGTATTTCGTGTTTAAATGGTCAAAGGTTTATTACAGTGTCTCACAAAAGTGAGTACACCCCTCACATTTTTGTAAATATTTTATTATATCTTTTCATGTGACAACACTGAAGAAATGACACTTTGCTACAATGTAAAGTAGTGAGTGTACAGCTTGTATAACAGTGTCAATTTGCTTTCCCCTCAAAATAACTCAACACACAGCCATTAATGTCTAAACCGCTGACAACAAAAGTGAGTACACCCCTAAGTGAAAATGTCCAAATTGGGCTCAAAGTGTCAATTATTTGTGTGGCCGCCATTATTTTCCAGCACTGCCTTAACTCTCTTGGGCATGGAGTTCACCAGAGCTTCACAGAATGCCACTGGAGTCCTCTTCCACTCCTCCATGATGACATCATGGAGCTGGTGGATATTAGTGACATTGCGCTCCTCCACCTTCCATTTGAGGATACCCCACAGATGCTTAATAGGGTTTAGGTCTGGAGACATGCTTGGCCAGTCCATCACCCTTAACCTCAGCTTCTTTAGCAAAGCAGGGGATGTCTTGAAGGTGTGTTTGGGGTCGTTATGTTGGAATACTGTCCTGTGGCCCAGTCTCTGAAGGGAGGGGATCATGCTCTGCTTCAGTATGTCACAGTACATGTTGGCATTCATGGTTCCTTCAATGAACTGTAGCTCCCCAGTGCCGGCAGCACTCATGCAGCCCCAGACCATGACACTCCCACCACCATGGTTGACTGTAGGCAAGACACACTTGTCTTTGTACTTCTCACATGGTTGCCGCCACACATGCTTGACACCATCTGAACCAAATAAGTTTATCTTGGTCTCATCAGACCACAAGACATGGTTCCAGTAATCCATGTCCTTAGTTTGCTTGTCTTCAGCAAACTGTTTGCAGGCTTTCTTGGGCATCATCTTTAGAAGAGGCTTCCTGCTGGGACAACAGCCATGCAGACCAATTTAATGCAGTGTGGTCTGAGCACTGACAGGCTGACCCCCCCCACCACACACCCCTTCAACCTCTACAGCAATGCTGGCAGCACTCACACATCTATCTCACAAAGGCAACCTCTGGATATGATGCTGGGCACGTGCACTCAACTTCTTTGGTCGACCATGGTGAGGCCTGTTCTGAGTGGAACCTGTCGTGTTAAACAGCTGTATGGTCTTGGCCACCGTGCTGCAGCTCAGTTTCAGGGTCTTGCCAATCTTCTTATAGCCTAGGCCATCTTAATGTAGAGCAACAATTCTTCTTTTTTTTTTTTTTTTTTTTCAGATCCTCAGAGAGTTCTTTGCCATGAGGTGCTATGTTGAACTTCCAGTGACCAGTATGAGAGAGTGTGGGCCCAAGTTAGAGATTTTCACTTAGGGGTGTACTCACTTTTGTTGCCAGCGGTATAGACATTAATGGCTGTGTGTTGAGTTATTTTGAGGGGACAGCAAATTTACACTGTTATACAAGCTGTACACTCACTACTTTACATTGTAGCAAAGTGTCATTTCTTCAGTGTTGTCACATGAAAAGATATGATAAAAGATTTACCAAAATTTGAGAGATGTACTCACTTTTGTGAGATACTGTATGTAGAGGCTTGATGCCCAAAATATTTTTAGAGGTCGGATGCCCAAAATGTTTTATAATGGATTATGGATTATATATGTAGCACCAGTACTTCTAAGGAGTATGCGCTATATTTTTAATATTTTTTTTTATTAAATTTAGTTTTGCCCAAAACTGTAATGAGTTTTGGGACCAATTATGCTAAATTGTACTTTGGCATCAGTTTGGCTGGGCTGTATAGAAGTTCTGCCTGATCATAGGTGGGGTTGTACACCTGTGGGAGGCTATAGAACACAGTCTGGTTGGACACATTGGGTACCAATCTATCTCGGAACCAATCAGTGGGCGCGTTTGTCTCACTGCGTAATCCGGGAAGGGGTACTGAAGTCACGTGGTTCGGGGTTCCAGTCCAGAAGTTGTTGCCGACTCCGTGGTCCTGGTCCTCCTGACCAGCCCCCAGGGGCCCTCATGGCCTGGGGTGCGGATCCATCCGTTTCCGAGCCTCAGTTCGAGGCGCAGTAACTGGAAGGAGGATTCTAAGGTGTTCCGGTGTCGTCTCGGGTTTTGGAGAGGCCCAGCAACTCTACATGGGACCAGGGGAGGACTCTTCAGTAGGAGAGCCACACACAAGGCTGGCTGCTCGGTAAGATCCGGGAAGCTGAGCTGCCATGGACATTGATTGAATCCACAATTCTTACATTATCGCCAGTCTGGCTGAAAGATTCTGGTACCGTAAGAAAAGTTCCTACTTCTATCCTTCCAGTTGTAACTAAGTTTCCAAGTTTCTAACCCAATCTGCGTGAGAGACTTTGAAAATTGAGAATTACCTGTTGGCTGCTAAATCCAAAACTTAAGGATTTATCCAACAGTTAAAGAGTCCAGTTGCGAGCGGCTGTTCCATGGATTGTGTACATAGAGAGAGACTTTTATTGAAGTCAGCAGTTCCAAGCACCTGAGCTAAACTCTACCCTGATACCCTCTATTCCCAATTTAGAGACTGAAGCCGCGTACACACGGGGCGGACTGTCTGGCCAACTTAGTCCGTCAGACAATCCGACGGACAGTCCGTCATACTTTCGAATGAACGGACTTGACCACACACACCACTTTTTGAGCGGACTAATACGGCGTACTAAGTCCGCCATACTATCCGCCCTACTTTTGAAATGAACGGACTCGCCCACACACGCGGAGGAAAGTCCGCTCATTTCGAGCGCGTCTCCAGGTAGGCGGGGCCCGCGAAGGAGACGTCGCTGGCCCCGCCGCCTGGTATGGACTTAAAGGGGAACCCCAACACCGAAAAAAATCGGCGTGGGGGTCCCCCCCAAGTCCACAACATACCCTTGTCCGAGCACGCTACCCGGCCGGCCAGGAAAGGGGGGCGAGCGAGCGCCCCCCCTCCTGAGCCGTACCAGGCCGCGTGCCCTCAACATGGGGGGGTGCCTTGGGGAAGGGGGGGCCGCGCGGCCCCCCCACCCCAAAGCACCTTATCCCCATGTTGATGAGGACAAGGGCCTCTTCCCGACAACCCTGGCCGTTGGTTGTCGGGGTCTGCGGGCGGGGGGCTTATCGGAATCCGGGAGCCCCCTTTAATAAAGGGGCCCCCGGATACCGGCCCCCCACCTTATGTGAATGAGTATGGGGTACAATGTACCCCTACCCATTCACCTGTAAAATAAAAGTACCAGAAAAAACACAACACACGAGATAAAATACTTTATTGCACAGCTCCGGGGGTCTTCCGTCTTCGGGGGTCTTCTCGCCGGACTCCTCCGCTATCTTCTTGTAGCTCTTTTGCTAGCGGAGGAGTCCGGCTTTCTTCCTCGCCGCCGGCCTCTTCTCCCGACTTCGGGGGTCTTGTCCCCCTCTTCGGTTCTTCTGCCGGGCCACCGCGCCTTCTTATAGCTCTTTTACAGGCGGTGGCCCGGTCTTCTGTCGCCGCCGCCGTCGCCGCCGCCGCCTTCCGTTCTTCTTCTGCTTCTTCTTCTTCTCCAGGAGATGTTGCCTCGACGATCTCTCCGGCCGGAATGCCAGGGACGCACTGCGCGGCCACTTATATAGGGACAAGGGGCGGTGTCACATGGCTTTATGTCACATGGGTTGGTCACATGGGTTGATGTCACATGGGGACTATGACATCGTAAGGGGGCGGGGTCACCATGTGACACCAACTCATGTGACATAAAGCCATGTGACACCGCCCCTTGTCCCTATATAAGTGGCCGCGCAGTGCGTCCCTGGCATTCCGGCCGGAGAGATCGTCGAGGCAACATCTCCTGGAGAAGAAGAAGAAGCAGAAGAAGAACGGTGGCCCGGCAGAAGAACCGAAGAGGGGGACAAGACCCCCGAAGTCGGGAGAAGAGGCCGGCGGCGAGGAAGAAAGCCGGACTCCTCCGCTAGCAAAAGAGCTACAAGAAGATAGCGGAGGAGTCCGGCGAGAAGACCCCCCGAAGACGGAAGACCCCCGGAGCTGTGCAATAAAGTATTTTATCTCGTGTGTTGTGTTTTTTTTGGTACTTTTATTTTACAGGTGAATGGGTAGGGGTACATTGTACCCCATACTCATTCACATAGGGTGGGGGGCCGGTATCCGGGGGCCCCCTTATTAAAGGGGGCTCCCGGATTCCGATAAGCCCCCCGCCCGCAGACCCCGACAACCAACGGCCAGGGTTGTCGGGAAGAGGCCCTTGTCCTCATCAACATGGGGACAAGGTGCTTTGGGGTGGGGGGGGCGCGGTCACTCAGTCACTTGACTTATTCCTTTACAGCTGTGTGCTTCATTTAAAGTCCCACTTCTCTCTCTCTCCTCTTGTAAGCTATTGTTATATGTAACAAAGGGGTAATTAAAAATAATACTTGCTTTAGACAATGCATTAGGAAGGCATTTGTACATAAGGTCACCTAATGTCCCTGACAGCGCAGAGCGTTTTTAGTACCGACCTCCTATAAGCCGCTCTTTGTGTGATACGTTTACGGTACAACTGTCAGGCTGACAAACCGATCTGGGCAGATCACGTCCAGGTCCGCAGTGACCTTTTAAACTATAAAAATAGCGCAAAGGGCAAGGGACCACTGAACGTCTCATCAGGTTATATCTCCCTGGTGTGTCACCAGGCGAGATCAGGACAGACCCTCTATCCTGCTTTTCTACACGCGGGCCAGAGGACCATTACTGTGCATAAATATTATATTCTGATAACTGTATGGGATTAATATATGTAGTGATAGTGTTAGTATATAAATTGCTTTTTTATTTTTATATTATACGTATTTCTCCAAATGTACATGCAGACCAAGTGAAGATAATAGAAGCAGGCCATTAAGAAAAACAAGATGCAAAATATATATTTTTAAGTTAACAGCAGAGGAAAATAAATTGAAAACGCAATACTCATTCTTCAATCTGGAGTTGCCCCTTGCCACAAGTCCTTTCCATTTCTAGGTATCCTTAATTTTCTGGGCTTAATGACAGCCAAAGTGATTCAACCCACTTGTGTGCCAAGGCTGTCATGGACACACTCCCTGGGGGGGCGGGAGGGTTGGGGGGGTATCATTGCATAGCCAGGATTTAGAGCATGCCTTCCAACTGCAGGACTGCCCAGGATTTTGATACAAATCCCACTGTCCCACAGATCTGAGAACTGTCTGCAACAATCCCCTGCCTGGGATCACTATTCTGCATAGCAGTGCAGGGCAAGAAAAACGACAGATGAAATCTACAACCGGTCAGCAGTTTATTATGTGTAGGCCATCACTGTAATGTGTAACCATTCACATGTTCTGGAACTGCAGCCAATCAGGAGGTCCTGACATGTGCCAGAACCAGCCATTTCCTGATTACAGTTCCAGAGTGTCTGAATGGTTGCAAGTTAGCCCCCTGTACACACGGTTGGACATTGACAGAAAATGTCCGATCGGACCGTGTTGTTGGATAATCCGACTGTGTGTGGGCTCCATCAGACTTTTTCCGTCGGAATGTCCGACCAACAAAGTTTGAGAGCTGGATATAAAATTTTCCGACAACATGATCCGATCTGACTTTGTCCGATCGTTTGTAGAGAATTCCGATTGGACAAAGTGCCATGCATGCTCAGATCAAATTACGAGACCAAAGCTATTGGCTAGTAGCCTAAATGTAATCCCGTCGTAACAAACAAACGTCATCCCGTTCCGAACGATCAGATTTTCCAACAACTTTGTCCGACCGTGTGTATGCAACACCAGTCTCGGACAAAATCCATCGAAAATTATCCGACGGATTTGGTGATCGGAATGTCCGACCGTGTGTACAAGGGCTTAGACTTACTAAACTGCTGACCGGCTGCAGATTCATTGGTTTATGGAAGTGTTGCCTTGGAACTTAAAAAAATCTGAAAGATAATTCCCTGGAACAGCCCCCCTCCCTCCTTGCACATCATAGCCCTCTCCTCTTCTGGGAGTATCTCATTACAGTCTGTGCCGGCCCAGCTCCTCCACCTCTAACCTGCCTACATAAGGGGAAGGAGGGTGAAGGGGAGCAACCTTTTCCAACTTTTTTACCCCCAGAGGAAACCATAAAATAATAATGTTCAGTTCTCTGGAGGTCTTACTAAAACCAATTCCTCAGGGGTGAAAGGCAAAAATGCCTATAATGATGGTTAGTAGAAAGAATGCAACTCTTGCAGTTGGGGTCAAGATACCATCCATACAGATAGCTAAAAATATAAGTAGTGACATGCTGCTGGCTTGGACCTGGAACTATGCAGGCACCATCAATTGGGATTCCAATCAACCACAGCTCAAGTCATCCTTGGAGGCAAGGGAATATTCCTATCATCATTTCTGTCCAAAGCAGACCTAAAAACGGGGAGCCATGATAGGCAATTTGCCAACAACTGGAGTCAACACCCCACATATCTAACCTGCAGGTGTGCAACCTAAAAACACATTTGTTTGACTGGCCAAATGCCCAACAACACCTGGCAGATGGATAGGCACGAAGGATTAAGAACTTGTTACGCAGAACACAATTGCCTCTGGCTTCAGTTTATCTTGGCAGCAAATTTACTAAGCTCTCCAAATAACAGAGGTTTTTACGGGTTCGCAAATGACAAACGCTAAATTACACAGTTGCTATTTTGCCAGTCCATTGTATGGCTTCTCTAGTATTGACACGGTTGAGATTAATGAAAGTTGACGTTCCCTCAGTGTACAAAAATATCATTTTTAAAGCGGAACACTGGCCACAAAAACTTATTTTAATACAGCCCTCAATACCCACAGAGGCTATAAAACCAAATTGTGTGCACCAAATGCATTGGCAAGCTCTGATATTACCTTGTAAAAGCTACATCCTCACTGGTCTGTAAAAAACCTGTACACAGGGTCAACAGGCCCTACCCACTACAAGTTACCTACAGAAAACTACAGGAGGGGTGGAGACCAGACCAGTCACCCTGCACAAGGAGAGGGAGCAGCAGTGGCCGGTCTTTATTACTGACAATATTTAGAAATATATTGAAGTTCAGCTTAAGGTCAATGTAGTCCATCAAGTTCAACATAGGTTGGACTTTATGGACTTGTGTCTTTTTTTGACCTCACCTACTATGTAACTGTATAATATGTGATGTTCTGCAAATAGGTGTAGCTAGCAAGACAAAAAATGATGTTGACCATGGTATGCTTATAATTAAGGGTCAGCTTCATCCAAAAAAGATATTTCAGCTTTGTGTGGTGGGTACCAAGTGGTATGACTTGCTGTGTTCTTATGTCTTTTGGGAACTCCATCGGCACAATGCATTCCAGCGGAATTCCCATGTAAAGCAGAATAATGTTCTCACCGACCCCTATTGAATTCATAATGTGGAAAAATCTTTTACCCAGGGAGTGTTGAAAGAATACCACCTTTCCAATGATCATGCAAGGGGGCAAAGACACAAACTACTCCAGAGAAACAGCACCACTTGGGTCATCTAAAGATGTAATAAGCCCAGGGAAAGCACGTGGTGTTTGTGGGGCTGGCGTTCAAGAGAACCTGTTCTTTTGCCCTACATGGGCAAAGCACAGGTTCACTTCAACAAACCAGTAAACATAAATTGTAAACACAAAGAAATATCTGCTTAAAAGCTCCTGCACTCCTGATTCATTTTAAAGCTGAACACCAGGCAAACATCAAATACATACACCGATCAACCATAACATTATGATGATCCACCTAATATTGAGCAAGTCCCCCTTTTGCTGCCAAAACGGCCCTGACCCGACATGGCATGCATACCTCTAGAGTCCTCTGAAGGTATTCTTTTGTATCTGGCACCAAGTCATCAGTAGCAGATCGTTTAACCCTGATGGGTTTACTTCCTCTTTCATTCCCTGCAAAGGCAAAGCATAATGGACTACTATGCATCGCATAGTAGCCCATTATGTGTCACTTACCTGACACAGGAGCCAGCGAAGTCGCCGCTGTCCCCTGTAGTCCGCCGCATCCATCTTGCTGGTGGCGTCTCGCAGCTCCGCCACTGTCATTCCGCAAAGCCACGATGACGTCACTCCCGCGCATGCGCACGGGAGTCGACACGCGCGGCAGCTCCATTCTTGGAAATGCCGCGCTCAGTGCGCCGCTGTCTACGGCGCATGCGCCGTAGACAGCGGTGCCCGTTTTCGGGTAAATATCTCCTAAACCATATAGGTTTAGGAAATATTGCTTGGACCTACAGGTAAGCCTTAATCTAGGCTTACCTGTAGGTCAAAGTGGTTTGTAAGGGTTTACAACCACTTTAAGTTCTGTAATGACGTCCATGGAATGGACTTGTTTTTCCAGTACATCCCACTGATGCTCGATTGGACTGAGATCTAGAGAATTATGGATGCCAATTCCTCAAACTTATAATTGTGTCCCTCAAATCATTCATGAACTATTTTTTCAGTGTGGCAGTGTTATCCTGCTAAAAAGAGGCCACTGCCATCAGGAAATACCTTTACCATGAAGGGGTGTACTTGGTCAGTAACAATGTTTAGGTAGGCGGTACTTGTCCACATGAACGACAGGACTCAAGGTTCCCCAGCAGAACATTACCCAAGGCATTACACTGCCTCCGCCGGTGTCTTGTCAAATAGGGTCCTCCATCAGATGCTGTCCCCTGCGTACTGCGCATGCGCAGTACACAGGAACACAGATTCCGAAAATTGCCGAGGATGAACGGCGCCTGCGCCATGAGTCCAGGTTCTATCCCCACTATCCAAGTGGACATAGAGTTAGAATAAAAAAGAGCCGAGCGCAGCGAGGCCGAGCCCCAAGCGTGGCGAGCGAAGCTCGCCCACGAGGGGCCCTCTAAAATTCACAACCCTATGTCCGCTTGGATGGTGGGGCTACCACCTCCACTCACGGCGCAGGCGCCGTTCAGCTTCGGAGATTTTCCGAAGCTTCGTCTGCTCCGTACTGCGCATGCGCAGTACGGAGCGGACACATATTGATGGCCGGACTCTATTAGGCAGAACACCGGCTTGCCTTCTTCCTATACTGCATTTCCCAGTGAGGCACACACACCGGGCCATCCATGTGACGTAAAAGGAAACGTGATTCATTTTGGCTTTTAACGGTTAACATGGTCACCTGGACTCATCTGCAGCTACGCAGCCCCATACACAACAAACTGCCATGCATGTTTCTGCTTTCAACACATCAACTTCAGGGACAACATGTTTACTTGCTGCCTAATACATTCCACCCACTTTCAGATGCCTTTGTAATGAGACAATCAGTGAAATTCACTTTACCTGTAAGTGATCCTAATGTTATGGCTGATTGGTGTATATGGGGACTGTTTCACCTAACAAGTGATTTGAGTTTGTCTTGTCTGGCATACCTTTATATAGGCTATTTGTCCATATCTGCCACAGGTCAGAAAAGTTTGACATTCCATTAATATTGGGCATTTATGAAGATTTTCCATACTTTACAGTATCTCACAAATGTGAGTACACCCCTCACATTTTTGTAAATATTTTATTATATCTTTTCATGTGACAACACTGAAGAAATGACACTTTGCTACAATGTAAAGTAGTGAGTGTACAGCTTGTATAACAGTGTAAATTTGCTGTCCCCACAAAATAACTTGTCGGAAAGTGTCAATATTTTCTGTGGCCGCCATTATTTTCCAGCACTGCCTTAACCCTATTGGGTATGAAGTTCACCAGAGTTTCACAAGTTGCCACTGGAGTCCTCTTCCACTCCTCCATGATGACATCACGGAGCTGGTGAATGTTAGAGACCTTGCGCTCCTCCACCTTCCGTTTGAGGATGCCCCACAGATGATCAATATGGTTTAGGCCAGTCCATCATCTTTACCCTTAGTTTCTTTAGTAAGGCAGTGATCATTTTGGAGGTGTGTTTGAGGTCGTAATCATGTTGGAATACTGCCCTGCGGCCCAGTCTCCATAGGGAGGAGATTATGCTCTGCTTCAGTATGTCACAGTACATGTTGGCATTCATGGTTCTCTCAATGAACTGTAGCTCCCCAGTGCTGGCAGCACTCATGCAGCCCCAGACCATGACACTCCCACCACCATGCTTGACTGTAGGCAAGACACACTTGTACTCTTTGTACTCCTCACCTTGCTGCCACCTCACATGCTTGACATCATCTGAACCAAATAAGTTTTTCTTGGCCTCATCAGACCACAGGAGATGGTTCCAGTAATCCATGTCCTTAGTCTGTTTTCAGCAAACTGTTTGCGGGCTTTCTTGTGCATCATCTTTAGAAGAGGCTTCCTTCTGGGGCGACAGCCATGTAGACCAATTTGATGCAGTGTGTGGCGTATAGGCTGAGCACTGACAGGCTGACCCCCCACCCCTTCAACCTCTGCAGCAATGCTGGTAGCACTCATACGTCTATTTCCCAAAGACAACTTCTGGATAGGACGCTGACCACGTGCACTCAACTTCTTTGGTCAACCATGGCAAGGCCTGTTCTGAGTGGAACATGTCCTGTTAAACCCCTGTTTGGTCTTGGCCATCATGCTGCAGCTCAGTTTCAGGGTCTTGACAATCTTCTTATGGCCTAGGCCATCTTTATGTAGAGAGACAATTCTTTTTTTCAGATCCTCAGAGAGTTCTTTGCCATGAGATGCCATGTTGAACTTCCAGTGACCAGTATGAGAGAGTGAGAGCGATAACAACAAATTTAACACACCTGCACCCCATTCACACCTGAGACCTTGTAATACTAATGAGTCACATGACACTGGGGAGGAAAAATGGCTAATTGGGCCCAATTTGGACATTTTCACTTAGGGGTGTACTCACTTTTGTTGCCAGCAGTTCAGACATTAATGGCTGTGTGTTGAGTTATTTTGAGGGGACAACAAATTTACACTGTTATACAAGCTGTACACTCACTACTTTACATTGTAACAAAGTGTAATTTCTTCAGTGTCGTCACATGAAAAGATATAATAAAAATATTTACAAAAATGTGAGGGGTGTACTCACATTTGTGAGATATTGTATATTTGGTTCTTTACTATGTTTAAACAAAAATAATTAAACAAACTCATCCAACATAGAAACAAGAATCTCCAAGACTGGAGGGTCACAAGTGTGCATATTCACTGTCTGCTGATATCAGCCCATATGCCCTTCAGCATCAGGTAGGTGCTTCAAGAAGGGTGACCTAAAAAGCGAGCCCTTATCTCTAAAGGAATGTACATTGATAGATTGGAGGCCTAAACACAACTCATTAATTCCTCTGTAGGTGGCAATTAAGTTCCTACCTTCTGCCAGAGAACTGATATAGGGATCAGTGAATTGGAACCCAACAAATCCAATCACAGGGCATGTGATTGGAGAGGATTGGTCATGTCTGAGAACTACAAATCAGATACTCATCTTTCTAGATTCACGGGTCCACTTTAACAGGGTAAAAATGTGTGCAGTAATCTATGATAACCTATTGAAATTCAGCTTCCAGCATCTCAATGTTGGCATACTAAACAAAAACAGTTTTCTAATTGCTGACTTTGGGTTACAGCATACAGGGTAATATAGATAGCGGACTTATTACCTTACATAGAAGAGACTTTGATTCATAGTAGGCCAATATGGGCTCGGCCACCTGGTAGAACATCCGAAGCCTCCTCTGAATGGTTTCCGTGCTGATGTCACTCCGATGGCCAACCTTATTCCTGGCAACAAGCCGTGCCGTCATAGTTTCAGCAGAACAGTCCAGGTACAGCACAACATCTGGTCTTCCAAGCTGCAAACATGGCAATAAAAATTAAAAAAAGCATGGTTATCCATTTTCCCCAGTATTGTACTGTATGATATAACAGATATATTGATATCTTTAGATGAAGACAATCAGCGGTGGATATATTGTACCATTGGCCTTGGGCTGTTTTTACTTCAAGAGCCTCCAACCAGGTTACTTGGATCATGCATAAGGGTCAATGTACACAGACATTTGCTTCTGAAATGGGTTGGCAATACAGTTCTGCAGGATTTGGAATGCAGTGTTTAGATTTTTATTTGGATCTTATGTAGAAGTCTACTCTCTGCAAATTACAGCTATCACGGTGGATAGAACTAGGAAAGTACAAATGTAGGGGATATATTTTGTGTGGCTCAATAATTTTAAAGGTGGAAGCTTTCGAAATTAGTTTTCTTTTAAAGCCATGGTTTCATCAATGTGGGCTCGGCCACCTGGTAGAACATCTAAAGCCTCCTTTGAGACTATACCTGAAGAAGAAAATGAAATATTTCTGAAAGCTTGCGCTTCACAATATATTGTTAGTCACAGGAAAGTTATCACCTTAATTTTTACTTCTATGGCTAACACAGTACAACACCTTACTAGTGGCATATAATATCAAACCGATGCTTCCGGGTACAGGTAGTGTGCATACATTTTGTGTATGATTTTTGATCATCTTAATGGAAACCTCTGTTTAAAAGTAATACAAATGTAGCACTGACCCCCAAAGGAGCTGTTGGTTTTGTTGGGCTTACCGTTACCTTCTTGACCTCTTCTCCGTCTAGGGGTTCCCGTGGTAGATGGCCCAAAGAAATGTGGAAACTGACACTGAATCTTCTTTTGGGTTATTTATTTGAGTCTTTAGACAAGGGTAGAGGGTTAGGATTAAAGAGGAGCTGCACCTAAAAAAAAAATATTAAAAGCCAGCAGCTACTAATATTGCAGCTGCTGACTTTTAATAATATCACACTTACCTGTCCCAGGTTCCAGCGATGTCGGCGGCAGATAACGAGCGATCGCTCGTCTCGCTGCAGCCACCGCCGCCATTCTTTGTCAGGGAATCGGGAAGTGAAGCATGAGGGCTTCACTGCCCGGTTCCCTACTGCGCATGCGCGAGTTGCGCTGCGCTTCTCTTATGGTCCCCCGCTGTGTCTCTGGGAACTGTGTGTTTCCCAGAACACAACGGGGGGGGGGGGGAGCCATGCGGGGGTGGGCGGAGCCATGCGGCGGTCTGGCCGGAAGTGGGTGCAGATACCTGGATTATCCAGGTAACTGCACCCCCCTCCCCCCCGAAAGGTGCCGATTGTGGCACCGGATGGGGGAGGGATAATACTAGCGGAACTTCCCCTTTAGGGTGAAGAACCACTTTAAGCTCTGGTACTTTAGACTGCAAAAATGGAAAGTCTCTTATAGGAAAAATCCAGAGAGTAGCAACCGTTTCATAGCTGGATTTTACAACCCCCGGATAGACCTCCTCTCACTAGGCCTAGCAGCCGGTAGGGTGTTAAGCAAAGTCTCTGCCACAGACTTGAGCGTAGAATAATTGAGAAAAGTCTCTGCCACAGACTTTAGCGTTACTGAGGGACATAGACAAATTTAAAGAGCTATCATACGGTACCAGTATCTCTCAGCCAATCTGGCGATACCGTATGAGTGTAGATCCATTTAGTGTCCTTCAACTAAGCCTCCAGGCTCTTTCGGAGAAGCCAGGCTTGCTTACGGCCTTCTCCTGAAGAGTCCTCCCCTGGGGTTTCTCCAGTTGCTGGACCTCTCCCTTGGATGAGACAGCACCGGACCACCTTTGGATCAATAGGCCCCGAAATCCATTCAGGCCTGTCCCTGCAGTTGCGTTGCCTTGAGCTAGCCAGCCCCAAGACTCAAATTGCATGGTTCTGCACCCCAGGCCAGGAGAGCCATGGGGGCTGGTCAGGAGGACCAGAACCAAACAGACAGAAAATATTCCCACGCACGTGACGTCAATACCTTAAATACCACCTCCCAGAATGCACAGCAGGAGAACACACCCACTGGGCTGGTTTCCCGAAAGAACAGTGGCATTCAATACACCCAACTAGACTGTGTTCTCAACCTTACCGGCGGTGACAGCGACACCTGCGGTCAAGGAGAACCCAGTGCAACCTAGATAGACTGGTACTGAAACCAGAAATTTCGAAAATTAGCCCCAAAACCCAACTGTGGTTTCAGGAAAGTTAACTTAGAAAAAACCATAGCGCCTGCTCGTCAGGAGCCAGAGCTACACAAACAATGCAATAGCTGCTCTAAAAGTTAAAGAAAAGGGAGTACCAGATTTTAACCACTTGCCGACCGCCGCACGACGATGTACGTCGACAGAATGGCACGGGCGGGCATAAGGGCTTACATGTACGTCCTTGCCTGCCCGCGGGTCGGGGGCCCGATCGGGCCCCTGCCCGGTGCCTGCGGCAGTCGGTATTCGTTCGGGAGCGATCCCGGACGAGGGGACGGCCATTCATTCATGGCCACCCCCTCGCGATCGCTCCCGATGAATGAAAATGTCCCGTGACATCACTTCCTCTCCTGTAATGTAAACACAGGAGAGGAAGTGATGTATTCTCTCCTCCGTGTCGGTATTTTTCGTTCCGGCACCGAGGAGAGAGCATCGGTGAGTTGCACAAGCACTACACTACACAGTAGAACATGCCAGGCACACTCACACCCCCCCTTTACCCCCCGATCACCCCCCAATTACCCCTGCCCCCCCAGTCACAGTGACACCAATTGCTTTTTTTTTTTTTTTTTTTGCATTGGTGTCATTTGTGACTGTAATAACTGTTAGGGCAGTTAGGGTTAGCCCCCTTTAGTTCTAATGTGCCCCCCTAACCCCCCCAATAAAGGTTTAACCCCGTGATCACCCCCCCTCGCCAGTGTCACTAAGGCTGGGTTCACATTGCAGCGGTTTATGAGAACGAATGTGATTCGCACCGCACTGCAGTGCAAATCACATCCGATCTCTGTGCGATTCGAGTTCAGCCATACAGATAGTATGGCTGAATTCGTGTCGCACCCGCCGCACCCGCCGCAAATTCGCACGGGACCCTTTTTTTGTCCCGCAGCAGAATCGGATCGCATGTGTGTTTACACCATGCGATCCGAGTTTGCAGATCGCACTGCGATATGCGAACTGATCTGGGGGTGTCATTAACATTTCACTGACACTCCCAGCAGTTCGCATAGGGCAGTGTGAACTGCCGCCGGGAGGCATGTGATGCGGGAACCCGCCGCGCATTCGTGGCGTTCCCACATCGCTCCAGTGTGAACCCAGCCTAATAAGCGATCGTTTTTCTGATCACTGTATTAGTGTCACAGGTGACGCTAGTTAGGCAGGTAGGTATTTAGGTTCGCCGCAGCTTTTTATAGCGCCAGGGACCCCCATATACTACCGCATAAAGCCCCCTGATTGCCCCCTAGTTAACCCTTTCACCAGTGATCACCATATAACTGTTACAGGTGACGCTGGTTGGTTAGTTTTTTTTTTTAAAGTTTCAGGGCACCCGCCATTTATTACCTAGTCTCACTAGTGTACCCCTAAATTTAGGGGTGTCTACTTTCCAAAATGGGGTCATTTGGGGGGGGTTTGTGCCATCTTGGCATTTTATGGCCTTCAAAACTGTAACGCCCTTAGAAAGCCTGAAGGCGGTGCTTGGTTTTCGGGGCCCCGTACGCGGCTAGGCTCCCAAAAAGTCCCACATATGTGGTATCCCCGTACTCAGGAGAAGCAGCAGAATTTATTTTGGGGTGTCATTTCACATATGCCCATGGCATGCATGAGCAATATATCATTTAGTGACAACTTTGTGAAAAAAAAAAAAGTTTGTAATTTTCCCGCAACTTGTGGCAAAATATAAAATATTCCATGGACTCAACATGCCTCTCAGCAAATAGCTTGGGGTGTCTACTTTCTAAAATGGGGTCATTTGTGGGGGTTTTGTGCCATCTTGGCATTTTATGGCCTTCAAAACTGTAATAGGTAGTGAGGAGTGAAGTCAAATATTTACGCCCTTAGAAAACCTGAAGGCGGTTCTTGGTTTTCGGGGCCCCGTACGCGGCTAGGCTCCCAAAAAGTCCCACATATGTGGTATCCCCGTACTCAGGAGAAGCAGCAGAATTTATTTTGGGGTGTCATTTCACATATGCCCATAGCATGTGTGAGCAATATATCATTTAGTGACAACTTTGTGTAAAAAAAAATAAAAAATTTATTTTTTGTCATTATTCAATCGCTTGAGGCAAAAAAATAAAATATTCAATGGGCTCAACATGCCACTTATCAATTTCCTTGGGGTGTCTACTTTCCAAAATGGGGTAATTTGGGGGGGTTTTGTACTGCCCTGCCATTTTAGCACCTCAAGAAATGAGATAGGCAGTCGTAAACTAAAAGCTGCGTAAATTCCAGAAAACGTACCTTAGTTTGTAGATGTGACAACTTTTGCGCAAACCAATAAATATACAGTTATTGACTTTTTTTTACCAAAGACATGTGGCTGAATACATTTTGGCCTAAATGTATGACTAAAATTGAGTTTATTGGATTTTTCTAATAACAAAAGGTAGAAAATATCATTTTTTTTCAAAATTTGCGGTCTTTTTACGTTTATATCGCAAAAAATAAAAATCGCAGAGGCAATCAAATACCATCAAAAGAAAGCTCTATTTGTGGGAAGAAAAGGACGCAAATTTTGTTTGGGTACAACTTTGCATGACCGCGCAATTACCAGTTAAAGCAGTGCAGTGCCAAATTGTAAAAAGACCTCTGGTCATTTACCAGCAAAATGGTCCGGTCTGAAGGTGGTTAACATTCTAGAAACCTTTTATTGTTACATTTGTATAGAGATTCCAACAACTGCCTCCTTCATCAGGGTTTACCTTTCTGGCTGAAGGGAACCTGGATATAAGAAGAGCTCCTTAAAGTAGAAGGTTAGCTTATCCAATACCCCACCTTTTAAATTCTGCTTCCCCACTGCACCCTTATTGCCTTGGATACATTTAAAGCGGTAGGAAAGCCATCAATTTAACAGTTTAAAAAAAAAAAATCAATTCCTGGCACTTGCTGGGAATGTAAGGCTGGCCATACATGGTTCCAGTCTTGGCCGGTTTAACAGGAACCAGCCAAGATTCGACCATTAAAAGGCAGGCTTTATGTATCAACCTATCTATCAACTTGGGTACAACCAGCCTGTCTGATTTGCTTGCGATTAACACTGATGACTGCTATAGCTGCTGGTGATAATCACTGTCTTCTCCTGGTGGGGATGCCCACCTCCTGCTCCCCACCGGGAGACAGTGCTGGTGCAAGGATTTTTGACACCCTAGGCGAAACCTAAATTTGCAGCCCCCATTGGCTCCACCACTGACTCCCCCCTTTGTCCTGCCTATGTGACAGAAGGTGCCGCCATTCAGGAAGCATTGGCTCTTCTTCCTTTAACCACTTGCTTACTGGGCACTTAAACCCCCCTCAGTCCCAGACCAATTTTCAGCTTTCAGCGCTGATGCACTTTGAATGACAATTGCGCGGTCATACAACACTGTACCCAAATGAAATTTTTATCATTTTTTTCCCACAAATAGAGCTTTCTTTTGGTGGTATTTAGTTACAGCTCGGAGTTTTATTTTTTGCTAAACAAACAAAAAAAGATGCAAAAAAAAAAAAAAAAAAAATCATGTTTTAATAGTTTGTTATAAAATTTTGCAAACGGGTCATTTTTCTCCTTCATTGAAGTGCGCTGATAAGGCGGCACTGATAGGCTGCATTGGTGGGCACTGATGGGCTGCATTGGTGGGCACTGATAGGCTGCATTGGTGGGCACTGATAGGCTGCACTGGTGGGCACTGATAGGCATAGTTAAGGCGGCACTAATAGGCACAGATAAGGCGGCACCGATGGGCACAGATAAGGCGGCACTGATGGGCAAAGATGGGCACAGATAAGATGGCACGGATGGGTGGCACGGATAAGTGGCACGGATGGGTGGCACGGATGGGCACTGATAGGTACCACAGATAGATGGGACTGATGGGCACTGATAGGTGGCACTGATAGGTGGCTCTGATAGGTGGCACTGCTGGGCACTGATGGGCGGCACTGCTGGGCACTGATGGGCGGCACTGGGGTGCAGCACCTTTGAGGCAGATTGGGTGGCACTGTGGGTGGCACTGTGGGTGGCACTGTGGGGTGGCACTGTGGGGTGGCACTGTGGGTGGCACTGTGGGCACTATGGGCACAGACGGGGGGCACTTACTTTTACTTTTAGTTATTCTTCAGGATGGCACTGCGGGAGGCAGGTGGGCACTGGCAGGTGGCATGTGGTGCCTTGCATTGCTGGCCGTGATCGGGACTGATGTCCCGATCACGGCCGCCGGTGATCGGCTTTTTTTTTTTCTCCTCGCGCTGTCAGCGCGAGGAGGAATAATAGCCGATTACCGGCTCCGTTCTATCACATGATCAGCTGTCATTGGCTGACAGCTGATCACGTGATAAGGGGTCGGGATCGACCCCTTACACGGATCGGTGATCAGGCGAGTCTCACGGACTCGCCGATCACAGAGCGCGCCGCGCGCGCCCCTCAGGGGGCGCGCAGGCCGCTCGTAACCGGGACGACGTCAATAGACATAGTCCCGGCAATCTAGGTCCGCGCTAATGCCGTCATTCGGCAATAGCGCGGTACCCAAGTGGTTAATGCTGGCTCCAGTTCTGCCCCTCTAATTACACTACCTTTTGGATGGAGCAGCTGCCTAAGACTGAGTTAGTTACATGCTGCAGCCTGCAGAGCATGCAGACGCCGAGGGAAACCAGCGGCACCCCTAGGCAACCGTGCACCCTAGGCGGCTGCCTAGTTTGCCTAGTGATAGCACCGGCCCTGCTGGGAGAAGACAATTGCTTGGCAGGAGGGATTCCCCTGTCAACACTGTCTGTGTTCATGGTGAAATCGGGCAATTTTCTTCAGGAAAGAAATTCGCTCAGTGTATGGCCGGCCTTATTGTCGATTGGTTTTGCTCTCAACCAAACTGTTAAACCATCCAATGGCTGGTGTCATAACTGATAACATGTGTGCAGCATCATGGCAGTTGAACATAAAACAGAGGCCAAGATGGCAGTTTCCTTGGCTGAAAACGATAGGAGGGTTTACCTCCACTTTAAACATAAATCACAAAGTAAATACTTTATATCTCATGTTTTTCTATGTGGTCACATGACTGTAAAGCTCCATTTCCTTTGAATAATGTGTTGCTGACCTCTTTCCCCTGCACACAATACCTAAAGCACTAGTCGCTATTGGGTGACGTCATAGAATTTATGATGCTTTTTCGTGAAGCTCTGCCCCTATATCCTGTGATTATTTCAGATGGATGCTATTGCTAGTAGGTTCTATTGGAAACAGGACTACTTTTCGGAAGCAATAACAGAATGGTAATGGAAATCCACCAAAAGGGACAAATAAAACCTGACAAAGATTCTAACCCTTCCCATCTCTATTAAAAATAAAGTAAATATTTGGACTGGAGCCGTATTTTAAATCCTGCATGTTTTCTAGGAAGGAATAAACAATGGCTGGTTCCAACCAAGTGCAGCAGCACAGATGATCTCAACAGGATTCAAGCTAATCCATCCAAGATGTTGCAGGCTTTCCAAGGTTCTTCATGTGTGACAGACACATCTCCAAGTCCTCAGTGATTATGGTGTGTGATCAACTGCAGGTGGAACAAAACCCGCCTATTCCTCTGTGAAAGACATTTCCCATTTCATTTGGCTGGCAAGCTAACTGGAACATGAAGCGTATGCTGCTTGTGTACAAGTCGTGACTACAATGGCCTGTCGGAACAAAGCAAATCAAGAGACGCAACAAAAGACAAATAGAGTTTGATTAAAGGTCACTGAGTCTTTACAGAAGATTTGTCACCCACCAGTAATGCCGTCTGCTCTGTTTATTCTTCGTACGTCCTCTGCGGATTATGTTCATGCACAGGAAAAGTCATACTCTTTTATATTCAGCCTCGAGACTCTTTTTTACACTTGTTTACAAGTTAAAAGAATTTTTTTTTGCTAGAAAATTACTTATAACCCCCAAACATTATATATATTTTTTTTTCTAACACCCTAGAGCAGCCTTTCTCAACCATTTCAACACAGAGGAACCCTGGAAATAATTCTCCGGTCTTGGGGAACCCCTGCTAAAAAGATCTACAACTCGGCATACATTAGTGTGATGGTCAATGAGAAGAATGCTTCTTACACTTGTGGTTATTGGGAAGAATTACCCCCTTACAGATAACCAAAATGATCAATGTTGTCCTTGAGAACTTAAATGAGAAGCAGAAATTGACCATTGCTCAGGGAACCCCTAGCAACCTCTAGAGGAACCCAAGGGTTCCACGGAACCCTGGTTGAGAAACCCTGCCCTAGAGAATAAAATGGCGGTCGTTGCAATACTTTCTGTCACGCCGTATTTGCCAAGCACACTTTTTTTGGAAAAAATACACTTTTATGAATTAAAAAATAAGATAATGAAAGATAATGTTACGCAGAGTAAATTAATACCCAACATGTCACACTTCAAAATTGCGCCCGCTCGTGGAATGGTGAGAAACTTTTACCCTTAAAAATCTCCATAGGCAATGTTTAAAAATTTCTACAGGTTACCAGTTTTGAGTTACAGAGGGGGTCTAGCGTAGAATTATTGCTCTCGCTCTAACGATCGTGGTGATATCTCATGTGTGGTTTGAACTCCATCTTCATATGCGGGCACTACTCACGTATATGTTCGCTTCTGCATGTGAGCGCGCCAGGACGGGGCGCTTTAAAACATTTTTTTTCTTATTTATTTTACTTTTTGTTTTTTATTTTGACACAGTTCATTTTTTTATTTTTTTTATTTTGGGTTACTTTTATTCCTATTATAAGGAATGTAAACATCCCTTGTAATAGATAAAAGCATGACAGGACCTCTTAAATATGAGATCTGGAGTCAAAAAGACCTCAGATCTCATATTTACACTAAAATGCAATAACGAAAAAAAAATTTTTTTTTAATTTAAAATAAATAAATAAATACATTTCTCCTTTAAGAGCTATAGGCGGAAGTGACGTTTTGACTTTGCTTCCACCCTCCCATGCCATGGAGCCCAGCAGGGGCCATCTTCCCCTCAGTCGGGAGCAAGGCAACCACGGGAGAGGATGCGATCGTCTCCACCGATAAAATTGATCTCGTAGTGAATCCGCCACGGAGACCACTTTTATCTCAAAGAGAAAAGCACACCGTTAACGAAAATACCAGGGTTATGGCAGCTTGCTGCTGCCATAACCCCGGTATTTAGCATCAAAGTACGGACGTACGGGTACAGCGATTTGCTTGAAGTGGTTAAAGGGAGCCTCTAACCAGGGGGCACAGCTGACTAAAGAAATAGGAGGGCTGTGCCAAAAGTAATGCAAACGTGGGCATCATTTTTTATTAACGTACATAGGTCATTCAAATTTCACATGTTGGAAGAGTAACTCTATAGTAATTATTTTTCATTGCAGGTAAATAATGGATTCCAAGCAATGTGCCGTCCTTGGGTTCTTGACGAAGGAAGGGTGTTCCACTGTGTGGTTTGACCTCAATGCTGGTTTTCCCTTCTTTAAACTTCTTCATCCATCTGTGAACATTGCTCTTGTGTCATCTCTTCTGTAGGCTTCTGTGGATGTTGGAAAGCATGTGCCCCTCCTTTCTCAAGAACCCACTTATGGCACATTTCTTTGGCTTGGAATACATTAGTTACTTGCAATGAAAAAGAAGAGTTACTATAGAGGAAGAGTTACTCTATCAAGATGTGAAATTTGAATGATCTATGTAAATTAATAAAATGTTATGCCCACTTTTGCATTACTTTCAGTACAGCCCTCATAATTGTTATATACTATGCTACCAAAAGTATTGGGACACCTGACTTTACACGCACATGAACTTTAATGAGCTTCAACTCTTCTGGGAAGGCTGTCCATGAGGTTTAGGAGTGTGTCTATGGTAATATTTGAGAATTTTTCCAGAAGCGCATTTGTGAGGTCAGAAGTGGTTGTAAACCTTTACATATACCCAGTGAAGTGAACAGCCTCGAGCGATACACAGAGATGAAACAAATCCTCCTACATAAGTTGTACCTGTTTATCTGCAGCCGTCTTTCCCCTACATCCATTTAAAGTGCAGAATTTACATAGGATCTCTCAGCCCTGAAAAGCAGGGGGCGGGGAGTTGAAGTTACATCAGTCAGGAGAGCTTATTGGAGGAAAGGGCCACGCCTCTTTGACACAGGAACAGAGCTGAGGCTGTCAATCAGCTGGTGCTCCCTCCCCTGTCACCTTTTTCTCTTGGTGTCAGAAAAACTTTTCAGAAGTGATTCATGCTGATAGCAGAGGAACAAGGTAGCAGACAGAAGTGACACTGAGCCCTGGTTCACACTGCCACGACTTCAGAGTTTAAAGTCACATGACAAGTCATGCCCCATTAACTGCAATGGGAAGATATCGGTGATTGTTTCACAGTGCCAACATCCAAATATATGAATATAGAGAAAGAAGGGTTCCCCTTGGGGTAGGACTTTAACGGCACTTGGATAGATGTCACAAATCAATATAGTAGAAAAAATACAATAAATTTAATTGGAAATACATAGATAAAAACATATGTAATGGAGTATACATAACAGCCACTACTGATGATGCTCATCAGTAGTGGCTGTTATGTATACTCCACTACATATGTTTTTATCTATGTATTTCCAATAAAATGTATGTATTTTTTCTACTATATTGATTTGTGACATCTATCCAAGTGCCGTTAAAGTCCTACCCCAAGGGGAACCCTTCTTTCTCTACATTAACTGTAATGGAACCATTCTAATTGGTGCGACTCTGAAAAAGGTTCCTGCACTACTTTTAGTGCGACTTCAGTGTGACTTGCATTGACTTCTGTTAAAGAAGTTGTAAGCTGCGTTGAAGTTGCGCTGGGATGTTGGATTCCAAGTTGCGCAAAAGTCAGTGTGAACCAGGGCTTAGTGCTCTGGATTAAGACAAGTACACACTATAGAGGGATATGCTTTGTTCATATTTCATGTCTGAGGTTTACAACCACTTGAAACCAAAAAAGTTGGCTATATATAACATTAGACATAGAAGTAGCATAATAATATTATAAGATAGGCTCCCAATTCATCACTGTTCGCATGTAATCACACATGAAACAATGGAGTGGACAGAACAGATAAGTGGCCTTGGATGCCGTCAGTTTGCACCCAGAGTTGCTCATCAATCTCTAAGGCTCCTTTCACACTGGGGTGGTGCAGGCATCGGCGGTAAAGCGCCGGTATTTTTAGTGGCGCTTTACCGTCGTTTTAGCAGCGGTATGCGGCAGCTAGCGGGGCGGTTTTAACCCCCGCTAGTGGCCGAAAAAGGGTTAAAACCACCCGCAAAGCACCGCTGCAGCGGCACATTGCCGGCGGTATAGCCGTGCTGCCCCATTGATTTCAATGGGTAGGAGCAGCTTAGGAGCGGTGAATACACCGCTCCTTTACTGCACCAAAGATGCGGCTAGCAGGACTTTTTTTCACCGTCCCGCTAGCGCACCGCTCCAGTGTGAGAGCCCTCCGGCTTTCACACTGGAATGAAAGGGGCCGTTTTTTTCAGGCGCTACACAGGCGCTATTTTTAGCGCTGTAGCGCCTGAAAACCGCCCCAGTGTGAAAGGGGCCTAACTGCGCATAACCGCTTGTTGTATGATTACATGCGAACAGCTGCCAATCTCATCCACCTATGCAACCCACTACACAAATACACTCAATTCTTGGCAATGTACAGCCCTATATGGCCATGTAATTACATAATAGAGTAGCTGAACTGAAAACCGCTATACAAAAGGAGCTTCCTATATAGAAGACCTGTCACCCTATAAAGCTGCCTATACCCTTGATGACTGGTCACCTAATCACCCAGTAGTTCTGTGCAGGCAGGACAGGCTTCTGTGGGATTCTCATTTTTATGTTAATAATATTGATATTCTAAAATTCATATTCATGAGAAAAGTTCCAAGAAAGTCTGTTCAGTTCTCATGTAAAAAAAATCTAAAATTGATTTAATAATAAGAATAGCAAAATATTACAAGAACAATATCAAAGTATAGAATGTCATTAATAATGTATAATATTCTTAAATTGAAGATTGAATCAGATGTGTGTGTATGTAGATATGAAGCTGTATTCAATGTCTCATGGAGAATATCTGCAGCTGTCCTTGTGATGTGAGTGTCTCCCAGCAAAACTCGTGTTCATCTCCTTTTACTCCTAAATCAAACCCATGAAAATAGCCCCCACCTTCCTAAAAAGGGTTGGTTTGTCTTACAGTTCCACAGACTTCTAACTTCCATTTTATTGCCAGATGTTGAAATACAACACCGTCTTTATTCCAATCATTCCATGGGGATGGGCACGACTTCTAATTCAAATACTTCATTTATCAGTATACAGTATATATTCATTTAAAACGCAAAAGTTCTTATTAATATCCTAATCAAAAAATATTGCAATATAAAGAAATTATGATATTAACTAAAACATGGACCTTTACATCTTAAAGTATATGAATCCTTCCTTCTCAATAATTAAGCTCACTCTTAATTATTGCCATATGTGAGCTCTCCCAAGAAATACTTATATGCTTATAACAGAATATACATTCACGAGTATAAAAACCTATATAAAACTTTACTTTTTCCATACATAGAAAAGATAGAAATATATATATTTATATATACAAATCAATTATTACATAAGATCTAATCCATTCATTCTTTTGTTAATTGATGAATATTAAATTCGAACAGCTTCCTGTCACCAATACCTGGTGTGACAGTGTATTAACATGGCTCGTAGGAGTTCTGCATTGCACACCTGTTAGGGAAGAGACATAAGGTGCATTGCAGATCCCTCCACCTGGCTGGTGCTTGGAGAATCTCCATATAAACACAACAGAGATGCTCACCTTGCATTCAAACTCTTCAGCTTGCCTAATTTCACAGGGGAAGCTGTCCAGCAAGAATCCCTTGGTGGTCCCAAGCGATGAGCTAATTGCATCCTTTAGAATATCCAGAATGATGTCCTATATAGAGCAGAGGTACATCGTTATATCCCCATAGAGTTCAATAAAAACAAGCACAATTGTGCCAAAGAAAGCAAAGCCTTACAGATAAGAAATAAGAGACAGCAAGAAGCTCACAGTGTGCAGTAAGGGATTTCAGTACAGGAGAGGAGCTGGTACAACTGTGCAAGAATGAATGGAAAGCTGGAGGTCAGTTTTAGGATGACACTAAACTCTGATTTTAAAAAAATCATATTTAAGTATGCATTCTTAAAGCAGAACTAAAACCTCTGATAAAACTGAGAGCAGGCCCTTGCGATTTGGACTTTAACGGCACTCAGATAAATGTAACAACTTAATGTAGTAGAAAAAGTATGCATATATTTATTAGAAATATATAGTTAAAACATGTGTTATGGAATATACCTTACAGCCACTACTGGTGATACAATTGTTACAAATAGATGGAAGAAATATCCTTCACCCAACGCGTTTTGGAGTCTGCTAGAGATACTCCTTCCTCAGGGGTAGATAGGATATGATAACTCTACCAAAATAAGTACAAACAGTCAATGCCTATACATATTATTAACCATAAATTACTATGCATGTATCTATTGCAACAGTCAGAAGATTATAGCACACTCCATTGGATTAAAAACAGAAAGCACAACGTAATACATGCATAGTAATGTATAGTTAATAATATGTATAGGCATTGACTGTTTGTACTTATTTTTGTAGAGTTATCATATCTTATCTACCCCTGAGGAAGGATTATCTCTAGCAGACTCCGAAACTCGTCGGGTGAAGGATATTTCCTACATACCATTTATTTGTAACAATTGTATCACCAGTAGTGGCTGTAATGTATAATCCATAACATATGTTTTAACTATGTATTTCTAATAAATATATGCATACTTTTTCTACTACATTAAATTGTAACATGTATCTGAGTGCCGTTAGTGTCCAAATCACAAGGGGAACTCTCTTTTCTCTCGCCATGAAGAAGAACCACCCAGAAGTGGATAGAAGATGCTGGTGCCTGTAAGGGACCTCAGACCAATGAAGGAGAGAGAAGTATTGCAAACTTTAGTTCCACTTTAACTAAGGGTCCTTCCTATTGCTCTCAGCCTCCTCCAAATCTCGAAAAAAAAACTATATTTTGCTGCTGTGCTCTGACTTCCTGTTAGAGGATGACTATGTTCGTTCTGCATGGTCCCTCTGTATGTAGGAATGCAGCCACCTTCTTTTGCTAACTCCTGAGATGGACTATGGGATTCGTAGTGTGCATAGAACAGTGCACATGACTGCAACTAATGTGTACTGCTTGATCTTAACAACTGGAAGTGAGGAGAAGAGCTTATGAAGGATGTTACAAGGATGTAGAAAAACACAGTAGGAAAAAAAGAAAATTATATTAAAAACTTGCTGTAATTTTCCTTTCCTGGTGCCAATCCATAGCAGCACATGTGTGGTAGCATGCTGCCATGTTTGCACTAGGAAAATGAAAAATTGCATCAAATACTTACCATAATTTTCTTTCCTGATGCCAATCCATGATAGCATACTACCATATGTACACTATTTTTTCAAAAGTATTGTGACGACTGTCTTTACACACACATGAACTTTAGTGGCATCCCAGTCTTAGTCCGTAGGGTTCAATATTGAGTTGGCCCGCCCATTGCAGCTATAATAACTTAAACTCTTCTGGGAAGGCTGTCCACAAGGTTTAGGAGCAGGGCTGGTGCTACCACTAGGCAATCTAGGCAGCCGCCTAGGGCGCACTGCTGCCTAGGGGCGCCCGACCACTGGTTTCCCTCCACGTCTGCAGGCTGCAGCTTGTAACTAACTCAGTCTCAGGCAGCTGCTTCGTCTGACCGGTAGTGTAATTGGAGGCGCAGCACTGGAGCCAGCACTAGAGGAAGCAGAGCTGATGGGGGGGTGGGGTCAGGGGTGGAGCCAATGGGGGGTGGCAAAATGAGGTTTCGCCTAGGGTGTCAAAAATCCTTGCACCAGCCCTGTTTAGGAGTGTGTCTATGGGAGTGTTTGACCATTCTTCCAGAAGCACATTTGTGAGGTCCTTGCTTTGTGCACTGCTCCAAATCATTTGGTGGAGGGGGATTATGGTGTGGGGATGTTTTTCAGGGTTGGGTTTGGCCCCTTAGTTCCAGTGAAGGGAACTTAAGGCGTCAGCATACAAAAACATTTTGGACAATTTCATGCTCTCAACTTTGTGGGAACAGTTTGGTGATGGCCCTTTCCTGTTCCAACATGACACAAAGCAACGTCCATAAAGACACGGATGAGCGAGTTTGGGGTGGAGGAACTTGACTGGCCTGCACAAAGTCCTAACCTCAACCTGATAGAACACCTTTGAGATTAATTAGAGCAGAGACTGCGAGCCAGGCCTTTTTGTCCATCAGTGCCTGACCTCACAAACTCTTCTTCTGGAAGAATGGTCAAGACTGGGATGTCTTTAAAGTTTATGTACTTTTGACAATATAGTGTATGCTGCCATGGGCGTCCGCAGAACTTTTTTCAGGGAGGGGCATCATTTTAGGGTCACCCATGCGCCGCCTCTTTTCGACAATGTCATTATCACATTGTCATGGTCAGAGATTGCAGGTGTAGTAAAGTCCCTAGGATAAGTAATGAATAATGGCCGACAGGCCCTCTTACCAGACCCAGTGAAACTTCAGAAGTGATCCCTCTGGCTGGATGATCGCTCACTCTGGGTTTCCCCTGGGTGATTCTGGTCAGTAGTGTAGCATGTCTGTACCCTGGCAGTGGCTCAGTCTTTCTCTCTCTTGTGGCGCTGGGTAGCATGGCTCTCTCTTTGGCGCTGGGTAGCGTGGCTCTCTCTCTGGCGCTGGGTAGCGTGGCTCTCTCTCTGGCGCTGGGTAGCGTGGCTCTCTCTCTGGCGCTGGGTAGCGTGGCTCTCTCTGGTGGCGCTGGGTAGTGTGGCTTTTTTTTCTGGTGTCACTGGGTAGCATGGCTCTCTCTCTGGTGCTGGGTAGCGTGGCTCTCTCTCTGGCACTGGGTAGCGTGGCTCTCTGGGTAGCGTGGCTTTTTTCTCTGGTGTCACTGGGTAGCCTGGCTCTTTCTGGTGGCACTGGGTAGTGTGGCGCTCTCTCTGGTGGCGCTGGGTAGTGTGGCGCTCCCTCTGGTGACACTGGGCAGCGTGGTGCTCTCTCTGGTGATACTGTGCAGCGTGATGCTCTCTCTGGTGACACTGGGCAGTGTGGTGCCCTCTCTGGTGACACTGTGCAGCATGGTGCTTCCTCTGGTGACACTGGGCAGCGTGGCGCTCTTTGGCAACCACCCAGCACTCTCCTCTTTCTTTGTCCTGTAGCACTCACTCCCTCAGATTTGTTCCAGGCTGCAGTCTCTCAATCTCTCTCTTGATCGAGCTGTAGCCTCATTTCTGTGGAAAATGGGGCCACCAATCTTCAGGACTATATGTCCCATGATGCTCTCCTCTCCTAGTCTCCTTTGACTGGCCCTCAGTCATGGCTAATGGGGAAGGAACAGAGCGGGTAGGAAGCTGGGTGGGGAACCTGGTGAGAGCTGCCGTCTCTTCTCCCTGACAGGAGAAAGGGGGGAGGGGGGCAAGCGGCGGAAACCTCTGACAACCCGCATCTCGCCTTTCTCCTGACATAGCACCACTGAGTTCTCTGCTGGACTGAGCAGGGAAAAGAGCCTGCAGTCACACTACACTTGATGGTGTCACCCCACTGGCTACCCGCACCCCCATAGCGACGTCACTGTGCTGAATGTGCCAACCCGATCCCTGATTCCAGGGGAGGGCACTTGACCCCTCTTGCCCCTACCTGCGGACGCCCATGTATGCTGTCATGTTGGCACTGGGTAAAAGATGTTAAGAATAATAGTAATAATGATAAAAATAGATTACAGGGTCATTAAGTAGTAGTTGTGTATGGATTATTTTTGGAGACTTAGGATATTGTTTAGAGTCACTTTAATGCCTGTACATGTATTGGTAGATTACAAATGCACTTTAAGAAATCTTTTATTTGCATGTGATAATGGAACAAACATTCTGTCTTTTGTTGGTTGACAAGGACATGTAGGGGCCTAAATGCAATCCTACCTTTCGGATCTACAAGGCAGGAATTTATGAAAAGTGATGACTCCTATCAACAGAACCTTTGTTGCTGGAGCCATGTTTTATCTCTGTAACCTTTCATTAAAAGAATGATTTCACTAATGTATTTTATGTCTGCCACAAGGCACTGAAGCCAAGGATGGATAATCATCTTTTTTTTTTTTCTGTCTCTTGCGTTCTCCAGCAAAGCGTACATTGTGTCGCAGATTCCTCTCTTGTTAGAAGGATTTATCTACAATGTGTCACCGGCCTTTTTACCCACCGCAGCTTCTCTCATTTAAATGTTTTCAATGAAGGAAAACTGACAGATGGAGCCGCTGATAAACATGAATTAGTGAAATTAAATTAAAAGGAATCTGGAAGAAGAACAATACAGAAGCTGACAACGTTTACTCCTCACAGCCACCAATCAGACTAAATCTTGCTTCAAAAGTGTTAACCGCTTGCCAACCGCCCTATAACACTTTTACTGCTACAGGGTGGCCGCGCTGCTTGGATCATGTATACCCTAGTGCAGTGATGGCGAACCTTTGCACCCCACCCCAATTTTCACCACTCACTGAAAATTGAAAACGCAGAGGTGATCAAATACCACCAAAAGAAAGCTCTATTCGTGGGAAAAAAAGTTATAAAAATGTTATTTGGGTACAGCATCACACGACCGCGCAATTGTCAGTTAAAATAATGTAGTGCCGTATCGGAAAAAAAATGGCCTGGTCATAAAAGGGGGTAAATCTTCCGGAGGTCAAGTGGTTAATCTGATTGGGGGTGCAAACAGCTGGTAGAGAGGTTATACAGCAAGAGTTTTGGTGTAAAAAAGCTAGGGGAAGGCTGACATAAATTGAGATGACTTTCTTAATTCTTTGCGCAGCTCCAGCATTTGCTGGACCACGTTAGAAGTTTACTGAATGAATGTTCCATCCTGTTGTCTGATATTGTTCTTTGACCCTTTCGCTGCCAGAGCCGTTTTTGGACATGTGTTAAAAAAAAAATCATTTTAGTCCTGAAGATCAATTAAAACCCCCATATAGTACATATTTTTTGAAAGCAAAGAACCTGGAGAATATAATAGTGGAGGTTCCAATTTTTTATATCACACAATATTTGCAGGACGGTTTATCAAGGGCAAAATTTCAGTTAGTTCATTTTTGGGGCACACAAAAGCAGTATTAGCCCAGTTTATTGTTAAAATATATAAAATGAGGTTGTGCCGAGTAAATAGATACCCAACACATCAAGCTTTAAATCTGCATGCGCCCGCACAATGACTATGAACTTCAGTACCCTATAGTTTCCATAGATGATGCTTTAAAAACCCTTAGCCCCTGTACACACGGTCGGAGAATCCGTCGGAATGTGTCCTATCGGGCCGTGTCGTCGGATAATCCGACTGTGTGTGGTATGCATCGGACTGATTCCGTTGGAATATCCGTCGGACCCAATTTTCCAACATGTTGGAAATATTTCCCGACCAACTGGGCCGGTCGGACATACTCTGATCATGTGTAGCGAATTTTGATCGGACCAAGTGCCACGCATGCTCAGATCAAATTCCTACATCAAAGCTATTGGCTACTAGCCTGAATGTAGTCCCATCGTAACGAAATTACGTCATCACGTTCTGAAGGATCGGATTTTTCACCAACTTTGTCCGACCGTGTGTATGCAACAGTTTCGGACAAGATCCGACGGACAAAATCCGACGGGCAAAATCCGACGGATTTGGTTGTGGAAATCTCCGACCGTGTGTACAGGGGCTTACAGGTCATCAGTATAGAGTCAACCATCCTAAAAAATGTTGTCTTCAATCTGGCGTGAGCCTAGATATGCAAAATGTGTATCACAAGCAACATTTTTGTAAGAAGGCACCCCCGATGGGTGCGTTTACATTCATGTGTGCGTGTATGTGGACGTGAAGCAAAAAAAATTGTTTGGGAGGTGGGGGATGGTTAAGTGATTGGGTATAACATTATTTCTTGACATTTTATTTTTTTTCACTGAAACTTTATTTATATCTCATAGAGGACAAAAAGTCACCTATGTGGTAATATATTTTTAAGACAGGTTTAATCACACATCAGGGTCTCTTAGACTCCTGATGTCTCATCTGCCTTTCATTGAAGCTAACACCAGACACAAGAAACCAAAAGTGAGGTTATACATGTCCCTTCTGGGTTCCTTTCAGCTAGGGAACATCAGTGAGCGAATGTTCATCGGCCAGAATATTCATTTATTCTTGTCATTTGAATGAGTGAAGCATTAACCCCTTCCCGACGCACGTTGATATATGTCGGCAGAATGGCACGGGTGGGCAAAAGGGCGTACAGGTACATCCCCTTCAAGGCACGGCATTGTGGGCACACGCGCGCCCTGTGACCGCGCTTCCCGCGGATTCGATATCCGCCAGGTGCCACACGATTGTGTGATGGAGCAGAAGAATGGGGAGATGCCTTTGTAAACAAGGCATTTCCCCGTTCTGCCTTGTGACATTACAGAGATCACTGCTCCCTGTCATCTGGAACAGTGATCGCTGTTATGTGACTAGTAGTCCACCCCCCCCCCCCCACAGTTATAATCACTCCCTAGGACATACTTAACCCCTTGATCTCCCCCTAGTGTTTAACCCCTTCCCTGCTAGTGTAATTTACACAGTAATCAATGCATTCTTATAGCACTGATCGCTGTATAAATGACAATGGTCCCAAAATAGTGTCAAAAGTGTCAGATGTGTCCGCCCTAATGTCGCAGTCACGATAAAAACCGCATTACTAATAAGAAAAAAAATGAATAATAAAAATGCCATAAAACTATCCCCTATTTTGTAGATGCTATAACTCTTGTGCAAACCAATCAATATATGCTTATTGCGATTTTTTAACCAAAAATATGTAGAAGAATATATATCGGCCTAAACTGAGGGAAAAAAATAGTTTTTTTATATATTTTTGGGGAATATTTATTATAGCAAAAAGTTAAAAATATTGCTTTTTTTCAAAATTGTTGCTCTTTTTTTGTTTATTACGCAAAAATAAAAACTACAAAGGTGAACAAATACCACTAAAGGAAAGCTCTATGTGTGGGGAAAAAAGGACGTCAATTTTGTTTTGACCGTGCAATTGTCAGTTAAAGTGACCCCGTGCCGAATCGCAAAAAGTGCTCTGCTCTCTCAGGAAGGGGGTAAATCCTTCCGGGACTGAAGAGGTTAAAAATGCACCTCAGTGTTTTTTTCTGCCAAAACACTCCTTCATCTGAACGTGCTAGTGGTGAGTTTTGTTTTCTCTTCTTCTAATATGCCCTTTAAACGCCTATGTGTGCCACAAAGGGTAACACAGAGGTGCGTTTAGAGGCAGAAAAAAACAAATGCCTGTAAAAGTGGCGCATTTTTACATCCTGTGTAAACTTAACATCAATAGGTTTGATGCCATTGTTTAACTCACAATCTATATGTTAATTGAAGCACTTGTTCAGCAACATTTTGGGTGAGATGACTGTTCTGGAACAAGTAAGCAGCTTGTAAGTCAACAGATTCCAGTAGAGCAATTCCCTTTTCAGAATAAATGTGAGTGGATAACAGGACCCACTCCATCATTTAGAGCAGACTACTCTTGAAGATGACAGCTGCTGAGTGTGGCTTGAATGTATTGTATGTAGTTCGGTGTATCATCATTCAGCAGGCCATTCACAATGCTTCTGGTAGGGGTTGCAGACTTATGTTAAATGATGTTATACTGTGCTTGTTGCTCTTGTTTAAATTGAAACTGTACTCACCGTCGGCACCGGATCCCCGTGTTCCATGAGATCCTTTATGAGTTTACTTCTTTCCGACAGAATGGCCAGATCACTCTGCAGCAGATCCCCTACAGACAAGTAGGTGAAGCCATATTTCTGTGCTAATTTTTCACACTGAATCCCTTTACCGGATCCCGGGCCACCTGCCATACAAAAGATTATAAAGCATTACTAGTACAAAGATCAAGGAACTTTTATACAACATTAATTAAATCCCAACTACAACTTCTCAACAGGTGTTACCCTTCCCTTAGCCCAAATTCCTTTGTACGATTTAGGGAAGGGTTGAACCGGTCAAATTTTTATTGCAGTTTTCTTTTCCAGTGGGCAATTCTTCATCCTTGTGTAGCACCCCTGTACCTAGAATAGGGCTACAGGTACATTTAGTTGTGCTGGGTGGTAGCCAGCCAAGCTAATTTGCAGTGTTTAGTGATTACATGACTTCTGTTTAATTGCATTCAATTGTGGCTTCTCACCTTTGTCAGTAGGTGGCACTGTTGCATGTGACAATAGTATGATGAGCTACGGTACATTTCAGTTATGGATAAAAATACTTTTCTCAGCCAATCATATTTTCTGCAATGAATGCTGGGAAAAGATATTTAATGGAAGGAAGTCAGGTGTTTAGGGTCAGTCTTCCTGCCCAGGGCTTTGGCCTGGGTGGATGTGTGTACAGTTCCTGGTTGCTAGACCTGAAGCATGAGGCCTATCCAGGTGGCTCTTGGCTGCTAGGCCTATCCGGGTGTTTATGTTTATGCAGAGGAAAGCCTTCCAAAGATCCAGAAATTATTCTAGAGGGATGGAGTTCTAAAGAAGCACCAGGGGTGACTCTTCATGAGCTGGAGGCTATGAAGTGGTTGGAAAGGACTTCAAGAGAGCTCATTCAAGGGAATCTGAGATGAAGCAGTGAGTAAAGTTCAGCTACTAGAGGAGACAGCCTTTCCTACAAAGTACAGATGTGCTGCTTCAGCTTAAAGGCTGTTATTCCTGTACTGCTGTCTACCTACTCTCAACTATTTTTGTCTAAGGAGTCTGCCAATCTGCCTGTTGCTGATCGTTGCTAAAACAAAGAATAAAAGAAAGGTCTGATGTCACCATTAACACACCTCCATCCCTAATAATACAACAGAAACATGGATGTCACCCATGGGACTTTGAATGAGGTGTGCACAGATGGCAGATGAAATTGACAAATGTAAATACAGTAAAGTATTCATTACAGAAATAGTCACACATAAAAAATAAACATACAAGAGGCAAAGCTGATATAATATTGCACATAGTTAAGGATTACATTGCATTTAAGGTACATGAGTATACATGACATCTATAACACCCGACACGTTTCGCGACATGTGGCTCGCTCTTCAGGGGTGGATGCATGTGGGATATATCTGGAAATTAAAAATCAAAAAGTAATGTAACACATGAATAAATGGTAAGAGGGGCCTCAGAACAAAAAGGAAATAGAGGGCTTGTACCTCTAATGGACAGCATCCCCTGAAGAAGCCCGGAATATGGATGAAACATGTTGGGAATTCCATTTCAAAGTGCTGTATCCATAAAATTGTGTTGAAAAGTACTTGCCATAATTTTTTTTCTGTCTTTAAAAAAAAAAACATTTGATACTACTCCTTGAGATCACTGTGCCTTATTTAATATGTATAAAATGTTTTTGGGGTCTTTCCTTTTTTCTGTGAGGCCCCCTCTTACCATTTATTCATGTGTTACATTACTTTTTGATTATTAATTTCCAGATATATCCCACATGCATCCACCCCCGAAGAGTGAGCCACATCTCGAGAAATGCGTCGGATATAGATGTCATGTATACTCGTGTACTTTAAATGCAATGCAATCCTTAATTTTGTGCAATATTGTATCGGCTTTGCTCTTGTATGTTACTTTTTTATGTGTGACTATTTCTGTAATAAATACTTTACTTTATTTACATTTGTCAATTTCATCGGCCAACTGCGCACACCTCATTTAAAGTCCCAAGGGTGACATCCATGTTTCTACTGATCATTACTATGGGTGTCCTGTGCCCTGTCCCCGCTCTCCCACATTTTTCCTGTTCTGAGAAATAAAGTTCTGTATTGTTTAAAGCATAAAAGTGACTGGCGCCCAATTTCTTTCTTGTTCATCACCCACCATGCCCACAAACCTGCACCCTGAGGATGTATGTCAGCCATCCCTACCCCTGGTAGTCATCATCAAGCACCCGGAAAATTGAGGTAGGCGCTACACTTGTGACACCAAAATAAGAAACAAGTGGAAGAAGTTAATTGGAACAGGAAGGCAAAGACAGCAGAAAAGAGGTCATTCACTTTGGAATAATTATGGTTGGGGTGGTGTAGTTCATCCTTAAGTTCATAGATTTATTACATCTGTGTTCTAAACCTAGTCAGGTTAATAAGTTAATATAAAGATGGATCGCATATGGAAGGGCAATATATATATATATATATATATATATATATATAGCAGCAGAGGAGGTGTTTAAAAATGCACCAATGTGGCAGGAAATTGTGTTGGCTGGAGGAAGGTTAATATATTCTGCAAATGCATTAATTAAAGGTTATTCAGCTTGTAGTTGTCTAGCTGTGAGTTTAGTGCATGCTGTTTATACATACTCCGTTGTTATAAACAGTCTCCGGATAACTACATGAAGCAGCTCTCGTATACGTTCCCTGTATACTGGCTTTTATTCTGGTCATAGTATTGGCTTTAGGTACATGTTAAAGGTAAAGTATGATGTGTCAGTTTCCTTTTTTTTCAAGGGTATGAGTTTTTTCTTACAACTATAGAGACAAAGGAAAACATGTGAAAATGGGTTGTAAGCTCCACCTGCTGGTGGGATAGAAATATATATTTTTTATCCATATTAAATAAAAATCTGAAGCGTATTTAGGGTCAGCTTCTTAAAGTTTAAAGACCCTAGGGGTCTCTTCTGTCATAAATGTCCCTCCTGTCCGTCAGAGGGTAATGTGATCTGAGCTGCAACATGCACAGCACAGACCAAAAAACCTGCAGGGCGACCATTTATTTTTTTTGCTCTTGAGACTTTGCTACTGCTTTAATAGCATTGTTTGGTCAATGAGAAAGCATATTTTGTTGTGCAGTGCTGTTGACGGCTATGCCTTTACTTGCATATGTTATGCATATGAAAACAGTGTGTTCATCTTCTTTATTTAAAAAAAATAATTATAAAGAAGATTAAATACAAAAAAAATGCATATTAACCACTTAAGGACCAGGCCTCTTTTTCGGACTTGGTGTTTCCATGTTTAAAACTGTTTTTTTTGCTAGAAAATTACTTAGAACCCCCAAACATTTTATATTGTTTTTTTTTCTAACACCCTAGAGAATAAAATGGCGGTCATTGAAATACTTTTTTTCACACCGTATTTGCGCAGCGGTCTTAGAAGCGCACTTTTTTTGGAAAAAATTCACTTTTTTGAATAAAAAAATAAGACAACAGTAAAATTAGCCCAATTTTTTTTATACTGTTAAAGATAATGGTATGCCGAGTAAATTGATACCCAACATGTCACGCTTCAAAATTGCGCCCGCTCGTGGAATGGCGTCAAACTTTTAGCCTCAAAAATCTCCATAAGCGACATTTAAAAAATTCTACAGGTTGCATTTTTTGCGTTACAGAGGAGGTCTAGGGCTAGAATTATTGCTCTCGCTCTACCGATCGTGGCGATACCTCACATATGTGGTTTGACCACCGTTTTCATATGCGGGCGCTACTCACGTATGCGCTCGCTTCTGTGTGCAAGCTCGTCGTAACGGGGTGTTTTTAAAAAAATTTTTTTTTTTCTTATTTATTTTAATTTATTTTATTTATTTTTACACTTTAAAAAAAAAAAAAAAAATGGATCACTTTTATTCCTATTACAAGGAATGTAAACATCCCTTGTAATAGAAAAAAGCATGACAGGTCCTCTTAAATATGAGATCTGGGGTCAAAAGGTCCTCAGATCTCATATTTGGGCTAAAATGCAAAAAAAAAAAAAAAAAAAAGAAAATCTGACATTTAAAAAAAATATATACCTTTAAGAGGTATGGGCGGAAGTGACGTTTTGACGTCGCTTCCGCCCTCCTATGGTATAGAGACGAGTGGGGGCCATCTTAGCCTCACTTGTCTCTATGCCCAGCAGACGGAAGGACCCGATCGCCTCCGCCGCTACCGACGGCTCCGGTAAGCGGCGGAAGGTGCGGGAGGGCGGCGGGAGGGGGGGTGGCACCTCTCCCGCCGCCGATAGCGGTGATCTCGTGGCGAATCCGCCGCGGAGACCACCGTTATCGTACAGCCGACCGCCGCCTGAAGAGATGGATATCTCGGTTGTGGCAGCAGCTGTTGCCGTTACCGAGATATCCCTCTTCAAAAAATGGACGTACATCGTCGTGCGGCGGTCGGCAAGTGGTTAAACCCTCACACATTCCCTTAATGTGCATTATCTGGGAAAAAGAAAAGGGTAGCGAGTCGTAACTTATAAGTAAACTGTGAACCTAGGGGCTGCAATAAAAGGGAAAATGTTATTATACAGAATTTATATAGTGGCAACAATTTGTGTTGCACTTTACAATATAAAAGGTGAGAGTTCAAGACAAGAGGGTTCAGAGGGCCCTGCTTGCAAGAGCTCACAATCTAAAAGGGAAGGGGCTGATACAAAAGGAAATAACTGTGGGGACTTGATGGAAAAAAGAAATCTCAGCTCTTGGGTAGAGTTGGGATAGGCTTCCCTGAAGAGATGTGTTTTCAAGGATCGCCTAATGGTGAACAGAAAGGGAGACAGCTGGACAGATTGGGGTAGAGTGTTCCAGAGGATGGGAGAGGCTCTTGAGAAATCCTGGAGGTGATGATGGAACTAGAGAGCAGGAGATCCTAAGGGGACAATGAGGATGCCTTGGTTGGCATTTTGAGATGTGATTGGTGATGTACTTTAACTCAGAGCAGATTTGTGGATGGCTTTGTATGCTGTTAGTATTTTGAATTTTATTTGTTGGCCGAGCAGAAGCTGGTGGAGCTATTGTCAGAGAGGGGTTGTAGGCACTGACTGGTTGGTAAGAATAGTGCATTTTCAGGAAGTACATATTTAATTATTCTGTTGACTTTCACAAATTAAACAGCAAACTGTTTGCGGGCTTTCTTGTGCATCATCTTTAGAAGAGGCTTCCTTCTGGCCATGTAGACCAATTTGATGCAGTGTGCTGCGCATGGTCTGAGCACTGACAGGCTGACCCCCCACCTTCAACCTCTGCAGCAATGCTGGCAGCACTCATACGTCTATTTTCCAAAGACAACCTCTGGATATGACGTTGAGCATTAGCACTCAACTTCTTTGGTCGACCATGGCAAGGCCTTTTCTGAGTGGAACCTGTCCTGTAAAACCGCTGTATGGTCTTGTCCACTGTACTGCAGCTTAGTTTTAGGGTCTTGGCAATCTTCTTATAGCCTAGACCATCTTTATGTAGAGCAACAATTCTTTTTTTCAGATCCTCAGAGAGTTCTTTGCCCTGAGGTGCAATGTTGAAATTCCAGTGACCAGTATAAGAGAGTGAGAGCAATAACACAAAATTTAACACACCTGCTCCCCATTCCCACATGAGACCTTGTAACACTAACAAGTCACATGACACTGGGAGAGAAAATGGCTAATGGCTCACTTTTGTTGCCAGCGGTTTAGACATTAATGGCTGTGTGTTGAGTTATTTTGAGGGGACAGCAAATTTACACTGTTATACAAGCTGTACACTCACTACTTTACATTGTAGCAAAGTGTAATTTCTTCAGTGTTGTCACATGAAAAGATATAATAAAATATTTACAAAAATGTGAGGGGTGCACTCACTTTTGTGAGATATTGTATATAAAATAATATGCAAAGTGGTTGGAGGGAAGATTCAGAATGGCAAAGATGTTTTTATTACAAATGATGTGAGCCGACTGCAGTTCCTCTTTAAACATTTTTGTATTACACATAAAGATTTGTAAATTAACCACTAGATGGAGCTCTGTATTTCCCTTAGCCTCCATCAACCTCTCTGCCCAAAGAGAGTTATAGGAACAATATGCAGGAGGTAAGTGTAATGTATTAAAGGAAACCATTCATAAGAGAAACAAGGGGGGTTGTCACTACTGACCTCCTTTTAACAAATCTAGGAATTGGGTTTTAATGTATAATAAATGGTTAATGTACCGTGAAATGGAAGAACACAGTACAGAACTAACTAAAATTGGTGGTAAACACACAACAAAGGGGTAAATTGCAGTAATACAGCAACAGTAGGAGGTCAGACTCTAGACCAACGTGTGGCACCCTGGGATGCCATTTGGGTTCCCCCGGGGGGCGCGTGCATGAGACCCAGGTTGCCCTAGTTTAGAGATAGATGGGGTATGAGGGGGCTCTGGGGTAAAGGGAGACTCTGATATAACGGGGGTGACTCTGCCATGGAGATATTCTGATGGGGGACTCTGTTGTGCAGCCTATGATGTATAGGGAGGACTCTGATGTGATCAGGAGCCTCTGATGTATAGGGGTGACTTTGATGTGAGTTGCTTCTGGCGTTACTCATGATCAGCTTCCTGATAACGGTGGACCACACCTGTGCAACAAGCATTGACAAGTCCACTTTTAGTCTTCACTAGAAGCACATGTCAAAGAGCAGTGATGGTGAACCTTGGCACCCCAGATGTTTTGGAACTACATTTCCCATGATGCTCAACTACACTGCAGAGTGCATGAGCACCATGGTAAATGTAGTTCCAAAACATCTGTTTTGCCAAAGTTCACCATCACTGTCGTTGAGTGACAACTCTGCAGTGCAATTGGTGGACAGGGACAAAGGGTTGTCACACAGTAGCACCCTCCTGCATAGGTGCTAGATTAGTTACATTTAGTTACTGGCTCACTGTAATCAGTTGTGATTGTTTTGGTCTGTTCTGTGTTTCACTTGCTGCAGGGTTGGCTACTTTACCCTGTCTGTCTGGAAAGCGTATGGAAGATAGTGGGTTGGGGAAGTCAAATCAGCAGCTGTATATTCATACAGCCCTGCTCAATCCCTGTGGAGTGTTGCCCAGATGGTGGCTGGGAAGGAGCATAAATACTGTGGCTGTTTCTTTTTTTTTGGGGGGGGGGGGGGGCGGCAAACAGCCACCAACCCTCCGTGAATCAGTCCACCACTTACCCCATCTAGGCAGCAGGCATCGGAAATCAGGCATGGAGCAGCTGGCCTCGGCTCCCATGTCCCTTTCCTCCATCAAAGCGACTGTGCGTCTCTCCTTCTCCTCCTAGGCGTCCAATATCACCTATCCTTTCAGGTGGCAGGTCTCAGACCACTTCCTGATTGGCTGGGAGGTGGATCAGTGTCAGAATAGTGAATAGTTAGAATAGTGGGCTGTGAGCGCATTCTCCTATTTTGAAGCCTAGTAGAGCCTTTGGCTCTAATCGGTGCTTCAAAAAAACACCCCCGCCATTGTAATTCATGCACCCGGCGTCCTGCAAGGGGCCGGACGCATGGATAGGGTGGCATCGGCATGGATGGGGGGTGGTGCCCTTAATAGATGGGCTCCCCCTGTTTAAAGGTGTTCTTGTTCTAGAGGAGGAGATCCCAACCTGGAGAGCTACTGTCCTCCCGGGCAGGCTTGCCTTGTGTCCGCTGTTCATCAAGGTCCCAGCTGGACTAGCTGGAGGGGCATTCATCTGGGGATCCAGTCTGGTATCACTGGAAAAGGTGGAAGATATTGGAAGGAGACATCCAACTAGCCAAGGATATTAATGAGTACAGACTGGAGTGAGAGATCCGTTCCCCAAGACTGTGTGCTGCTTCTATCATTTGAGTGCTAAAGTCAGCATTGCTCAGAAAGGGGACATTGTGCCTGGTGCCCTGGTATAGCTCAGTCCACCAATTGCTTGTGCAAGGACTCTGCTCACAAAAATAGTAGGAGGAAGATTAGTGTCTTTAAATTGCTGCTAGAGTTACTTGATTATCCAAAAGTTACCCTACTCCTATCCAAGTTCAAGTTCTGAAATAAACTATCAGAAAAGCATACCCCTAGACCAGGGCTCAAAATGTCAAGTCCTGAGATACTAGCCAGGCCTTAAGAGTTACTCGTCACCAGTTGCCCCACCCAACCCCTACCCTGCCCCACCCCTAATTCCGCTCCTAAACATGCCCTCGTAAATTATCTCATGAAATGACAGTTAAATATTTTATGCAGAATTAAAATACAAAAATTAACATTAACAACAACTTTATCAAGCCTCATCAGTGCCGATCAATGTAGCCTATCAATGTCCATCAGTGCCCATCAATGCAGCTCATAAATGTCCATCAGTGCAGCCTATCAGTAGTGCTACAACGCTATAACAGGAAGTGTCTGAACAAGCAGAATCACCAGCCATGATTCCAATGAATGCTGCAGTTGAAAAGAGATTGAAAACATCTTTTGTAATTACATTAACAGTGTTGACAATTACATGAGATTGGGGTGATCAGGTTTAGATTTATTTTAAGAGTTGGACATGGAAAAACAAGTTCATGTATTCACTTTGTTCCTCTGATGTTTAGTGACCAGCGTCTGCTTTTATGAGCTGTACGCGTTTCACTGAAAGCAGTGACGACTGTACGATCGCACTTCCCTAGCAGCGCATGCCAGAAGCTACTCTAATATGAAATTCTTCCTCCAGGCTGGTGAGTCTGACAGTTGCACTTTGCTAAATAACAACTCTGTTGAAGTGTTGGTGTGTTTATGAAAATTTCATGGTAAGCTACAATTATGAACATCAGCAGACAACTATTTTGGAGGAAGGAGAACCAATGATAAATAATGAATGTGAACAAAATCAGTGGTGTGAGAAATGAAAGCCAGCAGGTACATGGTGAAGAAATGATTAGACTTTGATGTGAAATCTTTTGCAGAAGCAGCTTTGAGAAAGGTTTCAGAGAAGTGGACCGAAACATGAACTCCACTAAACCAGTGAGAAGGAGAGCAGACCCTTCTTGAAGCTGAACTCAAGGCAGACATTAATATTAAGCTGTGTAAGTACCAGAAGCTGCTTGCATTCCTCTGTACATTAGACAGAGAGTGAGATGCAGCACAAGGAGCCACTCAGCTGTCCTTTTATATGCTAATAAATGAACATGCTGACAGGAGAAGAGAGCAGAGTGACAGAGATTAGCTTATCACTGTGCTGCTTCTCATTTCACTGTCTAGTCCAATCATTCTCAACCAGGGTTCCTCCAGAGGTGTGCAGGGGTTCCTTGAGTGGTGACAAATTGACCTGTCATTTGATGGTGCCTGCATAGTTCTGGGGCTAAAAATAGCCACTTGGCAGAGCCAGAGGCATGGCACCAATGATCTTTTTTATCTACCTGTACGAGTGTCATTCTGACCAATGTTGTAAGGGTTGTATTCTTTCCACCAGCCACCAATATGAAGCATTTTTCCCAAAGATCTCCTAAGCCCTTGTACACACGGTTGGAAATTCTGACGGAAAATGTCCGTGTTGTCGGATAATCCAACCGTGTGTGTGCTCCATCTGACTTTTTCCGTCGGAATGTCCGACCAACAAAGTTTGAGAGCTTTGTTTGAGAGCTGGATATAAAATTTTCCGACAACATGTAGAGAATTCCAATCCGACAAAGTGCCACGCATGCTCAGATCAAATTACGAGACCAAAGCTATTGGCTACTAGCCTGAATGTAGTCCCGTCGTAACGAATGAACGTCATCACGTTCTGAATGATCGGATTTTCCATCAACTTAGTTCGACCGTGTGTATGCAACACCAGTTTCGGACAAAATCCGTCTGAAAAAAATCAGACGGATTTTGTGGTTGGAATGTCCGACCGTGTGTACAAGGGCTAAGAATAGATTTTAGCATGGGTTCCCTGAGACCTGGAAATTATTTTAAGGGTTCCTGTGGGGTAAGAAGGCTGAGGAAGACTGGTCTAGTCAGAGTAGGACAAGACCTGTAACTGCAGAATGGAAAATTCAGGTCCCCTGACCACAATTGCTTACATATATGTATTGCATTTGTGAATTTAGTAGATTGCCTGGAGCTCAGCTAAACATTTAATACACAGTGCACGCATGAAAGAGGATTCGCAGAGCACTGGGAGTTTCCTTTTAGACACATCGGGGGTGATTTACAAAAGGCAATTATGCTGTTCACTTTGCAAGGGAATAATCCTTATCTTAATGAGTGAAAATTTATTTTGCAAAGAATACCAAATCACATGCAAGTAAATGTAAGAATACTGTTGTTTTGCTTGTACATTGTTTGAATGATGTAAGTCAGCAGAGCTTCTATTCAGTAAGCTAATGGAAAATTCACTGACTTAATTAACAGCTTATTTGTATTTAGTAAATCAACCCCTTTGCATCACAAAGAAACCCTGAAATGATCCATGTTGAGGGTAGAGTAGGGAAGGGAGGAGTCATTGCTGTTTCATTGTGTTCATCTTGAGCTACTGAGCACTGTAAGCAGGAGGTAAAGGGAGCATAGAAAATGTAACCTGAAGCTCCAACAACTGCTCTATTTGAAAGAGGCCAATTGAACCCATTTGACTTTCACACTTTACCCTACACCAATCCCTATAAGCAGCCAGCACTCCAAACATTACAAAATTGAAACAAAAAAATAATTCTTATATAGTGCAGTGATAAATCATAATACAACTAACCTAACGTAATGCAGCATAAGGGCTCAGCACATGGGTGCCAAAAATACCAAGCCTTTAGATGTTCAGGTGTTTTTTTTTTCCTAATCAGAATACAGCCAATTGCTTTCAATGGGCCTGAATACATGTGCATAAATATCAGCAAACTAGCGCTATGTTTAAATCATTAAAAAAAAAAAATACAAAAATCTGCATAACTGATCAGTATTATATGTATAAATACACATGTGAATTACATCTGTTCTATATTATTAAGCATTCTGGGAGCTCTGTCAGCTCCAACACTTTCTTTCTCCCTGGTGCTGTAGGGTGGTCAGTGGCCTCTCGGCAGCATCACATATAGTGTAGGACTATTACCTTGCACTGTACATGAGGGAGGCTGGAGTGCCTTAGAGAGGAATCAGCATGGGACAGGTCACACATATCGAGGACACCAGACAGGGCATGGAGAATGGGAAGGTATTATTTCCGATTCTGGTACCTGCTAGACTTCACAAGCAGTTAACCTTTGCAGTGTCGGGAGGCCCAACTCCAAGGGTAGATTTTGCCTAATTCCCAAAGTTCTGGTTTAAAAGATATTTTTTAGGCCCCGTTCACACAGTTGTGCTTAAAGCGGAGGTTCACACAAAAATTGAACCTCTGCTTTTCAGAACACTCCCCCCCTCCGGTGTCACAGTTGGCACCTTTCAGGGGGGAGGGGGGTGCAGATACCTGTCTAAGACAGGTACTTGCACCCACTTCCGGGCATAGACTCCCACGGGAGTCTATGCCTCTTCCTGCCCCCCACACTGTCTGCTGAGGCACACACGGGTCCCAGAGACTCGCGCATGCGCAGTAGGGAACCGGGAAGTGAAGCCACAAGGCTTAATTTCCTGATTCCCATACCGAAGATGGAGACGGCAGCATCCGAGGACCGAGGGACGGTTCGGCCTCGGGTGCCGACATCGCTGGACCCTGGGACAGGTGAGTATCCTTATTTTAAAAGTCAGCAGCTGTAGTATTTGTTTTTTGCGGGACTCCCTCTTTAAGCAAAGGGCTATGTTTGCCCGCACAGAATTCACAGGTTTTCTGTGCATCCATGTGCAGGCAGTCTCATTCATTTTACATTCTCTGCAATCAGGGACACAGATGTCAAATTGGGAACATTTGCTGTGTTCGTGCAGCCACTGTATCCCGATTGACATAAATGGGACTGCCTACATGTGGGTGCATGAAACACCTGTGCATCCCATGCAGGCAAACATGGCCTTTTGCACGGGTGTACGTTTTTTAAACATAGAAAAAGATACATACAAACACTGAACATAATAAACAACTCCACTTTTGTTGGGTAAAAACGCATTCCCCCTGGATGATCTATGTACATTGAGAGGATTAGAACAACTTTTGTTGCATATTCCTACCTTTTGTTATTCTGAAGAAATCCATGTGTTTGCATACCTCCTTTTTGAGATGGGAATGAGGGACACCTATCAGCAAAATTATGCAGGCATAGGACACACCCCTTGCCACGCCCACATAAAAGGGTTTCAAAAAACAAGATTGGTTAAACCCACAAGTGCTTTTTTAACCACTACTATTCCTTTATATGGACTTTTGGAATTTACAAATGCTGCCATTTAGAATTTGGATGAAAGGATTAGCGCTGCAAAACACTTTTTGATAGATAAAAAGTGCATTTTATATACAACTATATGGGTCAGACAAAAGTGAGGGACAAATGAGGAGGAATGAGGGACAGAGGGACATTGCTCCAAATCAGGGACAGTCCCTCGAAATCAGGGAAAGTTGGAAGCTATGGTGTTTGTCTGTGCCTCTGGGCTGAGTAGGTCTAATAGGAATGGTTTCATAATAATCAGTGAGCTGCAGGGCACTAATGAGGAAAGCTGCTGGGTCTGCATCCCTTTAGATGCAATAAAATAAATACGATTTTTGTTGCAGGGGATGCCCAAAATCTGACTTGTATCTTAGGCAATAGAGTGGGAAAAGTTTTAAGGAGATAGGGACTTTCAGGACTGCATGACAAGGTAAGGTCACTTATTTCCATCCCTAGGGACTTTAATTGATATCATGATCTGGTAAGGTCATGCATATCCATCCCATATACATTTGGAGAGGAAAATCTAAAAACAAGAAGGGTGGGACTTTAAATGAAGCACTGGGCAGCAAATGGATACTTAGATGAATAAAATCAATCATGTCCAAGCTAAAATGCTGCTTTTTATTTTCCTTGCATGTTCCCCTCAGATCTACAGTGACTTTACTTCCAAGTGCACTATCAGTGCAATTTGAAGTGCACTTTGCACTTGTAGTTTGCACTTGCAGTGCAGAGTGGATTTGCCTATTGTAAATAACCCGCTCTGTTATTGTTGTCAATAGCAATCAAGTTTTCCCTTTCACTGTCTCATGCCGGGCTGTGAACATTGAGGGGAAAGGCTCCTATAAGCTACTGCTTCCGATATGTCTCATTATGGGATTCCATGTACTGATCGCAGCAAACCTGCATATCAGCATCTGTCATTCTGCTCATGCGATTGCTTTCATATTTTATCTCCATGCATCAGTCAGTATTCTGCAGCTCTTAATTATAATTGATGCAAGCAGACATGACAAGACTCCCTGTTACTGTAGCTCCAGATTATAATACGACTCTATACACCTGTACTTAGGTTGTCAAAACTAAACATAACATTCAAATAATGGGGTCATCCGTGTTGTCTTCTGTGTACAGGAGTATAATTATTGAGTTGGCAGAAAATCACAGAGGGAGAAAAATGCGATTGTTTTGTACGCAGCGTTTAATCGCTGTCTCCACCTCACCCTCACTCTGGAATTAAGTGACTCATTTAGCGTGGTGCAAGAGTGTAATTACCGTTTCATGAGCACCGGCTTCGGCTCCCCCCCCCCTCATTATTACCCGTACCAGACATCTCTGATAATCCACTGGATTTTACTGGGATAATTGTACAAGGGACATGTACGATTAGTTCAGTTTAAATGTTACGTGCGTTAATTTTCATCAGTTTTGTAGAGGCATTATTTTCTGAGCTCTGGGTGGTTTTACTACATTGTACCTTAAACATAAGTGATAAGTACATACACTTAAAATAACTACAGCATGATCAAGGTTGTGCATAGACAAATCCAATTCCCTAGGCCAGTGTTTTCACCCAGGGTGCTGTCTAGGTGAGCACAGGACCCCGTTTGCCCTGGACCAGCATCATGAGTTGCCATGGTCCAGACGGGCCAGTCCAGAGCTCCTCCCTCTGACGACCTGCTGGAGCCAAAAGTAGGGCTCTGACGTAACAAGGACTGTGACTGTGACTGTGTTTGGGGGACTCTATGATTGGGGGATTATGCAATAGAAGGGTTCTGTGATTGGGGGCTAAGAGGCTGGAGGACTCTGTGATGGGGGGGACTGTGTTAATGGAGTGCTCTGTGATGGGGGCTCTGATTTAATGTAAGGACTCATGTATAGGGGGCCTATGATGCATTGGGGATACTCTGATGTCATGGAGCTCTCATTTATAGGGGGCCTCTAAAGTATAGGAGTGACTTTGATGTGAATTGGTGAAACTTATGCGATCGGGAACCCTTGATATGAAAGGGGGGACTCTGATGTGATGGTGGGACTAATGTATAGAGGGCCTCTGATACATTTGGGCAACTCTGATGTGATGGGGGCTCTAATGTATAGAGAGACCTCTGATGTGTTGGAGTGACTCTGACATGAATGGGTGACGCTGACGTGATGAGGAACCTCTGATGTTATGGGTGGCTCTGATATGATAGGGGGAAAGAAAACAAATATCACCAGCGCACCAAGGATCTCCAGAGTGGGTCCAGAGCTTTAATCAGTGATCACATTGTTACACATACCTGATGAAGAGGTCCTGCGTGGCTCTGAAACGTTGCAATCTGCTGTAATGATGTGATCGCTAATTAAAGCTCTGGACCCACTCTGGTGACCCTTGGTGTGCTGATGACATTTGTTTTCTTTGACTTGACACAGTTCCAGGCGTTGGTGGCTACAGCACCTGTTTATATGCACAGCCATTTTTACAGGAAAGTGTGGGATTAGTACGTGCGTTGGATGATATTATGGGGTGGGGGGTCTTCAAAGTTAACAGTGGAGAGTGCAGTTTCTAAGCCAGTATGTTAACTTGGAAAAAGGTTTGAGGGTAGAGCCATACATTCCTAAGCATGGGCCTGTGTGTTTCACAGTACAGTGAGATGCAGCTCTATCCCCTGCACAGCACGCAAGGGTGGTTCTATGGGACACTGTGGTGCGGCTCACAGCAGGGGTCCGGTGCGTGCTGTTTCACTGTTTCAGGTCCTATTTCAGCCCGAATTTTGGGCTGAATTCGGACCTGAAATGGACCAAAAGACGCACAGTGCACCGCACCTGATGCGGAGATATGTGAACCGTCTCCGTAGAGAGCCGGTAAAAAAAAAACCTCCTGCTATTGCAAATTGGATGCAGGGATCCCACATCCAATTCACAGTGGTGTGAACCCAGCCTAAAAAGAGAAATGAGCCACCCTGAAAAAGGAAACCTGGGGCAGTGGTCATGGCACCAACTTAAACTGAAACCTACGCAAGGATTAAAAGGTAAAGAAGCTGCATACTTAGTAAGTGATTAAATAAGCTGCTTAAAGTACTTAAAAAGGGTTTAATATAACTTCAACTCTATGAATTACAGTAAAAAAAAAAATCTGTGTTCCCTTACACAAGCATAAATTCATAAAAAAAAAAAAAAATGATTAAAGAAAAGTTTGAGAACCAAAAAATGAATCTAATCATATAGTGATGTTTCCATAAAAAAATCTAATTATAAGATGCAGTCACTGGAAAACATTTTCAATAAATAATATCACCACCATCATGCCACGATTGGCACTCGTGCTAAATTATTTCTTATTTAATTTACTTGATCAGCCTCTCTGGAGACGCTAAGGATTATGTGACAGGACAAGCCATGCAGTGTGTTCTTCATGCAGAATATTAATTTAAAGTAAACATTCATTTAAAGTAAACATGGAATTTCCTGTACCTTGAGATGTTGGGGTACAGATTGGTGGTCACTGAGGTGAGGGAAGGATATATGGGGACAATTCAATTATACTAGGGGCAAATGAGTTTACATACTGGTCCTCGGAGTATGTACTCACAGATTTCTATATCATGTATACATTTTCAAATAGGTTATATGATCCGTCGGTGGGGTTTCCCCAGTTGGCATCACCTCTGGTTGCCCGTTTCTATCCCCAGAGAGAGGTTTATAAGGTGGTTTGGGTTGTAACATATGTACAGGCAGCACAACAAACTCTCAATTATGTAATTGATTTCTTTATGGTACATTTGTATATGGAGAATGTCCAGAATCGATTGACTTCACCCTAAAATGTTCTTTATTGTGTGATTTTTCACGTCGATCTCACCGTTCCATCCTGAAGAAACGGACAAAGTCTGTGAAAAGCGTTGAGACAGAATGCCACTTCACAATTGGCCATGACATCGAAAAATATGTATTGTGATACCGTGACAATCATAAAAGCGTTAAATAAGCACTGCTGCTAAAGAAGGTGGATCAGCCAGCTTGGGAAAGGAGACAGTGGTGATTCCATCGGAGGAGTGGATTGGTGGTTGTGTGGTTTGCCTTTCAAGTGGCAGGATCCCTATAATGGGGCCGCTGCACCTTCCTAGGGACTGGGCCCGTACCATGCCTCGCAAAGTATACAGCAGCTTCCATCCATGCCTTCATGTTGAAGAGAGTAAAGTGTATTGTGTAACACGTGTAAATAAGCTGCGCTCAACATAGTGGGGGAGATTTACTGGTGCACACACAACCTGGTGCAATAAAACCTGAAAGCTTATTGGTTACTATGCACAGCTGCACCAGATTGTGTGTGCACCACAAGATCCAGTGGTGGATCACCGATCTCTACTCCTGGAAGAGCCACTGCGGAGGATCATGTGACAGCAGTCTCCGGTAAGTAAGAAAGAAGTTTAGGGTTTTTTGCATGACTAGGTAAAAGCAGGTTGTTGATGTAAGAGGTGGAGTTTTTGCCTGCAGATTAGGGTCAAACACAGACAAAAATCTGCCAGAGGTCCTAAGCGTTCCATGTTCTATCCAAAATACTACCCGCCTAACATACTCTTTTCTTATTGACATTTTATCTTAGGCAAGCTGATGTGTATAGGTAACAGGCCCACTTTACAGTTCACACAATACAATAATCGAAGGTAGGGTAATTATCTGTACTTTAACCACTCCCCCCCGCTGTATAGACAAATGACGGGGGCAGGGTGGTTCTCTCGTTCAGGGATGATGTCATGTGATATCATCCCACTCTCGCCACGCTAGCGTGCTTGCTGGAGGGCACAGCATGGCAATCAGTGGTGCGCTGTGTCCCTGGAACAGGGTACATCCCTGATCTTGGTAAAGAGCCAATGACAAGGCTCTTTACCCATGTGATCAGCTGTGTCCAATCACATCTGATTACATGTAAACAAGGAAATGATGGTTATCGGCTTTCCTCTCCTCACACTGACAGCGTGTGAGGAGAGCAGAGACGATCAGCGGCATTTTCTCACAGGGGGAGACCTGCACAGATAATCAGGGCACTGATCATCAGAACCCTGATGATCAGTGCAGCCCCAACAGTGACCAGCAGTGATGGCAATCAGTGCCCATCAGTGATGCAAGCCAGTGATGCCTATCAGTGCCCATCAGTGCCGCATATTAGTGCCTCCTCATCAGGGCCATCTGATCAGTGCCATCTCATCAGCGCCTATCAGTGAAGGAGAAAAATGACTTATTTACAAAAATTTCTAACAGAAACTAGGGAAAACTTTTTTTTTCTGTCTTTTTTTGTCTTCTTAGCAAAAAATAAAAAACCCAGCGGTGATTAAATACCACCAAAAGAAAGCTCTCTCTGTCACAAAAAAAGATAAAAATGTAATTTGGATACAGCGTTGCATGACCGCTCCTAAAGCTGAAAATTGGCCTGGGCAGGGAGGGGGTGAAAGTGCCCAGTTTTTAAGTTGTTAAAGTAAAATTGCAGTTAAAACCTAGCTAATCTTGAAAATGCTCACACAGGGGAGGCAGATCACCTGACCGGACTGGGACAGCCTGAAAATAGGTAAATATATACCCTCGCAGGCCACTTTATTAGGTACACCTGTTCAATTGTTGGTAACACAACTTGTTAATCAGCCAATTACATGGCAGCAACTCAATGCATTTAGGTATCTAGACATGCTGAAGACGACTTGCTGAAGTTCAAACCGAGCATCAGACTGAGGAGTAAAGGGGATTTAAGTGACTTTGAATGTGGCATTGTTGTTGGTGCCAGGCGGGCTGGCTTGAGTATTTAAAAAACTGCTGATCTACTGGGATTTTCACGCAGAACCATCTCTAAAGCCGCGTACACACGGGCGGACTGTCTGGCCAACTTAGTCCGTCGAAACACATTTCAGCGGACAGTCCGCTCGTGTGTGGGCTTCAGCTGACTTTTTCAGCGTGCAGTCTGGCGGACTAAGTATTTCGGAATTTCCGTAATATTGTCCGTCCAACTTTGGTTTCAGCGGACAATCCGCTCGTGAGTAGGCTAGTTCGACGGACTAAGTATGGCGCATGCTCAGAAAGGATTTACACGGCGGAAGGTTGCATTGCTGTGTATTGGACTTCCTATTTCTAGTCCCGTCGTACGTGCTGTACACGTCATCGCGCAAACTTTCGACGGACTGTTGTTCATCCGTGTGTGGTCAAGTCCGTTCATTCGAAAATAGGACGGACTGTCCGTCGGATTGTCTGACGGACTAAGTTGGCCATACAGTCCGCCCGTGTGTACGCGGCTTAAGGTTTACAGAGAATGGTCCGAAAAAAAATATATATCCAGTTGTGTGGACGAAAATGCCTTGTTGATGTCAGGGGTCAGAGGAGAATGGACAGACTGGTTTGAGATGATATAAAGGCAACAGTAACTCAAATAACCAATCGTTACAACCAAGGTATGCAGAATACCATCTCTGATTGCACATCGAACCTTGAAGCAGATGGGCTGCAGCAGCAGACGACCACACCAGGTGTCACACCTGTCAGCTAGGAACAGGATTCGCACAGGGTCACCAAAATTGAACAATAGAAGATTGGAAAAACGTTGTCACAAAGCTTCAATCATCTCACCACTGGTTTCTTGAACATGACAATGAGGTCTGTACTCCAATGGCCTCCACACTCACCAGATCTCAATCCAATAGAGCACCTTTGGGATGTGATGAAATGGGAGATTCACATCACGGATGTGCAACCAACAAATCTGCAGCAACTGCGTGATTTGGTCCATAGTCATGTTAATATGGACCAAAATCTCTGAGGAGTGTTTCCAACACCTTGTTGAATCTATGTCACGAAGAATTAAGGAAGTTCTGAAGGCAAAAGGGGGTCCAACACGGTACTAGCACGGTACCCAATAAAGTGGCCGATGAGTGTATCTTTCTTACACAGGTTATTCAGCATGAATGTTGGGAGGAGGAAGCGTTTTAGGTAAAGCCCAAAATTCTACATTAATCTGAGGAAAAAAAACACACGCCGAGCATTGTGGGTAATGGCTCTTGCACTTGTACACTCTTTACTATCATCTTAGCATGACTTTAGGAAGTACTGAGTCCCCCTCTCCCTCCCTCCAGCGGTCAGTAGGCTAATCCTGTCTCTGCATCATAAAATATTATAACTATGATCTCTTAAGCTCATTTCCCCTGTGTGCCATCTGCCTACAGTCCTGATACCTGAAATATAGGTTACTTCATTTTTTGTTTCCTTTGGACTTGAAACTGGAATGGAAAGAAAGTCATCTTCATAGAGCATGCATTATTCAGCACCACAATGTGAAGTGACCTAAAAAAAAAATGATCACCAAGGTTTGACGACACAAAAAAACAAAAAAGATAGTTAAAGCAAAAGAAGTGAACGCACTAATGGAAAGACAACAAAGGTAAAAACATTACAAACTGTGCAGTTTTATAGGTTTAGTTTTATAGGTTTCATTTTATGGATTCCCATGACACTCATGAAATGCTCTTGTATCCGGAGTACACAGTACAGTGGTAGATGATTATATGTAAAAGAAAAATACTATAAAACGTCAGTTGAAAAATGTAATGTTAAAGTCATGACTAGTTAGCCCTTTTAACAAGCACAATAGAAAAAAATATAGAAGTCCACGAAAAAGATTAAACAGTCCAGTTTTAAAAAAAAATAATTCCACCTACAAGCGCATAGCACCGCACTAGCCATGATGGCAGTGATGTTGCCAAAATTGATCGCTATGAATTTCCAACATTTGCCCAAAAGTTCAACAAAATTTTACTTAAATTTTGCCAGGCAGCTTGCTTAGGTGAAATAATCTATCCTTTAAGCCCTTGTACACACGGTCGGACATTCCGACAACCAAATCCCTCGGATTTTTTTCGACGGATTTTGTCCGAAACTGTTGCATACACACGGTCGGACAAAGTTGTCAGAAAATCCGATCGTACTTAACGTGATGACATTATTTTGTTAGGACGGGACTACGTTCAGGCTAGTAGCCAATAGCTTTGGTCTAGGAATTTGATCTGAGCATGCGTGGCACTTTGTCCGATCTGAATTTTCTACCCATGATTGGACAAAGTCCGATCAGATCATGTCGGAAAATTTTAAACCCCAGCTGGAAAACTTGGTCCGTCGGATACTCCGACAGAAACAGTCCGATGGAGCCCACACACTGTCGGATTATCTGACAACACGGTCCTATCGGACATTGTCCATCGGAATGTCTGACCGTGTGTACAAGGGCTAAGAAAACCTTCCTTTGTTACTTTGCAAGTCCTGTCGTGTCTTCCAAGCCACCCAAACTCCCCTAACCAATTAGTGAACGACTTGCCATAGCAAATAGGGGAAAACATGGTGGTAGTTGTTGGTTTGATAACGACTGACCTGCAGGGCATTAAACATACTGCAGCTAAAACAAGCAACAAGCAAAGCAATTGTAACAATACACAGGCAACACATGGGCAATCATTATTACATGTGGGCATCAAACAGGCAATTATCACACCATGCTCATATAACGTTCATATCATGTTCTCCTAATGAGGGTGTTTTTTGGCACAAGAACAGGTCCAAGATAGTTAAAAGGACCTTCCCTAATTATTAGGACACATTTAAAGTCTATTGTTGATTCAAAAAACAAAAAATAGCTTCCAGAGGAACTTTATCCCTGCTTTCATTTCTTTTCCATCCCATCTTCTCTTCTATGCTGGGTTGTCCATAAAAAATATACTCAAACTCCTAGCACATCCAGTGTTTAGTGTTGATCTAGTGCTCTGCTGCTGCACACCAGGTCCCTCTGATGTCATCAGGTGCTCAAGTTTGAGTGGAAGACAGTGATGGACTGGTGCCACGCAAGGCTGCCTAGTGGCAAGTTATATGGGAAGGTATAGAAGGAATTGTTTCCAATGGGTTGTATCCCAAATGTAGGTGGTACGTGATAGACTCAGCTGGGGTCTAGGGCTGTTACCTTACTGATAACAACAATGGAGGCATTACCGCAGTGAACACTTGGGTGATTGGAGAGGCGCATTGGATGTCAGGTGCTGGCCGACTCGTCTGGGATCCTGGAGCCGATCCCCTGATGAAGTGCTGCTGGCTCCTTTCTCCTCCAGCACTGTATGCCTCAGCTGATGCCTCCTGGGTTATCTGATATAGATATCCTAGGAGGCTAGAGGAGCAAGCCGGCACAGATGAGAATGGTGGTTGGGGATTGGACCGTAAATACAAAAAAAGTAAATAAAAAACAAAAACGCGTTGCTTTTAAAGATTAGGAGCGGAAAGAATACAATCATTTCATCATCTCGACTGACAGAATTATAAATACAAAAAGGAAAAGAAAAAGCATGTAAAAGATGGGCTTTTAAGTGGTGATCCGCATAATTGAGATAAATCATATATACACATCAGTCAGTATTATAAAGATAAAAAAGTTTATTTATTAATACATATAATGTTCATAAAATAGTGACAAGAAACACATTACAAATCAAATACAATATCACATAGGTTGTACGGGATCTGCAGTACAACCTATGTGATATCGTAGTTGATATTTACAGTATGTAATGTATATTATGTATAATATATATGTATATATTATACTCATTTGGGCCTCTAGTTGCCCTTGTTGCTTTTCTTTTATGAACATTATATGTATTAATAAATAATTTTATCTTTATAATTTTTATCTTTATAATACTGACTGATGTATACGGTATATATGATTTAGTTCAACTATGGGGATAACTATTTAAAAGCCCATACTTTACATGCTTTTTCTTTTCTAATATATACCAGCTGGTGCCCCCTAGCTGTGCAGTGTGTGGAACATTGTTTTCCCTCTTTACTGGGCCCTCACCTCTGTAATATTAACTTCTACTATAAACAGTGGCGGCCCATTCATTAGGGGTGCCCCGAGCGCTACCCCCTCTATCCATGGCCACCAACCCCTAATCATGCGTCCTGCCCCTTTCAGGACGCCGTGCACATGAATTACAGTGGCGGGGGTGTTTTTTGAAGCACCTGATTAGAGCCAGAGGCTCTAATAGGCTTCAAAATAGGGTGGGCTCTTGGCGCAGAGCATTGCGTCACGAGCCCACAATGCCCATGGAGAGCAGGGGAAGGGGAACCCGCCGGTGAAGCCCGGGAGAAGCGATGCCCACCATAGATGGGGTAAGTGCTTCAGACGCGTTCGACTGGGGGGTGGTACTGTTTACTGCCTCCCAAAAACATTACCATCAGCCACTACTGACTATAAATACAACATGATTTGCTGATGTGGTGAAATTTGGCCAAAATGTTGTGATTTCTGATTACATTTCTGAAATTTTAATTTCCCAGTACACCCTTCTTTTCCCCTCATTACTTTATACTACCATTGAGCAGAGAGCAATGTTCCCTTACATTAAAAGTAAGTCATAGCACCCTTCATTGTCTCTCATCCCATAACAAGTTTGGAAATTTTAACAATAAGCAAAAACATTCATGCAGCATTTCAGCCAAAAGATATCCACATAGAAATCCAACTCAAAAAAGGGAAATGACTTAGGCCGCGTACACACGCGGGGACTGTTCGCTCAATCTTGTTCGTCAAACAGTTTCAGCGGACAGTCCGCTCAAAATTAGCATGGACGGACTTGCCCACACACGACGAACGAACAGTCCGCTGAAACCGTGCGCGATGACGTGAACGGCACGTTTGACGGGACTAGAAAACAACGTCCTATACACTGCAATGCAAACTTCGGTGTGTAAATCCTTTCTGAGCATGCACAGGACTTACTTTGATGAACAAGCCTACACACGAGGGGACTGTCCGCTCAAACAAAGTTTCAGCGGACAGTTTTTCGGAAATTCCGAAAAACTTTGTTCAGCAGACTGTTCGCTGAAACTGTCCGCTGAAAGCCCACACACGAGCGGACTGTCCGCCGAAACACTGTTCAGCGGACAAAGTTGGGCGAACAGTCCCCGCGTGTGTACGCGGCCTCACTGTTAATTTATAAAAGAATGCCAGTAAAGCATATATAGAACTCATGTGCAAAAAGTGCACACAGCAACATAAGAATCAATATAGGAAGTGTTTTGAATCAGATAAAACTGATCAGTGGGACTGATCGACTAAATACCATAAATACACCCTTACAGCTTCTAAAGGTGGGGACACCTGTGACAGACTAAAGGGCTTTTGGAGAGAACTGGGAAACCTTTGTTTCAGCCCTCCAAGTCCTTCTTATGTGTAAGTTACCCTGTGTCTATTAAGGGCACAGGGTGACCAAGCAAATAATGGACAACTACTTAAATGGACACTGAGAATGCAATTTGGATTACTGCAGATGGGACAGTAATATTTATCAACAATATCCCTCAAGAAATCTATGATGCATTAAATACACTGTATCAGAATGATGGAACATTTATGAGCTTTGCCGCAGACTATTGTAGGTAGGAGACAAACAGTCTGCTACTGGGGTCTCCTGCTATTCTGAGGGTGTGCTATGTTTATGCTTATGATAATGTGCATTGTAATGTGTCAGACTCGTTCATAGCAAGTCTGACCTGAATACTCTAGGTGGTCACTGAGTCATCCAGGTGGCTAATTAAGGTCATGTTTATAGTATATGTCGGTTGTTGTAATTATATTCCTGTGTGCAGGTTGTATTCTTAGGGTAATATGATCAGGATAGGGGAAGGTCATCCTGGAGTGTATAAAAGCCTGTATTCTTGTTCAAATAAACAGTCCTTTACTCCAAAACTTGTGTTGTCTAGAGTTTGAGGTGACTATAGCCAGATTCGTTGGTCTCATGTTCCAGAGCTTTGGGAAGCAGCCTCTTGGTGGAGATACCCAGTTAGGGTGTCCGGATTCCATCACAACGCCTCCTCTCCCAGGTTGGGAGGTAAGGGATTTACATTTACTTCCTGTCCTGCCAATAAGCGAACGGCAGGAAAAATCCTAAGTTTGTCAGTTGTTGAGCAAAGGCAAACCTTCACCAACAGTCTGCAATAAAACCTGACAGAGGATCCTACCTGTCTCCACTTTAGGATTTTACCTTTAAATTTTATTCCACATTTTTGCTAAGACAGCCATAAACTAGCTATTATGCTATGGTTGGATGTGAAAAAAAGCGTACAATACTTTTCATAACCTCCTACTACGCCTCCAGCTAGTAGAAGCACTTCAAAATGGAGCACTTGCCTAGAGGCTGCCTGAAGCAACATCGTGCGAAGCTGAGAGTAACTGCGTGATTGCCAATGCCGACTTTAAATTCCGTTCCTGAAATACCCTTAAAAAGAAACCTGTTTTGATAAGGTATGGAGGCTGCAATTCGCTGACCTCTCTTTTTATTAGTTCCCTGGCCGAGATACCAATCCAATGGCTTCAGAGCTTTAGGAGTCAATGATCTGACTCACAATAGGAGGACTGTTTTACTTTTCTGATTGGCATGTTTGTCTCAGATCAATCTCTCAAGAAGCACTGCAGACATAGTCAGGTAGTCAGATGACTAGCATTTTCAGAAGGAGGTTATCAATGGCAGCCTCTGCTGTTATCTCAGTACAGTTTATTACCTAGGTGACAAAATACGTTAAAGGAAAATTTTACTCTGGTTTGAAAAATTAAAAGTCATCCGCTACAAATGCTTTGGACGCTAACTTTTATGATACTTACCGGCCCAATGAGGTCCAGTGATATTTTTCCCACAGCTGATTCTTAAAGGCTGCGGATTCTTGGTGCCACCATCATAGATTTGCAAGCTGGCTGTGAGATCCTGAGGATTTACAGCTAGCTTCCCATTGCGCATGTATGAGATCATTTGGTGCAGGAAGAATGGTCCTTCAGTGTCCTAGAATGTGTGACGTCATCCTAGGAGGCTGTAGGTGGTAAGTGGGAGTGGGCATCTACTTGTTACAAAAAGGTACCCACTTCCTGAAAAGGGAAAAAACTCTGCAAGTTTGTTAGATGTGGGGAAATGGGAGAGGAAGATTTGAAATGGTACTTTCATTTTTGAGTGAGGGTTTTCTTTAAAGTAAACCAATCATCCGACAGAATCTTTCCAGTTTTAGTAACACTTCTTCCATGCACTTGGAGAAACCTGAACCCCAGAAGCACACTGCCCATTATCCTTAACTCCATGTGAGTACCTGTAACAAAAAGAAACCCACTTCCCAAAAAAAGAAAAACCCTGCAAGTTTGTTAGAGGTGGAGAAGGAGAGGGGGTAGAGATCAGTAGTGGTAGCTGTAGTCCTGAAGGGGGTTCTTTAATCCCCAAAAACACAGCTACATTTTTAACTATAATTATTGAATCTTAAAGTAGATGTAAACCCTAACAACCCTACAGTACATAATATCATCAAAAGATTCCGAAAATCTATTTGCACAAGGAACGAGGCCAAAACACAATACTGGATGCCTGTGATTTTCAGGCCATCAGGCATGGTTTTGTGATGAACATGGAATATTTCTAAAAATGACTGTCTGTGAATTCAGTTTGCTGTGTCTTCAAAAAATGCAAGGTAAAGCTCTATTATGCAAACAGGAAGTTAGACTAGAACATGATATAGAAATGCCAGTGTCTTCTCTGGGCCAAAGCTCATTTAAAATGGTCTGTTGCAAAGTGGAAAACTCCAAACTAAAGAGGAGAGGGACCTTCTTGCTCGGTATCAGCGCTCAGTCCAAAAGCCAGCATTTCTGATGGTATAGGGGTGCATTCATGCATATGGAATGGACAGCTTGCACATCTGGAAAGGCACCATCAATTCTGAAAGATATATTCAGGTTTTAGAGCAGCATATGCTCCCATCCAACCAAGCTCTTTTTCAGGGAAGTACTTGCATATTTTAACAGTACAATGGTAAACTGCATTCTGCATCTATGACAACAGCATGGCTTTGTATTAGAAGAGTTCGGGTGACTGCAGGCTAGACCTTTCACAAATTACAAATATTTGGTGCATTTTGAGACAAAAAATATGACAATGAAGACCCAGGACTGTTGAGCCATTAGAATCCAATACCAGGTAAGAATTGGACAACATTCCTATCCCAGAAAGGAGTTGCTACACTGTGGTAAACACTGCTCTGTCCCAACTCTTTTGAGATGTGTTGCTGTCATCAATTTCAAAATGACCTTATTTTTTTTTTTTGCCGCTTACACACGATCGGAATTCCGGACAGAAAAAGACCGATGAGAGCTTTTCATCGGAAAATGTGACCGTGTGTATGCTCCATCGGAATTTAGCTGTCCGAATTTCCGCAAGTCAAAAATTGATAGCATGTTTTCAATTTTCCTGACTGGAAAAACTTTCTATCTGTAATTCCGATCGTGTGTATGATGAGAAAAATCACGCATGCTCAGATTCAACTACAAGACAGAAGCTATTGGCTATTGAACTTCCTTTTTCTAGTCCCATCGTGTTGTACGTCACCGCGTTATAAACGATCGGAATTTGATGTGACTGTGTGTAGGCAAGACAGCTTGAGCCGAATTCCATCGGAATTCCATTGGGAAAACCATCAGAGCTTTTTCCGACGAGAATTCCGGTCGTGTGTACGCGGCATTAGAATGGTACTCAGTTTAAACATTTGATATGTTTTTTATTTTCTATTGTGAATAAAATATAGATGAGATTTACATATCATTTCATTCTGTTCTTACTTAGATTTTACACAGCGTCCCACCTTGTTTGAAATTGGAGTTGTATATTTTAATGGACTATACATTTTTATCCTATTTTGTCTGAAGCTCTGCTTTAAGACAGTCCTAAATAAATTCTATTTCTGCATGTAATGAATTCCCACTGGAATAACAGGCACTCAGTCTAACCCAAACCTTTGTATGAATATTTTATTGTAACTCACACATCACTAAATTACTGAACTTTAAAACAAGTGTAAAATAAATCCCAGCATCCCTCTGGATTTATTACTATGAAAAATGAATCACTATCAGTATTTTTTATAAAGTGGATATTTCTTATTTTGAATTGTCAGTAATAGCAGAGACTGTCATCAGTAATAATGTATAATCACAAAATATAACAGGTTAGGGGTAGCCAAGAGAATGTGTACTTTTTCTCATTAAGGACTAGGTAACACATTTGCTGGACTGCCCATACACCTTCCCCCCTCCCTTTGCAAGTACCTACCTTCTACTCACTATCTCCCGCCATGTTTGCCAGTACTGCATTGTGGAAGAAAAGGAAGAGAATCACATGCTCCTCCATACCCAGTACCAGCTATTTTTTATGGGAGATCAGAGCAGCAGGGGGAATATAGTGAAGGTAAGTACGGAGTTGTAAGGGGTAGGCTTTTGAAGTGTAGACTTTTGAACCCAACTCAGTAACTGCAGCTCACATATACACTATATTGTCCAAAGTATTGGGACGTCTGCCTTTACACACACATGAACTTTAATGGCATCACAGTCTTAGTCTGTAGGGTTCAATATTGAGTTGGTCCATCCTTTGCAGCTATAACACTTCTGGGAAGGCTGCCCACAAGGTTTAGGAGTGTGTCTATGGGAATGTTTGACCATTCTTCCAGAAGAGCATTTGTGAGGTCAGGCACTGATGTTAGATGAGAAGGCCTTGCTCGCAGTCTCCGCTCTAATTCATCCCAAAGGTGCTCTATCGGGTTGAGGTCAGGACTTTGTGCAGACCAGTCAAGTTCCTCCACCCTAAACTCACTCATCCATGTCTTTGTGGACCTTGCTTTGTACAAGTCATTTGGTGGAGGGAGGATTATGGTGTGGGGTTGTTTTTCAGGGGTTAGGCTTGGCCCCTTACTTCCAATGAAGGGAACTCTTAAGGTGTCAACATACCAAGACATTTTGGACAATTGCATGCTCCCAACCTTGTGGGAACAGTTTGGGAAAGGCCCCTTCCTGTTCCAACATGACTGTGCACCAGTGCATAAAGCAAGAACATTAGTTCTGGTGACCTGTGGGGCCCAATGGAGTTCCTGTTTTGGCAATGAGACAGGAAATCCCTAAAAATTAAGGAAAATCTCCTCAATTTGACAAAGATGGCAAAAAAAACTGACAGGGGTTTTAGCCCTCCCTTATTTTATCCAAAATGAAAAAAAGTTTTGCCTATAGTTCTACTTTAATGGTATTTCTTTCAGAGTGATTACAAGCACAGGCCTTGTCAGCAGCTGGTTTAACCACCTGCCGACCGCTGTCGGCAAATATACATTGGCAGAAGGGCAAAGTAATGTTCCCGTACGTTACTTTGAATTTCTCGCTGTGCCGCGAGCTCCGTGACAGTGCCCACGGGACCCATGGACTTGATCGCCGCGGGGATACCCGCGATCATGTCACAGAGCTTAAGAATGGGAAGATGCCGATGTAAACAACATCTCCCCATTCTGCCTAATGACAGTACACTGATCATCTGCTCCCTGTCATCGGGAGCAGCGATCAGTGTCGCGTCACACACAGCCCATCCCCCAGAAAGAAACATTCCCCAGGACACACTTAACCCCGCCATGCCCCCTAGTGGTTAACCCCTTCACTGCCAGTGAATTTTTTACAGTAATCAATGCAATTTTATAGTATTGATTGCTGTATTATTGCTAATGGGCCCAAAAATGTGTCGAAATTGTCCGATGTGTCCGTCATAATGTCGCAGTCATGATAAAAATCGCTGATCGCCGCCATTACTAGTAAAAAAAAAAAAATTATTAATAAAAATGCCATAAAACTATCCCCTATTTTGTAGACGCTATAACGTTTGCGCAAACCAGTGCTTATTGTGATATTTTTTTTTACCAAAAATGTGTCGAAAAATACGTATTGGCTTAAACTGAGAAAAACATTTTTTTTATATATTTTTGGGGGATATTTATTATAGCAAAAAGTAAAAAAAGTGTTTTTTTTCAAAATTGTCGCTCTTTTTTTGTTTATAGCGCAAAAAATAAAAACCGCAGAGGTGATCAAATACCACCAAAAGAAAGCTCTATTTGTGGGGAAAAAAGGACGTCAATTTTGTTTTGGAGCCACGTCACACGGCCGCGCAATTGTCAGTTAAAGTGACACAGTGCCGAATCCCAAAAGGTGCTCTGGTCAGGAAGGGGGTAAATCATACCGGGGCAGAAGTGGTTAACAACCCTATTATGACAGGGTCACTTTATAGTGTAGCCAAAGCATTCTATTTCAACTTTGGAAGGGTTTAAACCTCATTAGGTTTTAATTGCGACCTGTGTCTCCAATTTCACCTTCTCTATTGTCACTGGGATATAAAATGATGGGAAACCCCAAATTGTCACCGAAACAGGAGGGATACAGACATAAAAAAAAAAACACCACAAGGGGATTTAACAATTCCCTTTTCTATCCAAAATGGTGCGACGTGGGAAACCCTTCAAATCCATTGCGGGTTCCCACGTCGCACCTGACTCGCAGGCAGTTCACACTGCCCTACGCGAACCGCTGGGAGAATCAATTCAAAATTAATAATACCCCCAGATCGGTTCACATATCGCAGAGCAAACTGTCAATACGGACAGGAATCGGATCACAAAGTTTAAAAAACTGACCAAGAACTATTATTGTATATTTGTACATTTCTAGCTAATGTACGTCTTTTAACCCACACTCTCCTGTCATTGCCAAATATCTGGATGTAGTACCTCCATTCAGAAAAAACCTTGCATCCTTTACAAGAATTGTAAGGCATTCTGTGATTGGAGGAGGTGCAGATGCGCTTCACAAAATGCATTGCATACACTGAAAAAGTTGCAGGGCTTTTTCTGAATGAAGAGTGAGGTACAGTGAGCGACTGACCAACTTTAATATCGGTACTGCAGGTGGACATTCAGCACCAACAGAAGAGTGCAGGCGAAATTAAAGTAAGAGACCAGTGATTGGGCACGCTTCATTAATTGTTATGAAACAAAGGTATAGAGATCTATAAATCAATACTTATACCCATCCTTGTTTCAGGTCAGCGGCTCCAAAAATTATTGTAGACAGAGGGTCAGCATTTTCAGAAAAAGGTCAGCAGTGTCATCCTGTTTTTCTCACCAAAGTTTCACGTTAAATTAGTCCAGTTATTACTACTCCAATATGTATAACAATACAGAACAATGCCCCCGTTACATTTGCAGTCCTTAGATTATCACTAATACAGTTCAAGTGCTTCTAGAGGAGAAGATATTGTTCGGATGAGGTTCTGGGTTTTTATTTTAGCAAAAAGCATGAATAATTATTACATTAATATTAGCTACTCTGAGTGGCTTTTACAGAGCGTTTGTATTGTTAGCACTAACAAGTTACAGCAGATACACAAGGCAAATGGGATCAATATTCATAATTACTGCAGGGTGTGTAGCCACAAATATGTAAGATGTAAAATGACGTGTAGCCTGGTCTAATTTTGTCCCCACTGTTCCATATCAATGGCTAACATGATCAGTAAAAAGGACTCTTCAGAAAAGAGAAGTGACACAGTTTTACCCTACTGAATTTTCAAAGAAAGGAAGTGGATTGAGAGAAGATAAATGGAAATTTTTAATGCTATCAGACAGATAATTGCACTGGCCTTATGTGATAACTGCAATAAAACGTTATAAATAAATGATGTCCTATAATCACACAAGTACAGCACTTGACAAAAAAAAAAGCATCTAACAAAGAAATGGTCCAAGGAGAAAACCTGCTATATCCACTGGATACCAAAAGTGTCCAACTGTTCAGAAACACTTGATTAATGCCTCAAGCGTGTGTCTTGGCTGCGTTTCGTAGATGAACCCTCTTTCTCAGAGATTTTTGCAGGTATTGTACTAGGCCAGAAAAACAGGGTTAGCCCTCAAAAGCACATAAACTGAGGTGCACACTTGAGACTGTGACATGCGGCCTGAAAGTTGGACCGCGTATATGGCAGCCAGTCAGAACACCATAACACAGCAGGGGATAACGCTGTACTAACATCGGAGCCGCTGGGTTAAATGAAAAAAAAAATTGTGTTCAATGCTTAAGGCCTTGTTCACACGTGCTATTCACCTACGAGCTGACGGCCCACACACCGACTGCCCACCTACAAACTGATCTGGCGAGTGCTTGGGTTCCTCAAGGCTCTGAGGAAGAGGGTTCGCTCTTGAAGCGTGTATGTCAAGATTCACATTTGAGACTGTGACTTATACTGACTGCTCTCCTACAAGCTGACATGGAGGCCACTCAGGTTCCTCAGGGTTCTGAGAAATTGGGTGCACCCCAGATGGATAAAATGCATTAGAGGGGAAGACCTAGAACAGAAGGATGTGCCATGTGCTCACTATCAAATAAACTTCTGATATTTGTGACATCATTGTGCAGCCTTTTCCTCTTAGTATTTCATTGCTAAATCCTTGGCATTGAAAAAACAAACCCCAGGTATTCAGGAGGCTGCAGTGTTGACTCCTAAATGCCTGTAAACCAGCTCTGTACCACCTGTGAAAGGCAATCCAACGTGAATCCAACTTAGTTATGACCTTTACATGTGTGAACAAAGTCTAAGCCCCTGTACACACGGTCAGAGATTTCCACAACCAAATCCGTCGGATTTTGTCCGTCAGATTTAGTCTGACGGATTGTGTCCGAAACTGTTGCATACACACGGTCGGACTAAGTTGTCGAAAAATCCGATCTTTCAGAACGTGATGACATAATTTCGTTACGATGGGACTACATTCAGGCTAGTAGCCAATAGCTTTGATGTAGGAATTTGATCTGAGCATGCGTGGCACTTGGTCCGATCAAAATTCTCTACACATGATCGGATTACGTCCGACTGGCCCAGTTGGTCGGGAAATATCTCCAACATGTTGGAAAATTGGGTCAGACGGAGATTCGGACGGAATCAGTCCGATGCATACCACACACAGTCGGATTATCCGATAGGACACATTCCGACTGATTCTCCGACTGTGTGTACGCGGCATAAGAATTGCTGATCAGATTCAACAATTGGTATCCAGTGGATGGAACCAATCTCTTACATGATATCACACAAGGCCAGTGCGCTTTCTAATTTATATTGTATAAGGATTTCCCAGTCTGGAGAAAGCTGCAAGGCCATGGATTTTACTATTGATTCTCATTGGAATGCTTAAATTAACTTTTGAGAGAAATACTTCAGTAGCAGGATTTTATCCTTTTCACCATCTGAGCGCAGTTTGTATTTGTTTGCGAATAAAAAAGTCCCAAAAAATTGATCAGTATAGTGCTCCATGCAAAACTTGCTTTGAATTATTTCTAAAGGTGCAGGCTCCCGGGCTGTCGTTCTGATCCTGGATTTACTGACCTGGAACAAGCATGCACCAAGGAAGTCTGAAAAGGCCTGTATAGTTTGTTCTGGTCACACTCTCGTCATTAAGTATGTCAATTTATCATTCTTTTAAGCATGAAAATTATTATGTGCTGTCCACTGCACGGATCTTGTGTTTGTGTCATTGTGATTAAGAAGGTTAACGTGTATCTAAAGCCAAATCTTGTTTTGTTTTGGATAGAGCAGGGAAAAGTTAGAACCTCTGTCAAGTTTGTAATGCTTTCTGTGTCCCCTCTGGGGAGATCCATCATCTCCATTTGTCTGGTGACCACTTTCACTGGTTGTCACAAAAACAGGAGGTAAGGGGAGAACAGTGGGGGCATCTGTTTCATGTGACAATTGCCTAGAATCGGGTTTCCACTCATTTTGTAAAGAAAATAAATTAAATACCATGCATGGGAGTGGTATTCTTATGGCTGGTAGAGTGTGCCCCCAACACCATGCTGTATCAGCTCCCAAAGTCTAAGACTGATAGACACTGGGCTTGTTTGCACCCCTGGTAGCCAGGGCAGTGTGCAAGCAAGTAGGGGTTATGTGCAATGTACCTTCTGAGGAGTAGTTGGGGAAAAAATGTGAAACACTGTAGACCTCCTACATGGTTACCCATAAAAAGGAGCAAAAAAAATGATGTTCACTCCAAAATCAGCCCTTTCCTTACCTCTTTCGGCTTCCTTGGCCACATGCTCAGCCCAGTGATAATGCGTGGTTCCCAATCACAAAGCCAATCTGTTTAGCAGTGCAGTTTCTTTGTAGTATTGGAAGTGGTGCAGTTTTCATATTATGTCTGAATGCTGGAGTTGTGACTAGCTCCCTATCTGGCATTTGTAAGATGTTGGAGAAAAGGCTAAATAAACAACATGCATTATTCATGTCCTACTAATAGGTACAAGCAATGGTGAATCAAGTCAACAAAGGGTCCCAGTGTAATTTTTGAGCCCTCCATTCTATGTTTGCCCAAGTACACAGAAATATTCACTGTGCATAGATATGATAGCTAGCTATCTAGATAGATGAAAGTAAAGCTGGGCACAGACAGTTATTTTTTTTGGCTAAACAGATTCCCACATTCACAGAAATGAGATGGATGAAAGAATCCCTCCTGCTAGAACATTGTATTCTGACAGCAGGACCTTTCCCACAAAAGTTTTCCAGCATGTTCCTTGGACAGAAGTTCATTAAACATTCAAATTCTCTTGAGCAGGTCCCTGACGAACTGGCTACATTTCATGTATTGCCAGCTTTGCTTAAAATGTATTAATAATAGATTACCAAATTTTCTAAATAAATCCAGGGACACCCTACTTGCCATACCCACTTTTAACCACACACCCTAAAATTACACCAATATTTTTAGGTACACCAAAAAAAATCATGCCCTCATTTTTAAAACCCTCAAGCAATTGTTCAGAGACTGTTTGAACATAAAGGTATGCACCAAGATATGCATGCATAGCTAGGAGAGATTAGTCAAAGAATGAAAATGTGAAAATGGATCCAGTGCCGCCATTTTGGATTGGGATCCCCACTGTGTGACTGATGGGTTGGCACTTGCGCGGTGCAATGTGTTTGCTATACCGCTGGGCAGCCAAGGGGACACATCTCAAAATGGGGGTGGTCCTCAGGAAAGGGGGACATATAGTAATGATGGTGTGCAAAACCAAAACCTTTTTCTGTGTTTTGGATGATGTAGGGGATAATTAAAACCTCTGTAAGGTTGCCATCTGATTCTTATTGGGGAGATTTCCCTTCACATCCTGTTGAATAGACACAACAGAAAGTAAGATGAAATACCTTCAAAGTAAGGGAAAAACTCTTTCAGACAGTTGTCACCACAATATTTGGATCTTCCAATCCCTTTCTGTCCTTAAGAAAATCATCACCAGAACATTTCTCGAGTGGGGACAAAGACAGCAATAAAAACCTGACATGGTTGCTAACCCTACCTCATTTTGTTTATATATATATGTGTGTGTGTGTGTGTGTGTGTGTGAAATTTTCCACATTTTATCATGTTACAACCAAAAACGTAAATGTATTTTATTGGGATTGGCACATCATTGTGAAGTGGAAGGAAAATGATAAATGGTTTTAATTATTTTTTTTTTACAAGTAAATATGTGAAAAAAGTGTGCATTTGTATTTAGCCAATACTTTGTAGTACCTCCTTTTCCTGCAATTACAGCTGCAAGTCTTTTTGGGGATGTCTCTACCAGCTTTGCACATCTAGAGAGGGACATTTTTGCCCATTCTTCTTTGCAAAATAGCTCAAGCTCTGTCAGATTGGATGGAGAGCGTCTGTGAACAGCAATTGTCAAGTCTTGCCACAGATTCTCAACTGAATTTATGGCTGGACTTTGACTGGGCCATTCTAACATATGAATATGTTATGATCTAAATGATCCCATTGTAGCCCTGGTTTATGTTTAGGGTCATTGTCCTGCTGAAGGTTGATCACCCGCCCCAGTCTCAAGTCTTTTACATTCTCTAATGGGTTTTCTTCTAAGTTACCATGTATTTGGCTCCATCCATCTTCCCATCAACTCTGACCAGCTTCCCTGTCCCTGCTGAAGAAAAGCATCCCCACAACATGATGCTGCCACCACCATGTTTCACGGTGGGGATGGTGTGTTCAGGGTGATGTGCAGTGCTAGTATTCTACCACACATAGCGTTTTGCTTTTAAACCAAAAAGTTGCATTTTGGTCTCATCTGACCAGAGCACCTTCTTCCAAATGTTTGCTGTGTCCCCCACATGGCTTCTTGCAAAATGAAAACAGAAGGCCTCATGGCTTTCTTCTTTCCACTCTTCCATTAAGGCCAGATTTGTGGAGAGCACAACTAATAGTTTACCTGTGGACAGATTCTCCCACCTGAGCTGTGGATCTCTGCAGCTGCTCTAGAGTTGCCATGGGCCTCTTGGCTGCTTCTGTGATTAATGCCCGGCCTGTCAGTTTAGGTGGATGCTCATGTGTTGGCAGTTTTGCAGTTGTCCTGATACCACTTTAAGACAAAGTATAAGTACCAATACTTTTTTTAATGTTATGTGACAGTGACGCACTGATGGCTGGCATAGGTGGCACTGACTGATGGGCACTGATAGGTGACACACACTGATGGCTGGCACTGACTGATGAGCACTGATAGGTGGTACTGATGCAGCACTGATAAGCAGTGCACTGATAGGTGGCACTAATTATGCAGCACTGATGAGCACTGATAGGTGGCACGCACTGATGGCTAGCACTGATAAATGGCACTGACTGATGGCTGGCACTGATGAATGGGCACTGATAGATGGCACTGACAGATGAGCACTGACAGGTGGCTGGCACTTATGGGCACTGATGGGCATGCACGGAAATAAATGACATGAGAGGAAAAGAAAGGAAACAAAACTATTTTGCTATGCTGCCTGCGATGCCCATCTTGGTACACCCTGCACTCGGCCGCATAAAAGCAGCAGCGGACATCTTGTTACACACAGCCCAAACTATATGGGCTGGGTGCAACAAGATATCCACTGCTGGCTTAATTAATGTGGCCGAGTGCAGGGTGTACTAAGATTGGTGTCGGGATGTTCAAGTACTGGCGGCAACACGGAGCGTCACTTCAGTTACCGAATGTGACGGCTCCGGTCACTGATCCCGATGGATGATGCGGCTGCGCCCTGCACCCCTGGCAGCTTACCTGCTTGAGGACTCACTCTCCACTCTTGCAAGCCACGCCGCCTCGCTGTCCCATCCCGGGAGCGAGCATCGCGGAGACGAGTGGTGCGGTGTGTCGATCTGACACACTGCATCTCTGACCTAGGTAAAGGGCCTCTGACATAGGCTCTTTACAAAGTCCAATCACAGCTGATAACACGGTAACCAGGAAGTGACATTAATCGGCTTTCCTCCATTCGCGCTGACGAGGCTTGGGTAGAGGAGAGCAGCTGTCCTGACAGGGGGGGGTCTGTGCTGATAACCAGCGCACTAATTATCAGTGCCGACCATCAGTGACCATCAGTGATCAGATGCCCATCAGTGACCCACCAGTGATGCCCACTTGTACTCGCATGTGATGCCAATCAGTTTCCACCTGTACCCACATTTTATGCCAATCAGTGTCCATTAGTAATGCCAGTCGAGACCCATCAGTAATTCCAGTTAGTGCCTCCTCAAGCCAGTGGTGATCAAATACCACCAAAAAAAAGCTCTATTTGTGGGGGGGGAGGTGAAAAATTTCATATGGGTACAGTGTCGCATGACTGCACAATTATCATTCAAATTGCGACAGTGCTGAAAGTCTAGGCAGAAAGAGGGTAAAAGTGGCCAGTATAAAAGTGGTTAAATGAGAAAAATTTTACCTTACCTAATACAAGCACGACTTTCGATTTCTTCAACTCTTCTGTAAAAACAAAAGATACAGTTTCATAAAAACCAACCCAGCCTACAATGCAAACAGGGCTTTAAAACCCCCCAATGCCAAACCTCCATAATCCACAATACAAAAGAATGAGAAAACATTAAAGTAGATCTAAAGCCAAAACTTTTTTTTCTCTTTGTATAGAGTGGGGGATAATTAAAAAATAAAAAAAAAATTGTTATCTATATACCATAAACACAGGTCCCTTTCTGCTTTCTGCTGGGATTGTATAAATTGGATGTAAACCCTCACATATACCCAGTGAAGTGAACAGCCTCAAATGATACACAGAGATGAAACAAATCTCCCTACATAAGTTTTACATGTATATCTGCTGTCTTCCCCTTTCTACACTCGTTGACCCCTTTCAGACTGAACTCTGGCTGCATTAGCACTAAAGCGTTGTTTGTTTTAGCAGCGCTTTAGTGCTGTTTAAGCAGAGCCTTTCGACCGCTAGTGGGGCACTTTTAATGCCAAATAAGGGGTTACAGGCACCCGTGTTGTGGGGCTTCCAAAGTGCTTTTCATTTCAATGGGCAGGGCGTTTTGGGAGCGGTGTATACAGCGCTCCCAAACTGCCCAAAAGATGCTGCTTGTAGGACTTTTCCTAATGTCCTGCAAGCGCACCACCCTAATGTGAAAAGACACACTGAAATGAATAGGAGGCGGTTTTCAGGCATTATTTAGAGGCTGTTTCTAGCGCTAAAATGCCTGAAAACCACCTCAGTGTGAAAGGGGTCTTAAGAATTTTTACATTGTGTTAGAATTTTCACTTCCTCATTCCGCAGTGGGAGTGTAGGCTTGGTTTACACTGGGAGACAGCTGATTGGGGGAAAGGCCCCCTCTCCAGATAGGCAAAAGAATGAAGATACTTTCAGAGCTGTGCTGTAACAAGACAAGCTCTCTGCTAATCTGTTTATAGCACCCTCCCATGACACACACATTTTCAGCTGCTTTTACTGCCCATCTCAGAGAACTTGTCAGAAGTTATCATGCTGATAACAGAGGAACGAAACAGCAGAAACATACAGTGCATTGGAGAGAGAGAGAGAGAGAGAGAAGAAAACACTACAGATATACAGTATGTGCCTAGGTTAAATTTCATGAAACGGGTTTACATTCACTTTAACTGCTCAAGTAATGAAGAAGGGGGAGGCTGTTTTGCATTGGTGTTGGCTGTATATGATGCTCCTAACCATTACACTTTTCAAAAATAACTTTAAGGCTCTTTTCACACTGCCGGCACCCGGGCGTCAGTGGTAAAGCACCGCTTTACCGTTGTTTTAGCGGCGCTATTCGGGCCACTAGTGGGGCGTTTTTAACCCCCGCTAGTGGCCTGAGAAAGGGTTAAAAATCAGCCACGAAAGGATTAAAACCACCACAAAGCACTGCTACAGCAGCGCTATGCCGGCGATATAGCCACGCTGCCCCATTGATTTCAATGGGCAGTAGTGGTGAATGAGCAGTGTATACACCGCTCCTTCACCACTCCAAAGATGCTGCTAGCAAGACTTTTTTTGCTGTCCTGCCAGCGCAACGTTCCAGTGTGAAAGCCCTCGCAGCTTTCACATTGGAGAGACAGCAGCGGCTGTTTCAGGGCGCTTTGCAGGCGCCATTTTTTGCGTTGTAGCGTCTGCAAAGCGCCCCAGTGTGAAAGGGGTCTTAAGTTCATCTTTACATGTTACATGTTTTACTTGTTTTTAGGGTGAACATGTAACCTGTTCTCAATGCTTCAGTCGCTGCTCAATCCCCCCCCCCCCCCCAACTGTGACAGCAGTACAGGAAGATGTTCCCCATACAAACGGTCAGTTTTTGAAATCAGCGCGGCCGTGTGGAGCTGCACCCACATGGGTGAGTAATTCATTCACACAGCTTGTGTGTGAATGAACTACAAGCCCTGACAGTCTTTGCGGTTGTGGAGTGCCTTGGTAGCTTATTGATTCTTCCGGTCAGTGTATCTGCTTGCCTGTATGGGATGCATGGACACACAGATACACTGATCGGTCTGAAGGAGACCCACATGGCACCAGCGATCTGGCGATCGATGGTTACAATGCTTTACAGGCTTACAAAATAAATAAATGCAAATTTCTTATGCACAAAAGAATGTAATTTTTTATTTTATTTTTTTAAAGCGAACTTATCCTTTGAATGAGAAGAGCTTTTGTATTAGGTGCTCCTCTACACATTCAAGAATTCACCGTCTGGCAGGTGATTCCTTTTCTCACCATCAGAGAGGTAGCAGCTTGGAACCAGAACAATGTTCACCTAACGTAGACTTCAATCACAGATTTTCTTAACTTTCAATCACTACAGTTGGATCCATCAAAACCAATTGTCACTTCTATTGGTCCCGCAGTAGTACGCGCATATCAAGCTCTTATGCCACGTACACACGATCAAAATTATCATTGCTCAAACGGGACTAGAAAAAGGAAGTTCAATACCGAGTAGCCAATAGCTTCCATCTCGTAGTTGAATCTGAGCATGCATGAGTTTTTGCGTATCGGAATAGTATACACACGATTGGAATTTCCGATAGAAAGCTTTTACATCGGGAAAATTGAGAACATGCTATCAAATTCTTGCTGGCGGGAATTCGGCCAGCTAAATTCCGATGGAGCATACACACAGTCGCATTTTCCGATGAAAAGCTCTCTGTCTTTTGCTGGCCGAAATTCCGATCGTGTGTACATGTAATTAAACAACATTCCTGTGCTAATGAAAACGCACTTTTGAATTTTTCTCACTTTCAATCTCAGTGACAATGGTCCCCAGGCCAAATAAAGAGAATGCATGCACTAAAACAGAAAGGGACAACAATAAAATGCCTACCCATTCTATACAGAACAAAAAAAATTATACAAAATTGGCTTTAGATACACTTGTTATATATACAATTATGTTACCATCATAAAAGGAATATGCCTTTAACTTTACAGTACAGTTGTGGCTACCCCAAAATGAACAAGCTGGTACTATCACACATGCTTGCACTGTGCCACCTACACATGATCTTGCCCCATTTAAGCCTCCCTATTGGTCTCTGAGGCCACCATTTACATTGCAAAAAAAAACAGTAGGGAAAGGTGGGGCAAGACAAGCAACAACCTAGATCAGTTTTTTTTTTTTACTTTTCAATCTGAAAACCCAAATAGGATTATTGTTACTATGTTGGAACCCAAGAAGAGATAGTTCACAAAAATGACAGAAAAACCAAATGTCCACATGTAAAACCTCTCTTCTTTATTTCTGGTATCTTTAGTTTAAATGACAGTCACAGGCTCTCTGCTCACTGAGTACTGAGAACTAAGTGATCAGTGTTCTATGATTGCTCAGTTCTCAGTCTTAGAATTGGGGGACAGATGCACCATCCACTTGGGGGAGTAAAGATGTTTTAGAATCCAGAACTTTTCTTTTAATAGTTACCAGGACACATAAAGAGGGGACACAGAGCAATAACAACATGACATACACTTTAATGCCCCATACACACAATCTGACTTACCGACAACAAAACCGTGGATTTTTGTTCGAAGGTTGTTGGCTCCAACTTATCTTGCACACACATGGTCACACAAATGTTGGTCAACGATTACGAACGTAGTGACGTACAAGACGAAAGTGGTATCTCCATTACGAATGCTAGTTTTTACAAGACTGAGCGCTTCTGACTCATACTTGATTCCAAGCATGCGTGGACTTTTGTGCGATGGACTTGTGTGCACACGATCGGAAAGTCCAACAACAAAAATTTGTTGGCGGAAAATTTGAGAACCTGCTAGGCAACATTTGTTGGCGGAAAGTCCGACAAAAAATGTTCGATGGAGCATACACACGGTCGGACTTTCCGCCAACAAGCTCACATCCAGCATTTGTTGTCGGGAAATCTGGTCATGTGTATGGGGCATTAGAGTTACACATACACTTTAAGAACTATAGGGTAGCCAACACTTTACTTTAAAGGGGAAAGGTTGAGTTAGATTGCATAAAGAAAAGAACAGTTATCCTTTGATGAATGAATAAAATAGGACTAGTGTCAGGTGTTTTTTCTAGTTGTAACATAACATGTAAAATAGGTTAAAACAAAAGGAAAGAATTTTTTTTTTAAATGCCATGAAAATCAAAATCGCCATAAGGCATGTTTCAGTTACGTCACTTTTAATGCAATGTAAGATATTCTATAAGCTTCTTCAAATCCTTTAATTGATTTTACTCTGAAACCAAAATCTTAAAAATCAGGTCAGATTTTCCACGAAGAACTTACCTCTTAGATATTCATCGCCGAAAAGATATGCAATTTCCTCATTCTGAGCAGCAATAATAAAAAAAAAAAAAAAAAGAGAGAATAAGGAAAAAGATCTGATTAAATGCAACAGACATCTTGGATATAATTCTGTGGATGCAACACAACGCCCAATACAGATTTATGACATAAGGAAATTACATTTGTGGAGCTCATACACTGCATTGCAACCTACAATAATTCTGTTAAATTTCTATCGTTTTTTTCTCTTGCAGTTGACATGCTGAGAGGTCAATCATTAAACTTCCATACTTTATGAATCAAAGGTATGGCCAAATGTATTTTCACACCCCTTTAAATTATGGGGATCAGGAGTTTTCAGTGAAGATTACAGTTAAAAGGGACATGTTTACTAAATTATCAAAACCCCCCCTACATGCACCCCAATCTAGCCCCCCAAATGTCCTTATTTTTTAGCATACACCTTGATGTTTACTTAGCTTACATACCCCCTCCAATTGTGGACTGTGATTGTCAATCAAAAACAATCAAATTTAACCATTGATTGTGGGAAATGAAAAATAAATTGTGTCTGGAACTTGATGGAAAGCAAAAAAATTGGCAAGTACATGGCCGATTGACTTTAGGGGTAGTGGGTTACATTTAGGCATTATGTTGAACACAAGGGTCTGTAAGTGGCGATAATTACTTTAGCTATGAAACATCAATAAACTGAGGTTGCAATATTTACCCATTTTGCTTAGACAACCCAGCAAAGCCTAATAGGCTGCTAAGAACAATAGCTTTTTTTTCTTTTTTTCATTTTAATCAGCCTATGTGGGACTAGAATGTGCAGCAAGTACAGGTACAGATAATAAAGTAGTTATTCCTGCGCTGCCTTTATTAGGTGATGGACCGTGGAACTGCTGCATACACCTGAATGGATCAGACCGTATCCAGCGAATTGTAACAGGGGGGTAGTTGGTGTCGCGCTGTTCTAATATAGAACACTGGTCAAGAAGGGGTTCAAGCCCATCTTCCTGACTCATAGATGAGATGGTTTGGAGTAGGGGAGTGTATAGTCCTAAATTGTTATAGCTATAATATTTATATGTTTCTTAATAAATTATACGTCTAATTCTATGTGGAGTGAGAGTACAGTAATGTAGAATGTCAGCTGAATGATGCAATAGTGATGTGAAAACCAAGGAATAAAAAGAGGAAATGAAATAAAAATAGAAAATTGCAGAATATAAGAAAATAACAGTAGATGAAAAAATTATCTATAAAAATAATAAAAGCACTACAGAGGTGTCTGTTCCTAGACTACAAGCGTGCAGAAGTAGTTCTTGTAAAAGGAACTACCGTATATACTCGAGTATAGGTCGATCCGAATATAAGCCGAGGCCCCTAATTTACCACAAAAAAAATGGGAAAACTTATTGACTCGTGTATAAGCCGAGGGTGAGACATGCCTGTCCATCCCTGTGTGTCCATCCCTGTGTGTCCATCCCTGTGTGTCCAGCCTACCTGTGTCCTGTGCCTCTTTGTCCTTCTGCAGCCTGTGTCCTTCTGCAGCGATCTGCATGTAAAAACATACGGCGGCCATGCCAGGATCGCCGCACCTCTTCTCCTCGTCTGTGACAGACGGCGGCCATTCCACTGTTCAAAAGCCGCGCCTCCGTCTGTGATAGGCGGAACACTCAATTTCCCAGCAGTCAGTGTTCCGCCTATCACGGACATCCTCTCATCCTCGTCCGTAGTATGAGGATGAGCGGATGTCCGTGATAGGCGGACCACTGACTGCTGGGAAATTGAGTGTTCCGCCTATCACAGACAGGGAGGCGCGGCTTTTGAATAGTGGAATGGCCGCCGTCTGTCTGCACGACACGCTGATCGGGTAGACAGACGGCAGTGACTCGAGTATAAGCCGAGGGGGGCACTTTCAGCCTAAAAAAAGGGGCTGAAAATCTCAGCTTATACTCGAGTATATACGGTATATGCTGAGTATCAACGTGATCAAAAGATGGGACTTGATATAATAAAAGTAAACACACTACAGAGTCAGCTGGTGACTTAAGTTGTATGAATAAACCAAATGATATAAAACAAAGTGTGAGGTGTGGACACATCCAACACCATCAACTGAGGGCCTCCAGAAATTAGTGTAATCAGAAAAGTGCCACGTGCTCAATAAGATAAGAATAGATGCATAACACTCACAAGGAATATTAATAAATAAATAATAAATGAATGAATTGAGAGTAAGTATTGAATCAAATAACTACACCCAATAGATCAATGTGATAACGCAATATAACAACAGAATAACAAGCAAAATATTTCAGTATGAAATGAGTAATAAGTAAAAAAAAAAAAAAAAAAAATTACTAATTTCATACTGAAATATTTTGTTTGTTATTCTGTCGTTATATTCCATTATCACATCGATCTATTATAGCCATCCTTATAACAATTTAGGACTATACACTCCCCTACTCCAAACCATCTCATCTATGAGTCAGGAAGATAGGGCTTGAACCCCTTCTTCACCAGTGTTCTATATTAGAACAGCGCGACACCAACTACCCCCCAAGTACAGGTACAGGCAGTGGACCAGTGGTGGGCAGAGCATGCTGGAACATGTAACTTCCGACATCTGCAGTGTTGGTGGTAATAAACTAAACTAGTACAGGATTTCAGACTGAACAGACTCTTCAAGAACACTAGCCAGATGTGACCGACAGCATGCACAATGTCATAAAATGAATCCTCATCTGTCGGGGTTTTGGCAGTCTCTACAGATCCTTCCATTACAGGATAAAGTAATTATATACAAATAGATTATTTGGCTCTATTCCTAAACCTTCTCCAATATACATCCTGCGGTGTAGACTTTGGCTAGCAGAACAATAGTACCTTGTTGCATGAAAAGAGCAAGTGAAGAATTAGCAGAACCTGAGAGCGAAGGCCCACCATTGTCCAAACTGGTCATACAAGGTCCAATTTTCACCATTAGATCATTTTAGTATTGCTATCCAAAATTGCAGCAGATAGGGGATGTAGGCTTGGAGCTAAGAGATCCTCAATGAGTCCCTGTTCTTTCAACTGTAAACTATGCAATTCATCATGAAAGAAGCTGTCTAACAAAAAAGAGCGGAGATGCACACAAACTGTCAGCTAATCATACATTTGTACATTGTGGAGGCACCTCTTCAATTGTGAGCATAAACCTGCAGCCCTGATTTTCCTTTTCTCCGGTCCCCATCGCCCATACATGTAAGTAAGTACCTGAGAATATATGCATTTGTAAGGAGCAATGCCTCGTGGGACATGTAGTCCTGGGCAGGAGAAGGAAGCGAGTGATTCTGAAGGCAGTTTTTTTTTACTTTGCTATAGGGGCGCTCCAATTATACATTGCAGCTTGTTATAGTTGCACTCTGAAGGCAGACAGAGCCAGAAGCGCTGGCGGGTGACCCCAGAAGAAGAGAATGAGGACTTCTCTGTGTAAAACTATTACACAGAGCATGTAATTATAACAAATTTCTTGTTTAAAAAAAAAAAAATTCAACGTTTACAATGATTTTAAGGGCTCTGTGCAGGGAAGGAAAGCAGCTGAACCCAGAGAAGCTGCAGGCCGATAGACTGGAGGTAATATAAGACTTTGCAATTACATTTAAAGTAAAAGTTTACCAGTATTGTGCATAATATTTAAAATTATTACATCCAGAAAAAAAGTCTCAGCTTTTAGTACTACTTTATTAAAAAATAATTACTGTATATCTCTCATCCACCCTTTATATCACTTAATGTCCGACTCCCAGTTAAAATACCCTGTATATCCGACTTCTGGGTATATATATATGTATATATACACAATATCTCACAGATGTGAGTACACCCCTGACATTTTTGTAAATATTTTATTATATCTTTTCATGTGACAACACTGAAGAAATTACACTTTGTTAAAATGTAATGTAGTCAGTGTTCAGCTTGTATAACAGTGTAAATTTGCTGCCCCCTTAAAATAACTCAACACACAGCCATTAATGTCTAAACTTCTGGCAACAAAAGTGAGTACACCCCTAAGTGAAAATGTCCAAATTGGGCCCAAAGTGTCATCTTCTTATAGCCTAGGCCAGTGATGGCGAACCTTGGCACCCCAGATGTTTTGGAACTACATTTCCCATGATGCTCTTGCACTCTGCAGTGTAGTGGAGCATCATGGGAAATGTAGTTTCAAAACATCTGGAGTGCCAAGGTTCGCCATCACTGGCCTAGGCCATCTTTATGTAGAGCAACAATTCTTTTTTTCAGATCCTCAGAGAGTTCTTTGCCATGAGGTGCCATGTTGAATTTCCAGTGACCAGTATGAGAATGAGAGCGATAACACCAAATTTAATACACCTGCTCCCCATTCACACCTGAGACCTTGTAACACCAACAAGTCACATGACACACCAGGGAGGGAAAATGGCTAATTGGGTCCAATTTGAACATTTTTCACTTAGGGGTGTACTCACTTTTGTTGCCAGCGGTTTAGACATTAATGGCTGTGTGTTGAGTTATTTTGAGGGGACAGCAAATTTGCACTGTTATACAAGTTGTGCACTCATTACTTTACATTGTAGCAAAGTGTAATTTCTTCAGTGTTGTCACATGACAAGATAAAATAAAATATATACAAAATTGTGAGGGGTGTACTCACTTTTGTGAGATACTGTATATCTTTTGTGGCCCCTGATGCTCAGGGATTCGTTGGGGGCCACAAAAGATATACATGTCCAAATTACCAGACGGGCTGTTCGAACCGGAACGCGGGCCACAATTGGCCCGCGGCTGGACTTTGGACATGCCTGCCTTAGACCAAATTATGAATTATTATTCACTACCCTGAATATGGATTTCGATCATTTACAAACTGAATTCTCCAAGTCTATATGTTTGAACTCAACACTTTTGCAAAGTCCAATCATACTAGATACACAGCCACTCCTTTGTCTAAGTTTTCGTCTACTTGTCATATAAAGAAATCTGTTTTTTTTGACAACTTCAGTCTTTAGTGAATCAATGCTGTCTATTGCTTAAACTAAAGTTATTTAGCAAAAACTTTTTATGTGATCTTTTATCAAACTCTCAACTATCTTCCAGACTAAAAAAGTTAAACCAACTGGTCTTTAGTGACTTTTTAAAGGCTTTTATCCTTTTTTAAATATAGGCACCATGCTGGCCTTGCACCCATCTTGTGGGACCAAGTCAGTCACTTAAAGAGTCTCTAAAAAAAGAAAAACAATGGCTTCGAAATAGCAGAACACAAATCTTTGAGGACATGTGCTTGTAAGCTATCTAACCCAAATGTTTTATTTACTTTTCTTTTGACTAAATGTTTCTGGACCATATCAATTTTGAGCCATTGGGGTTCCTTTGAGGCTATGTCAATACGTTTCCCTTTGTATACCTAGAATTTTGTTTGTTCGAGAAAAATTTCCACTCTGCTCCTTTGCATTTTATCATCACTATGGTTGAAATGATTTGACCCAACTAGCCATGGGCGTCCGCAGAACTTTTTTCAGGGGGGGCATAATTTTAGGGTCACCCATGCTTTTTCGACAATGTCATTATCACATTATCATGGTCAGAGACTGCAGACATAGTACAGTCCCTAGCATAAGTAGTGGATAATGGCCGACAGACCCTCTTACCAGACCCAGCGAAACTACAGCAGTGATCCCTCCGGCTTGCCGATTGCTCACCCTGGGTTCCCCAGGGGCGACCCTGGTCAGTAGTGTAGTATGTCTGTTCCCCGGCAGTGGCTCCGTCTTTTTTTCTCTGGCGGTGCTGGGCAGTATGCCTCTCTCCGGTGGCACTGGAAAGCATGGCTCTCTGTTGGCACGGGGCAGTGTAGCTCTCTCTGACTTCTGCCCAGCACACCCCTCGTTCTTTTTCCTGTAGCGCTCTCTCCCTTACCTTTTTTCCATGCTGCAGTATCTCAATCTCTCTCTTGATCGAGCTGTAGACTCCTCCCTGTAGAAAATGGGGCTGCCAATCTTTGGGACTACATGTCTCATGATGCTCTCCTCTACTAGTCTCCTTTGATTGGCCCTAAGTTGTGGCCAATAGGGAAGGAACGGAGTGGGCAGGAAGCTGGGCGGGGAACCTGGTGAGAGCTGTCGTCTCTTCTCCCTGACAGGAGAAAGGGAAGGTGACCGGGGGAAACCTGACAGCCCGCAGCTCGCCTTTCTCCTGTCACAGTGCCGCCGATTTCTCTGCTGGACTGAGCAGGAAAAAGAGCCCGCAGTCACACTACACTGATAGGGGGGCTTGACAGCACCTTGATGGTGTCACCCTAATAGTGATGGAACTGTGCTGAATTTAAGATCTGATCCCTGATTCCAGGGGGGGGGCACTTGACCCCCCTTGCCCCTACCTGCGGACGCCCATGCAACTAGCCATTAGTAAATGCAATGAACGTTATGAAAACAAAAAGCTTAAGAGTTCCACAGGAATCAATTTAACCACTTGAGGCCTGCCCACCATCAAATGACGGAGGAGCAGTGCGGCTCCCGTTCTGGGAGGATGTCATATGAAGGCACCCCAGAGCGGCCGCTCTGTGTTCCTAGGACACGTCGCGGCCCAGATCTCCGTAAACAGCCGATGACACGGCTCTTTAACTATGTGATCGGCTGTGTCTAATCACATGTAAATGCAGAAGTGGAGTTAATCAGCTCTTCTTGCCTCACACTGACAGTGTGTGTGGCGAGAAGAGCCGATCAGCAGCATCTCCCCGCAGGGGAGACCATGGCAGGTAATCAGGGCACTGATCATCAGTGCCCCGATTACAGTAAAGCCCCAGCAGTGCCCCGATTACAGTAAAGCCCCAGCAGTGCCCCGATTACAGTAAAGCCCCAGCAGTGCCCCTCAGTGACGCCAATCAGTGCCCATTAGTGACGCCAATCAGTGCCCATTAGTGATGCCAGTCAGTGCCCATTAGTGATGCCAGTCAGTGTTGCCTTTCAGTGGCCATCAGTGCCTGCTCATCAGTCCTGCCCATCAATGCCGTCCATCAGTGCTGCCTATCTGTGCTGCCCATCAGTCCCCATTAGTGCCACCTATCAGTGTCCACCAGTGCCGTATAAAGTGCCACCTATCAGTGCCCATCAGTGTGGCATATTAGTGCCTCCCATCAGTGCCCATAACTGCCGCCTCATCAGTGCCCATCAGTGCAGCCCCATCAGCACACATTAGTGAAGGAGAAAAAATACTTCTTTACAAAATTTACTGACAAACTAAGAAAAACTTTTTTTTTCTTTAATTTTCTGTCTTTTTTTTGTAGTAAAAAAACAAAAAAACAGCAGTGATTAAATATCACCAAAATAAAGCTCTATTTGTTTGAAGAAAATGAATAAAAATGAATTTGGGTACAGTGTTGTATGACCGCGCAATTGTCATTCAGAGTGTGACAGCGATGAAAGCTGAAAAATTTTCTGGGTGGAAAAGGGGGTGAAAGTGCCCTGTTTTGAAGTCGTTAAACTTGAACACCATATTGGCCCACCCTGGGCCACAGTTTAGGTGGCCTATGCAGAAATCTGGCCCTGCAAGTCTCCCCACTCTCGGAGCAGATACAGAAAAAAGCAACCATGTAATTAGCTGTAATAAGCTGTGATGTGGCAGTTTGGAAAACAGAAGAAAAACCTGAGAAAATAACTATTCTTTAATTACACGTCTATAGTAAGCTGTCCAAATTAGTTTGGATAAGCTTATAAAACCTTACATATAAACATAGCCAGCAATTAGAAGGTTTTCCAGATATAAAAAAAAAAAGAAAAAAGACACAGGGCTTTTAGGTGAATGAACTGACTTCACGAAAGATTACAAGAACACTTTGTTCTCAACTCAAATGGAGGCCATTTGATGGTAAGTGTACATAATCAAGAGCAGTGACTGAGCGCGGTGTGGTAGTAGAACTAATCAGAATTCAAAACAATTGTGTTTTTCACGAAGGTGCATGATAGGATGTTATTTTGGATATCTAGCGCAGGATAGAAGATGAAAGGAATAATCTGATTGCTGTGTCAATTCCTCTTTAACGAGGAACGTCACTCCCTCCCTCAGGTTAATTTTGCTTTTAAATCTCACTTGTCTTGTATGCTGGGTTGAGGTCAAATCATATACTCACCCACTCAGCGAAACTAGCATTGTCCTGCTGTAATCCGCTAATCACCCCACCGCATGCATGTTGTGTCCCATGCTACCGTCGTCCTTTCTTACATGTCTCTTCTGGGTACTTGCAATCAGTCCTTGATGAAGTGCCACCAGGTCCACCCTCCTCCAACCACTCTCTAAGCTTAACACACAAATTGCCACCACAACTTCAAATAACATCCAAACGTTTTTATACAAAGCAATCACGTCCTAGAGGAAGAGTGTGTCGTTTTGGGGCCATGCAGGACCCTTGTATCAGGCATGTGACAGCAGGTGCATCTGTCTCTGCTTTCTCCTCATTTGTCACATTTGACACTTTTTAGCCGTTTTCCAATTTTGTCTTTCTCTTCTGCCCTCCTTTGTCACTGTGCCAGTGCATTCCTCTTCATTCTATCCTTTTTTGGACAATTGGAGACGACTGGGCACCCTGACACCATAATGTGTTGGCGACCGTAGTGTGCAGATGCAGCTGGCGCAATGCATTCTGATTGCATAGTGATAGGCTCATCTGGCAACAATGATGGCAGAGATGGGGGATAGCGTGTCTCCAGTTGGGCTTATCTGACAGATGTATCTGATCAGGTGATGTGCTTTACTTTAATGATCGGGCACATAGTACTTGGCACCCAAAATAGAGCATCCCTTGTCAGTGCCCTTTTATTCCAGGTTATTTATATGCATGTGAAGCTATTTGGTAGAGGTATTTACTACTCTGTTTGCTTTCTAGTACTTTTGACAGGTTTTATGAAATCAGATGACATCAGAGGGTGGTTTCCCATACTTTATATCCCATTGGTGGATTGGTACCTTTTTTTCTTTTTAACAGGTATAAAGTGGATGGTACTTTAAATTCCTTTTCACTATTGTATGGACCTATCACATGCCTAATATAGGGAGAGGTCCTGCGTGGCCCCAAAACATTGCACTCTTCCGCTATGATGTGATCACTTTAAATTAAGATAATTGAACATATGTATATTAATCTGTCATATTTGCAGTATTCAGCTGGCATTTGATGTAGCACCCATCTACTTCATAGCCAATTCAAGCTTGTTGCTCTCAGTAAGATGATGCCTCCTGGGAGATCAATGTTAAATATCCTAGGAGGCTGCTGGAGTGGGTACAAGTCTGGAGGGAGAGGGGTGGGTCTGAACCAAAAAAAAGGTTTTGATTGCGGATGGTGAGGAGGGTTAAATAAGATCTGAAGTGCTTTAGGAGAGTAAGGCCACTTTCACAGTCACCGTCCAGGCTGTCTGCAATAGCCACATCTCTGTAATCCAGGTGGAGCCGGCGTCCTGACCAGCATGAATCTTTGGCGCTTGAGCAGGATCCAAACCGAGGGTTGAAGCGCAGCTGGGTACAACAGAAGGGGGCTGGAACACAGTGCGGGGTGGGATGGCGTCATGGGCGTGCTCGCAACGCGTTGCGGAGAATGTGCACTGGGGAGATGTAAGTATTAGTGTATATTTTTACTTCTACATTTATATGAACTTTATCTATAGATTACCATGTTAAAAGCTACTATTGTGTGTGGAGATAAATCCCAACTCTCTCCGCTAGATGGCAGCACTCATAGGGCGCATATAAAGGCTGCATCCAGCCAAACTCCCAAAGGAGCACGCATTGCTTACATCTCCCCAGTGCGCATGTTCCGAAACGCGTCGCAAGCACATCCGTGACACCATCCCACCCCTGCGCTACGTTCCAGCCCTCTCCTGTGGTCCCCAGCTGCGCTCCAACCCTTGGTCTGAATCCCGCTCGAGCGCCAAAGATTCCTGTTGGTCAGGAAGCCGGCTCCACCTGGAATAGAGAGACATGGCTACTGTAGACAGCCTGGACGGTGACTGTGCATTCTCACTGGACTTCATTGTGCCTAATAATAGATACCTCTAATGTGAGTTTTTAATGCTTTTTGTTTATTAAATACTAGAGTCTTCACTGAGAGACGCCTACGTTTTTCTCTTTCTTCACATGTTTGGAGCGTGCTTCAACTCCCCCTGCAAGGCTGCCCTGATACAGTGGACTGTTTTCTCACACAGAGCTGATTAGCTCAAAGGACTTCTTATGGACTTGTGTCACATTGTTTATACTACAGTCTGCGGCATTATATATTTTCACTAATAACTGGCTGTGCCACCCTTGACGGGAGCAACTGCAATCAAGCGTTTGCAATAACTGTCAATGAGTCTTTCACATTGTTGTGGAGGAATTTTGGCCCACTCTTTACAGAATTGTTTTAATTCAGCCACATTGGAGGGTTTTCGAGCTTGGGTGGCCTGTTTAAGGTCATTACAGCATCTCAATCAGATATAAGTCCAGACTTTGACTAGGCCACTCCAAAACCTAAATTTTGCTTTTAAACCATTCAGAGGTGGACATGCTGGTGTGTTTTGGATCATTGTCCTGCTGCATAAAGTGCGCTTGAGGTCACAAACAGCCTCCTTCAGGATTTTCCGGTGGAGAGCAGAATTTATGGTTCCATCAATTATACAGTAGCAAGTCATCCAGGTCCTGAAGCTACAAAGCAGCCCCAGACCATCACACTACCACCACCATGTTTGAATGTTGGGATCATGATCTTTCTGAAATGCTGTGTTAGTTTTACGCCAGATTTGACTTAGCATTCACCTCTTGCAGTCCCTGTACAGCACAGCTAAGTGCTGCATTGCTCATACGCTAACAAGACGCATAATGATAACAGGACAGAGCAGATGACAGATGACCTCACTGGTGTGCTACTTCTCCTTTCACTGTTCAGTCACAGATTTGGGAAAGGACAAGACTTGTTACACTAAACTGCAGCAGAGACAGGTCTCCCTCCCCTGCTGTGTGGCAGAGCCATGTAAATCTCAGATCTGGATGAACAGTAATAAATTCCTTTGGCGGGTAAAACAGCTTTTGTGTGTTTTATCTGTGTATTTAGCCATTTGCTGGGAGTTAGTTCTAATGCTGTTCTCAAAAATTCAGGCATAAAAAAAAAAAATTGTATTAAACTATCAGCATGAGAGCGGGTAGACAAAGGAAAAACATTTTCTGCCTGGTCTCCCGCGGGGTAACTTATTCGGTGGTGCACTTTTCACTGTTCCGTAGAATAAAACAGTTGGTATGATTTGATGTCACCTCCACTTACTGAGCATACGAAGGGTAAGGTGAGATTTTTAAAACGCTTAATGGCAGCATTGTAACTCTAGTGCAAAGCAAATGAACATCCTGAATTCAGAACACTCTTCTTCCCGTCTTCTTATTGAGCAGATAAGGCTAATGATTTTGTTTTTGTTTGCTAAGATCCACGTAATGAATATATTTACTTCCCGCTAAGGACTGCATCGATGTTTAGGATTGTCTATACCTACATGGACAGTTGTGCATGCAACCTTGGACCTTCCCTGTCACACAATGCTTAAAACCCAGTAAATAGTCTATGAAGCCTGAGCAACTTAAACTCAAATTCAGGAACAAGCACTGCTTGTAGTTAAAATATACAATTAACGATGTACATATACTGCAGCGGGGCGGCCCTTTAGTGCAAAATCACGTACCTATAATTGATTTTCTTTTATCGATTGGACACAGCGGGAGCCAATCGGCAGGTCCAGCGGAGCGGATGTCCGCCGCGACCCATCAATCGTTTTCGAGGCAGACAATACAGCGGTTTGCCAATGTAAACAAAGCAGATTGCCGTTCTGTGACAGGAAAAGACAGATCTTGTGTTTCTGCTAAACAGGAACACAGATCTCTGTCTTCTTACAGTACAAGCACCCCCCCCCCCACACACACACAGTTAGGAAGTACCCCCTAGGGAAACATTTAACCCTTTTATTGGCCCTGATGTTAACCCCCTCCCTGCCAGTGTCATTAGTACAGTGATAGTGCATATGTTTGTAGCACTGATCACTGTATTAATGTCACTGTTCCCCAAAAAAGTGTCACTTAGAGTCCGATTTGTCCGCCGCAATATCGCAATCCCACCATAAGTTGCTGATCGCTTACCATTACTAGTTTAAAAAAAAAAAAGTTGCATAAAAATATCCCATAGTTTGTAGATGCTATAACTTTTGCGCAAACCAATCAATATACACTCATTGGGATTATTTTTACAAAAATATGTAGCAGGATGCATATTGGCCTATATTGATGAAAAAATTTGATTTTTGATTTTTTTTTTTATTGGATGTGTTTGTATGGCAGAAAGTGTGGTGTTTTATAGCAGAAAGTAAAAAATATTGACCTTATATGAACAGATTACTGGAGTTTACCTTTACGGCGGCCATGTACATAGGACAAAAGATAAGTCATTATGGAAAAAAGATAAAAACAGAGGGCGCACTGGCCTAGTGCATTATCCAATGTAAAATTTATTGAAGATAAATACAATGTAACTACTCATAAGTGTAGGTAGTAAACAACTGATCATACAGACTACATTAATTACTTTGCAATTGCTGTGCAATTCTGTAATTGCTGACCCTCCCACAACCTGAGAGCCAAAGGTTCTTATCATATTAGAGATGGGGAGGAGTTCCTACTTTTGCATAGAGCAATGCTCTCAGATGGAACGATTTTTGTATGCACATACCATTAGAATCAGATTTGTTTAATAAGGCAACATAAGCTTACCTATATGAATGTGCTGCCATATAAGGGCATTGCTTTAAGTAGGAACCCTTCCCCTCTCTAATATGTTAAGAACCTTTGGCTCTCAGGTTGTGGGAGGGTCAGCAATTACACTGAAAGTATTTAAAGTGGTTGTAAACCCTTACAACACATTTTGACCTACAGGTAAGCCTAGATTAAGGCTTATCTGTAGGTCCAAGAAATATCTCCTAAACCTACACGGTTTAGGAGATATTTGCCGAAAGACAGGCAACGCTGTCTACGGTGCATGCGCCGTAGACAGCGGCGCGCAGGCGCACTGAGCGTGGCACCCGTCAACGCCGATATGCCACGCGTAGCGGCTCCCGTGCACATGAGCGGGAGTGACGTCATCGCGGCTTCGCCAAATGACAGCGGCGGAGCGGCGAGACCCTCCGAGAAGATGGATGCGCCGGACTACAGGGGACAGCGGTGACTTCGCTGGCTCCTGTGTCAGGTAAGTGACACATAATGGGCTACTATGCGATGCATAGTAGTCCATTATGCTTTACCTTTGCAGGGAATGAAAGAGGAAGTAAACCCATCAGGGTTTACTTCCTCTTTAATAGTCTGTATGATCAGTTGTTTGGCTCTGATAAAGAAGGACATCCTTCTAAACATGTCAGCCGACAAGGACCCTAGTGAGGTCCTCCTTGGGCTAGAGGCTTTGGCAAAGCTGGGAGATTGTAGCCACTTGATGAACGATTTTACTACCTACACTTGTTGAGTAGTTACATTCTATTCATCTTCAATAAATTTTACGTTGTATAATGTACTAGGCCAGTGCACCCTCTGTTTTTATCTTTTTTTTATAGTGTTCTGAGGACAACCCCAGTCCTAGAGGGCAGCAAGGCTGTGTAGTAATATCCACCTGTGACCGTAGAGTTCTCTGCCGATTCGGACTATCATACCAATGCGCTGGAGAATGTCGTTGTTCATGTTGGTGGAAGAGAAGTGATTGCGTTTCAAACATCCTTCACTTACTGCCTTGTTTCCTATGATCAGCACTAAGCTGGCACTATATTTACTAACAAAGAACAACTTCGGAATATCTGACCTTTGAAGTGTCCAGTGGGAAAACTGTTCTTCCTTCAGCAGACAATGCTATGCACTAATGAGCTCTATGCTACTATGTCAGCAAAAATTTCCTATCATTATTTCCATCCTCATCTATTGCTCTGTACACAGCTGTGCTAAAAAAATATCATTCTTATTCTCCGATCTCCATTTAGCAAGTTCACCCAATAGTTTTACACAAATGATTGGGTTATTTAAAAATGAACCCAAGTCTAAACAAAAAACTTTTCATTAGTTTCTTATGGCAGAGCAATTTAGATTTCTAAATATAACCTACTGGCAATAATATCTCCGTTTCTGAAGCTAGGAAGGGTACTAATATGCAAATTAGTTGATCTCTTACCCAGAATAATTTGTTGCACCTGTCCCGACTCCCCATGCTTACTATAAGGTCGTTGGGAGTCAATGGGAGCCATGGTGAGTCTCTATGCCCACCCCCACCACTACATTATGGCCGATACAAGATGTATAGGAAGGACTGTTCTGATGAAAGCCTCTTTCACACGGGCAGATGGCTTTACCGCCCCTTCGAAAAGCGATTTACAGTGAAGGAGGTTTGCAGACATTTAAGAGGCGATACTGCAACCTCCTGAATGGCTGTTTTTTATTTAATCCCAAAGGAATTTTACATTGAAATACCATTCTGCAACTGATTTGCAAGCATTGTGTGTGTGTGGCATGATTCCACTGACTTCAATGGGCAAGTTTGGCAAGCAGCACTGCGTTAAACTGAGTTAGAATTATCTGCCACACTGAAAATTGAAACATCGCACCTATGTGCACATATGAATGATGCGGCCTATTTTCATACTCTTGCAGAGCAGTGTGGACTGTTTAACATACACTAGATTCACATGGTCATGCCATGGTTGCCTGGTCTTCACCTGTTTGCTGTCTCTGGTTTGGATGGGACTCCACACCTCAGCCTCGGGGGAGATGATCATCCTTGTCCCGTCTTCCCTTGGATCCAAGGTTGGGTGCCACCTTTGGGCCGTATTGTAAGTTACACACCTTTATTTTAAGAGATTGTTCCTCGTTTAATGGATATCCTCTATTTATAGATAATATTGATTTAATTTCAGAGCATTTTACTCCTGATGATTGGCATGAGCCATGAAACGTGCGTCGAATTACATTGAGTTTCACCGTGAGCAATTGAGAATTTTTATGAATGGCTGAGTGTTTTTATGTAACTGTAATGCTGATTATGTTTTATCTTATTCTGTATAACATTTATATATTCTTACAAGTGTAAATTGTAGTATATTGTGTCCTATATTTACAGATTGACATTCTCTATAACGAGACTTATTATTAATATATAATTTTATAAATTAATTGAATAAGGTATCCATTCAGTGATCTGCCTCACTCAAAGTCCCATTCCTTTGTTTTTTCTGCTGTTTAACCTGTGTGCACATACTTAAGCAACTGCTATGGATGGTCAGGGGCCACAAAATGCAGATCAACTGCCAGGATTTTACTGCCCCTCCAACCGCCAGAGGAGAAGGAGGTGATCTTGCCACCTCCTGAATGCCAACATGCCAAGGTAAAGTGGCTGCACTGCAAAGCGTAGCATTCCACCCATGTGAACAACTTGAGCAGCTGACATGTCACATTGCAGGTAGGTGGTCGGTGGCAAAAAAACACTGTTTTTACAGCCCCTCCTAGCCCACTGTGTGCACATAGCTTTATTCAGGAGAACAGAGATTTTTTTTTTTTTTTTTTGTTCCGATGGCAAACCTGTTCAGCTATGTTTCTGTAAAGAGAAGGAAAAGCCAAGTGCACTTAGGTGAGATTGATGTCATCATTGTTCTGGCAAGAATGCAGAAGAGCCCAAATGTCGCAAGATGATGCTACTGCACAGAACGTCTTCTCCCCATTTTTTTGGGCAACACTGCATTCCCCAGGATATTGTGAGAAGGAGGATGACTTAATCTTCTGCCATACAGAAGCTAGGGGTAAAAAGGTTTATTTATGAAATAACTTTTCTCCCTCAGGGATGCGGCCTGATACTTTAAGTGGACCTTTTACTATAATTGTCTGCTTTAATGTGCATTGTCAACACATTCCAATGGGCTGCCTTAAAGAAATGCACATTTATACACAAATACTGCACATTAGCACACATGCATTACTGCAAAATAAATAAAAATATAAGCAGTTTTCTTTAGTTCCTATGTCTAAAGAGAGGATTTGAGACTTGGTCCAATTAATCTGCATGCGTGAGTACACACCAAATTGTTCAATGTGTTGTAAAGCATTAGAGAGAAAAACCAACATCTCCCAGTTAAAGGAGCATGTCATCTGCATATAAACCGATAACTTCAGTCATTGGACCCTCCTGAAGACCTTTGATATTTGGGTGCCCTTTAATGGCGATGGCGAGTGGCTCTACAGCCAGCGCATAGAGTAGTGGGGATATAGAGTAGCCTTGGTGGGTGTTTCGGGAAAAAAAAATAGGGATCCGAGACCCTGCCATTGACCTGGATCCTAGCAGTGGGGGCTTGGTATAGAATTTGGAGCCATTTAATAAAGTTCGGGCCAAAACCAAACTTCTGCGGACACTCCCACAAATATCACCACTCCACGGAGTCAAATGCTTTGGCGGCATCTAAACTATCACGAGTGGACTGGAGGTTCATGAAGAGTCTGAGGTAGAAGGCAGTGTTTTTGTTGGGCATGAACCCCACTTGATCAGTGTGTATTAGACTCAGAATGACCTTGTTTAGTCGCTGGGCTAAGATCATGGCTAGGATTTTAACATCCAATTAAAGAAGAGATATGGGGCGATAGGACTCAGAAAACAAGGGGTCTTTCACGGGCCTCAGTATCAATATTATGACCATAGTGACGGGGAGAGTAGCGAAGTTAAACATGTAGGTGTACAAGTCACGCAGGTTGGGGACAAAGACCTCACTAAATTGATTATAGAATTCTAGTGGGTCTGAGCTGGGCGCCATTGAGGGGGGAAGATGTGCTTGTGCTTCTTCAATACAATCTGTAGTGATTTATGCCTCCAGAAGTGTAAGCTGAGAGGGAGTTCATGTGTTCATGAGTTCATGTGGGGAACTCAACACCCTGCAGAAATGCAGACAACTCATCTTGAGAATAATTGGCAGTAGAGGAGTAGAGAGCTGAATAGAACACTCTAAGCTCCTGGGCCACAAGATCAGGGTCAGAGACCTGAGCCCCTGAGGCTGTCTGGAGAGTAACCACCACAGGGGGTTTGTGATCAAGGTGTGCCATATAGGCCAAAAATGTACCTGGCCTTTCACCATGTTCAAAAATGCGCTGTTTACTAAAGAAAATGTGTTGTTTGGCCTTCTCAAAATAGAGTTGGTAGTTGAGTCGTAATCTGCATTCATACAAGAATGACGGGAGAAGGGTCAGTCTGAAAGACCTGTTATAAGGAGCCCTGATGTTCCTCTGCCTGCTGAAGTATCAGTTTGGAGGAGGTCTTATGTCTGTTAATGTGAGATGTCAATACCATACGGGCATGTAATTTAAAAGCTTCCCACACCATTCCTACGGAAGCCAAATCTTGGTTTGTATGAAAGAGGAAGATCAATTCTCTCTGGATACCTTCCAGGTATGTGAGGGCAGAGCGCAAAAAAGGGGTTCAGCCTGCAGATGGGGACAGCGGGGGGAGCCGATATGCATAGGGTGGTCCAACAGGGAGCGTGATCTTGAAAGTACAAGAGTTACAAAACCAGCATCTAACATGTCAGGCAAAAGAGTGGGTGTGACAAGAATGTAGTCAATATGAGACATGGCAGAATGTGCTGGCGTATAACAGGAGTATCTAACTGAGGTAGGGTATTTATGCTGCCAGATATCTGTCAAGGCAAACTCCGAAAGAGATCTCTCAAATCTAGTGGAGGACTGCATGGCATTTGAGGTACTGGAGCAAAATTTGTCAAGGTTAGGGTTAATTACTGCATTAAAATCCCCCAGTCAGACAGCAGCTACCATGGGATGCTGAGCCATAAAGGCAACACCATCCTGCAACACTGCAAATCGGAATGGCGGGGGATAAAGAATGCCGTGAGAAATAGTTCTAAGCCAAAGATAGTGACATGCAAGAACAAAAACCGGCCCTGGGGGTCCGACTGCAAAATACATTGGTAACACAAATGGCATGCATTTATGGAGGAGCTGCAGGAATCCCATGAGAGACACTGCCAGATCAAATGAGTAACACACACAGAAGAGGTGGACATTGAGTGGGTGGGACTAGGAATCATATCGCACTAGTGGTAGAGAAGTTCTGTGGACATGTCAAAAGTACAGCAAAATAACAGAAAAAAAACAATGAAGAAAAAAAAACATACAAGTCTTAACAGCACTGGACCAGTGCAACTGAACAAATAAAACACTGCCCACCATGGTCCTTGGGGCAGGCGTTGGCCAGGGAAACAGGCCTTGAAGAGTCAGGGGTAGCAACCAAAATTGGAAGGGTAGCATGAGGACAAGGTAGTTTATTAGGGTCCGGGGGTGAACAAATACTGAAAAGTACACATTGTGCAGGGAGGGTATACCTCCATCAGCAGGTAAGAGGTAGGTGAGGAGCTTCAGGTGGAATAACACTGTAATGGGGGAATGCAGGAGCAAACATAAGAAGTATAGTGAATGAGGGGGGTAAAGAGGTGGGGGGAGTCTCAAAGTTATCGGGGGAAAATAACAGGGGATCAGGGGATCTTGCGGGCAGTACCCAACTAACGTTTTCCAAGCTTAGGGAAAATGCTGTAGGACAGCTGAAGCAAAGAGTCCTCGGAGGCAGCACACAGGAGATTATGGAGAAGCCAGTCACAGGGGAACTCAGGCGGGCACCGGGCCAGCCTCGTTGCGGTTTTCCAGCCATGAAAGAGCTGATTCCAGGTCCTCAAAGAAATTATCTTTGCCATCTCTCTCCATCCGAAGGCTCGCCAGGAAGAGCATGGTGTATATTAGTTGGTGGGTCTGGAAGTCGCAGTTTGACCCCGCTGAACTGCGCCCTCTTCTTCTGGACTTCAGCAGAAAAATCGGGCACACGGACACATGCACATTATAGAAAGGGATGTTGCCCTTCACACGAGTGAGCCTCTGGATAGCATTCCGGTCATGGTAATTGAGAAATTTGGCGATGAAGGTGCGTGGACGTGCACCATTAGGTGGGGGTCTCGCAGCCAGGCTGTGCACATGCTCTACCACAAATGTGGAGGAGAAGGCCTCTCTGCCAAAGGTCTTGATCAGCAGGTTCTCAAGGAAAGTACGAGGGTTGGAGCTTTCGGCCTGGTCAGGCAGGCCCGCAAAGAACAGATTACACCGCCGAAGTCTGTTTTCCATGTCATCCTATTTGTGCAGGATGGATTTGAGTCAGTTTTATAGCTGCTCAGCAGTCACCTGTAATGTAGGCAGTTCATCTTCCACGTGGCCAATGCGGCGCTCTGTCTACGACACTCACTCTCTGTTTATGGAGTTTCTGCCGTATGAGAGAAATGTCGACCTTCACCTCCTCGATTTTCGAGGTGAGTGTCGATTGACACAGGGAAATTGCCTCAAGCGCCTTAGCTGCGTCTCCAGTGTCAGGGTTGTCTTTCAGGATGGGAGCGGCGGCATCTTCTCCCGCTTAGTCCAGCTTCTTGCGTTGGTATTTGTGTTGGATAGTTCCCCATGATCTGTGTTAAGGATTCATCTGAAGCGGAGCTCTCACTCTGCACTCCGTGCAACATGCCACTCCAGGCTACGCCCCCATAAGCCGTTTTCTAAAATGCAACTATTATTACAGCTTGGGTCAACCGCTATTTTTTTTCCGTCAGTGAGTCAGTAGCAAGAATTAAGTATCCAGCTCCATCTTCTATCCACATCTATTATAAAGAGTGGGGTTGTGTAAGGTTGAGCTGAACTGGCCTGGGTTCAGCAAATGTTCTGATATCTATATCCTAGCAACGATTAATGCTGGGCAACCCATTGTGGCTGAAATGTAGGTGGGCACATCATACCAACCAATGAACTGTGCTTTTGCCTACATCTTAGCCACCAATGACGTCAATGATGTCTATGATGTAGGCAAGCGCACAGTTTATTGGTTGTTATTGTACACTATATTGCCAAAAGTATTGGGACGTCTGCCTTTACACGCACATGAACTTTAATGGCATCCCAGTCTTAGTCCTTGGGTTCAATATTGAGCTGGCCCACCCTTTGCAGCTATAATATCTTCAACTCTTCTAGGAAGGCTGTTCACAAGGTTTAGGAGTATGTCTATGGGAATGTTTGACCATTCTTCCAGAAGTGCCTTTGTGAGGTCAGGTAATGATGTTGGACGAGAAGGCCTGGCTCGCATTCTCCGCTTGAATGCATCCCAAAAGTGTTCTATCAGGTTGAGGTCAGGACAAACTTGTGCATCCATGTCTTTATGGGACTTGCCTTATGCACTAGTCCAAATCATTTGGTTGAGGGGGGATTAAACCCCCCTATCATTTTCAGCCAAGGAAGCTGCCATCTTTGCCTCTGTTTAATTTACAACTGCCATGATGCTGCACATGTGATCAATTATGACACCAGCCATTGGATGGTTTGACAGTTTGGTTGAGAGCACAACCAATGGGAGTGTTACATTTCTGGCACGCGCCGGAAATGAAACTGTTTTATGGATGGGTTTACGTCAACTTTAAGGTGTGAGCATACCAAGACATTTTTGGCAATTTCATGCTCCCAACCTTGTGGGAACAGTTTAGGGATGGCCCCTTCTTGTTCCAACATGACTGCGCACCAGTGCACAAAGCAAGGTCCATAAAGACATGGAAGAGCAATTTTGGGGTGGAGGAACTTGACTGGCCTGCAGAGAGTCCTGACATCAACCTGATAGAACACCTTTGGGATGAATAAGAGCGGAGACTGCGAGCCAGGACTTCTCGTCCAACATCAGTGCCTGACCTCACAAATGAGCTTCTGGAAGAATGGTCCAACATTCCCATAGACACACTCCTAAACCTTGTGGACAGCCTTCCCAGAAGAGTTGAAGCTGTTATAGCAGCAAAGGGTGGAACAACTCAATATTGAACCCTATGGACTAAGACTGGGATGTCATTAAAGTTCACGTGCATGTAAAGGCAGGTGTCCCAATACTTTTGGCAAAAATCTGGCTAGGATACAGGTGGCCTGGGTTCAGATTGTTCTGACATTTTCAGATCTCTGGCCAGTTCAGCTCATCCTTAGAAGTGTGTGAAAGAAAATTTATTGATTCCTATATTTATTGATTCCCATACATAGAGAGATAGTAAAATTACTGCATAGTAAAATTAACATTTGAACACTGGTTGGTTGCCTTAGGCAACATAAAAAAGAAGGTTAGCATGCATTTCATATGTATGCGAGAATATATCTTGCTATGGGATTGTCAAGGTCATAACCAGTGGCGGCCCGTGCCTTGTGGGTGCACAGGCCCCGCCCCAACACCTCTGCCGCCCTCTCTATTCATGTGCCTGGCCCCTTTCAGGACACCAGATACATGAAATACTATGATGGGGATAGGCACGGGGGGGGGGGTGTATTTTGAAACACGTGATTAGAGCCAGAGGTTCTGATAGACTTCAAAAGAGCAAAATAGTGAGGGTTTGGGGCGCAGAGCACCGTGTCCTGATCCCACCCTGTTGTGTGGCATAGCGAATACATTTTCGCTGTTTTCACACTAACGTTACTTTAGGCAGGTCAGTAATTGGCCAAAGCATTAGGCGATCCTATTGGATGCCTAATGCTTTGGCGGAAGAGGAGACACGGCGGGGGGAAGCCTGAGGAGCCGAATGGACACAAGAACTGCAGCCAGCGCTTCCCACCACTACAGAAGAGGAGGAGAGCCCCGTCAGACTGGGCATGGGGGAGGGTGGTTAGTGAAGTGACAGCCGGGGGATGCACCTAGCTGCATTTGATGGGCACAAGTGGCTGCATTTGATGGGCACAAATGGCTGCATTTGATTGCACACGTGGCTGCATATGATGGGCACATGTGGCTACATATGATGGGCACATGTGGCTACATATGATGAGCACAATGGCTGCGTTTGATGGGCACACGTGGCTGCATATGATGGGCACAATGGCTGCAATCGATGAGCACAATGGCTGCAATCGATGAGCACAATGGCTGCAATTGATGGCCACAGTGGCTGCATTTGATGGGCACAATGGCTGCAATCGATGGACACAATGGCTGCAATCGATGGACACAATGGCTGCAATCGATGGCCACAGTGGCTGCATTTGATGGGCACAAGTGGTTGAATTTGATGGGCATCACTAGCTGCATTTGATGGGCACAATGTTGGCATATGATGGGCACACGTGGCTGCATATGATGGGCACATGTGGCTGCATATGATGGGCACAATGGCTGCGTTTGATGGGCACACGTGGCTGCATATGATGGGCACAATGGCTGCAATCGATGAGCACAATGGCTGCAATTGATGGCCACAGTGGCTGCATTTGATGGGCACAATGGCTGCAATCGATGGCCACAGTGGCTGCATTTTATGGGCTAAAGTGGCTGCATTTGATGGGCACAAGTGGTTGAATTTGATGGGCATCACTGGCTGCATTTGATGGGCACAATGTTGGCATATGATGGGCACAATGGCTGCATATGATGGGCACAATGGCCACATTTGATGGGCACAATGGCTGCATTTGATGGGCACAGTGGCTGCATTTGATGGGCACAGTGAGGCTGCAATTGATTTGGGGGGGGGTCAGTATTTTTCAGTTTGTTTGCGCCAGCCACCACTGGTCATAACCCACCACTGAAACTCAGTGAAGACGGACATGGAAGAGCCAAGGCTCAGGTGAAAAGCCATAACTTAATTTGCTCAAATATCAGTTTTGATCATCTTACCGTTAAATCTGATCACAGGAAGTAATGTATCATTTGTTCACTCATGAAAATTGATATGACAGTCAGGATCGTTCTCAGTTCAAGATCGGTCACACTCTGCCCGCTTCTAAACAAAGCACTCGTCATCTACTTCTCTCTCATAATATTGTGAGAAGCTGCAAACAAACCCGCTCCATCAACAAAAAAAGAAAAATTTATGTGACAGCTTCTTTTTTTTTTTCTTCTAGCAGGCTAGTTGCTATGACAACCATGCTAGGCCCTTCTCTCGCAGGTACTGTAAAAAGCAGATAGACCTGCAGAATTTTTGGAGAAGAACAGGCAGGCTACTTGACTTAAATTAAGAGGAAAAAACTAAGTGGGAAAAGTATTCTCACAAAAATTAAATTACACTCAAGTTTTTATTCCTAAAATATGGCCAATTAGGAAGCAATATAAAAAGCCCTGAGCAAAGTTAAAATTTAATTGACCTAAAATTACATTTCTCTGCAAACGATGCTTGAATAATTTATGCTATTTATACATGGGATAAAAATGCAGACTCTTTGTGGTGCTCTTTGAGAAGGAATAACTTCACAAAATTATATTTAAAAAATTATAAACGTAGAAAAAAAAATGATAAAAAAGAAAAAGAAAAGCATAACTTCACAAAATATAAAAAAGTATAACTACACAAAATTATATAAAAATGAATAATTTCACAAAATTATAAAAATAAATTTAAAATTGTAAGCTCACTATCAAGCAGGGCCCTCTGATTCCAATTGAATTGTATTGTAACTGTACTGTCTGCCCTCAAGTTGTAAAGCGATGTGCAAACTGTTTGCGCTATATAAATCCTGTATAATAATAATATAGCTTCACAAAAATCTAATACAAATATTACAAAATATTCTAAAAATAAAATAAAATAACTTCACTAAATTAAAAAGAAAATAATAAAGACAGGTCAGGGATTACTTGTTTTACTACTTGTTAAGAATATATAAAAATGTGCACGTTAGGGGTTTGCTGTTCACACCAGCAGGCATCTGTTGTGGTCCGTATAACCAAGATTGTATGCGTTGTGTAGGATTGGTCCAAAGCATTGCACGGTTTCGATTTTTTTTTTACATTTATTCAGAGTTAACAATTTAAAAAAACAATGAATTCAACTTTAGGTGTTGAAATGCAGTCACATGCATTGCACACATAAATAAAGAATGTCTGCATTTTTAAGCAAAGCAATGCACATCCCTGCATGTCAACATGTAAAGTGCTTTTTTATTCAACTAACGTAGACACCAGTGGCGTAACTAGAACCTTCAGGGCCCGATGCAAGAAACCATGAAGGGCCCCCCCTGAACCCCAGCCAGGGCCCTTCCCTCCGAGTCCGGCGGTGGGGGTATGTAATAGTGTGTGTGCTAGATGCCTATGCTGCTGCCGGCCATATGTACAGGGGGCTGCATGGGCCCCCTGCATCACAGGGCCCGGTTGCGGTCGCGACTGCTGCACCCCCTATAGTTACGCCCCTGGTAGACACATATGTATGGTGTTAGCAGGGCATATAGAAAACAATCGTTTTCTATGTGCCCTTGTGTTAAGCTTGCATTGAGATCAACACAATTCAACACACCTGGTATGATTGAGCCTGAAAATATCCTGTCTTCAGACCATTTAAAAAAAAAAATCTTTCTATAAGATTATATGTGCATTTACCATATTTTATGTATGGAATTTACCTGTAAAAGCCTCCCTTGTGAAGACATCCAGATTGCTGTTGGATGCCACCATCTCGGATGTGATGTAAGCAACCCAAGCAGACTCAGTACTGTCACTCATATGATTCTGTATAATAGCGGAGCGGTGCCCAACCTTTTGAAGAGTAAGGGCCACTTAAGCGACTTGGTAACCGATCGCAGGCCACAATGAGGAGGGTGGGCGGATGACAGGTCCGTGTCTACTCCACAAATGAAGAGCAGACAAAAAAAGAGCCCATTCTACTCTATGGGCACTCCAATCCTAGCCACCCAGACAGAAGGTGACAAATCCCCTTCTGTTTATTTTTTTAGAGGATTGAATTGGAGGTAGGCAGGTGTACATGGACACAAATCCGTTTACATCGAGGTAAATGGAGGGTCCAACTGGGTCCCCCTGAAAAACAGAAAGACGGACCTGATTGGACTAATCATATCAAAAGGACCGAAGGCTGCTTTTACACTGATGCGCTGCGGTTCACACGCACTGCTGCACTTTGCCATAGAATCCCATTTTATCTTGCAGGTGTGGTGCACTTTCTGAAAACGCACCAAACCTGCAGGTAATAACATAAGTCTATGACTCGATGCAGGTAGCATTTTCAGTTTGAAAGCAGCCCGGTGTAGCTAGTGTATCAGTGTAGAGAGCAGATATGCCCATTGTTTTTTGATTTTAATTAAAAAAACTGACCTCGATCTTCACTTCCTTCTCAGGCTGCTGCTGTCCCCCAGGCGGGTATAGCTTGCAGCTGCTGCTGTCCCTCAGGAGGGCATGGCTGGTGGCTGCTGCTTTCCCCCAGGGTGTGTACGGCTGACGGCTGCTGTACCAGGATGCAGAGTGCATTTGGCATCACTCCACTTGTGACAGGAGCCGGTGTTCTACCAAAAACATTGGCTCTGCTCTCTACTTCAGCCACATAATTCCTCTACCGCGGGCTCCATTCTTCACACCGATGCTCTGGGATGGCGGGAACCTGTGATCTGGGCTTGCCGACCCGCCATTCAAGAGCCACTTCAGTGGGCCCATGGGCCAGCAATTGGGCACCTCTGCTGTATAGTATTCCTCTTTGCTCCTCCTCCAGCAACTACAGGAAAAATATTTTCAATATACCACACATGCTACAACTCCTTCAAAGGTATTGTGGAACATTTTGCTGAACCATTTAACCTTAGGAAATTTCCAGCAGTTATGATCATACATAGTTATGATTACAAAATGTTGAATACAGTCATGTATGGGCACCCTTAAGGAGAAATTGTCTACCATTTTCTTTTTTATTTGATTAATTTTACTGTCCTTGTGTACGGGGGATTCTGGTGTGAGAATTGTCCCTGGTAGCTCAGGAGGAGCTGTTGTCCCACCTCCTGATGATATCACCCCAAAATGACATACTGTCACCCAACTCCAACACTGGCCTGGAGAATACATGATGGTTTTAAGAGACAGAACCCAACTTTTTTCATTCTTGCCACTGACCTGGCAGGCTTGTACATGTATCATACAACATGTAATATTTGGTTTATATAATCTTTATTTTATTAAACATATAAAATGCATAAAATATAATGGCGTCAATTAATTTCATTATTGAGGGTGTAAGTTGGCTGGTTCAGCCTAAGAGCATAATGTTGTACGACACTTGAGTTTAAGTAGAATGTAAACCAGAAAAACTGGGGAGACATGAGGGAGGGAGTTGGGGTTAGGGAGAAACTGGTATCATTGCAATGCATAGAGAAAGTTCCCTCCTGGTGACCTCAGCATGAATCCGCCCCACATTATAGATCTAATTTAATATGCTGAAGCATATCTCAGCCCTGTGGCCCACAGAGACCCAACAGGCACCCCCCCCACAGGCTAAAAATCCTCTATCATCTAGGGGAGACACCTCCTGGGCTCCCTCTGCGCCCTTTTCGGATGCAGGTCCCACCAGGGCACCAGGGTTTTCAGGTTTACACTACTGAGTGTAACCATCAGAGTGCAGAAAAAACATTATCTAGAGGAGAACATAACTGGTTACAAAGGGCGTATTGCACCTTAGAGTTGGTCTCCATTGTTGGCCATACAAACCATAGAGTGGGGGGGGGGGGGAGAAGGGTATAGGATACTCAACTGCAGGCAGGGTTTATGAGAAGTCATGATCAGGTATGCACATCGCTATTAACAGAACCTGTAATTTGGTAATAAAAGTTCTTCTCCCTATAATTGTAAAATTGGGCATGTATGAAAGAAGCCCTTTTACACTTATTGGTAAAATACAGGAAGGTAGCCCCATTTCTACACATGCCTCCCAGTAATATGCTGGAATTTTTTGATATCTCCTTCGGTGACATATTCTCCATGAATAATATAACACCGCGATGAGGAACAGAAAAGAAAAATGTATACATTAATATTACCTACCTGATGTTCAAACAAAGATGTAGATTCACTAGCCTCCCCGCTGTCTAAGATAAGGCTGAGGTCAAGCTCGCTCGGTCCTGTCAGGAGAAAATAGGCATTTAAAGATGGGCTGTTGTGCTGTTCACTTTCTCAAGATAACACCTACACACTGCCTACATTTATAGAACCATTCCACATTCATTTATCTTTAACATTTTCTTTCTTGGGAGTAAAGGAGGTGTTTAACAAGATGCTCTCTATCTTGCTTCTTGCATCCCTTGTAGCGGAATGGTTTGGATAAATAGTTTCACAAAAATGTATTTTTGCAGAAGAGCAGTTTCATGTTTGATATGTCCTTTAAACAGAACTCAGTTTCTTTTTTCCAAATAAAATAAAGAATACAGCTGTCACTGCATAACGTACCTTGTCTCCATAGTTACATAGATAGGTTTAAAAAAAGACACCAATCTATAAAGTTCAATCAATATAAAAAATAGTTTAACCACTTCCATTCCGGGCCTATTCTGGCACTCCTCTCCTACATGTAAAAATCATAATTTTTTTGCTAGAAAATTACTCAGAACCCCCAAACATTATATATTTATTTATATATATATATATATATATATATATATATATATATATATATATATATATATATATATATATATATATAAAAAAATATATATATATATATATATATACGTGTGTGTTTTTTTAGCAGACACCCTACGGAATAAAATGGCTGTCACTGCAACTTTTTATGTCACATGGTATTTGCGCAACAATTTTTCAAACGTGATTTTTCTGGGAAAAAAACAGCTTCATTGATTAAAAATGTAAAAACAGTAAAGTTAGCCCGATTTTTTTTTATATAATGTGAAAGATGATGTTACGCCGAGTAAATAGATACCTAGCATGTCACGCTTTAAAATTGCACACACTTGTGGAATGGAGCCAAACTTCAGTACTTAAAAATCTAGTGCTAGAATTGTTGCTCTCACTCTAATGCCCCATACACACGATTGGACATTCCGACCACAAAATCTGTCTGATTTTTTTCCGACGGATCTTGGCCGAAATCTGTCTTGCATACACACAGTCACACAAAGTTGTCGGAAAATCCAATCGTTCGGAACGAGGTGACGTATATCAAGTACAACAGGACTACGTAGAGGCCAGTAGCCAATAGATTTCGTCTCCAAATTTTTTTCGGAAAAAGTCAGATTGGATTTTGTTGTCGGAAAATTTTAGATCCAGCTCTCAAACTTTTTCTGTTGGAAATTACAGTATGTCAGATAGAGCCCACACAGGATCGGATTTTCCGACAACATTCCGACAACACATGAATTCCTAAACTCATAATGCTAATGACTCCTGAGCTGACAGGCAGGAAGGGAGAGGGTGAAAGAAGACAAGGGGCACAGGGACTGGCAAATACACATTACATGATAAGACCTACCCTAAAAATAAGCCCTACTGTGTCTTTTGTTGCCAAAATTAATATAAGGCCCGGTCTTATTTTCTGGAAAACGCGTTATGTACAGTGGATTTAAAAAGTCTACACACCCCTTCTAAAATGTCAGGTTTCTGTGATGTGAAAAATGAGACAAAGATAAATCATTACAGAACTTTTTTCACCTTTAGGCTGGGTTCACACTGCTGCGGGTGGGAGATCCGGATGTGATTCGCAACGCACTGCAGTGCAAATCACATCCGATCTCCGTAGCGATGCGAGTTCAGCCATACATATAGTATGGCTGAATTCGCATCGCTCCCGCCGCAAACTCGCACGGGACCCTTTTTTTGGTCCGCAGCAGAATCGGATCGCATGGGTGTTCACACCATGCGATCCAATTCCTGTGCGAGTGTGCAGATCGCACTGCGATATGCGGACGGATCTGGGGGTGTCATTAACATTTCATTGACACTCCCAGCCGTTCGCATAGGGCAGTGTAAACTGCCGGCGGGAGGCATGCGATGCGGGAAAACGCCGCGAATTTGCGGCGTTCCCGCATCGCTGTGGTGTGAACCTAGCCTTAATGTGACATATAAACTGTACAACTCAATTGAAAAACAAACCAAAATCTTTTAGGTGGAGGGCAATAAAAATAAACATATCTTCAGGAATTAGGGCCAAAAAGTTCAACCTTGGTTTCATCAGACCAGAACACATTTTCCCACATGCTTTTGGGAGACTTCAGATGTGCTTTTGCTAAATTTAGCCATGCTTGGATTTCTTTGTAAAAAAAGGCTTCAGTCTTGCCACTCTACCCCATATGGGAGATTGTTGTCACATGTACAACACAGCCAGTACATGCCAGATATTCCTGCAGCTCCTTTAATGTTGCTTTAGGCCTGTTGGCAGTCTCCCTGACCAGTTTTCTTATCGCCTTTAACCATTTGCTTACTGGGCACTTAAAGTGGTTGTAAACCCTTACAAACCACTTTGACCTACAGGTAAGCCTAGATTAACTAGATGCCGACCGCACCTATTGTGGCGGAAGGATGTCATATGACGTCCTCCCGTTTAAACAGGAAATGCGCGCGATCGTGCGCGCGCATCCCTGTTTCTTCGGTGGCGACGTGTCACGGAGACACCGCTCGCCACCGAAGGGGGTGAACAGCCATTCGTTATGGCTGTTTACCACGTGATCGGCCGTGATGAAGTCACGGCCGATCACAGATGGTCACACCCCGAACGTGCACGGCACATGCGCGCGATCGCGAGCGCGCTGCGCGTGCACGTCGGTGGCGGCGTGTTCCCCGGGAACACTGCTCGTCACCGACACTGGTAAACAGCCATTGGCCGTTTCACAGCCGATCACTAAAATGTAAACAAACCGCGGTAACGGGATATTACCGGGTTCTCCTCCTCACACACCGATCGCGTGTGAGGAGGAGATTGTGGTAACATCTTGTTACCGCATACAGTGTACACCAATCACACTGATTGCCCCCCCCCCAATAAAGAGGACCTGTCACCACCCCTCATAGTACCTGTCAATCACAGTCCATCAGAGTACCTGTCACAGTCCATCAGAGTATTTGAGTACCTGTCCCAGCCCATCAGAGTACCCCGAGTACCTGTCCCGGCCCATCTGAGTACCCGAGTACCTGTCCCGGCCCATCTGAGTACCCGAGTACCTGTCCCGGCCCATCTGAGTACCCGAGTACCTGTCCCGGCCCATCTGAGTACCCGAGTACCTGTCCCGACCCATCTGAGTACCCGAGTACCTGTCCCGGCACATCAGAGTACCCGAGTACCTGTCACAGCACATCAGAGTACCCGAGTACCTGTCACGGCACATCAGAGTACCCGAGTACCTGTCACGGCACATCAGAGTACCCGAGTACCTGTCACGGCACATCAGAGTACCCGAGTACCTGTCACGGCACATCAGAGTACCCGAGTACCTGTCACGGCACATCAGAGTACCCGAGTACCTGTCACGGCACATCAGGGTACCCGAGTACCTGTCACGGCACATCAGGGTACCCGAGTACCTGTCACGGCACATCAGGGTACCCGAGTACCTGTCATGGCACATCAGGGTACCCGAGTACCTGTCACGGTCCATTAGAGTACCGAGTACCTGTCACGGTCCATTAGAGTACCGAGTACCTGTCACGGTCCATCAGGGTACCCGAGTACCTGTCACAGTCCATTAGAGTACCGAGTACCTGTCACAGTCCATTAGAGTACCGAGTACCTGTCACAGTTCATTAGAGTTCCGAGTACCTGTCACAGTCCATCAGGTACCCGAGTACCTGTCACAGCCCATCTGAGTACCCGAGTACCTGTTCCAGTCCATCTGTGTACCAGAGTACCTGTCACAGTCCATCTGAGTACCCGAGTACCTGTTCCAGTCCATCTGTGTACCAGAGTACCTGTCACAGTCCATCTGAGTACCCGAGTACCTGTCACAGTTCATCTGAGTACCCAAGTACCTGTCACAGTCCATACGAGTACCTGTCACCGCCCTTCAGAGTACCCAAATACCAGTCACCAAACCATCAGAGTACCTGTCACCAGGCCATCAGAGTACCTGAGTACTTGTCACCAGGCCATCAGAGTACCTGAGTACTTGTCACCAGGCCATCAGAGTACCTGAGTACTTGTCACCAGGCCATCAGAGTACCTGAGTACTTGTCACCAGGCCATCAGAGTACCCGAGTACCTGTCACCAGGCCATCAGAGTACCCGAGTACCTATCACCAGGCCATCAGAGTACCCGAGTACCTGTCACCAGGCCATCAGAGTACCCGAGTACCTGTCACCAGGCCATCAGAGTACCCGAGGACCTGTCACCAGGCCATCAGAGTACCCGAGGACCTGTCACCAGGCCATCAGAGTACCCGAGGACCTGTCACCAGGCCATCAGAGTACCCGAGGACCTGTCACCAGGCCATCAGAGTACCCGAGTACCTGTCACCAGGCCATCAGAGTACCCGAGTACCTGTCACCAGGCCATCAGAGTACCCGAGTACCTGTCACCAGACCATCAGAGTACCCGAGTACCTGTCACCAGGCCATCAGAGTACCCGAGTCCCATGTCTCATAGAATATACGTTGGGGTGTTTGCTTTCCAAAATGGGGTCATTTTGTGGGTAATTTCTCTGTCCTGGTGGTCCAGGACCTTCAAAAGTGTGATGGTTAGGAATGAAATGAGATGTGTCATTTATGCTCCTAGAACGCCTGAACGTACTACTTCAATGTTCGGCCTCTCTATGTGGCCAGGCTGTGTAAAAGTCCTACACATGTGGTATCGCCATGCTTGGGAGGAGTAGCAGAATGTATTTTGGGGTGTAATTTTTGCTATATACATGCTATGTGTTAGAAATATCTTATAAATTGACAATTTTGTGTAAAAAAAAAAATGCGTTTTAATTTTTTTCCACATATTCCAAAAACTTCTGGGAAAAAAATTAACCGTTTAAAAGACTCATTATGCCTCACAGATTATACGTTGGGGTGTTTGCTTTCCAAAATGGGGTCATTTTATGGGAAATTCCATTGTCCTGGTACTCCAGGGCCTTCAAAAGTGTAATAGGTGGTTGAGAAACGAGATGCGTAATTTTTGCTCATAGAACGTCTGAAGGTACTACATCAATGTTAGTGCTCTGTATGTGGCCAGGCTGTGTAAAAGTCTCACACACGTGGTATCGCCGTACTCGGGAAGAGTAGCAGAATGTATTTTGGGGTGTAATTTTTGCTATATACATGCTATGTGTTAGAAATATCTTATAAATGGACAATTTTGTGTAAAAAAAAAAATGTTTTTTAATTTTTTTCCACATATTCCAAAAACTTCTGGAAAAAAATTAACCATTCAAAAGACTCATTATGCCTCACAGATTATACGTTGGGGTGTCTGCTTTCCAAAATGGGGTCATTTTATGGGAAATTCCATTGTCCTGGTACTCCAGGGACTTCAAAAGTGTAATAGGTGGTTGAGAAATGAGATGCGTCATTTTTGCTCGTAGAACGTCTGAAGGTACTACATCAATGTTGGTGCTCAGTATGTGGCCAGGCTGTGTAAAAGTCTCACACATGTGGTATCGCTGTACTCGGGATAAGTAGCAGAATGTATTTTGGGGTGTAATTTGTTGTATGCATATGCTGTGTGTGAGAAATAACCTGATAATATGACAATTTAGTTAAAAAAAAAAAAAATCTTCATTTTGCAAAGAATTGTGGGAAAAAATGACAACTTAAAAAAACTCACCATGCTACTTACTTAATACCTTGGGATGTCTACTTTGTAAAAAGGGGTCATTTGGGGGGTATTTGTACTTTCCTGACTTGTTAGTGTCTCAAGAAATGAGATACACCTGATGTACTGAAGGCCTGATCAGAAGTGATCAATTTTCAGTGATTGGCACCATAGTTTGTAGACTCTATAACTTTCACAAAGACCAAATAATATATACTAATGTGGGTTATTTTTACCAAAGATATGTAGCAGTATAAATTTTAGCCAAAATTTATGAAGAAAAATTACTAATTAGCAAAAATTTATGACAGAAACCAAGAAAAAGGCATTTTTTTCACAAAATTTACGTTTTATTTTATTTATAGCACAAAAAATAAAAAACACACTAGTGATTAAATACTACTAAAAGAAAGCTCTATTTGTGTGGAAAAAAGGACGCAAGTTTCATATGGATACAGTGTTGGATGACTGAGTAATTGTCATTCAAACTGTGAGAGCGCTGAAAGCTGAAAATTGGTCTGGTCAGGAAGGGGGTGTAACTGCACTGTATTGAGGTGGTTAAGGCTTACCTGTAGGTCCAAGAAATATCTCCTAAACCTACAAGGTTTAGGAGATATTTCCTAAAAGACAGTCACCGCTGTCGCAGGCGCACTATCGCCGTTAGCAGCATGCCGTTTAGACTTTATAACCACTGTATATACCATACCTTGCCAATGCTCCTGGAAGCTGAAAATCAGTGATGTAGATACCGCTACTTCAGTGACCTCCACTTGTTTCCAGGCCCCACGCTGAGTGGCTGGCCTGATGTAATGTAAATACAGGAGGTTGAAATGACCGCTGCCCCTCTCCTTTCTATGCTGAGCATTAGGTCAGCCGCTCGGCACAGACCCAGAAGCAAATGTAGATCACTGGAGCAATGGTGTCTACTACAGTAATTTCCAGCTTCCTGGGGCAGCAGCCAGGTATGGTATACACATATTTACATCCAAGCTAGACCAATGTAACAATGTAAATATTTACAATCCCTGAAATTATTCTTTAATAAATTGAAAACCTCTATATGCAGAATCCTATTCCCAATAGGAAAAAAAACAAACCTTTTAAGCATGGTCCAATTTGCTCCAAAAGAGGAAAATAATTCCTTCCTGATCCCTAAGGCAGTCAGATATTCACTGGATCAACAATCTCAGAAGTGAGATTAAGTAATAGAAAATAGAGATGGAAGCAGCGCTCTCCACAGGGGTAACCCAGTCCAATCACGAGTACTCAAAAAGGGGGGATACTGGAGTTGTACTTTAAAGGAAAACTATAAAGGTTTTAGCTTCATTTTATTTCATTTCTATGCATTCATACAATTTTCAATTGATATTTTATATATTTATGAGCATTTTATACGTATATACATACGTATATATGTCTTTTCTAAAGAGGGAACAATAGTAGCTGTTTGCCTTTTGACTATCTCTGAAGGTCTGTATAGAGCCCTACTGAACAGGCAAGGTAGGGAGGAGGGGAAGTCAGCCCTATGACTTACTTATTTCAGCTTCAGCTATTGAATACTGTAATCAAGAAGTTTTTTTTAAGCAAAGAAGCTAAAGTTAGTTGACTGCTAAGCTAAGATCACCCCCACTCCCCCCACTGAATAGAAATTTAAACAATAAAGGTGTATATGTAATATTTCATATTTACCTAATACAATGGAAAACATATGCCATATATACGAAGACTTGGTTGCCCACGCTTACTTGGATTCACATTTATGAAATCCAATGAAGGTGTTCAAGAGCCTAAAACTTTTAATGTTTAAGTGTGTTGGCTGACTTGTGTCCTACTGTGAATTTATTTTAACATTAAAAAGCCTTCTGTTCTTTTACTGTGTTGGCTGCTTTGTGTTCTACTCTTATCATTAAAATTTTTAACTTTGTAACTTTTGCTTGCTGCCCTTATTGGATTGCGGACACGTGAATTCTCAGCTCTCAGTTTTCTCCCTTGGGGGGGTATCCCCGTTTTGTGGAAAATATACATACGATGTCTTGTTTCTACATTTATTCAGTCACAGATTCAGACCTGCACATATGCTCAAACATATACGGTCAGCATAATTCGCCAATCTGCTTAGACACACCCGGGGAACATCAGCATCCACCAGGGAATGACGAAAACTTGCAACATGACAACATGTACCAATGGCTTCTATGACATTTTTATTTACATTAATTTTAATAAACCTGGTGTTACAATTTGGAAAAAACAAAAAAAAACTCTTGTTTATATAATGTAAGCAGTAATATTGGGAAGTAAAGCTGCCTAGTTCTTGTTTTTACATAAACTTGAATACTTAATAAACCCAAAAAGGCAAAACACCATAGAATGTAATAATTATATGGTAAGCAAATACCCTTACAAGATATAAGACAGGCAGTAAGGCTTATTAACATTTATCAGGTGCCTGCAAGGTAGACCTGTCTAGCCCGAGGCAGAGTGCTGCAAATTTTATTCCAGCACTAATGAGAGTAGTAAAAGGTTATCTCTTTTCTTATAATTATACACTGCAATAAAACACAAACACTGGAGGATGTGCCATGCTGAATATATTTACATGCAAATTATACACTGCATAATCAACCAGATCACACTAGGTAGAAGTAATCTACCTGGAAACAGAATAGACAGAGGGGAGAGAGAATAGAAAAATAATATGGCATGGAGAGATAGGGAAAAAGGAAAAGAAAGGACTGATAGAGAGATAGAGAGAGAGAGAGAGAGAGAGAGAGAGAGAGAGAGGGAGGGAGGGAGTGAAAAAGTAAGAGGGAGGGAGAAAGAAAGGAGTAAGAGAGAGAGGAGAGGAAGGGAGAAAAAAAGAGAAAAAGAGAGATGAGAGGGAGGGAAAAATATAAAAGGGGGGCATGGAGAGAGGGAGAGCGATATCAATAGAAAAGGAGGGGAGAAGGAAAAAAAGGAGGGATGGAGAAAGAATGCAAAAAGAAGGTGTAGAGAGGTATGGGAAGAAAGGGAAAAAGGAAATCAAGGTAAAAGAGGAGAGAGGCAGAGCGAAAAAGTAAGAGGGAGAGAGAGATAAAAAAAGGTGGACGGGGAAGAAAAAAGAAAAAAAGTGTAGAGAGGGACAGAGAAAAAAAAGGAGTGAGAGAAAAAGCAGGGGGGGAAGAGAGGTGAGAGGGAGGGAGAAAAAAAGGGGGGGGGAGAAATATAAAGAGAATGGGAGGGGTGGAGAGAGTGAAGGGAAGAGGGGGAGAAAGAGAAAGAGAGGGGGAGAGAAATTGGGAGGGAGAGAGAAAGAGGGGAGAAGGAAATAAGGGGCGAGAGAAAGAGATGGGTAGGGATGGAAAAAGAAAGAGGAGGTGAGAGAGCAAAAAAAAGAGGGAGACAGAAACAAGACAGAGGGAGAGTGAAGGGAAAAGAGGGAAAAAGACAGGGGAGAGGGAAGGAGAAAGAAAGGAGTGTGAGAGAAAGATGGAGGAAAAAGTGAGAGAGAGGGGAGGAGAGAGGAGTGAGTGAGAATGATAGAGAGAATGATAGAGAGAAGGAGATGGGGGAGAAGGAGAGATAGATGGGGAGGGAAGGAGGAAAATGGAAAAAAGAAAAAAAGGGATGAAAGAGGAAGAAAGGGAGAAAAAAAAGGGAGAGACAATGAGGAGAGGGGAAAAGAGAGCAAGAGGGAGAGGGTGAGGGAGAGAGTGGGATACTGAGCGAGACACAGTAGAATGTAGAAGAATGATTTTATTAGCAGAAATTAAGCTGGCAACTTGATAACTCCTTGGTATTGTCCTTTATTTGGCTATATACACAGGATCAATGCTGACATGTTTCAGCTATTGCAGCCTTACTCATAGCATAGTTAACATTAAAATGGCATTACCCCCCCCCCAAATAATAGAGGGGGCAGGACTGAACGTAATTACAATTAAAACCAATTAACATTAAATGTTATATAAGCCATGCCATTTTAATTTGAATCATGCTATGAGTAAGGCTGCAATAGCCGAAACATGTCAGCATTGATCCTGTGTATATGATGTAGCCAATAAAGTACAATACCACGGCGTTATCGAGTTGCCGGCTTAATTTCTGATTTGGATGTTCGAACAGGGGAGTGGAGATCCTCCAGCCTAAGCACTGAATCTCAGCATGTATTTTTCAATTGTACTTGTATGTTCCTATTAGAATTACTATTTTTTTTTCAGATGTTTCTAGATTTCTCATTCTCCTAACATTTATGATGACATGGTAAAACCACCAAAAATATAAATAATAGAAATATACAGAAAAAAACAAAAAAAATAAAATAAAAGTAAATACGTTTTTTATTTTAATTCCCAATTCCCAATGACATTAACTATGATTACCCAATAAACCAGTGCTGAAGCTGTCAAGCTTTACATTCACATTGCTCCATGAAGGGATCCCGCAGTTAATCCCCTGTATATTTACTGTTATTTGAAGACTGATCTTTGCTTTTGGAATCATTACAGAACTTCTATCCAATGTGAGTTCTAAGGATTTCTCTCTCTCTCACCTTCAGTTCTGCATAGAAAAACACTCTATTAGGGATTTAGTTAAAATAATGTATTAAAATCTCTGCTTTTCACTGCACCATGTGCCTTCTCACCCAACGGTTCCTAGCTGACGCACCAAATGAAGTCTCACACAATGTTATATACCTGGGAGGTCATAAGCAGTGCATCAGTTATTGATCTCTTATTGACTGATCCTAGTAGAAATAAAGACTTTGCCTTATATAACTGTAGATCTTTAAAAAGAACAGACCACAATCAATGCACAAGGTCACCAGCGGTCAGGATCATAGTCTATTGAAAGCTAAGTCAATCGCTCAATTCACCGAACTGAAAGTAGGTGAAGGTCTTCCTGTAGGAAATTGTAATGCAGTAGTATCACAACACCATAAATGTTCTAGTAATATATGTATATAGTGTAAAATACAAATATAACTGACTTGCCATTGAAAATAAATAGCACCACAACATATGAACATGTGCATGGTGCGTTGCATTAGTTGGCAGGTGTGAATGGGCCCTTAATGGTGCTTGGTTTGTTAAAGCCTAATTGAAGTCTGTTGTAAAATTAATGAGCTAAATGAAGGATGCAACAAAACTCACATTCTTAACCCTTTCATTTACAGTCATTTATGCCTAGTTGTCCAGGCCTAAATTGGCAACATCAGTATGCATCAGTTCATTTGACAATGACTCTGACTAATTTGCATATAATATACTATATTATAATACTAAATATACTGTAGATATTTTTAAAGATATATACAGCTTTTATTTGATATACTTTTTAAACCCTGCTCTGTTTTGACTTATCATAAAAACAATGCTCTCGCTCGAGATATATATATATATATATATATATATGTATATATATATATATATATATATGTATATATATACACACACACATACACATACATACACACACACACACACACACACACACACACACACACACACACACATATATATATATATATATATATACACAGTGCCTTGCAAAAGTATTCACTCCCCTTGGCATTTTTCATGTTTTGTTGCTTCACAACCTGGAATTAACATGAATTGTTTGAGGATTTGCATCATTTCATTTACAGAACATGCCCACAAATTTGAAGATTTTTTTATTTTTTTTTCATTGTGATGCAAACAACAAATAGGACAAAATGTGCACTGGAACCGACAAGGGACGCATGTGCTTGGATGGCCAGACTAGGGAGCAACCCAAAAGGGGACCGTGACAGGATGGCTGACATGTCCCACAAAGTGGAACTTGATATGGGCAAATGTTTGCTACTGGCTGATGTTACTGGATGCCATGCAGCAAGGCTTTGACTGCATGGGTCGCAAACAATGAGGGTTTCCCAAGGGTTTGTAGGGATAGGAAAGGCCAGATACCAGCTAGGTACAGTCTGACAGTGTTGTGGGACAGGCTCAGATGAGTGTGGCAGTAAGACTTTGTGTCTTACTGCCACGGCCACAGACTGTACCTAGCTGGCATCTGACCTTTCCTATCCCTACAAACCCCTGGGAAACCCTCCTCATTGTTTGCGGCCAGGATGTGCTTGATGTGACCTGTGCCTGTCCCAGGGGCATGTGGCTAGGAATTTGCTAGGAATTTGCCGTAGGTGTTCCAGGCCTTCAGCGTGTTGGGCAAAAGTGACCAGTTTATGAGCAGCATAGTGTCGAAGGTGAAGGTGGTCTCTTAGCCCAGATTCGACCAAGGTGGGATAGGAAATGTAGTTCCAAGTCTCTGTAAGAAATATAAAGGAATTGAGGCAGGACAGGGCATCTGCTGCGAGATTGCACTTTCCAGGTATGCAAGTGCAGTGCACATTGAAATTCTAGTGAAGGGATATCTGCACCAGCCTGCGTGGGAAGGACATGATGGCCAGAGACTTGGACCTGCCTTTGTTGACAATCTCAGCCGTGGCTAAGTTGTCAGTGGAGAAGACCACAGTGTACCCCGCCTAGGTGTGTCCCCAGACCTGAGCTGCCACAACGATAGGGTAAAGCTCGAACAATGAGGACGTCTGGCTGAACCCGGGGACCAGGAGGATTTCCTGTGGCCATGGACCAATGGGTGGCAAAAAATGGCAGCGAAGCCTGTGGAGGCTGCTGCATCTGGTACTATATGAGGTGAGGAGGCTGAAGCTGCTGGGATGAACATGGATACGCTGTACCAGTTCTCAAGAAAGTTGTCTCACATTGCTAGATCTGCAGCAGTTGCCTGGTCTAGCCTGATGGTTTAATCAGGGTCCTGTGCATGGAAAAGGAAGACCAGGGGGCGAGAAATTAAGGAACGCCCCTGAGGGACAATCCTAGCAAATAGCAAAGTTCAGCGTGCCTAACAGGGACTGCAGCTCTCTCTCGGTGCCACTTCGTGAGGTGGTGAAGGCGTGAATGATCACCCTAATCTTGGACAGCTTGTCAGGTGGTAGGTAGACGTGTGCGCTGCTGAAAAATCTGTTGGTTTTCAAATTTCGGGTCATTCATTATGATCGCAATTTGAAAAATCAAAAATGTGTAAGACAGGATGTGTCGGGTCATTCATTATGATCGCAATTTCGAAAAATTCATAAATTCGAAAATCCGTAAATAAGAAAATCAGAAGATTCGAAAGAATAACTATTAAATTATAGGTATTGGCATTTCCTTCCAAATTTGGCTGTTAGTGAACGTAACAAATATGAATATATATACACACACACACACACACACACACACACACACACACACACACACACACACACACACACTATATTACTAAAAGTATTGTCATTACATGCACATGAATTTTAATGGCATCCCAGTCTTAGTCCGTAGAGCTCAATATTGAGTTGGCCCATACTTTGCAGCTATATCTCTGGTTTACACACAAGGTTTAGGAGTGTGTCTATGGGAATGTTTGACCATTTTTCCGGAAGCACTGGTCAGGCACTGATGTTGGACGAGAAGGCCTGGCTCAGGGATGGTCCCTTCCTATTCCAACATGACTGCGCACCCATGCACAAAGCAAGGTCCATAAAGACATGGATGAGCAGGTTTGAGGTGGAGGAACTTGACTGGCCTGCACAGAGTTCCTAACCTCAACCTGATAGAACACCTTTGGGATGAATTAGAGCAGAGACTACGGGCCAGGCCATCTCGCCCAACATCAGTGCCTGACCTCACAAATGCGCTTCTGGAAGAACGGTCAAACATTCCCATAGACACACTCCTAAACCTTGAGGACAGCCTTCCCAGAAGAGTTATAGCTGCAAAGGGTGGGCCAACTCAATATTGAAGCCTACGGACTAAGACTGGGATGCCATTAAAATTCATGTGCGTGTAGAGGCAGGTGTCCAAATACTTTTGGGAACATAGTGTATATATATATATATATATATATATATATATATATATATATATATATATATACCTGCACATACAGTATGTTCACACACTCAGATAGCAATAGCCCTTTCTGCAGCCTGCTAGTCTGAAGATTTGATGCTGCCACTGGAGCAGAAATCAATGACAAACAGCAGTAAATTATGTATGTTCAAACTAGTTTATTAGTTTCACATCAGATTTAACTGGGCTTTAATGTCACACTTCAGTAATTTATTCTTATTCTTGTTTGGACATTCCGACCACAAAATTCATCGGATTTTTTCAGACAGATTTTGGAGGAAACTTGTCTTGCATACACACGGTGGCACAAAGTTGTCAGAAAATCCGAACGTTCGGAACGAGGTGACGTACAAAACGTACAACGGGACTATGTAGAGGCAAGTAGCCAATAGCTTTTGTCTCCAAATTTTTACTGAGCATGCATGACACTTTGTGCATCGGAATTCTCTACACACGATCGGAAAAAGTCCGATCGGATTTTGTTGTCGGAAAATTTTAGATCCAGCTCTCAAACTTTTTCCATCGGAAATTCCAACATAAAAAGTCCGATCCCACACACGGTCGGATTTTCCGACAACATAATCCGATCTGACTTTTTCCGTCTGAATTTCCGACCGTGTGTATGGGGCATTTGGTTTTGGATAAAGTGCACAAGTGTGAAATTTTTTTTTTCATCCTGTGACCCTATTAGAGAGAGTCTGTCCCTGCGACACCAAAACAATATTCCTGACCCATCCTGCAAGCAGTACATTTATGTATGAGGCTATGGGATCAAAAGGAGGCAACAAAATGACAGTGGCTAGCTTTATTCTACAGGATTTCTGGACAAGAAGTTAGCTCTGCATTGAAAAATGCCCTGAAACGTTCAGATATTCACTTCTAAGCATTATGAATGCATTCTTTCCATTAACTAGTTTATGAAAATGATACCATTCTGGTATTGTGATCCTTGAAGGAGTTAACAGAGGATCCTCTTGTACTCTGGTTATCACAGATGCTGTCCCTGGCAACAGTGATAAATGCCATCATAAGCCAAGTACAAAAACATGGATTCCTCTGTACCGTGTCTTGCTTTGTCCCTCTGATACAGGGAAGGAACAAATGAAATAGAAGGCTCACAGCACAAGGCCTTTTGCCTTTCAGAGTTGGATGTCACAAACTAGAGAATGGCTTTATTTAACGGAACATGATTGTAAAATGTCACCGAGCAACAATTAGGTGTGACCTTTTACCAAGGACTCGGATTGAATAGATATGGAGCACTCCAATTATAAAAGGATTTTACTTTCGTGCACTGTCACAATGTGGTTCTGATAGACTGGGGGTTTTGAGCGACTGTTAAAGCCAAAAATGATCATTTTCAGTGATGCCAATATGGGCATGTGCATCTAAGCAGACCATACTTTACATGCAATTGCTGGATCAGCCTCTCTTAATACACATTTTACATAGGTCTCTGGATTGCTGTGTAGCCACCATAGACCTTGGGCAACAGGGCTGCCATGGGGGATACACAGCTACCAGAACCTTTGGCAACAGGGCTGCCATGGGAGATACACAGCTACCAGAACCTTGGGCAACAGGGCTGCCATGGGGGATACACAGCTACCAGAACCTTGGGCAACAGGGCTGCCATGGGGGATACACAGCTACCAGAACCTTGGGCAACAGGGCTGCCATGGGGGATACACAGCTACCAGAACCTTGGGCAACAGGGCTGCCATGGGGGATACACAGCTACCAGAACCTTTGGCAACAGGGCTGCCATGGGGGATACACAGCTACGAGAACCTTGGGCAACAGGGTTGCCATGGGGGATACACGGCTACCAGAACCTTGGGCAACAGGGCTGCCATGGGGGATACACAGCAATCAGAACTTCATGTTACTGGCAGCCAGTAATAGGTTCTGGTGATTAATTTAGGGTTCAAGACTACCAACTTGCTTGCTTAAGCTATACAGCCAGGTCTTTGAAGTTACTTTCCCTTTTCCAGATTGGCAGGTTAGCATACTGTACACCCACTTTGGGTTCAGAGAGTTTATAGTATGTCAGAGCTCTGCCCTACTGTTTCCTAAAGAAACCCAAACCGAGTTTAAAGGAGGAGAGCAACACAAGTTTATAACAAGTCCATTAAAAGTATATCAAACTTGATAATAGATAAGAAGGCTGTCAGACTGATGAGCCACATTGCCGCCTCTTCAACCATTGTTTTTCTATTGTTGTCCAGTATTATCTCCTACCATTGCCAGAAGTCAAACTCTGAAGGGGGAGTTTTGAGCCCCTGAAATGTGTTGGTTTGACCTTCTGCTCTATTATCAAGAGTATTAAACTTTTACTGGACTTATTAAAAGATGGTGGCATTTTTATTCTTTATACCCTATCTGAACTACCCCAGGGATCATCATGGACCCCATGTATAACAGAAAGCTGCCTCCTAAAGCAAGATTAAAGCAAGATTAAATTTGATTATGATGTTGGATTCTGGCACTCTGGATAAGACAGTGAAACTACTACAGCATTTCAGGCAAAAGCAAAAACTTTTTTTTTATTAGACCTTAAAGCCCTCTCAATATTTAATCGTTGTCTGTGTCACTGCTGCAACTTCCCCCTTGATTCCTATATGGTACAACCAATGCAATATGGACAGAAAGTAAGGGGATCCCTTAATGGAACCCTAGACCCAAGGTTGCAGTTAAAACCCAGCAGGGCTTTGAAAGGTCTGCTTCACATCGGTATGGTGCGCTTTAAGTGTGCTGCATTTTAGGTTGTGTTTTAGGTGCTTATCATTGAACTCTATGTAACATTAATTTTGATGAAAGTGCATCAAAGTTGCAGCAAGTTGGATATTTTTAATGCACCAATCCCAAAGTGCACGTAAAATGCACCAAAGGCCTCTTTCCCACTCTATCCAAAGCTGAAAAAATAATAAGTTTGCCTGATATACAATTTAAAGAGACAATGGGGGTTATTTACGAAAGACAAATCCACTTTGCGCTACAAGTGCAAACTACAAGTGTAAAGTGCACTTGAAATTGCACCGAAAGTGCATTTGGAAGTGCAGTTGCTGTAGATCTGAGGGGGACATGCAAGGAAAATAAAAAACAGCATTTTAGCTTGCACATGATTGGATAATAAAATCAGCAGAGCTTCCCCTCATTTCAGATCTACCCCTCAGATTTACAGTGACTGCACTTCCAAGTGCACTTTCAGTGCAATTTCAAGTGCACTTGTAGTGCAAAGTGAATTTGCCTTTCGTAAATAAACCCCACTGTCACACTGTGGATGCCTCTCCGCTGGTTCCTCATCCAAACTGCAATGACTGGTTACAGTAGCAAAGGGTAATGGTGACATAACTTCCTCAGTCATGTGACATTACATGGGCCTAGCAATTGGCTACTAGACGCAAGTACAGTCACAAGAGGGTCACATGCTATACACGTTGTGACTGTACGAGGCCTTGTTACAGTGTGAGAAGGGCAAATGGGTAGTTATGGTTGCACCCACAGGAGCAATCTCAGGCTTCTGCAGACTGTCAGCGTATCTGTCCGCTTGTACCTCATATGGGCAGGCAGTTACACAATGTCAGGGAGCATGGATGAACTACCTAGAGTGCTCAACAGCACCCTGGTAGTTCATTGAGAACTACTTGCTGTCAGCCACAAAGGCTGATGGTACTTGTGGTGCTCCCATTCACAGAACTCTGTGAATGAATGACACGGCCGCGTTTTTTTAAACTTTTTTGACAGCAGGTGCGGGGAAAGGATCCCTGGCCCGCTGTCACAATGGGGGATCGAGGGGGGGGGGCTGCTGCAACAGTAACATGTTGCCCCCCGAATAACATAATAACATGTTACAAATGGTGAACTTATCTTGAAGGTCTGACAAAGAAACCTGGAAGCCGATTGGTTTCTATGCACAGATGTGTTGTCCAAGGATTTAAAGAATTGTAGCCTACAGCGTTGGATAGACACCTTGGGCAAAATAAGTGAATTTCTTTCAGATTCCTTTTAAGGCATTTTGGTTTTATGTTTTGGAGTAGACCAGGTTATGTGGTTTTATGTTTTGGACCCATTCTAGCGCCATGCAAATCTGCACCAGTCTTGTTTACCATAACAGCAGGTGATGTAAATGAGTTACAATGACAATGCCAGCAATATAACATCTAGGCCAGAGAGATAGATCAATAGACTGAGATTCACTCACCTGCCACCGGCTCCATAGCAGGAAATAGCTTACTGTCAACAGCAACACTTATATCATAGAAGACTTCTTCCTCGTCCCTGTCAGCGTCAAACTGGAGAGGAATAGAAAGTGATCTTATTACTCACACGTGTATTCACTCATCATATGCTCTGCGGAGTGCTCAGAAGATTGTTCTGTCTAACAAGACAGTTCTACAACTCTTCCCACTCCCAGCACCTACACAAGATATAAACCCATCAGAGGCAATGGCCATAGGCTAGAGAGCGCATTCAACACACACAATAACAGTTGCGGAGAAATCTGAGACACCTGAGTTTACCAAGATGCTGAAAGCAGGTTTAAAGCTGATCGTTGGGTCAACAGTTAAATAGACACCCCAATTAAATATTTGATAGTATTGGTTTTGTTTATCAAGGCATTTGTAATTGTCTTAGACCAGGTTCACATTGGAACCAGCTGCGGATCTCACAGGAGCGATGTGCGCCCCTGTTCCCCGTTTTCTTCGTTTATCTGTGGCCCTCTCTTCTCTACATCCATTCAAAGTGCTGAATTATAAGGCTTGTCCGAGCTGTCAGAAAAAAAAAAGAGGGCAGAGAGTTGAAATCACACTCTACAGAGCTCAGTGAGGAGAGCTCTGAGAGCTGATTGGAGGGAAGGGACACACCCCCCCCCCCCCTCTTCAGACAGCACACAGGAACAGACTATGAGACTATGAAACAGCTGGTGCTCCTTCTGCTGTCACCATTTTTCTTTTGGTGTCAGGAGAACTTTTCAGAAGTGATTCATGCTAATAGCAGAGGAACAAAGCAGCAGACAAAAGTGACGCTTAAGCCACGTAAACAAGACCAGACTTTTCGTCAGACAAGGTCCAACGGAATCAGTGCGTCGAACACTCCGATCGTGTGTGGGCTAATCCGATCGCTTTTCATTTTAGAAATCTGACGGATCTAGAAATTGAACATGTTTCAAATCTGTCCGACAGACTCAATTCCTATCGGGAAAACCGTCTGTCTGTATGCTGGTCCGATGGACCGAATACGACGCAAGGGAAGCTATGTGGCCAAGTCCGTTCGTTCGGAAGTCCATCGGAACTCCACTGAAAAGTCAGTCGGGAAGACTGTGGGACCTAGTCTGCCGGAAAGTCCGGTCGTGTGTACGCGGCATTAGGCTACTTTCACAATGGGGCAGGGGTCATTTTTCAGCTGCTTTTCAGCTGCTAGTGGGGTGCTTTTAACTGTACTAACAGTAGTACTAATAATAATGTGCTAGTACTGAAAAAACACCCGTGCTCAAGTGTGGTGATCAAAGTCAATTGACCCTCTCTGTTTCTGCTCTGCTCCAAAGTTTTGAATGCCAACCACGCCTTGCTACCCTCTTAGGACTGGGGTAATCCCAATACACTGCACACTGTGAAAACAAAAGAAAGGGCGCACCAGCCTAGCTCATTATCATCATATGCCATTCATTGATAAAATAAAAGCAAATATACTCAATAACCAATGTATGAACAAGTTCATCAATATAATCCAATATAATCCAGAAACGGGTATGTCAGAACTACTGCGCAAACTTCTTATCACGGGAAGAAGCCACGCAGGTCCACAAAGGCTAACGTGCTTCAGAAGGTATCCCCTCTTCTTCAAAGCCCTGTCATTTGTTTCCACTGTGTGCAGCAATAAAAACCTGACCGGTATCCCAATCCCCTCCATTCGAAAACTAAGAAAAAAATATGTTTGCCTTATAGTTTGTAGTCATACTTTAAATGGCATGTTTTTACAACTACCAGGAATGCAGCCTTAAAACAAACCTTCTACGAAGATCCACATTTCTAATCTCTTCTCTTTCCTAAATACAAATAGCTTAAAAAATCATTGTGTCTCCGTATGGAGATGACAATCTTACTAGAGGCTGGGCTTTACTTCCCAATGTCAGAACCTCCAGCAAGGAGAACAGTGAGTAATACAGTAGGGACAAATCTCACTCCAGATCTTCTGAGACTAAGGCCGCGTACACACGCGGGGACTGTTCGCTCAACTTTGTCCGTCAAACAGTTTCAGCAAACAGTCCGCTCAAAATTAGCATGGACGGACTTGCCCACACACGACGAACGAACAGTTTGCTGAAACCGTGCGCGATGACGTGAACGGCACGTACGACGGGACGGAAAATACGACGTCCTATACACTGCATTACAACTTTCGGCGTGTAAATCCTTTCTGAGCATGCGCGGAACTTAGTTTGACGAACAAGCCTACACACGAGGGGACTGTTCGCTGAAACCAAGTTTCAGCGGACAGTTTTTCGGAATTTCCGAAAAACTTTGTTCAGCAGACTGTTCGCTGAAACTGTCCGCTGAAAGCCCACACACGGGCGGACTGTCCGCCGAAACACTGTTCAGCGGACAAAGTTGGGCGAACAGTCCCCGCGTGTGTACGCGGCCTAACAGTCAGATGCAATGCCTTGGATCTCACACTGCAGCTATGAGACAGTAAGTAGAGGAGTGCCTAGGCACATTCACATACCAGGAAGTCTGGAAGACATTCCAGAAAATATAGCAAAAAGTTTAAGTATACTAAAACAAAAGCATAATGTACACACTGGTGATCACGCATGTGCAAGAAAAAGAGAAGTCAGGAGTTGGGCTTGACAGATCTGCTTTAAAGTGAAGGAAGCTTTTTCAATTTCTTGAGAACAATGTTGTAAATTAGTTGTAAACATATGAAGGTTTTAAAACAAAATTTATCTCCATCTATAGTTTGTAACTATATTTATTTACATGGAGAAAGCCATACTTACTCTTCACACACACAGTCCCGGCTTTGTACTTTGTAGTGATAGACAAGAAATTTGCTTTACCGCTATTTCCCCAATGGCACCAATAATGGGGCACTCTTCCTTCCACTGATACAAATGATGGGGCACTATTCCTCCCACTAACACCAATGCAGGGGTATTATTCCTACCATTGACACAAACAAAGGGGGGCTATTCCTCTCACTAACACGAATGAAGGGGCACTATTCCTACCACTGACACCAACGATGGGGCACTATTCCTCCCACTAATACCAATGATGGGGCACTATTCCTCCCACAAATACCAATGATGGGGCACTATTCCTTCCACTGACCCCAACGATGGGGAACTATTATTCCCACTAATATAAATGACGGGGCACTATTCCCCCCACTTACACCAATGAAGGGGTACTATTCCTCCCACTGACACTAATGATGGGGAACTGTTCTTTCCACTAATACCAATGATTGGGCACTATTCCTCCCACTGGCACCAACGATGGGGCATTATTCCTCTCAATAATACCAATGATGGGGCACTATTCCTACCACTGACACCAAGGATATGGAAATATTCCTTCCACTAATACCAATGATGGGGCACTATTCCTCCAACTGGCACCAATGATGGGGAATTATTCCTCTCAATAATACCAATGATGGGGCACTATTCCTTCCTCTGACACCAAAGACGGGGCACTATTTTTCCCACCAATGATAGGGGCACTATTCTTCCCACTGACGTCAACGATGGGGCACTGTTCCTCCTACCAATGATGAGGCACTCTGCCTCCTCCTATTGACCACAGACGCTATGTAATTTATTTTCAAACGAACTGCAAAGTCTGAGGCATTGTCTACTCCCACTGATGCTGGGGCATGTTCTACTCCCACTGGTCACAGTCTGGACTCCCTAAAGTCTTAAGAACAGAAAACTGGCCCATTTTAGAAGGTTACAGACCCCTGGTGTAAACAGTGAAAGCAATTAAAGCGGGATTCCACTGCGGTTTTGTTTTTTTCTTACCTGTGTCACTGGTGGGCGATTCCTACCGTCTCTTAGCAGTCACGATCGGCGTGTTTTTGACCCCCCCGGCGTGACGATTTTTTTGCTTTGGATAACTTTTAAAAAAGCAGTCCGGCGGTTTCCATTTTTACTGTGGGCGTCTGAAGCCCACAGGCATTTACTTCCTGTATGCGATGACGCTGGGCTCCCAGCATCCACCGCTCCATCTCGCGCATGCTCACTGATAGCTATAGTGGTAATGGCAGATACAGCTGCCTGCCCACTTTGAAAATGGCAATTTCGGACACGCCCTCGTCACGTGACCGGCGTCCTCCTTCCGAAATCTCACGAGATTTCGGCATTACTATGTCCCCCATGGATTCTTGGGAAATAGCTTAGAAATTTCCCAGGGACCATTGCGAGGCCGATAACCACGCCTACTCCCACGGGAGGACAGCCCGGAAGTCAGCACAAACATCAGAAATATAAGGTAAGTACTGAATAATATTTTATTTAAGTGTTCATTAATGTAAGTATGTTAGCATGTGCTTTAAATAAGAAGAAGAAAAAAATGTAGGTACAAAACCGCTTTAATGACTTACAATCGTATCTTCCAACTATAGAAAATCTCCTTCCCAATGTGTGTCATATTGATCGATTCGGTTGTTGACTATAGATTAATTATTCCTATCGGGAAAGATCAATCGGAAAAGAAAACGATCATTTATCAAAGTGTGTATGGTCGCCATAAGTGTTTACAGCTATATCTTTTTTAATTTATTTGCAACGACTCTGAAGAATCTTTGAATCCAACAGATCAGCATAAAAATATTTTCATAAATGCTTAGTACAAGCTGAAGGAAGCAGGGAAAAAAATAATAATCAGAAAATCCCAGGCCGCCCAGCTGCAGACATTGACAAAGAAGCCATGTGTTGCAATGGATTCATGCATAAATGCTGCAATCATGGGCCATTTCTTCCGAATGTACTGCAGAAAATCTGGTCCTCGTATACAAGAACAACAAGCTCTATTCTATCCCTACAACATGCTGCCTCAGCACCTTCACACGCTGCGTAAAATGCTCTATTATGACAAACTCCACCAGCAAGTGTATAATAGGAAGTGAATACGTTTCTAAATGGCTTTGATTTGCGGAGCGTATATTAATGCTTACTAAAAGAAGTCATGTCTATGGTGCACTGCGCCAGTCGCCTAGCAGATCCTATCCACCCCTCTTATCGGATGGATACTTGGCTGACAGGTTAAAAGCATTCTATTACTTCTGCTGCCATTACTCCATCAAGTTCAATTGCAGAGAAGCCCAGAAATTCATGAAAGCATGTGTTGCTACAAGCTGTGAATGTGATACCAAAGTCATGAAATGGCATGGAAATCGTAAATTTACAAATCGGTGCGTCGGCCATTGGTGGTAATTTACAGAAAGTACTTAGCCAAGTGAACCTGTGTTCATCTTGAAAACAAAATTGCAATGGAATGGAATGCAATGGAATTTACAAAATTGGAATTTTTTTGCTCGTGACTGGAGTGTTGATGTGAATGTGGCTTTACTTAGCTAAGAAAAAAATTGTACTTCTTTAGTAAATCAACCCCATTGTCATAGAGAATAAAATCACAATGAGACCTGGAGTTTGGAGTTTGCATGTTCTCCCTGTGCCCGCGTGGGTTTCCTTCGGGTACTCCGGTTTCCTCCCACACTCCAAAGACATGCTGGTAGGTTAATTGGTTTCTGTCCAAAAAATGTACCCTAGTATATGAATGTGAGTTGGCGACCTTGGATTGTGGGCTCCTTGAGGGTAGGGACCGATGTCAATGTGCGATGTATGTGTGGAGCGCTGCGTAAAATTGACGGCGCTATATGGGCACCTTAAATATATAATAATAATAGATGAGCATCTTAATGAGACACAATGTACAGGGATAGGGAAAATTGTAGACACGCACCCACACTCGCTCAGGTTGAACTGGATGGATTGGTGTCTTTATTTAACCTTACTAACTATGTAACCTGGTTCATACGGGCATCCGGGGGGGGGGGGGGGGGAGGCAGCAAAAGCAGGCAGCTGATCCATGGTTTTGACACCCCCCAGCCCAATCACCTAATTAAAAATACTTGGCAGAAGTCCCCCAACATTACTCCAGTTGCAACCTAGCAACGGCACTATGGCCTCTTCTCCTTTCACTGAAGGTTAGACCATTATAATGTGTCCGCACTGACCTCTCTTCATCCCCCTTCTAAGCCCTGTTTTTTTGATACGCCTCCTTAGTGACTTCAGACCTGGCAGACTGGCGTTACAAGAAAGTTCTTTTACTCAAGTAGTTAATTTAGCCACCTAAGGTCCGCCCTATAGCAGTTTTACTGCTACAGGGCGGCATCTTTTTCCAATGCGCTTTGTTCAGTAGCAGGTGGTACTCTTCAGAAAAGCCCGTGGCTAGCAGTGTTCCTGCTTCATGCAGGGCGCTCGCAGGTCACTCAGCTGTGTTAGAAAAGCGAATGACTATTCACTTTCCTAATACAAATCCGCCAATCAGGTGCTCGGATCTGTTTCTCGTCACCTGATTGGCTGAAACAACAGGTGCTGTGACTGGACGCTTAGGCGGAAGGGAAGAGAGGAGCACGAGGAGCTGTCCCACCACCACCGAGACAGGGTAAGTACAGACAGCGGGCGGGGGGCACACTGGCAGTATTGGATATGGCACAGTGGCTGCGTTTGATGGGGCACAGTGGGAGAATTTGATGGGGCACAGTGAGGCTGCATTTGATGGGCACAGTGAGGCTGCATATGATGGGGCACAGTGGCTGCATAAGATGGGCAGAGTGGCTACGTTTGATGGCACAGTGGCTGCGTTTGATGGCACAGTGGTGGCAATTTATGGGCACAGTGGCTGCGATTGGTGGGGGTTTTTTTCAGAATTTTTCAGTTTGCGCGCAGTTGGGAGCTATGTCACTATAACCAGTAGTGAGTGTAAACACCTACTTTAAAGTGGTTGTAAACCCTTACAAACCACTTTGACCTACAGGTAAGCCTAGATTAAGGCTTACCTGTAGGTCCAAGAAATATCTACTAAACCTATACGGTTTAGGAGATATTTACCCAAAGACAGCGGCACGCAGGCGCACTGAGCACGCCGCAGAACGCAGCGATATGCCGCGAGTGTCGGCTCCTGTGCACATGCGCGGGAGTGACGTCATTGCGGCTTTGGCGAATCACAGCGCCGGAGCCACGAGACCCGGAAGTCGCTCCGGGATCCATGGCAGCGGCGAAGAGGAAGACAGAGGAGCGCTTCGGGGGCTTCGTTCTCAGGTAAGTTATTCATAATGAGCTAGTATGCTATGCATACTAGCTCATTATGCCTTTGCCTTGCAGGGTGTGTTTTTTTTTTTTTCCCTTTACTTCCTCTTTAAATCTCTGTCCCTGCATGTCACATGAAATAGATATCTGAATTGTAATATCTGTCTACAATGGCACAGAGCAGAGCGTGTGCTTTACATGCAGCATGCACATACAGTAAGTAAACCATACTCCCCAGCCCTAAGAAATATGGAGGTTTGTTTTTCGTATGTCAGCATAAAACATCACTGACATCTTGACAGTATAAGACATACAGACAATAAAAATGAAGATCTTTCCCTGCCTTGTGCAACTATACTGACTGCCTCAATTCTAATTGCACTTTGGTAAGCCCGTGTGTTCTGCACATAGCACATGCACCATGTATGGCATATACATTATTCAAAAGCGATGTCACTCTGCATAAAATATCATCATTTTTCATATGAAGACAGGCGCTGTGGATAATAGCAGCACATCAATAACCAAGTTACAGCTTCATATCGACTTAGCAAAGTAAAAAAGGCATTTTCTGACACCGATCGCACGCTTAGAGAAATTAAGGTGAAAATTATCATGAATGGTCCTCTAGAGAAGTGTCATCTTCCCACAATAACAGGATTAGTCTGTAACTGAATATAATCACATCAGAGGTTAAACGGCATTTAATGAGTTATCAGGAGCTCTTGAGGAATGATTGGTTCCCTCAGTGGAAAAAATTATATTTACTGCCTTCCAAAAGTGGAGCACCAGAGGATTTAGGTATATTATATTGGGTTATTAACTAGTGATAGTAATGTAGACACATAAAGGGGCCATCAATTAGTAACAGAAGATATGGAAATGTAGACACCTAAAAGGAACCATAAATTGATAACAGAAACATAGTCATAGCATCTTAGGGACTATAGGGACTGTTTACAATTGGGATCAGGGTCTGGGCACCTACCACCAACTCAAGGCTACTGCCTAAGTACAACACAATTACTCTTTTTCTTACGATTGAAGCTGTACTCCAGCCTTAAAGTGGTTGTAAACCCTTACAAACCACTTTGACCTACAGGTAAGCCTAGATTAAGGTTTACCTGTAGGTCCAAGAAATATCTCCTAAACCTATATGGTTTAGGAGATATTTACTAAAAGACAGTGACAGCTGTCTACAGCGCATGCGCCGTAGACAGCGGCGCGCAGGCACACTATCGCCGTTAGCAGCATGCCGCTGCTAACGGCGATATGCCGTTATGGCAGCTCCCGTGCGCATGTGTGGGAGTGACATCATCGCTGCTCCGGCGCTGTGAGTGGCCGGAGCAGCGATACCCGGAAGAAGATGGACGCTCCGGACTACAGGGGACAGCGGTGACATCGCTGGCTCCTGTGTCAAGTAAGTGACACATAACGGGCTACTATGCGATGCATAGTAGCCCATTATGCTTTATCTTTGCAGGGAGACAAAGAGGAAGTAAACCTATCAAGGTTTACTTCCTCTTTAAAGGAATTGTAAACCCTCTCATATACAGTGCCTTGAAAAAGTATTCATACCCCTTAAAATTTTCCACGTATTATCCTGTTACAAGCAAAAATGTAAATGTATTTTTTGGGGATTTTATGTGATAGACCAACACAAAGTGGCACATAATTGTGAAGTGGAAGGAAAATGATAAATGGTTTTCAAATGTGTTTACAAATAAATATGTGAAAAGTGTGGGGTGCATTTGTATTCAGCCCCCCTGAGTCGATACTTTGTAGAACCTCCTTTCGCTTCAATTACAGCTGCAAGTCTTTTTGGGGATGTCTCTACCAGCTTTGCACATCAGAGTGACATTTTTGCCCAAATCACACCAAATTCTGACTGTCAGGAACGCGGTGACGTACAACACATACAATGGGACTAGAAAAAGGAAGTTCAATAGCCAGTAGCCAATAGCTTGCGTCTCGTACTTGCTTCAGAGGATGCATCCTTTTTGATACGTCGGAACAGCATATAGACAAGTGGTTTTCCCGATAGGAATTGGTTCCTGTCGGAAATATTTAGAACATGTTCTATTTCTAGGTCCATCAGAATTTGATGTAAAAAGTCAGATGGGGCATACACATGATCGGAATATACAATGAAAAGCTCCCGTCTGACTTTTTCTGTCGGACATTCCATTCTGTCGGACATCTTCTAAGATTGCCCTGTATTTGGTTCCATCCATCTTCCCATCAACTCTGACCAGCTTCCCTGTCCCTGCTGAAGAAAAGCATCCCCACAACATGATGCTGCCACCACTATGTTTCACAGTGGGGATGGTGTGTTCAGGGTGATGTGCAGTGTTGGTTTTCAGCCACACATAGCGTTTTGCTTTTAGGCCAAAAAGTTTAATTTTGGTCTAATCTGACCAGAGCACATTCTTCCACATGGCTTCTCGCAAACTGTGATTGGGACTTCTTATGATTTTCTTTCAACAATGGCTTCCTTCTTGCCACTCTTCCATAAAGGCCAGATTTGTTGAGTGCATGAATAATAGTTGTCCTGTGGACAGATTCTCCCACCTGAGCTGTGGATCTCTGTAGCTCCTCCAGAGTTAACATGGGTTCTTGGCTGATTCTCTGATGAATGCTCTCCTTGCCCAGTCTGTCAGTTTAGGTGGACGGCCATGTCTTGGTAGGTTTGCAGTTGCCATAATCTTTCCATTTTCAGATGATGGATTGAACAGGGCTCTGTGAGATGTTCAAAGCTTGGGATATTTTTTTATAACCCAACTTTGCTTTAAACTTCTCCACAACTATATCCCTGACCTGTCTGGTGTGTTCCTTGGCCTTCATGATGCTGTTTGTTCACTAAGGTTTTCTAACAAACCTCTGAGGGCTTCACAGAACAGCTGTATTTATACTGAGATTAAATTACACACAAGTGGACTCTATTTACTAATTAGGTGACTTCTGAAGACAATTGGTTCTACTAGATTTTAGTTAGGTGGTATCAGAGTAAAGGGGGCTGAATACAAAATACACGCCACACTTTTCAGATATTTATTTGTAAAAAATGTTGAAAACAATTCATTATTTTACCTTCCACTTCACAATTATGTGTCACTTTCTGTTGGTCTATTATATAAAATCCCAATAAAATACATTTCCGTTTTTGGTTGTAACATGAAAAAATTTGGAAAATTTGGAAAATTTCAAGGGGTATGAATACCCAGTGAAGTGAATTGCCTCAGATGATACACAGAGATGAAACAAATCATCCTACATAAGTGTTACTTGTTTATCCAATTGCCGACCGCTGCATGTACATTTACGTCGGCATAATGGCACGGCTGGGCAAATGGGCGTACCTGTACGTCCCTTTGAATCCCCTGCCATGCCGGCGCATGCGCGCCCCATCGCGTGCTCCGTGATCATGCCCGCGGGTCCCGTGGACGCAATGTCCGCCGATCTTCCAGCGATCGTGTCACGGAGAGGTAGAATGGGGAAATGCTTTTGTAAACAAAGCATTCCCCATTCTGCCTAGGAAAGGACAGTGATCTACTGGCCGGCACTATCTATCACATTAAACATACAGGTACGTTGTTTCACGCAATAGAGCTGCTCTGCCACAGTATATAAGCGATGGGAGGTCTTTGAGTGGTTAATGGAGAGCGAAGTGAATGTTGCCTACACTTGATCGAAACATAAATGTCAGCTTGTGCTCAAATCCCCACCATGCTTCCAACCTGGGATAGGCTGCTATATCAACAAAACTTCAAAAATTATCCCTGGTCAATGCCAATGTATGTACTTGGTATATAGCCCGTTAGCCCTACTGCAAACAGCCTGTAGTGTACTTATCTCAGTATTTCTTGAATTCTAAACAGTTGCCCAGCATCCACGGATGCTAACCCCTGGCTCCTCAACAGCACCTACTTTAAGCCCATTATTACAACAAAGCATGCAACAAAATTCTTCCTTTGCTTACATTTATCTTCAAACCCATTATTCTATAAGGTTCAGGCAATTGAAAAGATGTTTCCTGTTGGATTTTCTAAAACTCTCACAATACGCCATTCCCTTCAGGATCAGCACTTTTCCTCCAGGGAGAAAGTGAGAGATTACTGTCCCTCTATTTCTTAGGAATTCATTCAGCTACTTAAAAGGTCAAACGTCAGGTGAGTTTCTTCCTTTAAAACATATATTTTAAAGCGGGTCCTAGTATTATTGCTAATGAAAAACCACTTCAATACCGGGCCTATTCTGGCACTTCTCTCCTACATGTACAAATCATCATTTTTTTGCTAGAAAATTACTCAGAACCCTAGGAATAAAATGGCAGTCAATGCAACTTTTTATCTTGCACGGTATTTGCGCAATCATTTTTCAAACGCCTTTAAAAAAAATAAAAATAAATGGTTTCATAAATTAAAAAATAACAAAACAGTAAAGTGAGCCCAATTTTTTTGTATAATGTGAAAGATGATGTTACGCCAAGTAAATAGATACCTAACATGTCACACTTTAAAATTGCGCACACTCGTGGAATGGCGCCAAACTTTGGTACTTAAAAATCTCCAAAGGGGACGATTTGAATATTTTTACAGATTAGAATTGTTCCACACACTCTAAAGCCCCATACACACTATCAGATTATCTGCTGATATTTTTCTTCGGGTTTACCAAAACCATGCCTGATTGCATACACATTGAAACTCCTAAGGTTTGACCTCATATTATGTGGTTTTGGTAAATCTGAAGGAAAAACTCAGCAAAAAAACTGATAGTGTGTATGGGGCCTAACGCACACGGCGATACCTCATATGTGTGGTTTGAACGGTGTTTACATATATGTGCGGGACTTACACGTGCGTTCGCTTCTGAACGCGAGCTACCGGGGACAGGGTTGTTTTTCCTTTTATTTTTTATTTTTTTTTACTTAATTATTTTTTATTTTTATACTTTTTTTACATTTTTTTTTTTTTTTTTGAACAACAGGAGTGCTTTATTTCAGATATACCATTACAGGATACAAACAGAATAAGGCAGAGGAACAACTCAGTCATACAGCCAAGCAATTACAGAAAAAGCATTGTAGCACAGAGTGTCATACAGCAAAAAAGGATAAACAGTTACCCCGACAGTGAATCTCAGAGCAGGTCAACTTTCACCAAATACAATACATAGGATATACATATATAGTTAGACTCAGGCCATCGTGACAGTTACTGGGCGAGGGGGGGAGAGGGGAGGGGGGGGAGGACAGGAGGGGGGGGGGGCAGGCACCGAAAAGGAGGAGCAGGCAAAGCCATGGTCCCCACAAGACCCTCAAGCAGCATCACCGGAGGTCCACGGGAGCCAGAGCTTTACATTTTGTTTTTGATCACTTTTATTCCTATTACAAGGAATGTAAACATCCCTTGTAATAGGAATCTATGTGACAGGTCCTCTTTATGGAGAGACGTGCGGTCAATAAGACCCCACATCTCTCATCCAGGCTGGAAAGCATGAGATCGTGAAAAACATTCACCGATCTCATGCGGACAGCCGGGATCGCTGCTTTGTTTACTTCCCGGGAACGACGGTCATAGAGATGACTGGTGACCATCTGGTCACCAGTCATCTCTATCGTCGTCATCTGGCACCAGCCGATTCTTTCTCCGGTCCCCCAATGGCATGGGAGAGCCCGGAGAAGCACCTGATGGTGGCGGGAGGGGGGGGAGACGTCCCCTCCCTTCGCCTATAGAACAATCAAGTGGTGGAACTGCCCCTATGATCATTCTTATCGTGCACAGAATCACTGACTGGAAAGAATGATATCTGAATGATGCCTGTAGCTGCAGGCATCATTCAGATATCCCCTCACAAACTCAAGGACGTCATATGGCGCCCAAAGGTAATGAAGTGGCTAAAATAAAATTTTACAATGATCTAGATAGATTATTGAAAGATATAAATGAGTTACTGTAATATTTCTTTGCTCCGTTTGTGGCCGTTTCCATCATTAATGTGGGCATGCGAAGCCCAATCGAGATAGCTTCCTGGAATATGAATGGAGAGGTGCATGCTGGGTAACCAGCATGAAGAGGTGCATGCTGGGTAACCAGCATGCACCCCTCTATCTCGCGCATGCGCGATTCAAAGGTGGCCATAGCGCTGATTGTTTTTAACGTTGTCATAACAACGGGCAACGTCGGACAACTTAGATAACTACAGCCTTTGGCACTGCCTGGTGACTCCTGGGAAATGATAACAGACATCTCCCAGGAGCACTAGCGACCACGGGCGCCAGGGAAATTATGTCAGGCACCTTGGAGAGAAAGAGGCAGATTACGAGGGACCCCCTAGCAACAGACCATGAAAAGGTGAGTAAAAAAAATGTTTTTTTTTTTTTGTTTTTTTTTACAAAGTTTTTTATTTGTATTTAATGCAGCTGAATAATATGACATTTGTTTTATGACTGGAACTCCACTTTAACCACTTGGGATCCGCGCTATTGCCAAATGACGGCATTAGCGCGGATCTACTTTTCCGGGACTACGTCTATTGACGTCGTCCCGGGTACGAGCGGCCTGCGCGCGCCCTGAGGGGCGCGCGCGGCGCGCTCTGTGATCGGCGAGTCCGTGAGACTCGCCTGATCACCGATCCGTGCAAGGGGTCGATCCCGACCCCTTATCACGTGATCAGCTGTCAGCCAATGACAGCTGATCATGTGATAGAACGGAGCCGGTAATCGGCTATTATTCCTCCTCGCGCTGACAGCGCGAGGAGAGAAAAAAAAAGCCGATCACCGGCGGCCGTGATCGGGACATCAGTCCCGATCATGGCCAGCAATACAGCTGACCACCTGCCCCCTGCCAGTGCCCACCTGCCCACCGCAGTGCCATCCTGAATAAAAGTAAGTGCCCCCATCAGTGCCACCCAGCAGTGCCCATAGTGCCCACAGTGCCACCCACAGTGCCACCCACAGTGCCATCCAGCAGTGCCACCAACAGTGCCACCCACAGTGCCCATAATGTGCCTCAAAGGTGCTGCACCCCAGTGCCGCCCATCAGTGCCCAGCAGTGCCACCTATCAGAGCCACCTATCAGTGCCACCTATCAGTGCCCATCAGTCCCATCTATCAGTGGTACCTATCAGTGCCCATCCGTGCCACCCATCCGTGCCACTTATCCGTGCCACCCATCCATGCCATCTTATCTGTGCCCATCTTTGCCCATCAGTGCCGCCTTATCTGTGCCCATCGGTGCTGCCTTATCTGTGCCTATTAGTGCCGCCTTATCTGTGCCTATCAGTGCCCACCAGTGCAGCCTATCAGTGCCCACCAATGCAGCCTATCAGTGCCCACCAATGCAGCCCATCAGTGCCCACCAATGCAGCCATCAGTGCCGCCTAATCAGCGCACTTCAATGAAGGAGAAAAATGACCCGTTTGCAAAATTTTATAACAAACTATTAAAACATGATTTTTTTTTTTTTTGCATCTTTTTTTGTTTGTTTAGCAAAAAATAAAACTCCGAGCTGTAACTAAATACCACCAAAAGAAAGCTCTATTTGTGGGAAAAAAATGATAAAAATTTCATTTGGGTACAGTGTTGTATGCCCGCGCAATTGTCATTCAAAGTGCATCAGCGCTCAAAGCTGAAAATTGGTCTGGGACTGAGGGGGGTTTAAGTGCCCAGTAAGCAAGTGGTTAAGCATTTCAGGCCCCTTTTCTCGCATTGAAAATGAATTGGCTATTAACGCTTGTGTGATCATGCACTGCAATATACTGCAAAACTTTTAAGGGGGGTCAACAAGTGGAGAGTAGAGAAAAGGGGGAATGGCAGGGGAAGTTTAGGTTATTGGCTAGTCTAATTAAATATAATGCCAGAGTATACTGTAGTTTAAAGAGGGTTCTGATGGGTTTACTTCCTCTTTGTTTCCCTGCAAAGGTAAAGCATAATGGGCTACTATGCATCGCATGCGCCGTAGACAGCGGTGCCTGTCTTTTTGCAAATATGTCCTAAACCGTGCATTTTTAGGAGATATTTCTTGGACCTACAGGTAAGCCTTAGCCCTTGTACACACGGTCGGAGATTCCGACTACCAAATCCGACGGATTAATTCCAGAAGAGGTCTGGAAGTGATGTTGCATACACACGGTCGGACAAAGTTGTCGGAAAATCCGATTGTACATAACGTGATGACGTTATTTCGTTACGACGAGACTACGTTCAGGCTAGTAGCCAATAGCTTTGGTCTAGGAATTTGATCTGAGCATGCGTGGCACTTTGTCCGTCGGAGTAGGCTACACATGATCAGAGTATGTCCGATTGGAGCATTTTGTCGGAAAATTTTACCGGCAAGTTGGAAAACTTGGTCCGTCGGATATTCCGACGGAAACAGTCCGATGGAGACCACACACAGTTGGAATATCCCACAAAACGGTCCGATAGGACACATTCCGTCGGAATCTCCGACCGTGTGTACAAGGGCTAAATCTAGGCTTACCTGTAGGTCAAAGTTATCTGTAAGGGTTTACAACCATTTTAAATGGGTCTGACCTGTCTATACATAGATCATATACATAAATCATTAAAGCATAGCTCCCAAATGTCCCTGATTTCTATGGACTGTCCCTGATTTGGAGCAATGTCCCTCTGTCCCTCATTCCTCATCATTTGTACCTCATTTTGGTCTGATCTATATATGTATATAAAATGCAATTTTTATCTATGAAAAAGTGTTTTCCAGTGCTAAACCTTTCATCTGATTTCTAAATTGCTGCATTTATAAATTCCAAAAGCCAATATAAAGCAATAGCAGTGGTAAAAACAAAACAAAAACAAAACAAAAAAAAACAAACACTTGTGGGTTTAACCAATCTTGTTTTTTTGTACAATTCTCCTTCAAGGAGGCGTGGCCAGGGGTGTGTTCATTGCCTGCATACTTTTTCTGATAGGTGTCCCTCATTCCTATCTCAAAAAGTTGGTAGGTATGATTAAAGGCTAAAGGTTTTGGGCAATTTTAAAACAAAATGTGAGAATTTCAATCTCTATTCCTTTTTTTTTTTTTTTTTATTGCTTTTTGTATAGGAGATTTTTTTTTTTTTTGCTAATACTAAAGAAAATACAATCGATGAAGGAAAAGGAAAGCATACAATGAAATGAATTTCCCTGTGGATGTTGTAGCTATATGAACTAACCATAGGATCTATCATGGAGACCCCTGACCCCTGGAATGACAGAATAGCATCAATATTATTCCAGCAGGAAAAAAGGTTGCAATGCACAGATTATTTAATAGGGTATACTCAGGGACACATGTCCCCTTGTCCTATTGATTATAGAGTACGGGGGCCACCCCTTAAAAATAGAATTCAAGAGACCTGCTTCTCATAAAAAAAAAAATAGTTTCCCGGCTGGTGATTAAAGAAGCTGTATGTGAATATGCCCTTAATATTACAACACCTGATTTATTATCCTTCCTAAGTTATGAAGTGTTTTTAGAATTCTGCTATTTTTATCCCCCCTGCCAAGAATTATTAGAGACACTATAATCCATCTTCTTTTTACCAGTAGTTGAAACATAAATATGTCATAAACATGATAAATGATGAAGTCTGGCTTCACATTTCTGCATTGTGCTAAAAGCATGATAAAACCCTGTGTGGTAGTCTGTGGTACTATTCTGTTAGAAAGCAATATATAGTAGGTGCTTTCGGACCCCGACTACTGCACACCACAATGCACAACATATTTATTTATTCATCAGACCACCAAACTGTGTAAAAAAAAAAAAAGTTGTACTTTGTATTCTGGATCCCCAGCTACCGTGTTTCCCCGAAAGTAAGACAGTGTCTTACTTTCTTTTTATCCCCAAAAGCCCCACTATGTCTTACTTTCGGGGTATGTCTTATATTGGAATAAAAAGTGTCAAATTTTTTGTTTTAACCTATGGAGGACTACAAGTCCAAGCATACAAAGCTGCTATGCTCAGCAGAGGAGAACTGTAAGCACACACAGCCCGGTATGTTGGGACTTGTAGTCCTCCTCAGCTGCATCTTGCGGTTACAAGAGCTGCAGAGAATCTCTTCACACCCCCCCTCCCCCTCCCCCTCCTTGGTCTCTCTCTGTATGCACTGACCTTTTTCCGGGAGGGCACAGAGCCAGTGACACCTGCGTCGCGCCGTTCTGATCAGTCTTGGGCAGCGGCTGTCACTCACAGCCGAGCAGAGTGAAGCCGCCTCCCCCTCCTCTTGTATGGCTACACAGTGCTGTCCATGAAGGAGAAGGAGGGGGAGGCGGCTTCACTGAAGCCGCCTCCCCCTCCTCCTCCTCCATACACAGCACTGTGTAGCCATACAAGAGGAGGGGGAGGCGGCTTCACTCTGCTCGGCCGAGACTGATCAAAACGGCGCTGTCTCTTCAGTCAGAGGGGGAGGGCGCTGGCCTGGCACCCCCCCCAGGGTGCGGCCCGCACCCCCCGCCCCACTCTTAGTACCGTACGTCACTGGAGGCGGCAATACCCCCGTGTTTCCCCGAAAGTAAGACATACGTCTTACTTTCGGGGTACGGCTTATATTAGCCGACCCCTATGAAACTCCCGATACGTCTTACAATCGGGGGTGTCTTACTATCGGGGAAACACGGTAGTAATACTGCAGGCCAAGGATTCCCAACTCCGCCCCTCCAAATGTCTCTGCCCACTCTTGGAGCAGCCCATTTTATTTTGGGATATAATTCAGACTGGCTCACCTCTGTATAGTCCATCTTTAGCACTGAATGGGAAAACGGGACTAGAGAAGGCTAGGAAGCAGAGAGTAATTGGCAAAGAGAGGGACCCACAAAGTTGTACCTTTAAAGCCCCCCTTGAATCTAGATCAGTGGTCTCCACATTGCAACCTGGGGACTAGATTTATCCAGCCCTCAGGGCACTATTCCTCCAAATAACACCAACAATGGTATATACTGCCTGCATTTGACACCACAATGGGGCACCATTACGCATACTAATACCATTGATGGGGCACTATTCTGCCTACTAATACTATTTCTCTCACTAATGCCAACAATCGGGCACTATTCCTTCCACTGACACTAATGATGGGGCACTATTTTCCCCACTAATTCCAATGATAGGGCACTATTCCTTCCACTGATACCAATGATGGTGCACTATTCCTTCCACTGATACCAAAGATGCGGCACTATTCCTCCCACTAATACCAATGATGGGGCACTATTCCACCCACTAATACCAATACTGGATGGGGCACTACTCCTCCCACAGACACCAATGATGGGGCACTATTTCTCCCACTAACCACAACGATGGAGTACTAACTATACCCCCCCCCATACCAAGGATCGGGCTTAGTTTATCCCACTGGCCACAGTCTGGGCTCACTGGACAGTAACCTGCTCTTTTGTTTAGAAAATTTGCAGACCCCTGATCTAGATGCATGGAAATGTGATTTTTAAAGTGGAAGTACTGTTTCAAAATAAGAACTACATATATTGCTTATACTCAAGGATTTAACTAAAATTTGATTGCTGACTGTGGTGTACACACATAGACATATTTATTTCAAAATACTATAAAAATCAAATTTTCTCATGTTCCTAGACTCAATTACTGGCCAACAGGGATGCCCTGATATACTAAACATTAACTGAAAATTTTACAAAAGCACACAGAAATTCCAAACTCCCCCCCTTTTCCACGCACATTTAGTGGAAATTTGCAAAATGGACCACGGCATCAAGCTGTAAATCAGGTAAAAACAATACATCCGGAAAGTATTCACAGCTCTTCACTATTCACAACATTCTACAAACAACAGGCCATAATGACAATGAGAAAGAGGTTTGTTTGAAATCTATGCTAATTTATTAAAAATAAAAAAAATCCCAGATGCATACAGTATTCTCAGCCTTTGCCATGGCACTAAAAAATGAGCTCAGGTACATCCTGTTTCCACTGATCAGCCTTGAAATGTTTCTACAACTTGGTTGGAGTCCACCTGTGGTAAATTCAGTTGATTGGACATGATTTGGAAAGGCACACACCTGTCTATATAAGGTCCTACAGTTAACAGTACATGTCAGAGCACAAACCAAGCCATGAAGTCCAAGGAGTTGTCTGGAGACCTCCGAGACAGAATTGTATGGAGGCACAGATCTGGGGAAGGGTACAGAAACATTTCTGCACCATTGAAGGTCCCAATGAGCACAATGGCCTCCATCATCTGTAAATGGAAGAAGTTTGGAATCACCAGGACTCTTCCTAGAGCGGGCCGCCCAGCCAAACAGAGATCGGGGGAGAAGGGCCTTAGTCAGGGAGATGACCGAGAACACAGTGATCACTCTGATAGAGCTCCAGCATTTTTCTCTAGAGAGAGTAGAACTTACCATAAGAACAACCATCTCTGCAGCACTTCACCAATCAGGCCTGTATGGTAGAGTCACCATAAGGAAGCCACTCCTCAGTAAAAGGCACATGGCAGCCCACCTGGAGTTTGCCAAAAGGCACCTGAAGGACTCTCAGACCATGAGAAACAAAATTCTCTGGTCTGATGAAACAAAGATTGAACTTTTTGGCCTGAATGGCAAACTTCATGTCTGGAGGAAACCAGGCATCGCTCATCACCTGACCAATACAATCCCTACAGTGAAGCATGGTGGTGGCAGCATCATGCTGTGGGGATGTTTTTCAGCAGCAGGAACTGGGAGACTAGTCAGGATTGAGGAAAAGATGAATGCAGCAATGTACAGAGACATTCTTGATGAAAACCTGCTTCAGAGCACTCTGGACCTCAGACTGGGCCGAAGGTTCATCTTCCAACAGGACAATGACCATAAGCACAAAGCCAAGGTAACAGAGTGGCTATGGGACATCTCTGTGAATGTCCTTAAGTGGCCCAGCCAGAGCCCAGACTTGAACCCGATTGAACATCTCTGGAGAGATATGAAAATGGCTGTGTACTGACGCTCCCAATCCAACCTGATGGAGCTTGAGAGGTCTTGCAAAGAATGTGAGGAACTGCCCAAAAATAGGTGTGCCAAGCTTGTAGCATCATACTCAAAAAGACTTGAGGATGTAATTGTTGCCAAAGGTGCTTCAACAAAGTATTGAGCAAAGGCTGTAAATACTTATGTACATGGGATTATTTTCAATTATTATTTTTAATAAATTTGCAAAGATTTCAAACAAACTTCTCTCACGTTGTCATGATGGGGTATTATTTGTAGAATTTTGAGGAAAATAATGAATTTAATCAATTTTGAAATAAGGTTGAAACATAACAAAATGTGGAAAAAGTGAAGCGCTGTGAATACTTTCTGGATGTACTGTATGTAAAACCAAAGACTGAACTGCTAACAGTGCAGATAGCATTCTATCTGTGCTGAATTGATAAACTCCTACCACTTCATTTGAATCTAACATTGTTCTATATGCTTGGTTTTATCTGGCTCTCAAGGGATATCCAGAGAACTGCAGCCTCCTGTCAGATGATTCCATACTATGAAACTTCTCTTTCATTTTCCATTGTGTGACGGAAAGGTTGCACTGGGTTCAGAGACAGAGGGATCTGGGAACACAATGTCCTGCTATTTTAACAAACTGAGATTTAGAGTATCTCGGAAAAGTAAGCTGCCAACTCTAGAATTGAAGCTAATGTGACAGCTAAGTGCAGGGAATGAATGCCAAAATGTGCATTAGTCTGTCAACTGTGTGCCCTCAATCAGATTTTAAAAAAAACAAGCCCGGACTGAATTATTGCAAATATTTCAATATTCTCTCAGAAATAATACCTGTGCAAGCTTATGCCGCGTACACACGGGCGGACTGTATGGCCTACTTAGTCCGTCGAAACACATTTCAGCGGACAGTCCGCTCGTGTGTGGGCTTCAGGGGACTTTTTCAGCGTGCAGTCCGGCGTACTAAGAATTTCGGATTTTTCTAAATTCTGTCCGTCGTACTTTGGTTTCAGCGGACAATCCGCTCGTCAGTATGCTAGTTCGACGGACTAAGAATGGCGCATGCCCAGAAAGGATTTACACGGCGGAAGGGTGCTTTGCTGTGTATTGGACTTCCTATTTCTAGTCCCGTCGTACGCGCTGTACACGTCATCGCGCAAGCTTTCGTCGGACTGTTTGGGTATCCGTGTGTGGTCAAGTCCGTTCAGTGGAAAGTATGACGGACTGTCCGTCGGATTGTATGACGGACTAAGTACGCCATACAGTCCGCTCGTGTGTACGCGGCATTACTTTTGAAGGATGTATGCTGTATCTCCTCCTTTTTTATCTTTACCTACGATTAACTATCTCACATTAGTGCTTTACCAGTTCTGATGCGGAGCACACACGATCGGAATTTTGGTCGGAAAAAGCTCTGATGGTTTTCCCGACGGAATTCCGACGGGATTTCGCTCAAGCTGTCTTGCGTACACACAGTCACACCAAATTCCAACCGTCAAGAATGCGGTGACGTACAACACGTACGACAGGACTAAAAAAAGGAAGTTCAATAGCCTTTTAGCTGCCAATAGCTTCCGTCTCGTAGTTGAATCTGAGCATACGTGAGTTTTTGCACGTTGGAATTGCATACACACGAACGGATTTTCGGATAGGAACTTTTTCCGACCAAAAAATTGAGAACATGCTCTCAATCTTTTGCTGGCCAAAATTTGGCCAGCAAAAGTCCGATGGAGCATACACATGATCACATTTTCCGACCAAAATCTCTCATCGGTCTTTTGCTGGCCGAATTTCCGATCGTGTGTACGTGGCATGAGAGTGAAAAACCATGCCCTCATTTTTTTCCCTACATTTTCTTTATCTCCAGTGATTTGGATGCACAAATGTTTCACATATTGCCAAGGTCGCAGAGGCACTTGTTATTTTACCCTCAATCCAATCATCTGAGATTCAAAACATCAATGGCCACCTCTGCAGCAATTAGCAATACATGGGAATTTTGTACACACAAACCACCATGACACTTCCCACTGGGACGTAGTATTTGGCTTTCCAGAGCAACGCGTGCAGCCGCAGACTGAAAAAAAAAAACCCACGTGGAGGAGGCAGATGTATTCTCCACAAGCTCCAAATCTAGGTTGGGTTTACCAATTACATGGTCCTTTGAAACCTACTCAGTTGTAAGCCACTATGTTGCACCTTTTACATCCCCTACAATTTAATTGTATCTTCATAAAACCACACAATACTACACTATTGAGGGCTCTTCTGCCTTCTCTCTGTTTTCTTGTACATTTGTTTCTGCTCTATACATTTTTTAGAGATAAGTAGACATATGAAGATTCCTCTAACTTGTAACATCAGACAGGTGACAGGGAATCAGCCATCATACATCACATGAACCAAGACCCCTTGATCATTAAATGGGACTATAAACTTCAGACATAAAATATGAACAAAGCAAATCCCTCTATAGTGTGTACTTGTCTCAATCCAGAGCTCTAAGCCCTTGTACACACGGTCGGCCATTCCGACAACAAAATCCGTTGGACTTTTTCCGACGGATTTTGTCCGAAACTGGTGTTGCATACACACGGTCTGACAAAGTTGTCAGAAAATCCGATCATTCAGAACGTGATGACGTTTGTTCGTTACGGTGGGACTACGTTCAGGCTAGCAGCCAATAGCTTTGGTCTCGTAATTTGATCTGAGCATGCGTGGCACTTTGTACAATTGGCTCTGCTCACCATTGGAAATCAATGGTTCCAAAACAATGGTTCCAAAATGGATAGACTGCCGAACCAATCCACAGAACGATGGTCAAAAGGCATTCATCAGTACTCAAACATAAAGGAGGAAAAAATAAAAATAAACGCTCCACATGGTGTAGATCAACCAAAGAAGGTTTATTCAAAAATACCATACAATAACATGCTGGTGTAGATAAAAAGTGTGATCACAAAATAATCTTAGAAAGCAATATGGGAAGGAGGAGGTGCTGATGAATGCCTTTTGACCATCATTCTGTGGATTGGTTCGGTTGTCTATCCATTTTGGAACCATTGTTTTGGAACCATTGATTTCGAATCACCATCTATCTGTATGCGGATTGGAGTTCCAGCCTTCGTGTTACCATCCAGTTGGGCATCTTCCATCATCGGTTATCAGGCACTATAAGCCTGTATGACGCACCGCCGTATGGTCTGTGTGTCCACCTGCTGCGGTAAGAGTACCCACCCTCTTATCAGTTTACGTTTGTCTCGTCATTAGAGTTCATTTGGAATATATGTTCCCTGTTTCAGCTCAGGATTGAAGAACTAGCTATCCATTTATTGGACATTTATATGTGGACATTGACCAGCGTTCGTTGCTGTTCTATATATTACATGGTTTGTTTTGTTCACAGTACAATTTAATTTATTTTATTGTGATTTAATTACTCACTGTGGCCCCTGCCTTGGAGTCCTATTGTAGCACTACACTATCTCACTTTATTTTACAGTAATTTACTAACCCTGTCTGGGTTCCCCCTTTTTTCTAATCCTCATCCTTGACTAAAAGGGGACAATGGAGTAGTGAGTGGGGGCAGAGATATAAGTAAGAGCCGCTTATATGGGGTACTGAATGGTGGGGTCTATGTCAAGTAGGCTACATGGGGCCCCATGATTTCTAATGATGGACCTGCTTAGATGGTGATGGTTTGTAAATAAAAGTTTGAGTTGGACTTTAGAGGAGAAGTACAGCCAACGCTCATTCGGCTGTACTTCTCCTGTGGATCACAGGAGTGCAGTTCATCCTGCACTCCCCTTTATCAGCTGTTGGCTGACGTCACAGAGCTGGTCCAGGCTCGGACAAGAACGCAACCATATGGTCGGGATCTGTCCACATGCCTGGACCGGCACCCGGCTCACCAAGCCGCAAAGAGCCTTAGCCAGCCACTCCCGCCTCCTCCACAGCTCAGTGCTCCAGTGAGTGTGTGTGTGTGTGTGTGGGGGGGGGGGGGGGGGGGCAGAGCAGAGAGCTTTTTGCTCAGGGATCTGTGAGAACCGAGAGAGCAGTTGTTTTTGATCGGTCGGTCTTAGAGTCGGCAGGGGACAGATGCAGCGTTGGACCGATGCTGCATCCACCAAGGCAAGTATGCCAAGTATGATTGAAAAAAATATGCCAAATATGATGTAAAAAATAAAATAAAGTATTCCTATACTTCTCTTTTAAGCTAACAAAGGGGTAAAAATAAAAATAAACTTTCCTAAGTAAGCCTTTACAGTTAAACTAACACTGAATATTCAGATTCTTGCATCAGCCCAGTCTTGACCGTCTATAAATGTACAATTTTTATGTCTGATGGAATGTGCTTTTAATAGGCATGTAGCAAAATAAATATAAAAATAAATATTTATGGATTATTCTGCAGACTATTCCATGAATTCCAATTCATGTCGTTGTTTAACGTGGAATTTTGCAACACTCTATCAAGGTCTTCTAGCTGTGGGTTCCCATGGCAACAGTTGCTTTAGTTAACATAGTTATCAAAATGCAAAATTACTATTTCAACCAACATGGTGTGCTCCCAACCTTTGTAGAATCCCCATAGCTCCTCTTCATCTGCCAGATGAAAAAATGGAGATAGCAAAAGTTTGGAAAGGACTTGGTCAAAGTCACATGGAGGGTCAGGGACCAAGTGTAAGCTGTAGGAGTCAGGCAAGGACTGTATAATTATGTTTAATGTGCTTTACATTCCACCAAATGATATTTGGAAAGTCAGCTTAGTATTTAAATTGATGCATTTCACTCAACCCTATATGTTTAATGAGATTTAGAACCGTTCAGGGGAGCCAAGTCAAGGAATGCAAGTTCAATCTAGTCTGTAAATGGAAGCTGCCTCTATTAGTGAGTAGTAATTATCGGAGAGAAAATGATTTATCAGGATTCCCATGGTTCTCAGGGTGGTCTCAGGAAGTTCACATTTCTTTAAAAGACAGATCTTGTGCAGTAACTGACTACATTGTCCATCTTGTAGAAGGAAAAAAAAATGCAATATATACAGCAGGTCAAAAAAGGTATTGACCACGTCATCATTTTTCAAGGTAAATATATTTGTAAAGGTGCTATTGACATGAAATGTTCACCACATGTCAGTAACAACCCATGTCATTTATACATACAAAGAAATAAAAACAAATTAGTTCAGAAATTAAGTTATGTGTAATAAAATAGAATGGCAAAGGGAAAAGGTATTGAACACATAAAAGGAGATACAAAAAGGCACGGAAAGCCAAGACACCAGCTAACATCTATCAGTAATTAGAAAGCAATTCTGCCCCTTGTCAGTGAAAATTAATATCATCTGGTTCAGTCTCAACTGAAGGCCTATAAAAGGGTGCCTCACTACCAAGGTGTCACTCAAGAAACATCTTAAGGGGTAAAAGGTAAAAGCTCTCCCAAAACCTTTGTAATCTTATTGTTACAAAACATACTGATGGTATTGGTTAAAAATTGATTTCTAAACTTCTGAATGTTCCAGTGAGCACTGTTGGGGCCATAATCTGGAGGTGGAAAGAACATAATTTTCCCATAAACCGTCCACAGCCAGGTGCTCTTTGCAAGTTTTCTGACAGAGGAGTGAAAATAATGATCAAAAGAGTGTCCAAGAGCCAAGGACCATTTGTGGAAAAATTCAGAAAGACCTGGAATTAGCAGGTACAATTGTTTCAAAGAAAACAATAAGTAAGGCACTCAACCCCCATGGCTTGTCTCTACGCTCACCACGCCAGATTCCAGACTCCTGACACAAACACACATTGAAGCTCGTTTAAAATTTGCTGCACAACATTTAGACAAGCCTGTGAAATACTGGAAGAATATAGTCTGGTCAAATGAGACCAAAATTGAACTCTTTGGATGCCATAATACACACCATGTTTGGAGGTCAAATGGCGCTGCACATCACCCCCCCAAAAACACCCCCATACCAACAGTGAAGTGTGGAGGTGGGAAAATCATAGCGTGGGGCTGTTTTTCAGCATACAATACTGTAGAGCTGCAACTAACGATTAATTTGTCTGTCGACTAATCTATCGATTATTTTTTCGATTAGTCAACGACTATCCGATTATTATTTTTTTTTATGAATCTAGTGTTTTTTTTTTGATTAGCTAATTAATCCTTTGGATAACCTTGAGAGTATTGTATTGTAGAGTATTGTATTGTATTGTAGAGTATTGTATTGTAGAGTATTGTATTGTAGAGTATTGTATTGTATTGTAGAGTATTGTATTGTAGAGTATTGTATTGTATTATAGAGGCGGGACGTGTATTGTAGAGTATTGGCGGGCAGTGTATTGTACTGCATTGGCTTGCAGAGTATTGTATTGGCTGGCAGAGTATTGGCTGGCAGAGTATTGGCTGGCAGAGTATTGGCTGGCAGAGTATTGCATTGGCTGGCAGAGTATTGTATGGCAGAGTATTGCATTTGCGGGCAGAGTATTGTATTGCAGAGTATTGTATTGCAGAGTATTGGCGGGCAGAGTATTGCATTGGCTGGCAGAGTATTGGCGGGCAGAGTATTGCATTGGCTGGCAGAGTATTGGCGGGCAGAGTATTGCATTGGCTGGCAGAGTATTGGCGGGCAGAGTATTGCATTGGCTGGCAGAGTATCGGGCTGGCAGAGTATCGGGCTGGGTATGGAGGGATGGCTGCTTCCATCCGACCTCTCCCCTCCACTGCACAGATCAGTACAGAAAGGGGAGAGAGAAACCGGCGTCATGTCATGACGCCGGTTTGTTTACAAGTGATCGCTCCATCGGAGCGATCACATTGTAAAAGCCTGGGTGTAGAAAGATGGCCGCCGCTTCGGAGCTAGGCCGAGACCGCGGAGCACAGGCATGTGCGCTCAGATCACGGATCGGTGACGATCCGTTGCACCCCTAGGGACGGCGGCACGGAAGGGGAGAAGAGAGGGGGACGGCGGCACGGAGGGGGAGAAGAGAGGGGGACGGCGGCACGGAGGGCAGCGGTAAATACTAAGCACTGCCCCCACTGTGACGCATCGACGACCTGCACGCACGTTGACGTATTTTCTTAGTCGACATAGTCGATTACGTAGACGCGTCGTGGCAGCTCTACAATACTGGCAAACTTCATGTCATTGAAGGAAGGGTGAATGGAAAAATGTACCATTCTCCATAAAAATTTACATTCTTGATAAAAATCTGCTGCCATCTACCATGATAATGAAGATGTAACGAGACTGGACATTTCAGCAAGACAATAATCCCAAACACAAAGCCAAGGAAACTCTCAATTGGTTTCCAAGAAAGAAAATAAAGATGCTAGAATGGCCCAGCCAATCACCTGATTTGAATCCAATAGAAAAAAAAACGAAAGATCAGAGTTCATAGAAAAGGCCCACGGAATCTTCAAGATTTGAAGACTGTTTATGTGGAAGTATGGGCCAAAATCACACCTGAGCAACGCATGTGACTAGTTTCTCTATACAGGAGGCGTCTTGAAGCTGTCATTACCAATAAAGGATTTTTGTTAAATACATTTTAGTTAGCATCTTCAATATTTTCCTCTTGTCATTCCATTTTATTACACATAACTTCATTTCTGAACGTATTTGTTTTGGTTTCTTTGTATATATGGACTGCATGGGTTGTTAATGATATGTGGTGGAAATTTCATGTTAACACATTTAGAAATATGTTTACCTAGAAAAATGGTGACATGTTCAATACTTATTTTACCCGCTATGTATTTATATATATATATATATATATGTAACATGTTAAAATTGCACTGGCCCCCTGCACCCCTCTGATCCCTCATTTTGACAGTGAGCGGGGGATCTTCTCCCCTCTGCTTGCGGTCACAATCTAAAATAACGTGGCCGGGAGAGCAGTGTTCTGTGAATGGGAAAACTACAAGTACCGTCGGCTTGTAGCTCCCACTGAACTACCAGGGCACTGTTGATGGCTCTTGGAAGTTCATTGAGCTTCCTGTCAGAGTGTACCTGCCTGCCCATATTGAAAGTATAGGCAGACAGCTTCACAGACAGTCTGCAGGTCTGTGGCATTACACTAACAATCTGCTGATCATGGGTGCACTGCTGTACAGGTCCCTCACAAAAAAATATAAATGCATATTTTTTTAGCTGCAAAAAATGGGCATTTATTTTTTATTAAAGTAATCTTATCTTTTATGTAAATACATTGATTATCTCACTACAATGGCACCTGAAAGTTGGTGGGATGTATTAGGTAGCAATAAAACATGTTGCTCCTGAAGTTGAAAGCAGAAAAAAATGGTCATCACAGTTTGTTGTGGCTGTGTAGCCACAGAATGGTCAGGGTGCCCATGTTGACCCGGTGCCTACACAATGGGCATGTGAGCATCAGGATCAAACCACAAAGCAATGGAAGAAGGTGGCCTGGTCTGATGAATCATGTTTTCTTTTACATCATGTAGATGGCCGGGTGTGTGTGTGTGTCGCTTACCTGGGGAGGAGATTGCACCAGGATGCAGTACAGGAAGAAAGCAAGCAGGCAAAGCCAGTATGATACTTTGGGCAATGTTCTGCTGGGAAACTTTGGGTCCTGCCATTCATGTGGATGTTACTTTACCTAAACATTGCTGCTGATCCAGAACACCCCTTCCATGGAAATGGTATTCCCTGATGGCAGTGGCCTCTTTCAGTAGGATAATGCGCTCTGCCACACGGCAAAAATGATTCAAGAATGGTTGGAGGAGCCCACTATTTTCCAGATTTCAATCCAATCGGACGTCTATGGTATGTGCTGGAAAAAACAGTCCCATCAATGGAGGACACAACTCACAACTTAAAGGCTTGGTACCAGATACCACAGCATACCTTCAGAGGTCTAGTGGGCTCTATGTCTCAACAGGCCAAGAGTCATTGGCCCTTACTCAAGATGAAGAAGAAATGCTGGGGGGGGGGGGGGGGGGGGTCAAAGTGAGTACTAAATGAAATAAAGCATGGAGACATATATGGATGGGTGAGTTTGCTGTGAATATTAAAATTCAATAGCATTTTCAGTTTGTGATGCTCAGATACAGTTTAGTTCCACTTTAAAGGAGAATGCCCACAGGCAAAAAATGGTTCTGCATGTCTGGTTTTGGAGACACATAAAGATTCTGGAGCATAATAGCATTAGCACATACAGAAAGGAATATCCTACATTTTAGTAATGACCACAGGTTACAGAAGTGCACTGGTGAAGGACATTGGAGACAAAATGTACAGTGCCTTGAAAAAGTATTCATACCCCTTGAAAAATTCCACATTTTGTCATGTTACAACCAAAAACGTAAATGCCATTTATTGGGATTGTATGTGATAGACCAACACAAAGTGGCACATAAGTGTAGATTGGAAGGAAAATGATAAATTGTTTTCAATTTTTTTTAGAAATAAATATCTGAAAAGTGTGGTGTGCATTTGTATTCAGCCCCCTTTACTCGGATACCCCTGAGGCTGCATTCACACCTGAGCGTAGCGTTTTCAAGCAGAAAATCGTGCGTGGGGTATTTAGCGGCATGCATACTTTTTCAAGGCATTGTAGTGTACCCATAATCAGGGTAATTACAATTATAGGATAATTCCATATGTGCAGCGGAGACCCAAGATGACTATTTTTCCCTGAGCTGGACTCAAAGAAGGATTTTGCACACAATTTTACCTGAAGCATTCTTACAAAAATTATTTATTTTTATTTACTTATAATTATTCATTATTTTGACTAGTTTAGTACACCAGTTGATTTTTTTTTATATTTTATATTAGCAGATCTTCCATCTTTAGAATCTTTAGAAACCAAAAACCCCATTCACAGGTTGCATTTTGACATACGGCTAAGAAATTAGAAGCTATTGAAAAGTGTTTTGTTTAAACCAAAAAAAGAAGTTATTATTTAAAATGTTCTTAGGAATAAAATGCAGCATAACTAAAACACTCTTGAACCTGGATTTTTTTGTATTCAATTCAACTCAGACTTCTAATCTTCTAGCAAAAACCCCTTTAAGATCTTAATTTATTCAAAATCACGGGTGTCATTATTTATATACTTGAACAATCTCTAACCCACTCACTAAATTCTCATATACATTTTAAAAGGTTACGTTAATTTCAGAAGTTCCTTTCAATTTCTTTAGACCTGCAGCTTTTATTCAAATAATACTTGGTGATCCTGCAATGCAGGTTCTTGTTTAGTCACTTCTGGGTTACATGTGACAACTGTCTCATAATTGTGCCCATGCATTGTTATGCCACGTGTGACCCAGGTGGAGGCTATAAACAGCCATGCTGATGCAATTATGGTAATTGCAAATTTACACTGCTCACACCATTTGCCAACTGACCCATAGTAAAAATACATCATTACTTTGATGTTAAATACAGATGTTATGGCAGCAGCTAGCTGCCATAGCCCCAGTTTTTTATTTTGCTATGGGAGATTCTGCATCGAATAAAAGTGTAAAGGCGCTTTTAAAGGCGGGGGGAGAGGTGCCCACAACGCCTCCCAGTCGTTTCTGGGCTTCAGCCATTTGCTGGGCAGAAAGTTGAGTGAGGGCAAGATGGCCCCCACTTGTCTCTATGCCAGCGGTTCTCAACCTTTTTAGTGCCGTGACACCTCGATAAAGTTTCCCAAGTTTTGGGGACCCCTAACAGTAAAGTTATTTTCGTAGCGTGGGTTGTCAGCACCCAAGGCAAGACAAGTACTTTGCACTCCAAGCCCTGGACATTTAGCGCTCCCTGAGTCCCTTCCACTCATACAGTATTAAAACCCCTTATGGTACATTTTAGAATGTACCACTCTCTTTGTTCTCCTTTCTTTCCCTTTTATCTCCCTCTAGCCTAATTTCTTGTTTTTTATCCCAATCCCTCTCTCTAGCCATTTTTCTTGTTCATTCTCTTATTCTTTCTCTCCCTTTTTCTTTGTTCTTCCCCCTATTTCCTCTCCCTTCCATGTATTCTCTATTTTTCTTCATTCTCTTACACCTTGGTGGGGGAACGGGATGAGTGGCAGTGCTGGCGGGGAGTTGGGATGAGTTGCAATGCTGGCAGGGAGTTGGGATGAGTGGCAATGCTGGTGGGGGGAATGGAATGAGTGGCTATGCTGGGGGGAGTTCTGATCAGCCAACTTAGGTGCTCTTGATCAAGGTCATCTGCTGATCTGAGAATTGTAGTGGGGACTTTTAATGGCAACTATAATCACAGGTAGTGTTACTCATTGTGTCTCCAACTTTGTGGTGTCTCGTAGCAGTGACATATACCGAAATCAGAAGATGGGGTCTCCTCCAGCCCCTCCCATTTCGCATTCCTCACCAGTCAGCTGACCTCTAGTTTCTGCCTCTGTGAACTGAATGGGCCGCTGCAAAGAGGCTGAGTGGGCGGCCATGGGCTCTAGGAACAGCCCAGCTGGGCATCCGCAAAAAGGCTGGGAGAGCGGTGCAGCTTCAGGAACAGCCCAGGATTCAGTGACCCCTGGAAAATCATCAATTGACCCCAGAGGGGGTCCCAACCCCAGGTTGAGAACCACAGCTCTATGCCTTTGGAGGACTGGAGCGACCTCAGATGCCACTTCTGGTTCTTGGGCCAAAACAAATAATTTTTTTTTTTAACTACCTCAACACAGAGCACTTCCTGCCCAGACCAATTTTCAGCTTTCAGCGCTCTCACAGTTTGAATGACAATTACTCAGTCATGCAATACTGTACCCATATGGAGCATGCATTATTTTTTTCACACAAATAGAGCTTTCTTTTGGTGGTATTTAAGCACTAGTGGGTTTTTTATTTTTTGTGGTATAAATAAAAAAAGACTGTAAATCTTGTGGAAAAAATGCCTTTTTCTTTGTTTCTGTCATAAAATTTTGCTAATTAGTAATTTTTCTTCATACATTTTGGCCACAATTTATAGTGCTACATATCTCTGGTAAAAATAACCCAAATTAATGTATATTATTTGGTCTTTGTGAAAGTTATAGAGTCTACAAACTATGGTGCCAATCTCCTAAAATTGATCACATCTGATCAGGCCTTCAGTACATCAGGTGTATCTCATTTCTTGAGACACTAAAGTCAGGAAAGTACAAATACCCCCCAAATGACCCCTTTTTCGAAAGCAGACATTCCAAGGTATTAAGTAAGTAGCATGGTGCGTTATTTCAAGTTGTCATTTTTGCAAAGAATTTTTTTTACAAAATTGTCAAATTATCAGTTTATTTCTCACACACAGCATATGCATACAACAAATTACACCCCAAAATACATTCTACTACTCTTACCAAGTATGGCGATACCACATGTGTGAGACTTTTACACAACCTGGCCACATACAAAGGACCAACATAGCACCTTCAGGCGTTCTACAAACATAAATGACACATCTCATTTATCAACCACCTATTACACTTTTGAAGGCCCTGGAGTACCAGGACAATAGAATTGTACACTTGTACAATTGTAAACAGGTAACCTGTAAAAATGTTTCAAGTGTCGCCAATGGAGATCTATAAGAACCGTGATTTGTCGCCATTCCAAGAGCGTGCGCAATTTAAAAGAATGACATGTTAGGCATTTATTTACTTGGTGTAACATCATCTTTCATTCACAAAAAAATTGGGATAACTATTGTGCTTTTTTATCTTTTTAAATGTATTAAAGTTTATTTTTTACCCCAAAAATTGCATTTGAAAGACCGCTGCACAAATACTGTGTGACATAAAATATTGTAACAATCACCATTTTATTCGCTAGGGTCTCTGCTTAAAAAATATATATAATGTTTGGGGGTGCCAAGTAATTTTCTAGCAAAAAGTACTTATTATTAAAAAAATTTTTGCGGGTGGAGGCCCTGTCAGGTAGCTTGTACGGGGGGCCCGCAATTTGTCTCAGCAGCCCTGACCCCAAATCCTATACATTCACACCTCAGTTCAGCCTAAATCCTGCATCCCCCAATTCCTGCAACGTCACACCTTAGATCAGCCCCAGTTAATGCATGTTCATGCCTTAGATCACCCCAATTTGTGCACTATTAGATCTCAAATAAGCCCCAAATGCATGCACCTTTAGACAACAGACTAGCCCCAATTCATGTGCCATCAGACCCCAGACCAGCCCCAGTTCCTACACCTCAGATCAGCCCAATTCCTTCACATCTCAGATCCGGGGATCCGGCAGAGTCACCCATTGGGGGGTGTCAGGCCGGTCGCCCCGCCTCTCCTGGCCCTGGGACAGTGCTGCCTGCATAGTCTAATGTTGATAAAATAATCACTTGCCAGCCCCCTCTCCTACACCGCTCCTCCTGTGTCAGTGTCATTATAAAACGAAGCTTGTAAATATCTCAATAGCTCAATTTTTTTCTAGCTGCTCTCCTTCTCCCACTCCTCCTTTAGCTTTAGATTGGAGGAGGAGAGCAGTAACATGACCATCTACGTAATGTCAGAAAAAGCGTGTGACCAGGTCAGTGGAAAAAATGTAACTACTGAGGTATATGGAAGCTTCATTTTACAATATAAGTGACACAGGAGGGGCAGTGTGGAAGGGTCTGGCAGTGATTATTTTCATTTGAAATGCTTCCCATCTATGGCCAGCTTAAGGGGGAGATGTGAAATGTCTGTGACTGTGTGAAAGCAGTTTTCCACCCAGAAATGGAACTTACGCTTATTGGATTCCTCCCCCCTTCCGGTGTCACATTTGGCACCTTTTAGTGGGGAACAGATACTTGTCAACAGGGGTGGACTGACCATTGGGGCACTCGGCACTGCCCGAGGGCCCCATGCCACTAAGGGGCCCCATCAGAGTTGCCAGCCTCAATAAAACCAGGGACAGTATGAAAAAATCTGTGTTTTTTTTTTTAAATCCCAAGATTGTAGCTGCCCCACCTCTCCAGTATCTATTCTGTGTGTGTATACTGTGTGTGTATATTGTGTATATACTGTATGTGTGTGTGTATACTGTCCCTGGGGGCCCCATAATTTTCTCCTATTGCCTGGGGGCCCCATAATCTTCTCCTATTGCCCGGGGGCCCCATAATCTCCTATTGCCCAGGGGCCCCATAATCTTCTATTGCCCAGGGGCCCCATGAGTTGTCAGTCCGTCCCTGCTTGTCAAATACAGGTATTTGCTCCCACTTCCGGGCGTAGATCGCCGCACCCTCCTCCTTCCCAAAGTCTTCACTTCCTGGTTCTTTTGCCAGGAATGGTGGCGGCAGCACCCGTGAGTCGTTCCGAAGATCGGCTTCTAGTGCCGATATTGTGGGCTCCCTGGACAGGTAAGTGTCCATATATTAAAAGTCAGCAGCTACACTATTTGTAGCGGCTCACTTTTATGAGCCGCTTGAAGCTTGCAGAGCTGAAGCAAATAGGTCATAAGGAATCCTAGGTCTTGCACTGTGTCTGCACAGCAGCTGGGAGACCATCTGGAAAGACCACAAGATATATAGTTTTGCAAGTGTGCATACATGCACTATTTTTAACATGCAATATAAAAAACTAAAGTGTTCTTATAGATTTGTCTACTTCCTACAAATATCTAGTGCACGTTGCTAAATGTAGATCAATTTTCTTCAATTTTCCGTAATCGGTTACTGCTCCCGACAGCCCTCGGGGGCCCCATCCAATATCATGACGCCAAAATAAATGGCAGTCGATTTAATGATACTTGATAAGCCGGCTGACTTCCTGCAGACTCTTTGGACCAGCTAATGGCAGCTTTTCCTGCTATCTGTAAGAAAACTCTTTAACTTTCAGATACACTACCGAGATATTATCATTAGACCAAAACTAAGAGCCTAAATACATTTCCTGCAGCAAGACTGAAAAATGACAGCAGAAAATTTCCAGGATCTTTATCATCAAAATCTAATTTCTGTCAACTGTACATGCAGCAGAAACTCAGACATAATAAACAGCCTCATGTTTAAAACATTTTAACCTCTGTTTCAGGTGGTGTCTTAGAATCTCCAATCTCCATTTTCAAGAGAAGTATCATTTCATTCCAGTAAAACACAATTTTATTTTTTATTTTTTTTATTACTCAAGAATCTTTAACCTATAAAGCGGTATCTGCTTTAACAATTGATTTATTTACTTCTCACTTGAACCTCTTGACAGTTAAAAAGTAAAAACATAAAAGTAAATGTAAAGTCAAAACTTTTTTTTCGTTTTGCAGAAAGACTATTGCTGCCATCCATGGCTCTATTATGCCGTGTACACACGACCAGACTTCGACGGACTAGGTTCGAAAGTCTTCCCGACAGACTTTCGGCGGAGTTGCTTTGCATGAATCTATCCACGGCGGCCCCCTATTCATGTGTCCGGCCCCTTTTCGGGTCATTGGGCATATGAATTGGAGAGGCCAGTTTTTTTTGAAGAACCTGATTAGAGCCATAGCCTCTAATGGGCTTTAAAATAGAATGGACTCGGGACACAGGGCATTGCATCTGGAGCCCACCAAGAGAAACTTAAATGAATTGAATTTGTTGTTGCAACATTGATCCTCCTCCCGGCCAATTGGGACGCAGGTATGAAACCTGTTTCCCGATTGGCCAAAACATCAGGCTATTCTATTGGATGCCTAGCGCCTGGAGGAGGAGAGAGGAGACACTGCGGAAGCTGTTCCAGAAGAGGGCACCAGTCACCGCAGAAGATTTCCCCGAGCCTGCCACACTCTCACTGCCCGCATCCAAGGTAAGGACAACGGGTGGTGGTGGGGGGCTGTGTTAGTGCCACGGGGGGGGGGGGGGTAGTGTCATTCCACTGGCAGCTCTGGGGGTGTTGTTTTCCGCCCCCCCCAAAAAAAACCCCACCAGCCGTCACTGTTAGCAGCAAAGGTTTGCCCGAAGATAATTGCCTCCACACAGAGACAAAAGCATAGTAAGGAGGAGGAGTTCCGCCCCCCCATGAAAAAGTTAAAAGTCAGCAGATACAAATACTGTAGCTTTAATATTAGGACACTTACCTGTCCAGGAAGCCCACTATGTTGGCACCCCAGCCGATTTTCAGATCGGTCTCTCGGGTGCTGCTGCTGCCATGTAAAGCAAGGGAACCCAGCAGTGAAGCCTTTTGGCTTCACAGCCAGTTCCCTACTGCTCATGCGTGAAGTGTGCTGTGCTTTCTAACTGGCCCCGCGGCAGAGGAAGGAGGAGGGGGGCCGAACTCCTGAGGGAGTCTCTTGGAAGTGGGGAAGGGTACCTGTCAAAAAAAAGGTACCCGAGCCCCCCTGAAAGGTGCCAAACGTGGCATGGAGGGGAGGGGGGAGCGGATAAGCGTAGGTTACACTTTTAGGTGGAACTCCGCTTTAGTTAATACTCAGAAGAGATCAACTGCAGGGAAACCACAGGTAGTACTGGTGACTAGTCTTTTGTCATCTGCATGCTTTTTCTTGGGCAGAGCTTCCATAATTCAGATCATCCTATTACCCTTAGTGGGCTTTTTAGAGAGTTTATGTTGCATACTGTATAGTTAATGTAGCGCCTGTACTCCTAACGGGTACGCGATATGTGTTAAATTTCTTTTTTTGCCCAAAACTTTAATGAGTTTTGGGGCTATTTGTGCTAAATTGTGCTTTGGCATCAGTTTGGCTGGGCTGTATAGAAGTTCTGCCTGGTCATAGGCGGGGTTGTACACCTGTGGGAGGCTGGAGAACACAGTCTGGTTGGACGCATTGAGTACCAATCTCTATCTTGGAACCAAATCAGGGGGAGTTTGTCTCACTGCGTAATCCAGGAAGGGGTACTTAAGGTGCCAAAGTGGTTCGGGGTTCCGGTTCAGAAGTTGTTGCTGACTCTGTGGTCCTGGTCCTCCTGACCAGCCCCCAGGGGCCCTCATGGCCTGGGGTGCGGATCCATCCGTTTCCGAGCCTCGGAACTGGCTAGTTCGAGGCGCAGTAACTGGAAGGAGGATTCTAAGGTGTTCCGGTGCCGTCTCAGGTTTTGGAGAGGCCCAGCAACTCTACATGCGACCAGGGGAGGACTCTTCGGTAAGAGAGCACCGCACAAGGCTGGCTGCTCAGTAAGAGCCTAGAAGCAGAGCTGACATGGGCATTGAATAAATCCACAGTTCTTACGGTATCGTCGGACCGGCTGAAAGATTCTGGTACAGTAAGAAAAGTTCCTACTTCTATCCTTCCAGTTATAACCAAGTTTCCAAGTTTTCAACCAAGTCTGTGTGAAAGACTTTGAAAGGCTAAAATTACCTGTTGGCTGCTAAACCCAAAATTTAAGGATTTATCCAACAGTTAAAGAGTCCAGTTGCAAGCGGCTGTACCCTGGATTGTGAGAGAGACTTTTGTTGAAGTCAACAGTTCCAAGCACCAGAGCTAAACTCTACCCTGATGCCCTCTATTCCCAACTTAGAGACTGAATTTGTTCAATCGTTTTATGCAAAATAAAAATCCTAACAAGGAATTCAAGTGTTGGTCTCTACAGTTACTGGGTTATCAGCCCTGGGAACCCCTAGACAAGGACAACGAGTACGAGCTGGAGGAGGTAATCGTTAAGCCCAGAAAAATTTAGCCGCTCTTTCGGGGGTCAGTGCTACATTAATTTAGTGTATAAGCAAGACATTATGGGCTTGTTCTTTTTGGTTTCTAAATATGTAGGCTTGATTCAGAGTTGAGTAGGATTGCTTTAAGAGCTAAGGTGGTGTGAGCCTTTTAGGAGATTTTTCTATATACACTGTATAGTAATATAGAGTATGATCAAATTTACATATTTAATATAGGTTTGAACTGGAGTTCCCCTTTAGTAGGAATGCGGGCTCTTTATGGAATAGTGTGGATATAAATGGTGTTTGGTCACTGGCATAGTTTAATATGGCATGTTATTGCAGAGAGTAAGTACTGGTGTAGATAGTGCTATTGAGCAAACACAGTCATAGGGTATAAAAGAAGCAGAGTCCACCAACACAGCGCCAGTCCTGATGATTTCAGTGTGATGAAACACGTTTGAGGGTCTTGTTGCATCACTTCCAGTTACATATTTTGGTTAGTGGAACACAGGTGGATATAGGAAATAACACGCGTGCTATGGCTGGTACTTATTGCAAGTATAGATCGGCGAAGGGGTGTTCAGATCCTAGTCCCAAACCACCTGAGCAATCCCACCAGGAATCCATCACTGCACACCGCCAATCATAGGCAGTGAGGCATTTCCTGGTCCGCAGCTGCACATACACACATGCTGACTAAGCTGCTCATGATTGGTGGTGTGAAGTGATGGCTTCCTGGTGGGATTGCTCAGGTGGGTTGGGACTAGGATCCGAACACGCCTGAGCCCATCCCTAATTGCAAGCATTGCAATTGAGTAAGTTCATTTTAAATGTTTTTATGATGTAAATAAAATAGCATTAGTCTATTGGAGGCTGTCTCGTGGCTCTCCTCTCCCCTTGCATGCACTCATACTGGAAAGGAACTGCAAGAAGTATTTTCATACAGTGGGGACACTGGAACCAGTAGAGGAGACCATTTTCATCTTTTAAGCACTTGAGACTCATTAATGCTGCATCAAGGTCATGGAATTCTGGTGAGTGAGGTGGAAAAAAGAAGGCAGTACAGAGTGATCTACACATACTGAAGATTTTCAAGTTTGAGCAACAGTAACTTTTCCCCAGCACTTTATGGAAATTGGATTTTTATTGCACCTTCTGTAGAGACCTTTATATGTGGAGAGACTTTATAATATATTGTTTATTAGTGCACTGAGTGTATATTATGATTAGAGCAGTGGTTCTTAACCTGGGAGTCGAGACCCCTGAGGGGGTGGAATGACGATTTGCCAGGGGTCACCGAATCCTGGGCGATTCCTGAAGCCCACACTGCTGTCCCAGAATTTTCACGGCCGCCCAGCTGGGCTGTTCCGGGAGCCCGCGGCCGCCCACTCAGCCTCTTCGCAGCCGCCCATTCAGTTCACAGCATGGCTGGGGGGCAGAGACTAGAGGTCGGCTGACTGGTGAGGAATGTGAAGTGGGAGAGGCTGGAGGAGACCCTATCTCCTGATTTCGGCATAAGTGTCACTGCTACGAGACACCACAAAGTCAGATACACAGTGAAGCCAGGGACACAGTGAGTAACATTATCTGTGACTATAGTTGCCATTAAAAGACCCCACTACATTTCTCAGATCAGCAGATGGCTTTGATCAAGAGCACACAATTTGGCTGATCAGAACTCCCCACCAGCACTGCCACTCATCCTAACTCCCCCCACCAAAGAGTAAGCCCTTGTACACACGGTCGGACATTCTGACAACCAAATACTTTGGATTTTGTCCGACGGATTTTGTCCGAAACTGTTGCATACACACAGTCGGACAAAGTTGTCGGAAAATCCGATTGTACATAACATGATGACGTTATTTCGTTATGACGGGACTACGTTCAGGCTAGTAGCCAATAGCTTTGGTCTAGGAATTTGATCTGAGCATGCGTGGCACTTTGTCCGTCGGAGTAGGCTACACATGATCGGAGTATGTCCGATCGGAGCATTTTGTCGGAAAATTTTACCGGCAAGTTGGAAAAGTTGGTCCGTCGGATATTCTGACGGAAACAGTCCGATGGAGACCACACACAGTCGGAATATCTGACAAAACGGTCCGATAGGACACATTCCGTCGGAATCTCCGACTGTGTGTACAAGGGCTCAGAGAAGGAATCAAAATAGAGAATACATGGAAGGGAGAGGAAAAGAGGGGTGAGGAACAAATAAAAGGGGAGAGAAAAAATAATAGAAAGAACAAGAAAGATGGGCTAGAGAGAGGGGGGGGGGGTGAAAAAATGAATTAGGATAGAGAGGGATAAAAGGGAAAGAAAGAGCAAAGAGAAAGCGTGGTACATCCTAAAGTGTACCATAAGGGGTTTCAATACTGTACAAGTGGAAGGGACTCGGAGCACTAAATGTCCGTGGGTTAGGGGCGCAAATTACTTATGTTGCCTTGGGTGCTGACAATCCACGCTACGAAAATAATTTCACTGTTAGGGGTCCCCACAACTTGGGAATTTTTTTTTCGAGGGGTCACGCACTAGAAGGGTTGAGAACCACTGGATTAGAGGAAAGGAATTTGTATACATGGCACTTTAGATTAATCTGATGAATTCTGGAGGCCATGCAATTTATTAATTTGTTTATTTTATTAGTATTAAGCTCCACACCGATTTTTTGTTTAAAATCCTATTACAATGCCAAAGTAGGGAGACGTCCAGTAAGAAAATGCATTGGTTCCTTATTAGGACAGCGATATCACTGGAAGAGGGGAATCCCACTAAAATGGGAAATGGCAACATTTCAAATGGTTCCTTCCATGCTACCCAGTTGTTCTGGGGAAGTACACAAATATTTCAAGATAGCAGTGCTCTAGCTGATGTTTGTGAAAAAAAACTAAAAAATATATATATGTTGGAAGGTTTGGACTTGAATATATGCATTGCGCTGGTAAGGAGATAGTTATTTAGAGGAGAAATATTTTGCAAGAGTTTTTCAGACCAGAAGGCAACGTCGTGGTATTAATTTATTAAATCTTAATGTCAAGCTACATACCATTTCTTAAATTATAGAACATCCATATGCTCTGGAGATTAAGAGCAGATAAACAGCACATGGATGCATCTGCTCCATCATTTAATGATGAGTGGGTCTGCACCTCTACCAGACACATCGATCTGAGTTTAACCCAAGAACACATGTCAGTGCTTGAATAGAAAGACAATATGGAGCCTGCACCTCTCCAGTTATCCAGGTAGATTTAGTGAACTCTGGCATATTTGGGCTGATTTACTAAAGTCACACAATAATATGTTCCACCTCAATTATCCAATCATGTGCATATGACATAAGTAAACAGGAATCTGCTCTTCACATCATTGGATAATTCAAGTGAAAATTTACACAATTTATTGTGTGGATGTTCTCCACTCCTTTAGTAAATCAGCCTCGTTATCTCAGAAAACTCACTACTGCAGATTTCTATAAATTCAGAATTATTAACTTTTTTAGTAATCAGCTTCATTATCTCTGAATTCTGAATTATTTCACAGGGTTCTGAGATACTTCAGCAGATTTCTGAAAAGTTTTGAGAATCTTTATAAAATAAATTGTATAAAAATTTTTCACTTTAATTATCCAATCACATGAAATACCAATTCCTGTACCCAATCATGTGCAGATGTATTAAAGTGGTTCTAAAGCCTTAAAAGAGAAGACTGTTTTTTTTTTTTAAATATTCATACTTACCAAGGTGGATGCAGCATCGGTCTGAAGCTGCATCTGTCCCCCGGCGCCTCATCACTGAAGGCCTCACAGCTCTCTGCTCTGCTCCCTCCTCACTCATTGGAGCGCTTGGCTGTGGCAGGGCAGAGCGGCCAGCTCAGCCTCTCAGCGGCTCACTGAAAGGCTGAGCTGGGTGTCAGTCTAGGGAACTGGCGGATCCCAACTTCCATTGTCGTGGACCAACTTCTGTGACGTCAGCAGAGAGCAGACTTCAGCCCACTATCTGCTGAAAATGGGTTACAGGAGTGCAAAACGAATTTCAGCCAAACAAGCGTAGGCTATATTTCTCCTTTAAGGCCTTTCAACTTAATGCATTCTATTCATTAAGGTGAAAAACCTGTCTTGCAGCCACCCCTCCCCTTTGTCTTACCTGAGTCCGATCCAACGATGTGCATGAGTGCAGCAGCTCCCGCCGCTGTCTCCCTCCTCATTGGACTGATTGATAGTGAAGAGGAGGAGCCCACAGTGTCGGTGGGGGACCCCAGAAGAAGAGGATCAGGGCTGCTCTGTGCAAAAGCATTGCACAGAGCCAGTATGACTTGTTTGTTCTTTTAATTGAAAAAAAAATAAACAATGGTTTAACCTCCCTGGCGGTATGATTCAGTCTGGATTTAGGTGCTGAAAGCGGTATATTTATTTTGCATGGAAATTTGGCGTCTTATATTGTAGTCCTGTAATTCTTAGGAATAACTCACTTAAATATGTTCAAACCAGAGTCTAGCAGACATCCCGGGTATGATAAAGTTTATAATATAATAAAGAATAATAAAAAATATTTAATAACGTAATCAAATCCTAAAACACTGAAAAAGGGACACTTTTTGGTTGCTATGGACAATCTCCAAATTCCAGGCAGAAAAAACAGTATTTATAATATAAAAGTGCATGCAGGGCACTGCACAGACCACTAGGGACAAGGGGGGTGTGTAATTTTGTAATACAGTACTGTAATCTGTAAGATTACAGTGCTGTGTGTGTTTTGTGTACTTTAACTTTTTTGAATTTGCCGCCGTTCTCCGCTCCCGTGCGCCGTAACGCTGCAGGGAACGGAGCTTGGCGGGATTCGGCACTGTGAATCGAGCGGAGGACAGCTCGCTCACACAGCGCGGAGGACATCGCTGGATCCAGGGGACAAGGTAAGTAACTCTCCCTGTGTCCTCCCCTGCATCCAGCGATGCGATCCCGAGTCTGGCTCGGGGGTTACCGCTCCTATCAGTAGAAATCCTAACCCGAGCCAGACTCGGGATCACCGCTAGGGGGGTTAATGACACTTTTCTAAAATGAACTCTGACATATCTGTGCTGATTTACTAAAGTCACACAATAATATGTTTCACTTCAATTATCCAATCATGTAGATGACATAGGTAAACAGAAATGTGCTCTTCACATGAGTGGAAAATTCAAGTGAAAATTCCTAGCTCTGAGGAAGAGGTGCGCCACCGAAACACGTTAGCTGTACCCCGTGTTCTGCGCATGTCCATTCATTGTTTTTATGGCCTTTTGTCAGTTGCATTTTGTGAGTACCTACTTTTATTTGAAACATTTTTATTATTAAATTATCTTTGGTAATGCACTAGGTGTGCACGCCTTCCATTTCTGTTTTTCTTGTTGTTACACATATAATTGTGTGGAGGTTCGCCAATCGGCATTCCTTTAGTAAATCAGCGTCGTTATCTCAGAAGCCTCATTACTTCAGCTTTCTCAGGATTCGCAACGTCTTTAGTAAATCAGCCTCATTAACTCAGAATTCTGAATTATTTCACAGGGTTCAGAGATACTTCAGCTCATTTATTAAAATTGTTGAGAATCTTTACACAATACATTGTGTAACGTTTCACTAATTATCCAATCACATGAAAACCAAATTCCTGTACACCTTAACCACTTCAGCCTGGAAGAATTTACCCCCTTCCTGACCAGATCATTTTTTTTGCGATTCGGCACTGCGTCGCTTCAACTGACAATTGCGCGGTCATGCGACGTTGTACCCAAACAAAATTGATGTCCCTTTTTCCCACATAAATACAGATTTCTTTTGGTGGTATTTGATCTCCTCTGCGGTTTTTATTTTTTGCGCTGTAAACAAAAAAAAATTTGAAAAAAAAACAACAACAATATTTTGTATTTTTTTCTATAATAAATATCCCCATTTTTTAAAAAGAAAAAGTAAACTTTTCTCAGTTTAGGCTGATTTTTTTTTTTTTTACCAAAAATATGTAGAAGAAAACATAACGCAATAAGCGTATATTGCCTGGTTTGCGCAAAAGTTATAGCGTCTACAAAATAGGGGATAGATTTATAGCATTTTTATTAAAAATAAATCTTTTTTAAATGGCCACGATCTGCGATATTTTATCATGACTGCGACATTATGGCGGACACATCGGACATTTTTGACACTTTTTGGGACCCTTGTCATTTATACAGCAATCAGTGCTATAAAATGAAACCCGCATCCAAATCACAATAATGTGAACCCAGCCTAAGGACTTAAGTTGTAGGAAAAGTCTGCAGGAGCCAGAGCATTGCACCTGTGATCCTTTGATCATGGTTTGCAATGCTTTATAGGCTCAATACGGATTTTCCTTTTGCAGTATTTCTTATTTTTTTTGCTATCAATCTGCTCTGTGAGACCAGGGAGAAAAAGCAGTGCTGCTGCAGACAGGCGCAACGCTGTATCAATACAGGTTACAGTAAGTATTTAGGGATGGGGGAAAGTAAACCGTTACCTTAATGCAAGTAATGCAAGGTAAAAAAAAAAAAACTTTGAGATTTTAGAACCAGTTTAAAAGAGAGGAATAGCACACTGTCACTTTATATCAGGAAGCGCATGTACAAGGATATTTCTGGTAGGATAACAATTATAGCATTGTTTTATAGAAAGGTGCACATTTTTTAAAAAATGCCACTTTAAAGCCTATATGAGATTGTAGGTCAACATATTAGAGTAACCTGCCCTAAAGAAGTAGGGTTGTGGTTCTGACTTAAAGTGGTTGTAAACCCTTACCTGTAAAGTGACTGGCCTCAGGTGATACACAGAGATGAAACAAATCCTCCTACATAAGTTGTACCTTTTTTTTTATGCAGTCTTTTTTTTCTCCAAAGTCTAGAATTTATAAAGCTTGCCTAAGCGATCAGAAAAAAGTGGGGCGGAGAGCTGAAGTTACACTCTGCAGAGCTCACTATGAAGAGCTGAGAGCCGATTGGAGGGAAGAGACACACCCCCCTTCACACAGCCTACAGGAACAGAGCTGAGGCTGTCAATAACAGGTTGTGTGCTGGAGCTCCCTTCCCTGTCACCTTTTTATCTCTTGGTGTCAGGAAAACTTGTCAGAAATGACTCATGCTGATAGCAGAGGAACGAAGCAGCAGACAGAGATGACACTTCCTGCTCTTAATTGAGACAAGTACACACACACTATAGGGGGATATTCTTTGTTCATATTTCATGTCTGAGGTTTACAACCACTCTAACTGGCTGCAGTCAGCGAGTGACAAAAAAGCAAAGCCCAGATTAGATGAGAAGCTTTGAAGGTTGCACCTTTTGCGCTGTCATTGCTTGACAATGAAGACATTTACTATAATTTATTTCCTCACCCCTCTTCTATTACCAGCTCTTATCTACCATATTACCCTTAGACGCCCATCAATCATCGCTGATGACAGTGAGCCTACTGATCTCCATGGAAACCTACCTGGCAGCAAGAAGGGATTATGTAATTCAGTAAACGTAATTTCTCCCATTAGAACAGACTTGAACAAGGAGTTGTGACGTTACATGTCAGAATCATTATTGCTAATCTGAAGCAAACAAAATAGAGAACAGACTCCAAATGCCGATGACATCACTTTGGTCAGATGTGATGTCAGCAGTACAAATCAAACACACAATACACCATTCATCAATGGCAGTATTAAACAAAAACTGCAGACAAAAACATAACATCTTGTAATGAATACAGCCTACTTGTGTTTCTGGATGTCCTGTTGGGAGAGAAAGGGAATCCTGATTATAAAAAATATATGAGAAAAATTTAAAGTGATCGGCTCCCAAAATTGATTAATCAACACCAACGTCCCTTAATGATGAAAAGAAGCAGAGAACCCATAAACAGGGAGTGTACGGGACTTTCTGGGTGCTTGTTCATATAATCATCAACAGCAATTTTAGTTAAAAACAATATTTTAGTTTGACACGTATACAAGAAAGAAAAAAATGTGTATAAAAATATATACATTTCTTCCATACAAAAATGGCAACACTTTTGTTCTACATGTTTCGCCTTACGGCTTCTTCAGGAACAGCGTGTATATTCTTGTCTAATAAATAAAGATTTTTATTTTAATGTATCAGTGTATCTTTATTTATTAGACAAAAATCTACACACGTTCCTGAAGAAGCCGTAAGGTGAAACATGTAGAACAAAAGTGTGGCCATTTTTGAATGGAAGAAATGTATACATTTTATACACATTTTTTCTTTCTTGTATACGTGTCAAAATAAAATATCGTTTTTAACTATAATTGTATAACTGTTGATTATTATATGAACAAGCACCCAGAAAGTCCCATACACTCCCTGTTTATGGGTTCTCTTCTTCTTTTTATAAAAAAAAAATATATTTAAAGTATAACTAAAGGGGGGGCGTGGCCTGGACATGGAGGGATAGAGACGTGCACTACTTGAGCTCCCGGCCGTCTCTCACCTAATCTGAGGATTTCTCCTGTTTAACTACTATATGCCCACCTCGAGAAAGCGTGCCACACAGAGGAAGAGCAACCACACCAGACCACCAGTTCAAACACCACAACCAGGGGATATTGAGAGACTTTTCCAACTTTCCCAACATCGTTCCCCGGGACCCAAAATGGCGACGGCACGAGGCAGCAGGGAGAGTGACCGCGCCGACTGCGCCTCACCGGACCTGGGCATGGAGACTTACATGGCAGATACATACCTCGGCACCTCCTTGGATCTCCACCGAGATGCCCCTGAAACCCTGCGGGCAGCCATTCAGACACTCCAGGTGGATACAGAGCTCCGCTTGTTGCTGCAAGCACTCCCCACGAAAACAGATATCACCACCCTTATAGGCACGGTGGAGGCTGCCCACCGCAAAGAAATGGCTCTCGCGCGTGAGGAGGTGAAGGACCTTGCTGCTAGAGTTTCGGGCAACGAGACTTCTCTGTCAGCCTTAGAGCGATGAATGGCGGCGATGGAGGAGTTCCAAGACGCCCAGGCAGAGGCGCTGATGACACAACAACTGCGGTTGGAAGAAATGGAGGACCAACCCAGGGGTATCACTGCCAAATCTGCTTAAAGAATTTGAGAAATACGGGAAGTTATCTAACCTGAAAGATAAACCTCTCCAAATCAGAAGCTATGGGAATCCTGATACCGCCGCGCATATTTTAAACAGACACAGGCACTATTCACCCGTTTTGTTTGGGCACAAAAGCAACCTCGGATACCGCGATCTCAACTCTCCCTGCCGAAACATTATGGGGGGTTGGCGCTACCAGACATCAAGCAGTATTATCATGCTACCCACCTGGGTAGGATGGTGGATTGGAGCCGCAATCTTGACGCTAAGTTATGGGCCCGAAGTGCTCTGTCCCATTAAAAACCACTCTATGGTGCAAAGATGCACTGCCGCGAGAAACGAAAACCCACCCTCTCATAGGTAACACTCTCTGCCAGGGCGCGAAGGCAGCTCTACAACACTCTCTGACAACCAAGACGTCACCGTTAACACCGATCCTAGGAAACCCCAGGTTTACACCGGGTCCAATGACCACACAATTTCAGCCATTACGAGATTCCAACCTCACCGCGGCCTCTCAGTTTGTAACAAGTGGTGGCTGGACTTCCATACCGGACCTTATGGACCCTATCGGTCCTTATCGTCTGGCTTTCTGGAACGCCGCATGCTTGCACCACTTTCTTCAGTCCATCCCGAACCCCTCAGACTATGCCAGACCGATAACTACATTTGAGGAATACTGCACTGACATGGAACCAATTTCCCGGGTCCTTTCTAAAATGTATTTATTACTAAATACGCAGACACAACCACCATGCATCGCAGGTCTCACAAAATGGGAAGTAGATTTAGGTCGCACCTTCACGCAAACCCAAATTAATAATATACTGCGGTTCGCTCTGAAGTCCTCGCTATGCACAAAAATACAAGAGACAAATTATAAAATCCTCGTGAGGTGGTACTTAACACCTAGTCGTCTGCACCTTATCTTCCCTGACGCGCCTGAACACTGCTGGCGCTGTCGAGAGGATAGGGGCACAATTCTACACATCTTCTGGTCCTGCCCCAAGCTAACGGAGTTCTGGACAGCAGTCTGAACCATATCTCAAAAATTCACAGAGTGGCAAATCCCGAATGACCCGGCGTTCTTCCTGCTGCACGTTTCGAACCCTACCCCTTAGGAAATACACACAGTCGATACTACGCCACCTAACGAATGCAGCCAAATCCTGTATCCCTCTACTCTGGAAGCAACAAACACCCCCAACTACGGCAATGTGGGCTGCGGAAGGTGGAAGATATCAACAAAATGGAGGATCTGATACTAACAGCCCAAGATCGGCAGGAAGCCTATCGAAAGACTTGGTCCCTTTGGAATGGGTTTGTGTACTCAGATGAGGGCAAGGCCCTCTTCGGACACGAATTATCTACATGCCAGTACATAAAAGACCGCAAAGGGACTGCCGACCCCACCCCCACCCCCCACCCCTTCCTTCCTACCCCATCCCGCCCTTTCCTCCCCACCCCTTCATTCCTCCCCCCTCTTTCCTTTCCCTCTCCCCCCCCACTCCCCTCCCCCTTCCCCCATTCCTCCCTCTTTTCTGTTCTTCTCTTACCTTATCTGCACTCTCATTCTTTGCCTTGGCCGTGGCCCCGAGCCTGCTCGCAGTGACCGTATACTAAGTTACTAGACTGGGCCTCGGAATAATTGATTGACGTAGAGTGGCAATGACCTCTATACCGGGTCTGACCAAGAGGGCAATGCCTACATGGTCAAACAACTATACACGACAAACTGGGGAGTTATATGCTACAATATCTGTAAATGTGAGGCATGTTTGGGAGGCTGTGACCTTCATTGTTTATGTTATTACTGTATGTTTTGGGGCTTTACCCCACGTGTGTGATATTAATAAAAAGATATTTGCAAAAAAAAAAAAAGTATAACTAAAGACAAAACTTATTTTTTAGATGTAAATAGAGTAGAGAGTGTTAGATCACCTGTCAGGTTTCTATTGCTGTCTGTGTCCCCATTAGGGAGATTGGCCCTCTCCCTTTGTCCTGTTCACAAGGATTAGTAAAAGTAAAAGTTGAAAGGAAAAAAAAAAAGCCCAAATTTTGGGTTGTGCCCAAAATAGTAAGAAATGGGAACTCTTCCAATGGAGACACTAGATCTGCTGACAACCAGGGAATTATTTGCTTTAAAAAGGGATTTCCTCTCACTTCCTGCTTTGGTTATTGGACCAGAAGTGAATGGAAATTTACCCCATGGGACACAGATGGCTAAAAAAAAAAAAAAATCTGACAGGGGTTATTACTTTTCAAAATGAAAAAAAAAAAAATTGCCTTAAGTTCTACTTTAAAGCCAAAAAGGTGAAGTGGCTGCATTATAGTGATACCACTAAATGCTCCAACAATTACATCATCATTTTAAAAATTATACAATTTTATTAAATATAATTAAAATAAAAACCTTTTTAACCCTTGTATGAAAAATAGGGCCTCTGTAGAGTGTACTACATCATTTTTTTTTACATATTCTGTTTCTAAATTCTGTTTCTAGATCTTTGCTGTTGGGCCTAGAGTTTTTCTAGGAATTTGGGGCTTCTCAGTCACTTTTATGTAAATGCCGCATATCTATTGAGCCGTTGGTGAATCACTGTAGTAGTTTTAGCTACTACACTGACAGCGGCATCTGCCAGGTCCTACTTGGGTTTGTACAGGCAGCCTCCGCTCTGCACACTGACCACAGAGCAACTGCCACCTTTCATAGCATGCCTTGTATTTTTTCCAATGAATTCAAGGCACTCTCTGACTTCACCAGCCACCCTCTCCACCTTATCCAATTAGAGAATGTGTTGTATGAATGGCTGCAGTGCCATGCGAGCACATCAGGTATGAGGTTCGAGTGTATATACTTACATTGTGCCAAGTTAGGCCAATGTTAAATGCCAAGCTGCACTAATGTAAGTATGTAATACCGCCAATTCCTGGAATTCAGCTTTAGGTCCCTATTACTGACTTGAATCCATGGTGACATGATGGGGCAGGTCCTAAATCTTCTCTCTTCTGAACTGTGGTTGGCCCAGTTGTGATGGACCTGGACTGTAGAGGACTCCAGTAAGAGGCGCCACAAGAGTTGTGTTGTATCCGTCGCACTCCTTATAGGCTTGCCTACAGATTGTGTAGAGTGCTGTGGTGAACTGGTAGATGGCACCACCATATATTCATAGGAAAATAAGGATCTTCACCAGCACACATTGGTGTAGTAATAATAAGGGGTCCACACAGCAACATTTCGGGTCCTCACCAGATCCCGTTTTCAAGGCAAGACAAGGGGTCAAAAAGAATTTGTATTGTACCTATCACATTCCATACAGGCTTGCTCACAGTTCCTGTAGGATGCTGTAGTTAATAGGTGAAAAAAGGTCTTCTCCAGCACACCTTAGTATAGTGATAATCTTGTCCTTTATTCATACAAAGCAACAGATATCACAGCCCGATGTTTTGGGACCTTGCAGAATCTTCTTTTCAAGGCAGAGTCAGGACATGGGGTCACAAGATGGCGGACATAAGTGAGTAAAAAATAGGCTTAGGAAGGTTTTTTTTTTATATTGTGATGGATGGGAGGAATGGGGGGTTGCAGCAAATTTGCCTGAGATGAACTTTAATCATGGATATCTATAAAGGGTTTATTTTATTTTATTTTATTTGTGAATGGACAGGAAGAGAGAGTGACGATAGGGGAAGGAGGCTTAGATGTACACACAACACTAATATCATAAATGGTGATTCACAATGATAAAACCCTTATGTATTTATAAACCATCAAAGATACTCAATACACTTGTCCAGTGCATTATTTCCTATGGAGAAAGGTGCTATGTCCTGTGCCATTCAGATCCCTGAAAATCTTAACAGATTTGTGTCAGATGGAACTGGGGACAAATGCTGTCCATGATATGGAAACAACATTGGTAATGAGGTTAGGCGGGTATCTCTAAAGAGGCACCAAGTGTCTCCGGCATGATTTAGTAAGTCAGATAAGCCTGGGAGGATGTATCACCCTGTCTTGTTGTCCCTGACACACAAACAGATTATTTCCCCTGGAGATGGAATTGTGTCAGCTAGAAGAGAAGACTTTCTTGGAAGAGCTCTCTGGCTTCCACTAAGCAATAAGCATTTCACAAATAGAATTTTATGGATGTGTTAAATAACGACTCGTCCATCTGGTTTTCCCACCATCATCCAAAAGCTCTCATTACAGAATGAACATCTTACTCCTGTTACTTGAATATTTATGAATGGCTTTTTCAAAACAGGTTTAGATATAATATTCAGATGATAGTTTAGATTATAATCAGCTATAATTTTCAAGATAAAATAGAAAATAGGAGGAAAAGGATAACTGGTTGCTATGGTTAACAAGAAGCTAATATATGAGACCCATAGCTAATGAGAGCGCAGTCCATGGTACTGAAACCAATTACATGACAAACATCTAAGTTGGCAATAGTTTGCATCTAGAGAAAGAATATTACTAAATACAATATTATATAATATTGCACAAAAGTTTTCTATCAGTTGCAGCATACAAAATGCATTAACACTTCCCGGCTCAACTATTTTCATCCATTCAAGCATTTCAGGCTTAGTTTTGGTACACAACAACTTCTTAAAGCGGGGTTCCACTGTATAAACTTTTTTTGCTAACTGACAAAGATGATGAATTAAAAATGTCCAACTCACTTTTTTTGTTTGCCAAGATTTTTGTTTGCCATGATGTCCGTTTTCTTATAAAAAAGAAACCTATAAATTTTCATCTTCAACGTTTTCATCTTTAACATTTTCATCTTTAACATTTTCATCTTTAACATTTTCATCTTCAACGTTTTCATCTTGCCTGTGGGCATGTGAAGCGCACAGGCATCCTCTTCCGGGGATACGGTGCTGCTGAATGACCAGCATGCACAGCCCATTAGATCCCCGATCTCACGCATGCGCAGTATTCTTTAATAGGAGCGCCTTCCACTGCTCAGGTTGCCATTACAACTGGCGGCGTTGTCGGAAGTCCCGCCCCGTTGTGATGGCAGCGGACATAACAACGAATAACAGAAGATAAAATGTAACTGACGTAATCACGTCACTTAGTTTCAAATCCCGCAAGATTTTGTGGCGAGCCTCCGCACTGTCTCCTGGGAACAATCACACGAGATCCCAGGAGACAGGGCGGCTGAAAGGAAATTACGAAATAGCCGCACAATAGCCACCCATATCCGCAGAATAGACAGACAGGAAGCAGAGAGTAACATCTGCAAAACACAGGTACTGTACAAAAAATAAAAAATAAAAAGTTCAGCTTTTATGTCATTACATTACTGCAATCTGATTGAGCTAATGTTGTAAAAAAGGGTGGAGCTCCGCTTTAACACAAGAAACCCACATTAGAAAATTAATTGTATAAACAAAAGTTTGTGAACTTTACATTGCCCCTCCACAATATGGCCAAGGGTATGTACAGTCCTCTCAGTATGTTCCAGTAAAGGGTACTGGTAATTCTACAGTATACAAAGGCACTTTAGAGAATTGTGCACTCCCAACCCCATTGAAAAATCTTCTGTTCTAGAATGACTGTGCCCCAGGGTACAAAGCCAGCTCCATAAAGACATGGTTTGATGAGTTTGGAATGAACACATTTAAGTAGCCTCGACCTTAGCCCTATTAAACAACTTTGGGATTAAATAAAACACCATTCGTGAGCCCGGGTCTTCTCATCCAACATCTGTACCTGACCTGACAAATATTTTTTTGGCTGAATGGTCACAGGCACACTCAAAAATCTTGTGAACACAATCCCCTAAAGAACGAAGGCTTCCAATGGGGGATGGGGGATCCATATTCATTCCGGTGGTTTTCGAATGGGGGTGACCAAGAAGCTCATATAAAGTAGGTGTGATGGCTAGGTGTCTACAAACCTTTGGCCTTAAAGGTATAGTGCATTATTGTGAACACATTTATACCCCAAGTATATGTTCATCCTGCCAAAATGTTTGTCATTCGTAATTCTCTTAAAGATACTCACATGATTCACACACACGCACACACAGTACAGAGCCAGGGCAATGACATCACTACTCACTGTTGCAGTTCTGGGTATCATCTGCCTATTTATCGACTGATTAAGTAGTGATCCAGCAAGCCTGAACCTATGATTAGGTAGGATTACCCTAAATTGATTGCCAGATCCCTTGACAGTCCATTTAGACCCATCCCACCTGCATGCCCCTTTAGCATTATATTGATGTGGTGGCACGTAGCCTTATGGGTGCATTACATCATCATAACATAGAAGCACTTATTTGGGCTTTACTGCAAAGGAATTTGTAAAGTCCAAAATGAAGCATCTATTTCATAACCACTGAGGTCACAATTGGCATCATTAATGATATATGTGATGATGATGGATACAAACTGGCCTTGTCATTCAATGACTGGAGGTCAGAGGATAGATGTGCATCCATACTCATGAAAGAAGCATGGAGGGGCAGGGAACTGATGGCAAAGCACTGCAATCTAAAGCCTCATACACACGAATGGATTTTCCAACGGGAAATGTTCGATGTCAGGCTGTTGCCGGAAAACCCGACCGTGTGTATGCTCCATTGGACTTTCCGCCAACAAATGTTGGATAGCAGGTTTTCAAATGTTCTGTTAACAAATGTGTGTTGTTGGATTCTCCGATCGTGTGTGCACAAGCCCGTCAGACAAGTCCAAAGTACAAACACGCATGCTTAGAAGCAAGGGTGAGCCAGAAGCGGTCTGTCTAGTAAACTAGCATTCGTAATGGAGAATTAACATTCTCTTCTTCTTTAATGGGATAATAATGAAGCTGCTTTGCTGGTGATACTGATGGAGTTATTGCAAACTAATTTTCAAAGGCTTTTTTTTCTAGTGATATCAAGAATAATATTATTTTTTATTTTTTTGGGGGGGCAAGTTACCACAACACCATTATCCCGTAGTTTTTATGATCAAAGATACAACTATGTTGGTGTCCCTTGTTAATTTGACATTGTATTTTTTTAAATATAACTGCCTACTCCCAAACTGTAATTTGAAGTAGAACACATAGCCAAGTATTATTCTACACATTTTTTTTATTGTGCATTAAAAAAAGAAAACAAATAAAATTAGACATGCTATCTGTCAATAAAACTTAACCAAAGTAAAAATATAGAAAATATACCAAATCAAATCATTATTCAACTAAAAAAATAATGTCAAAGTAATAACTCCAAGGCCACTAATAAATAACACGTTATCTCCGATTCCGCAACATGGCTGGTTGATGAACAGCCGTTCAGAAACAAACTGAAAAGCGTAATATGAAAAGTGCAAAATGAAAAGTCCAAAATGAAAAGTGTGAATCAACACTCGCCAAACTTCTACTAACACAAAATTAGCAGAAGGAGCCCAAAGGGTGGCGCTAAAGAGCTGAAAAACAAGGTAGTACGTCACTACGTTCGCAATTGTTGGCCAACAATTGTGTGTCAGTGTGTATGCAAGACGAGTTTGGGCCAACGCCCTTCGGACAAAATTACACGGTTTTGTTGGCCCAGCAATCCGACCGCGTACAAGGCTTTAGAACTTTCTTAGAGTAGATTGGTTACTTCAATGGAGCAAATCAGCAATCAGTGGCATTCATGCCAGTTTACTCATCACTTTGAATGATAATTATTTCACCCTTGACGTTTTCCCTGTGCCTTCACATTCAGTAAACAGCCTATATGCACTTCTCTCCCAAGCGCAATACAACCCCTAGGACACAAACCTCCACCCTAAATTGAGTATACACAGTTTTTTTTCATTCAACCAGCGGATCAAGCAATGTTGATGCAGGATCTCTCCTGCTACGCTATTGAATTCTGACAGCGGGGACTCCCCACCCAATCAGAATACAAAGATCAGTGCTGCAGCTGTTGGCTGTAAGTGCTGATCAAATGCTGTTTTTTCAGCAGGACCATTCAACAGAAGACAGTCATTAGACCAGCTTCTGTTGAACAGACAGAGGTACACACATACCTAAATTCAGCTGGTTCCTGCTGAACCGGCCGAATTTTGATATATGTATACACAGCTTTAGCCAGATTTCTGCTCTGCAAACGACTATGAGACAATAACAGAAAGAAGCCAGGTACTTACATTTGCAGCATTTTAAAGTAGATCTAATCTGTAACATTATGATAATTAATTTGTGTATCATAAATAGCTAGATTCTATTTACTTTTTTCTTCCTTAAAGATTATCTATGGAATTTTCGTATAAAAGTACAAGTAACAAAGGAGACAACTTTTCAATCACTATAACCAGGTGTAAGAAAGAAGTTTGTGCATAAAAGTATATATAGCGTTACCAACAATGAGGTTGGGGGGAGAAGGAACGGAAAAGGAAATGACAATGACAAAAAAGAGAAAGCAGGAGATAAAAAAAGAGGGGGACCTAATTAGGAGGGGAGAAGGAAGGAAGGATCTGCTATAAAGAAGTGGGACACCTGACCTGAGAATGAGAGTTTGTGGGGGGGGGGGGGGGTTTGGGGCACACATGAGTATTGTCCCCATTGGGAGCCAAATATATATATATATATATATATATATATATATATATGTATATATATATATATATATATATATATATAAATATGCCCCCCTAGACCAGATTTTTTAATTAGAACTAAAGGCAAAACTTTTCACTGTGGATAGAGTAAGGGAGTGTTATAACCCCTGTCAGTTTTTTGCCTGTCTTATAGCCAACACAGGAAGTGGGAGGATATCCATCCAAAGCAAGTGAATCCTGGGGGGGCACCAGGGTCAGCAGAACTACTGTCCCTATTGGAAGATTTCCCCTATATTCCTGAAAGGGGGACCACCTTAGGAGAGCGCTTCTCCAACGTGGAAGCTTGATGCGGGGAGGAGCCACCAGCACCGCCGTGGGACCCCAGAAGAGGAGGTTCGGGGGCCACTTTGTGCAAAATGAACTGCACAGTGGAGGCAAGTATGACATGTTTGTTATTAAAAAGAACAAGGGTTTACAACCCCTTTAAGGTTCCTCATACAGCACCTTTGTGAGGAGGCCAGGATCAGCTGCATATCATTGCTCAGTGTCAGCTCTATATTAGCAACAATGGTAGGTCATGCCAGCTCATTTAGAGGTTTACAAAAAAAGCTGGCAACATTCCTAAATATACAAATATACAATATGACTGGCTTTTAAAAAGTAATAACATCAGAGATAGTGGATTCAGGGAATATCCGATTGCCTGGGAATCAGTAAGGATTTTTTTTCTCCCCTGTTTGAACAAATTGGACAATGCTATTTAATAGCTTTTTTTTATTTTCTCTGGATCAACTGTGGGTATAGTGTTCTGTTTAGGGAGGTTTTCCAATACTGGCTGGCAATCCAGGTAGAAGTTGGTATGGGTACCTGCCAAAACTAAGTACTCAAGTTTTCAAAGGTGCAGCCAAGAGGGAACAACGTACCATGTATGATGGATGTGCCCAAAAGCTGGTAGATTCTGGATTCAAATCTACAATTTATGTATTCTCTCATGGAGACCATTCCCCGCACAGACACCCTGCTGGGGGAACCCAGAGACTCACCCATGCCTATTTTTTTTTCATTTTTACAGCAGCCAGAATAACAAATCGCAAGATCCTGGAAATCCCCAGTGCTATCTTTTGATCTCTTAAAGAACAAGTTGTCCTAGATAATGTTAACCAATCATCTCTCTGTCATCCTGCAGGACAAGCTTCCCCAATGTGAAAAAAACGAAGACCCCTGGATCACATAGCTGACGGGATCAGCCTTATCAGATTTGAGGCTGACCTCTTAGTGCCTCAGGAGAGGCTCGCTTGTCTCTTTCCCCTTTCTTTATCCATTTTGCTTTCTTTTTCTTCCCCTTTTCCTTTTTTTCCTACTTATTAAACCTTTTGATAGTTTGGGGAGTGATCTAGGACCGCTGGTTGACCGCCATTGGTCCCACTCCCAGTTTGTGGGCTGTGTATTCAAACATAGCGACCAGCCCACCATGGCCAATTCATGGCTGAGATGACCCCTCGTCTTAGATGGGGGTGGTTCTGGCCATGCAGTTCCTCTTTGGAGGATGTATTTTCTGTTCTTCAGAACTATAATCATAGCCCAAAATAACGTTATGCCGGTTCCTTAATGACCAATGCTGTAGGTCAATAATGTTGTTGTGTATCGGTACTTCTCTATACTGTATTGTACAGTTTTACATCTGTATGGTTTAGAACTTTAATAAAAACAATTGGAAAAGAAAACTAGGTACCCACTGTCCAAAAAAAAAAAAAAATATTCCAAATATGGTGGGGGGAGGAGGAGGAAGAGCGGAATTTCCCTTTTTTAGTGCACTTCCGCTTTAAAGTGGATGTAAACCCGAAAAATGTTTTTTTTTTTGTGTCTGGCACAATATAGAGTATGGGATTTCAGATTAGCTGTGCCCAGTCTTGCCACACAGAGTTAATCCAGCTCTGAGTAATCCTCATATCTTTTTTCAGTGAAATAAAATGGACAAACTGTGAAATCTCTGTCTGTTCCTCCCCCTTGCTGTGATTGACAGGTGATTTACATATCTCGTGCACTAGCCTAAGACATGCAATATTTTTTAATTCCCACCCCCACTCCTTTCTTCAGCAGCTCTGCAAGGATTGGATGTTCCACACCTTAGCATGATTTGGCATGCTGAAGTCATGTGGGGACTTTTCTGGGTTTTGACTGGATGTTAGTGATCATAGCAGAAGTTCAGTGTAAGAAATACACAGGAGAAAATGCATGTTGATAAAGGGAGTGTAGAGGTGGGCGGGGAGTCTACTGATATCACAACTCCACCCACTGAGCCCTGGAAAACAGACCCACCCACAAAATCTGCAGTTTTTCGGGTCTCATAGCAGACAGAGGGGAGACATTTGACAGATACATGCAGGAGGCATCTATACCCCTATAGATAACCAATATTGCAGTAGTTTAGAAAGGATGAGAGTGGGTTTATATCCACTTTAATGCTTTTTTTTGGGGGGGTGGGGGAGAGAGGGATGATTCACTTTTAACCACATGGGGATTGGTTTCAGCCTCCATAGCTCTGATATGCCACTAAAATCAAGGACATCTACAGAGTGCCAGATGTATACCAGGAATGCCAACTCTTGGAAATGAATACAGCTATAAGGAGGCAGATGTTTGTTATTATTAGGATTTCATTACTAGAGCAAAGGGAACATTTATCTGGCTTGTTTTCATGACCGTGGTTTTACATGTTTTAAAATAAGCTGGCTGGGGACAGGAGAGATGGAAAGCAAAGATGTACCACAAAGAAAGCAGTAGATTCAAATACATTAATGGAGTATAAGTGAATCGGAAAGGAGTTCAGCATCTTGAATTTCTCTTTGTTTCCCTGTCTGGTTGAAGTCCCATGTATTAAGCTGTTCTGTATGCAGGGCTACAATGTCTCCATCTGTCGCCTTCCCTCACCCATTAAAAAAAAAAAAGAAAAAAGAAAAGGACACGGAAAGATGAAAAAACACGTCCACAGGAATCCGAGCCTGAATCATTGTTCCTAAGATTTAGGCAAGAAATGCATGACAAAGTCATTTGAAAGGGACACTAAAGCAACAGCAAGACATATTGGGGGTTATTTACTAAAGGCACATTCACTTTGCACTACAAGTGTAAAGTGCACTTGAAATTGCACTGAAAGTCGCTGTAGATCCGAGGGGGACATGCAAGGAAAATAAAAAACAGCATTTTAGCTTGCACACGATTGGATAATAAAATCAGCAGAGCTTCCCCTCATTTCAGATCTTCCCCTCAGATTTGGAACGACTGCACTTCCAAGTGCACTTTACACTTGTAGTGCAAAGTGGATTTGCCTTTCATAAATAACCCCCACAGTGTCCATGTCTGACAGAACGGCAATTGTCCCCTTACCACATGATCAGATGTCAGCCAATGACGGCTGATCACGTGTTGTAAACAGAGGCTCAGTAAATGGTATTTTTTTTTCCTCACACAGTCAGCGTGATGGGAAAAAAAAGCCGATCACCGGCTTCTGTCAGAGGGACATAGGTCCCTCCCTCACTCAGAACTATCAGTACCCACCAGTGCTACCTATCAGTGCCCACAGTGCCACCTACCAATGCCCACAATGCCACTCATCAATGCCCACCAGTGCTGCCAATCAATGTCCACCAGTGTCTAATAATCAGTGCCACAGATCAGTATTGCCTATCAGTGTCACCTACCAGTGCCCATCAGTGCCACCTTTAAGTGCCGCTTTTCAGTGCCGCCTATCAGTGCTACCTATCAGTGCCACCCATCAGTGCCACCTCTCAGTGCCACCTCTCAGTGCCACCCATCAGTGCCACCCCTCAGTGCCACCTCTCAGTGCCACCTCTCAGTGCCACCTAGCAGTGCCCATTAGTGCCGCCTTATCAGTGCCCATCAGTGCCACCCATCAGTGCCACCTCTCAGTGCCACCCATCAGTGCCACCTCTCAGTGCTTATCAGTGCCACCTAGTAGTGCCCATTAGTGGCGCCTTATCAGTGCCCATCAGTGCCGCCTATAAGTGCCCATCACTGCCGCCTATCAGTGCCCATCAGTGCCACCTATCAGTGCTGCCTATCAATGCCCATCAGCGCAGCCTCATTAGCGCCCCATCAGTGAAGGAAAAATTACCAGTTTTCAAACTTTTATAACAAACTATGACACGTTTTTTTTTTTTTCAAAATTTCAGTCCCTTTTTGTTTTATTTAGCAAAAAAATAAAAAACCCAGCAGCAATTAAATACCACCAAAATAAAGCTCTATCTATGTGAACAAAAATGATAAAAATGTCATTTGGGTAAACTGTAGCATGACCGCGCAATTGTCATTCAAAGAGTGACAGCGCTGAAAGCTGAAAATTGGTCTGGGCAGGATTGAGGTATAAGTGCCCAGTAAGCAAGTGGTTAATGAACGGTAAGCTGCAATATGTTGTTTTTGTTCTTGGGTTCAGATATAACTAAATGGGAAAATACAAGCAGCTCTGTCCATGGTGCTGAAAATCAAATCATACAACACTGCTTGGTACAACGTGAGGTGAAACTAAAAATGCTCCCTTTATCTTTTAATAAAAAACTGACATCTTATAGTACACGAAAATCTGTCGCTCAGCCTATACAGGCAGGGCGGGTGTGACTGTGACTGCATCCTGATATTCTATTTTGCGCCCAAAGTCGCACCTCTATTACCTTCAAGCTGTCACGTTTCCTCCTTGAGAATGGAATGCTTTTTCATCTCAGCATTTTCTCTATTTGTATCTTTTTCCTTAACATTAATCTACAGAATATTCACCAGGAGCCAATGGTATTGACAAGAGATTAGAAAGACAAAAGTGCAGCGCTTAACCTCTGAGTATAAATGTGACTTTTTAAAAAACTTTATAAATTTTAGTGAAAAACTCAATAGTAGGGAACTGTATATTGTGAATCTAAATGATGTGAAATCGTTTAGTGCAAGATACAATCAAGAATCAATCTTCAAAAACTTTCAAAAAATCAATCCTCAAATAAGAAACATTAATCTGTAACTCAAATGTCCAATAAATTTGAAAAACCAAACATCATAAAGTCAAAAAAAAAGGGGATAATGGTGCAACATAGTGTAAAATATCCAATGTGACTGTACACCAAAAATGTAGTCCATCTTGTTTTTTCAAACAAAAATAGTGCTTGACCACGTGGACCCTTCAACTCTGTAAATCAAATAGTGAATGGAGGCTTACCAGATCACCGGTCGGTATGCGCGGATACGGACACACAATCATTACGATGCAGAAAGCCGGAACGGAAGGGTTATGATGGTGATTCTCTAGATTCTATCATATTAGAGGTGGGGAATAGGGATCGCCAAGCGTTGTTAGTTGATAAGCAACCCAATACCGAAAATATTGACAATTATGGCCTAGCCTTTGTTACAACTTTCTCCAGTCAACATTGGGCTGTTAAAAGGATTATAAAGAAACATTGGCCAATCATAAAAAATGATCATGTTTTAGGCCCTTTGTTATCAGATAGACCCAATGTTATTTTTAGGGGTGCTACCAACTTGAGGAACACGATTGCTCCCAATGTCCCAGATCCCCCTAAGAGACCTAACTTTTTTGGAGATTTAAAAGGTTTTTTTCCATGTGGAAAATGTAGAGCTTGCAAGTTAAATACATCACGGGGTAGGAGACTCACGGAATTCACCTCGCAGGGGACAGGGCTCACATATCCCATTCAAACGTTTGTTACATGCTCTACTAAGTGTGTTGTGTACCTCCTCAGGTGTCCATGCAGTTTAGAGTATGTGGGACGCACAGTTCGTATGTTACATGTGCGTCTGGGTGAGCACATAACTAATATCTGCAATGGTTTTGACAAGCATAATGTGAGCAAGCATTATGATCTGAAACATAATCGTGACCCAAGGGGTACCACTTTTTTAGCAATTGAGAAATATGTACCTCATTGGTGTGGCAGCAATGCTAAGCGTACTATCTCAAGAGCTGAAACCAACTGGATACATAAATTGGGTACGCATATCCCTGGGGGACTCAATATAGAGTGGGACATCAACTGTTTTATTAATAATGGTTGATGTCCCTCTCTTTGGTCCATCCCAGTGGTTGTGTTTAATTAGTGCGAGCTGCATCCATATCTAGATCTATCTACATCCAGCACTGTGTGTCACCAGCTCATAGATTGGGTGGCACTCTGGATATGGCAGTGGTACACACATGAAAATAGAATGGGAAATAGTTCATTATAAATAGAATGCCTGTACTTTGATGATTAAGGTATATATAATCAGGCACCATTTATACACACTTTTTGGAATGTTCGTTGTATCTTCTATGTAATTTGGTACCATGTATGTATTTTTTTGGGATGTTTCTCATTACTGTAAAAAAGTGTTATGGCTTGACATCTCTTTTATTTATTTTTCAATTTCCATGTTCATGTACTTTTCATATGGCTATTTTGTAAATGGTCTATGGGTAATGTTCGGCAGCTGATGCTGGTGGTTAATTTCATTATACTGGCTTACCTATATATTTATATATAGATTCTTTAGTTTAATCTTTATTTAGTTGGCGGCATTTATATTTAATTTTATATATATTTATCCTTTTTTCATTTTTAAATTTTTTCAATTTTAGTTTTATAAAAGTTTTTTAATATTGGAGACATTGTTATTCAAATTGTCCCGATCGGCCTGTGTTGTTGCACGTCCGTTTTGTTAGTGGGATTTATTTGTGTTTCTGATTTCGTTCGAATGTGTAAGTCATTCGGTGGTTAATTTACCAAGCCCGTGATAGGGTTTTGTTTCTACCTATGGCAGGGCTCCTTACCTTACCTGTAGGCTATAAAAGGGTTTAGCACAACGGTGTGGGCGTACCCCTGATGACGTCAGACTTTGACGAAACGATCGTCGGGTAGCCACGCTCACCCTTTGTGCTTTCAGCGTTTGCTTATTTTAATATTTTTTTTGCTAGCAATTTGTTGATTTTTTAACGATTCGTTAATTTTTGTACGACTCGGTGGAGTCATTTTTTAGCGCCTAAATCACTCGGTTGAATAAGGCCGCGTAAACACGGGCGGACTGTTCGCCCAACTTAGTTCGTCAAACAATCCGACAAACAGTTCGCTCAAAATTTGCATGAACGGACTTGACCACACACGATGAACGAACAGTCCGCTGAAAGCGTGCGCGATGACGTGAACGGCACGTACGGCGGGACGAGAAATTCGACGTCCAATACACTGCAATGCAACCTTCGCCGTGTAAATCCTTTCTGAGCATGCGCGAAACTTAGTCTGTCGAACGAGCCTACACACGAGCGGACTGTCCGCTGAAACCAAGTTTGGGCGGACAGTCTTACGGAAATTCCGAAAAACTTTGTTCGTCAGACTGTCCGCTGAAACAGTCCGCTGAAGCCCACACACGAGCGGACTGTCCGCTGAAACACTGTTCAGCGGACAAAGTTGGGCAAACAGTCCGCCCGTGTGTACGCGGCCTTAGAATAAATTTGTTCAAACTTTATCACACGATTTGGCTCACTTTTGTTTTTTGTTTTTTGGTGATTTGCTTTGAGGCTTGCGAGAGGATCGGAGCTGATCTGGTGATCACGACACACTCGAGATAGTTGGTCGTCTTCCGGCTTCCTGCACCAAAACTCCTACATGCTCGCATCCGCGCAGATCGGTTCACGAGAGGATTCGACCCAATTCGAGGATTACGACATATCCGAAGAGGTGGCCCGGTTCCGGCTTTCTGCATCGTAACGATTGTGTGTCCGTATCCGCGCATACCAACCGGTGATCTGGTAAGCCTCCATTCACTATTTGATTTACAGAGTTGAAGGGTCCACGTGGTCAAGCACTATTTTTGTTTGAAAAAACAAGATCGACTACATTTTTGGTGTACAGTCACATTGGATATTTTACACTATGTTGCACCATTATACAAATTTTTTTTTACTTTATGATGTTTGGATTTTCAAATTTATTGGACATTTGAGTTACAGATTAATGTTTCTTATTTGAGGATTGATTTTTTGAAAGTTTTTGAAGATTGATTCTTGATTGTATCTTGCACTAAACGATTTCACATCATTTAGATTCACAATATACAGTTCCCTACTATTGAGTTGTTCACTAAAATGTATAAAGTTTTTTAAAAAGTCACATTTATACTCAGAGGTTAAGCGCTGCACTTTTGTCTTACTGTCTTGTTGTGCCCAGTATCTTGGTTACAGTGTTCAGCTGCTGACTTTTAATTTAATTAATTTAATAAATTTTTTTACATTTTTTTACTAAGCGCAGATTTTCTATTTCTTTCTTATTGACAAGAAATTACTGATTGTTCACAGAATGAAATCAATGGCTGCTAATCCATCAAGCTGAGTGGAAGTGGCTGTAAAACTCAGATATGAAATATGAACAAAGCATACCCCTCTACAGTGTGTACTTGTCTCAATCCAGAGCAGTAAGTGCCATTTCTTTCTGCTGCTTTATTCCTCTGCTATCAGTATGAATCACTTCTGACAAGGTCTTCCTGACACCAAGAGAGAAAGATGACATGGGAGGGAGCTTCAGCACACAGCATGTTATTGACAGTATCAGCTCTGTTGCTGTGTGAAGAGGGGGGGTGTCTCTTTCCCCCAATCAGCTCTTAGAGCTCTCCTCCCTGAGCTCTGCAGGGTGCAACTTCAGCTCTCCATCCCCTTTTTTCTGTACTCTCAGACAAGCTTATCTATTCAGCCATTTGAATGGATGTAGAGAAGAGAAGACTGCAGATAAAGAGATACAACTTTTGTAGAAGGATTTGTTTCATCTCCGTGTATCACCTGAAGCCAGTCACTTCACTAGGTATATGTAGGGGTTTACAACCACTTTAAAATTCAACTGCATGGAAAATGTTTATCTATTTGTTTGTTTTTACATTTTAAATAGAACCAGCATGTCCAGAACCACTGTCAGATTTTTTCTGTTTGGGTATCCATTAGAGAAATGTTTCCTCACTCCTCTCATTGACACTTGTCACCAGCATAGGCGGTGGCAGAATGTTTTCTCAACAGTGACACAGTCAGAAGGTCAGTAGAAGGGAAGGAGTGGGCGAATTTCCCAATAGAGGAGGCACCTGCTTCCATGACAGCTGTCAGACTACATTTTTGGAGATCTCCTCTCACTTCACAATACTGTTGTATTTCTAATATAGGAAACCAGGATAACTATCCAATAGGAAAAAGAATTTAAAAAACCAACAGGATTTATACTTTCTAACTCTTAATCATTCTATTACAAATTATTTTATTATTATTATTATTATTATTATTATTATTATTAATTATTAATTATCTCTATTATGTGTCCACAATGGAAGATTTCCCATTGCATCCTGTCTTGGTCATGGTATTTAATGGTATTTAAAGGGGTTGTAAACCCTCAAGGTTTTTCACCATCATTAATGCATTCTACAGACCAATGATCTATACCAGGGATATGCAATTAGTGGACCTCCAGCTGTTGCAAAACTACAAGTCCCATCATGCCTCTGCCTCTGGGTGTCATGCTTGTGGCTGTCAGAGTCTTGCTATGCCTCATGGGAGTTGTAGTTCTGCAACAGCTGGAGGTCCATTAATTGTATATCCCTGATCTAGAGGATTGATCTTTTTGGCTACCCCGTTTGCTAGTACAGTCAGCCAAGGGTCCATCCAAAGGGATCGCTGGCTAGTGATCTGAAGAGCTGTTGCTAGTTTATGGGACTTCTCAGTTCTAATACCAATGGACTGACGATCAGTCTGCCGTAACTGGCTTGTACCTGAAGAGCTGTCTGCCTGTCCTACACTACTACTACTACTACTACTACCATTGATTTCTACATTACTATATAGGAAAAATCTGCCATCTTCTCCCAGCAAGGGACTTCATCTGCTACTCAATTCTAGATCAGCTAGAGTCTTCAAGTTGTGTATAGTTTTATTCCAGAGTATCCTACTAAAATCTCCCTACCCTATCCAAGTTCCTACAAAATAAAAACTACAAAAACAACATCTCCTAGACTGGTCATTGACTACATTGAACCTAAAGCCCCGTAAACACGATAGGATTTTCCAACAACAAAACAATGGATTTTTTTCCAAAGGATGTTGGCTTAAACCTGTCTTGCTTACACACGGTCACACAAATGTTGTCGAAAATTCCGAACGTCAAGAATGCGGTGACGTGCAACACGTACGATGAGCTGAGAAAAATGAAGTTCAATTGCCAGTGCGGCTCTTCTGCTTGATTCCGAGCATGCGTGGACTATTGTGCATTGAAAATTGTGTATACACGCTTGGAATTTCCGACAACAAGTGTCGGAAAATTTGAGAACCTGCTCTCAAATATTTGTTGGTGGAAATTCCGACAACAAATGTTCTATTGAGCATGCACACGGTCGGACTTTCCGACAACGAGCTCACATTGAACATTTGTTGTCGGAAAATCCTATCATGTGTACGAGGCATAAGTGTGTGTGCCTGGCTGCAGGAAATACCTTGCAACTGGCTGCCAGTGAAGAAGTGGGGACTGTCGGTGTAATATTCAAGCAGCTCCTACAGGGGTATAACTACATAAGGAGCATTCTCCCCACTGCCTATCGATATAAGGAGCATTCTTATTACTTACCACCAATATAAGGAGCTTTTTTCCTACTGACCATAAATGTAAGGAGCGTTCTCCCTGCTGACAATCAATGGAGGAACGATTCTTCCTGCTGACAATCAATGGAAGGAGCATTCTTCCTGCTGACAATCAAAGGAAGGAGCATTCTTCCTGCTGACAATCAAAGGAAGGAGCATGCTTCCTGCTGACAATCAAAGGAAGGAGCATTCTTCCTGCTGACAATTAATAGAATGGGGCATTCTTCCTGCTGACAATCAATCGAAGGGGCATTCTTCCTGCTGACAATCAAAGGAAGGAGCATTCTTCCTGTTGACAATCAAAGGAAGGAGCATTCTTCCTGCTGACAATCAAAGGAAGGAGCATTCTTCCTGCTGACAATCAATGGAAGGAGCATTCTTCCTGCTGACAATTAAAGGCGCATTCTTCCTTCTAAACATAAATGTAGGGTGCATTCTTCCCATTGAGCACTAATATAAGGAACATTCTCCCCACTACCAATCAATATAAGGAGAATTCTTCCTACTGACCATCAGTGTAATGTGCATTCTTCCTTTTGACAATCAATTTGTTTCATCTCTGTGTATCACACCTGCGGCCAGTCACTTCACTGGGTATGTGTAGGGGTTTACAACTACTTAAAGTCCAGCTGCATGGAAAACATTTACCAATTAAAATTTTTTTACATTTTAAATAGAACTAGAATGTTCAGAACCACTGTCAGATTTTTTTTACCCATTAAAAAAAATGTTTCCTCACTCCTCTCATTGACACTTGTCACCAGCATAGGCGGTGGCAGAATTTTTTCTCAACAGTGACACAGTCAGATGGTCAGTAGAAGGGAAGAAGTGGGTGAATCTCCCTATAAAGAGGAGGCACCTGCTTCCATGACAGCTGTCAGGCTACATTATTGGAGATCTCCTCTCACTTCCTGTTGTATTTCTAAGATAGGAAATGATGATAACTTTCCAATAAGACAGAGAGAATAATTAAATAACCAACAGGTGCTTCTAACTCTTAACCATTCTATTACAAAATATATCCATCTCTATTCTGTGTCCACAATGGAAGATTTGCCCTTGCATCCTGTCTTGGTCATGGTATTTAAGGGGAATTTCACCAAAAAAAAACAAAAAAAAACAACAATTACTGATGGAGGTTTTAATCCTTCCCTACTCTATCCAAAAGAAGCAAATGAGAAAAATACATTCAGACTAGAATACAGACGAACGGTTTTCCTGTTAGAAATTCTATCCTTTGAACAGATTTGAAAATAAATAGATAAATAAAGTCCTGGCTATAGTTAGGCTTCAATTTAAAGTTTACTTCCTGCCAGATGATTATCTGCATATTTGGTATGTATGGGTACACGGACCTTCAGTTTGAGCTTTTACCCAAGTTTCTAGCCGCATACTCTTTGGGGCTGAAGTTTGGTGACTGATTGAGCTGTGTTTTCATCACTGATTATCACCTCCCCCCAAAAACACTACTAGCTATTGGGGCAGTCTATTTGAGATCAATCAATCAGTTGTCTCTGTCATTGTATTGATTAACTACAAGATGTATGTGTGAAACGTGTCTACGCGACCACAGTTTGGTGTCTTTGGTGTTATCTTTGTAAAGCAAAATAAAAGGCAATCGGAAGTTCTGGATGTGCAGCCATTTCTTTCTTCCTTCCAAGATTATCTGCAAGGACTTTCTAAGTTCTCCCCATTTTCTTTTAATTTCCTCATGCTCTAATTTCCTCCCATCAAAGTTTAAAGTACACCAATGTAGGGGGCATTGTTCCCACTTAACACTAATATAAGCAGTGTTTTCCCACTGTCAATCAATGTAAGGAGCATTCTTCCTGCTGACAATCAATGTAAGGAGCATTCTTCCTGCTGACAATCAATGTAAGGAGCATTCTTCCTGTTGACAATCAATGTAAGGAGCATTCTTCTTGCTGACAATGTACGGAACGTTCCTCCTGCTGACAATCAATTGAGGGAGCATTGTTCCTACCGACCATCAATGTAAGGAGCATTCTTCCTACCGACCATCAATGTAAAGGGCATTCTTCCTACCGACCATCAATGTAAGGGGCATTTTTCCTACCGACCATCAATGTAAGGGGCATTCTTCCTACCGACCATCAATGTAAGGGGCATTCTTCCTACCGACCATCAATGTAAGGGGCATTCTTCCTACTAACCACCAATGTAAGGGGCATTCTTCCTACGGACCATAAAAGGAGGGAACATTCTGCCTTCTGACCATCAATGTAAGAATTATTTTTCCCAATGAACAATAATGTTAGGAGCATATACTCTACTGACCACCAAAATAAGAGACATGCTTTCCAATGAATATCATTTTAAGCGTCTCTTTGGAATAAAATGGCTGAAAAAGGCTGCTATAGACAATATTATCACTTTGATATCATGTGACAATCAATCACTTGAAATAAACGTAACAACATGGAAGTTATTAGCAGTTATTACTTACAAAATAAGTAAAGGCAGGAGGGCCAATGTGTGTTGTGCATTATTGAGCAATCTGGGGAGACAACTTCAAATGATTAAATGATGAGAGCCAAGGACTGTGCTTAATACACAATAATTCCCGCAGCCACAAGCATGTCACGATTTAAAATGAACGATGACATTATGCTGTGTCACCGCTGACGGAGTGTCCCTGTCAGTCTGAATTACACCAAATGAAGAGTTGGCAGCACTCTCTGCTCCCTAATTGTACTCTAATCCCACACATTCTCTGTACAGTATGTAAAGGAGAGAAAAGTGCAGAATCACACTTTCAGAGATGCTTTCTGCAACGTGACCAGAGAGAAGGAAAATAAAATGCCTGCATTTTTGTGACAGCTAGATAATGATTTCACTGAAAAACAATATACATATGGTTCCAAAGTGTTTCTACAATAAGTGAACCTAAATTTTAAAATACACTATATGGTCAGATGATGCTTGTAGACACGTAACCATACCTATATGAGCTTCTTGAATATCCTATTCCAAAACCATAGGCAGAAATGGGCATCTAAACGCCAAAACCAAAAATGTAATATATTTGCAGTATACCAGTCCTTAGACTTGGTGGCCGCAATAGTTTTCTTTTTGTTTCACCTGGTGCTAATGAGAATAACATGCTTCCTATATCGTCATGTCTACACTTTTTTCTCCATTCTATCCACGGGGGGGGGGGGGGGGCAAGTATAGTGGCCATTAAGTCAAGACTTCAAACATGCCTGCCTCACTTTTTCTCCATTACATGGAAGTGGGGAATTAGTAGTCTAGAGAAAGTTAATAAGATTGCTTTATATTTGCGGCTTATCCCACAAAAGTGAAAAGGTCAACATGTATCTGGTGACTACATCAAACCCTTTGGCAGGCTGGTGATTATATCGGCATTGTATCTTTGGACTGGCTAGTGACTACATATATTCGACTAGACAGCATGAAACTCTTTTGATTCAGGTGTTCTCAATCATCTCTGTGAACTCGAGCTTGGCTTACATGGGGAATCCATTTTGAAAATTCCATATTCTAAGGATTATATCTTTCCATATTAAGTTCTGGAGGCATATGCAGCACAATGCAACTATTCCGGAAATTTAAGTTGAATGCATGCCGAATCTATTGCTAACATGCCACTATTGGTTGGATATTACACCTCCATTATAATGACTTGGCTTCAATAGATCACTCCTCCATCTTTGGTGATGATACGCCTGCATGGGTTGACCGGCTTGACTGCGGTTCATAGAGCCAAGGAAACTGCACCTGGGTGTTAAGTGCTTTGATTTATGTACATCTTGTTATGCCTGTTATTTTGCCCACAGAAGAAGTAATTGAAATGCGTTGAAAATTCCTTTTTTGGCAGGACTTATTGTTGGAAAAATCCTATTGAATCTTAGCAATATAGGCCTGCTCAGTATAAGGGCATGAGTGTACAGATTGTATACCAGAGCCTGTGTGTTTTTAGATGCGTCATGTTCTATTTTGTACTAATAAAAGATGTCATTTTTTTTTTTTTTATGAATGAATAGTGTTGGAAGAATTTTTGGGTAGCATTAAAATCCCAAAGGAGAAACATTAGGAATGTATATGAATTTGAGTTTGAGGATGGGCAGCAATGCATTAGTCAACAGGCATTGTCTCTTCTTACAAAAAATGTACTTAGCCTGAAAAAAATAAAACGGATGCAGCCACCACATCTAAGGGCTGCTAATCTGCAATATATACATTTTTGTGTTTGGATTTAGATATGTCTTGTTATGAAGTTGCCCACTCTATTGGCTATAACAGTCCCCACTCTTCTGGCAAAGATTTTCATAAAATGTTGGCGTGTGCCTGTGGGAAATTTGCCCATTCTGCTAAAAGAACATTTGTGAGGTCAAGTATTAGATGTTGGACGAGAGGACCAAAATCACAATCCGCAATCCAATTCATCCCAACAATAAGAATGAGGTCTGGACTCAGTGAGGGCCTACATAAACTATTGCCACAATGTTAGGAAGTACAACATCGCCTATAATGGCTTTGTGTGTTGTAGCATTTTTATCATTATTATTATACAGGATTTATATAGCGCCAAGGGTTCGCACAGCGCTTTACAACATGACAGCAGAGAGTACAGTTACATTACAAATCATTACAGAAGGAATAACCAGAACCCTTTACTTTATATAGTTTGGGTGTGATGTCAGGTCACCAGAAACATTTGAACATTCTGTATACTGTAAGATCTTTACTCCCCTTATTACAGGGTCATGCAATTTTTGCTCAAGGGGAAGGCCAAGGTTCAGAATAGCTGATCCTACCTTTAAGCAGAGGTTATAATGATCAAAAGACAAGGCAATTACTCGTTTGACCAGATGCTGTGGGATCCCAGAGTATTTTCAGGCTTCTACTTTGACTGTATGGGGATCTTAATTGGATTATGGGTTCACTTGAGGTGCTGCACCTGGAACTCCGTTCCAACACCCCTAATAGGGATGAACCAAACCCCCCCCCCGGTTCGGTTCGCACCAGAACCTTCGAACGGCCCTAAAATTCGTACGAACTTTAGAACCCTATTAAAGTCTATGGGACTCGAACGTTCGAAATCAAAAGTGCTAATTTTAATATACAAGATATACAACAGACAACACCAGTAATAAGGGATATCTTCAGGTGTATACTGTACTGGAGGCACACAACACCCACTTTAACTCCTGCAGATGCCTGTATTAGAGAACACCAGCAATAAAGGATAGATACAGGTGTATACTGTGCTGTGCTGGAGGCACACAACACCCACTAACTCCTGCAGATGGCTGTATTAGAGAACACCAGCAATAAAGTGTAGATACAGGTGTATATTGTGCTGGAGGCACACAACACCACTTTAACTTTAAGATGCCTGAGAAAAGAACACACTGTACCTGCTTATCTAGCTCTTTCCCTGCACGCTGGAACACACTACACAAGGCCGCCTCGCTGGCAGCCTTATATAGTGTGGGGCGTGTACTAAACCCCTTGAGCTATAATTGGCCACAGGCATCCTGCCTGTGGCCAATTATGGCTCTCCTCGCTGCTGGCGCTGTGATTGGCCAAGCATGCGAGGTCAGAGTGCATGCTTGGCCAATCATGAGCCAACAATGCACTGCGATGGTGTAGTGCATTGTGGGCCGAATTTGGTGCGAACGGTCCACAAAGTTCTGAATTCTGCGAACAGACGAACCCCTGTACTGACGAACCCCTAATGTCAATTCCCTTCCAATGAAGCTAAGCCTTTTCTATCCCATTCACAACTGTTCCTGCTATTATCTACCCGAGGGAATGGTGCCAAGATAGAGAATCTGCATCCCCTATTGTATGCACAGAGAAGATAGCAACATGAGAATTTCAATACAATCTCCCTTATATTTTGTACCTATAGTTTTCTAAACATACAAGAAAAACCTTGTGTCACAGGCAGACCATTAAAGAGCAATTGCAGGCATCAAACTGCTAATGGTATCCAGCAAACACAGTAAATGTGCTTAAAGTGTTTGTAAACCCCCACATTCAGAATACAATGTCCCAGTGGTGGGTTTCCTACATGCACTTCATTTGTGTGGATGAAGCAATCTTAATTTTTTTTACATTCAGCCTGTTAGCTGAACACAAATAAACCACGTATGGTCAGCTCCAGGCTGCGCTTACTAAATGCATCTCGAAGTTTCATTTTTATTTTTCATCTTTTCCCTTTATATACCTATTAACAAAGATTATTTGGTCATTAAAATATGCTCCAGTAAAAACAAATTACCATATTTATCGGCGTATAACACACACTTTTTTCCCCTTAAAATCAGGGGAAAATCGTGAGTGCGTGTTATTCACCGATCCCTGCTGTCTCTGAGGAAAGAGGAGCGAGCGCCGCTGAATTACATAGAGCCGCGATCTCCTGTGTACCCGGCGCTCCGTCACTCACAGCCACGCCTCCTGGCCCCACATTGAGCCACTGTTCTGTCTATCAAATGAGCAGTGCCAGGGGGCGTGGCTGTGAGTGATGGAGCGCCGGGTACACAGGCGATCGCAGCTCTGTGTAATTAATCAACGCTCGTGCCTCCTCTTCTCTCTGAGACAGCAGGGATAATCCAACACGGTGAGGCTGCAATGATGGGAAAGGTGAGGCTGCATTTGGGCACTGAACAGGCTGCATTGCTTGTCAATTTATAGGCTGTAGATGGGCACTGAGAAGGGTACATTGTTGGGCAATTTAATGGCTGCAGATGGGAGCTGAGCAGCGTGCATTGTTGGGCATTTTAATGGCTGCAGATTGGAGCTGAGCAGGGTGCATTGTTGGGCAATTTAGAGGCTGCAGATGGGCACTGAGCAGGGTGCATTGATGAGCTGTGACCCTAATTTTGCTTCAAAGTTCTTTATTTAAAATGTAAGTTTTTTCCTTAAACTTCCCTCCTAAAATTGGGGTACGTGTTATACACCAATAAATACGGTATGTTGTCTAATTATAATAGCAGTTACCAAATCTGCACTATCTGTGTTGATGATTACAAAAGGAATGTTTCCTTTTTTCCTGGGATAATCACTCCTTCCTTAGGATTTATTTAAAATAGAACTGTAGTAGAGTTGCTCCTAGACTCTCTCAGACAAGAGATTTCTAATTGGCTGTCATCTGAAATTCTCGGCAGAGGATGGGCACAGGTCTTTGGCTGGTGTTGGATTTGTATCCCCGTAAAGCTTATTATTTTCAATTTAATTGACAGTGTAAGTGAGCAGCATGCCTGCGGGAGGAGTGTGTGAGCTTAGAAAGTGGCAGCCTACGCTTAGAAACTTCTTATAGAGCAGAGTTATTCATACATTATTGGGTATGGTTAACCACTTCAGCTATGGAAGGATTACCCCCTTCATGACCAGGCCATTTTTTGTGATACGGTACTTTAACTGACAATTATGCGGTCGTGCGAAGCTGTACTGAAACAAAATGTTTCAAAATTGGTGGTATTTGATCACCTCTGTAGTTTAAATTTTTTGCGCTCTAAACAAAAAAACAGACAATTTAGGGAAAAAAAATATGCTATAAAACATACCCAATACAAAAAATCTAAACAATCACATTCCTTCATCAACTTAGGCCAATATGTATTCTGCTACATATTTTTGGCGGCGATCAGAAACTTATACTGGGACTGCGATGATATTGTGGCTGACAGTCGGGACACTAAGGCCGCGTACACACGATTGGACTATCCGGCGGACTTAGTCCGGCGGGACAAACCGCCAGACTTGGAAGCGGACCTGCCCACACATGACCGGACTTTTCCGGTGGACTAGGTGCCACGGACAAACCGCCGGGCTATGGCGGGAGTTCGCCGGACTTTTGAAATGAACGGACTTGCCCAAACACGGAGGAAAGTCCGTTAATTTTTAACGCGGCTCCAGGTAGATGGGACTAGCGAAGGAAGTAAATCTCGCCCTCGCTAGCCTCGTCACCTGGTATGGACTTAAAGGGGAAGCCCTACGCCGAAAAAATGGTGTGGGGGTACCCCCAAAGCCCATATCAGACCCTTATGCGCCAGATAGTCTGATCGTGTGTACGCGGCATAACTGACACTTTTGACAGTTTTTTTGAGACCAGTGACACAAATACAGTAATCAGTGCTAAAAAATATGCACTGTCGCTAATAACAACACTGACAGGGAAGGGGTTACATCAGGGGCAATCAAAGGGTTTAATGTGTGCCTGACCAGTGCTTTACTACTGTGGGGGAGGTGCTTTTACTAGGAGAATTCATGGTTCAGTGCCCTTGCCTAGCAGAGACACAGGATCCATGTCTTCCTTACTGACAGAACGGTGATCTGCCTTGTGTACATCATCAGAATGCTGTTCTGCCTGTGTACCAAAGCTTCGCCGGGTGCTGGTGGACATTGAGTCCACTGTACCCACCAATCAGCTCCCGCTGTGTCTAATCATAGCGGGAGCTGGCCGCCAGCGGCGCGTGCGACTCATACACAGAAATGCAGGATCGACTACTAGGAACGTTATCTTGTGCAGGAGAGCCGCCTTATCGCTGTATATATACAGTATATGGTCGGTAAGTGGTTGAAAATATGGAATGGCCCTGGATCTCAGAATAATTGAAAAAATAAAAATAAAACAAAGTGTTTTATTAAACTCTAAATGCAAAATTAAAAAATGGTGTTGGTATGTCGGATGACATGTGAATAGCATTGTCAGCAACTGAACCTTAAAGTGATCGTACAGTATTTTTTTTTTTTAATATCTCTATACTTCCCTGCTCTGTGCAAAGGAATTGCACAGAGCTGCCCCTGATCTTCCTCTTCTCGGGTCCTCCACTGGCGCTGGTTGGTCCTCCTCGGTCCAGTGCTCCCCCACACAGGAAACTGCATCCCATGGGGGCACTAGTGCATGCTCTCTACTGAGCCTCACTGCTGTCTCTATTAACACAGACAGAGGGACTCAGCTCCACCCCCCCACTACCTCGTCACTGGCTTTGATTGACAGCACTGCGAGCCAATGGCTCCCAGAAGACCCGCAAGCGAGAGAAGAGAAGAGCTGGGGACGTGCACATTGCAGGATTGAATGAGGGCTCAGGTATGTATAAAAGGGGGTAAGTGGCCAAATTCTAAAAAAAAGGTGCCATTCTTAACCCCAAGAAAGTGAATACTCAGTTAATTTAAAATACAGAGTTAATTTTATTCATTTACAAAAATTCTTTAGACGCAACTATATCCATAAAAACATTTCAGTGCAGTTACATATTACATGTAGGAAGCTCCCTAAGAAAGGCACTCATACTGCTAAGCTGTAGCCCATAGGTATACATATAGAGAATGATGTTCAATATACATATAATATAATAACTGTATTTAGGCCAGACTGCAGAAAGGTGCAGGTCTCTATGCGCTTTACCGTTAACTGGCTTCCTCAGGAGACAATACATATAACCAAGATCTGGTGATGCTAAACCCATCTACAAAAGATGCCCCAGGCAGCCTCAAAGCATGGAATGGGCACTTAGTAAAAACGTCTAGTAGGAATCACAGAAGGGCAATGCAAAACACTGCAAAACACTGTTCCAATAGTTAGAGATTATATAAGAGAGTATTTCCATAAATAAACCATCCTTCCGCAAAGGCCAAAAACCAAGCAGCACAGAGTATACTTGCAATATTTCAAAATGCGTTAGCCAGTCCAACAGCGTGCATCCATGACCCCTCATGCAGATGTTTTTCTGCTTTTAATATACATAGATATGATAAAATCCTTACGATTGTTCAGTTCTTAGCTACCCTGTATGTAAAGGAAAAAATAAAATAGACATCTTCTGAAGTCATGCTGGTATCTAATTGGACTGGTAATAATTAAAAGGTATCTCCACCTTTGTGGAAGAAAAATACAGCAAATCAAAAAAGAATATACAATTGCTACACAAGCCATGTTGTAGTTTAAAAGAAAATATGTAGAAAACTGCGCCCATTCCTACTTAAGCGTTTCTGGATTAGGTGAAAAATAATGAATTCCTCAATCGGAATAATATGTGGCCAATTAAGGCTCAGGGCTCTTTCACACGGGATGGATCCGTGCTGATTCACCCGTGGACATCCGCTTGCTCAGCGGGGATCGCTCCGTCGATCCCCGCTCAGCAGGAAGATGACAAGTCCGTCTCGGCACACTGCGCAGGGACAGACCTGTCAGAAGGCCGCTCTCCCCTATGGGAGATCAGATGACAACGGACTGCGAAGTCCGTCGTCACCCAATCCGCAGACGAATGGAAAAGTAGGTTTTTCCTCCTTCACACTTTTTCGGATCGGAGGCGGTCAGATGTCAGCGGACGTGTCACCACTGACATCCGACGCTCCATAGAGGTCTATAGACCATCCGTTCAGGTCCGCCTAAAAAAACTGACGGATCAGTCATGTGAAAGAGGCCTGAAGCTGCTACCGTAAAACCCAATCAAGTTACAATAAACATATGTATACACAAACACAGGCAGCGCTATAAACTCCAATAATGCAATACAAATATAAAAAAAAGTACTGTCCAGAAAGAAGTTAAATTTCTGCTTGCAAGATGATAAACTGTCACCAACATCCCCACACGTGTAGAAGCAGGGGAGTACACAGGAACATTTTTTCCTGTGCACCCGTTCCTTTACAGGAGCCTGGATGATTGTCAGAAATTCAGAGACTGGAAGAGGACCGGGCATCCCTGCACTGAAGATTTCTCCAGGAACCAGCTGCCTGCACAACATCAACTGTATCACTGTGTGATCCAATCCTCTGGTGCAGCTTTCCCTGCAAGATTAGAGGCAGAGAGATCAAACCTATGTGTGTTTTTTGCCTGTAATTTAGCAGATTCTGGTAAGAGTTTAATTTGAAGAGGAATGCGAGTACCTCCCTGTTTCTGCACATGTGAAGGTGTTGGTGATGGTTTACCATCTTGCAAGTAGAAATGTAACTTCTTTCTGGTCAGTCTCATGGATTTAATATTATCTAGCTGCAATATTTATTAATTTCATGTATATGATTGCACTGCATGATAACACCTTTTTTATCTTTAATATTTGTACTTTTTTTTTAAATATTTGTACTCCATTATTGGAGTTTATAGCACTGCCTGTGTTTGCGTATACATGTTGTAGTTTAATTTTTTTACCAGTAGTTTACCTTTACTTTTCGATCTGCAGTACTGTAATTTCCTGTAAAATTCAATGCAATATGGCTACCTAGCAGCTTTCTGTAAATCATTGGTGTAAAGAACACCCCCAGAGATGTAATTTCCTGCTAGTGTGATTGGCTCAGAAGTCTGCATTAAGATACAAGTCAGAATTTAAGGCATCCTCTGCAATAGAAATTTCAGTTTTGGAGAGATACTCCAGGGGTAAAACATTTATAAAGGGATGTCAACACTGCAGCTCTTCTCGAAGTTCACAGACAGCTTTTCTGTCTTAAAGAGCTGAAAGTGCACCAGCTGATTATAATGAACCCGACCTTCCCATTCAGATTCAGTCTATACAGGACACGCTGCAACAAACAGCTTTTTCTTCAGAGCAACAAAACTTTGTTAAAGTCTCCACCATGTACATTGATCACTCGTGTTTGGTTGAACCCAGCTGCATGTACAGGGGTAGGAATGCTTGCGATATCATTATCATTGACCTAATATGGCCGTATTAGGTCAATGACATCCCTAGTGATGATGATTTCTAGTGTCCTACTTCAGTCTAGATAAATCTCAAAGATCAGCAGTTTTTGAAATACTCAGACCAGCCTCTCTGGTACCAACAACCATGCCACAGTCAAAGTCACTTAAATTATTTATATATACACACAAACACACACACACACACAAACACACACATACACAGTAGCTCACAAAAGTGAGTACACCCCTCACATTTTTGTAATTATTTTATTATGATGAGCCCAAGATAAACGTATTTGGTTCAGATGGTGTGAAGCGTGTGTGGCTGCAACCAACTGAGGAGTACAAAGACAAGTTTGTCTTGCCTACAGTCAAACATGGTGGTGGGAGTGTCATGGTCTGGGGCTGTATGAGTGCTGCCGGCACTGGGGAGCTACAGTTCACTGAGGGAACCATGAATGCCAACATGTACTGTGACATACTGAAGCAGAGCATTATCCCCTCCCTTCAGAGACTGGGCCGCAGGGCAGTATTCCAACATGATACCGACCCCAAACCCACCTCCAAGACGACCACTGCCTTGCTAAAGAAGCTGAGGGTAAAGATGATGGACTGGCCAAGCATGTCTCCAGACCTAAACTCTATAGAGCATCTGTGGGGCATCCTCAAATGGAAGGTGGAGGAGCGCAAAGTCTCTAACATCTCTGTGATGTTGTCATGGAGGAGTGGAAGAGGACTCCAGTGGCAACCTGTGAAGCACCCCCTGTTGAACTCCATGCCCAAGAGGGTATAAGGCAGGGCTGGAAAAAAATGGTGGCCACACAAAATATTGACAGTTTGGGCCCAATTTGGACCTTTTCACTTAGGATTGTACTCACTTTTGTTGCCAGCGGTTTAGACATTAATGGCTGTGTGTTGAGTTATTTTGCAGGGACAGCAAATTTACACCGTTATACAAGCTGTACAATACTTTACATTGTAGCAAAGTCAAATTTCTTCAATGTTATCACATGAAAAGATATAAAATATTTACACACACAGTATAATATATATATATATATATATATATATATATATATATATATATATATATATATTTGTCAGTATCCCACCGGTGCTGTCTCTGATCCTCTTTCCTCTGGATGCCTCCTTAGCAAGCCATGTACTATGGGGGCACTCATGCGCTTCCACCCAAGCTGGGCTGTGTGTGCCCATAGACACACACAGGCTAGAACAGGCAGTGGGGTGTTTTTTGATTAGCTGTCACATGATTGGAAAGCTCCCGATCACAAGTATGCATCGGGAGATTTCCGGTCCCAGCCAGTGCTGATCACATAAACTCTCCCAAGAAAGAAAAAAAACTCTAGTAATACACACCAAACTGAGCATGTGCAGAGTGCCCCAAATACTCTGTTTTATTGGGAGATGGATTGGAAATGTGGAAGAAGGGGAGGATCAGAGAAGACAGGATCAAACAGCATTTTTACACAATGCGCTGAATTAATCCCTTAGGTTCTACCGTGAGTATAACAAGCATGCTTTACTACTGCAGACTAATTTTATGGTTGTGGGTTTAGTAACACTTTAAAGTAAGAAAAACGTTCAGGTTTGGGACCAATTTAGGGTTCATGTACACTGAAATTCAGAGCCATTTAAACAAAACTATGGGCTCAGGCCAAGTATCTTATTTTTTTTGGCTCCCATTTAAAAAAAAAAAAAAGGCCACCAGGCAGCACATCAGTCTCTACGTAGGTAGACTCCAAAAGAAAGGTTCCTTCTGTGCCAATTGCAGTGATGGGTGGAAGACTATGGTGCGAGAATCTGGGGCTGTTGGAGGGTCTGGTTGAGGTTTGGAGTAACTGCCCCATTTTTTTTTTAAAAAGGTTAAAGTGATCCTGCTGAAAAGTGAAGATCTTTGGCTTTTCTAACCAAAATGCCTAAATTCTGGACCTTGTTTGTAGTTTTGACTTCCAAAAAAGGATTTTCCCCCTAAGTTGCTAGAAACCAAAAAAGGCAAAACCCTTTTTTGTAATGCATATATATATATATATATATATATATATATATATATATATATATATAGTGTATACCACATTTACCACTGACTAATGCAGTTGCAATGCAAGGAGATCAGCTAAAAGTGGTTGGCTCTGTATGTGCGTTATAATTAATCGAAATTAGTCGATTTTAAAAAAAAAACGATTAATTGAGCGCAAAAATTTTAATCAGTAACATCCCTAATATATATATAAATATATATATATATATATATATATTTATGGTCGAAGCCCTATGGCCGATACGGATATGAACCAATATACTTTACCATAGGATTAACAACATGAAATGGACCTGAAGTGTGCCCTGGTCTGATGGTCGGTATACCAAAATAAGGGGGCATACCTTAGATTAGAAATTAATATATTGTGAAGAGAAATGAATTTGAGAAATGCCCTGAAAAGGGGATGGGAGGGTGGGTGCCGCGCACCGGAAACCGACAAAGACCACAGGCGAGCGGGCTGGTTAAATACCCTCCAGGCTCCTCCCATAAATTCAGGCCACCATACTGGCCTTCCTACTTATGGTCGAAGCCCTATGGCCGATATGGATATGAACCAATATACTTTACCATAGGATTAACAACATGAAATGGACCTGAAGTGTGCCCTGGTCTGATGGTCGGTATACCAAAATAAGGGGGCAAAAACATTCAGGTAGGGGTGTAGTTTTATTCGTTTTAGCTAAATTAGATGAGCGAGTTTGGTGAATGCTTGTGCCACTTCCGCACGAGGATTGGGGATGTACTGGGCGAGGTAGGCAGGGTTCCAACTGCTTAGTCTCTCAATGACGTGATTTGGGACCCAGGCCAACATGCTGCCAAGGGTGCTCAAATACTAAAGAGTGACCACGTTATGGACCGGGGTCGAGGTGTAGGCTGCATAGAAGGACCTAACCGAGAGCGGTCCTGACCTAGCTTCATCAACAAGATCAACCTCGGCCCAGTTGTCGGTGGTGAACGCCATGGCCTGTCCTGTCTTGACATGACCCCAGAGTCGAGAGGCTGTCATGACCGGGTATAGCTTGAAGAGGGAGGAAGTTCAGGTAAACCCAGGGTTTAGGAGTATCCCTGATGCCATGGTTCTGTAAGCCAGTGGTGGCCAAAAATTGCAGCGAAGCCTGTGGAGGCTGCGGCATCCGTCACTACCAGGGGTGACAGGGCATCGTAGATGGTATACACATCGCTATACCAATCCATGCAGTAAGGAACCTTCCGACATAGATAGGACTGCTAATGCTACGGCATCTAAATTAAGGATCTAAGCGGGGTCCTGCGTCCGTGAGAGGGAGACCAGGAGGCGTGACATAAAGATTGACCCTGGGGGATGGTCCGTATTGTAGATTTTGACCATTCGTCAGGTGGTGTCTGTGTAGAACTTGGCTGTCAGTGCTACTAACGATAAACTGGGTAGGCCGTGAAAACCACAAAGGGCCCGGTAGATGGCCGCTTGGACGACCAGACTGGGGAATGTGCGAGGATTTTATGTGTCCCTAAAGATGGCAGATGTGATGGGCGAGTGTATGCCGTTGGCTATGGGCTGATGCCTCTAGATGCCTCGTAGTCGGGATCTTACTGTATGGGCCGTAAAGACAGATGGCTCTCCGAGTCCTGTAATGATAAGAAATGCTGAACGCTGGCTAGGTATAGCCTGACTGTGTAACAAGAAGAAGCCAGTTGCGTGTGTCAACACGATCCCGGTGCAGGACGGAAGTTGAACTCAACTGTCCTAAGGGAGAGATGACAGACAGGGAACGGTGAATGGCTTGTAAGAAAAGCCACAGAAGACAAGTGGCCAATTAAGTGCTGCTGAAAACAACGTGTAGCCAGTTTGTGGGCCACTGAGAATGTGCTAGCAAAAGAATGATTGCAAGAAGTTATGCTAAGTCGCGAGCCTTGGCACGATTGCAAAAGTTGTGTTTAAACATGTGCTTGCGACAATGGCACGGGAGTTTGTCACTGGAGATGTGTTCGTAGTGACTCTGAGAAATTCGTGTTACCGCATGTGCTTTGCGAAGACTGCAGGAGTTGTGCTTGAACGTGTGTTTGGATGCGTGCTTGCAACGATTGCAAGATGTAATGCCAAGATGCGTGCTTGCAACGATTGCAAGATGTTATGCTAGGATGCGTGCCTGCAACGACTGCAAGGAGTTCCCCAGGATGCGTGCTTGCCATAGTTGTAAGGAGTCATGCCAGGATAGGTGCTTGCAGCGATTGCAAAGAGTTATGCCAGGATGTGAGCCTGCAACGATTGTAAGGAGTTATGCCAGGATGCGTGCCTGCAACGATAGCAAGGAGTTATGGTAGGATACATGGGTAGCCAGGTTGAAAAAGACAGAAGTCCATCCAGTCCAACCACAAATCAAATAAACAAAGTATCGCACAACCCAACATACCCAATTCTACACCCACAGCTGATCCAGAGGAAGGCAAAAAACCCCAGCAGAGCATAGTCCAATTTGCTACAGCAGGGGAAAAAATTCCTTCCTGATCCCTCGAGAGGCAATCGGATTTTTCCCTGGATCAACTTTACCTATAAACATAAGTACCCCGTTATATAATGTACATTTAGGAAAGTATCCAGGCTTTCCTAAAGCAATCTATTGAGCTAGTCAGAACTGCCTGCTAGCAATGATTGCAATAAGCTTGTGCCTGGACATCTGCTTGCAATGATTGCAAGAGTTCTATGCTTGAATGAGTGTTTGCAATGATTGCAAGAGGTCCATGCTTGAATGCGGGTTTGCCATGATTGCAAGAGGTCTATGCTCGAATGCGTGCTTGCAACGATTGCAAGAAGTCTATGCTCGAATGCGTGTTTGCAGCGATTGCAAGAAGTCTATGCTTGTATGCGTGCTTGCAACGATTGCAAGAAGTCTATGCTAGGATGCGTGCTTGCAATGATTGCAAGAAGTCTATACTTGGATGCATGCTTGCAACGATTGCAAGAAGTCTATGTTTGGATGCGTGCTTGCAACGATTGCAAGAAGTCTATGCTTGGATGCGTGCTTGCAACGATTGCAAGAAGTCTATGCTTGGATGCGTGTTTGCAACGATTGCAAGAAGTCTATGCTTGGATGCGTACTTGCAACGATTGCACGAAGTCTATGCTTGGATGCGTGTTTGCAACGATTGCAAGACGTCCATGCTTGAACGCGCGCTTGCAACGACTACAAGAAATCTGCGCCTGGAACATGTTTGCAATGATTGCAGGGAGCGTATGCTTGGGTGCATGCTAGCAGTGATTTGCAAGAAGTTGTTTCTTGGATGTGTATGGAATGAATCCGATATGAATCGGTCGAACAAACCGAATCTTATATGAGCCGATCGCATGAAATTAATCTGACAAAATCCGTTTTTAGAGTGTATGAATTTAATCTAATATATAAGAGACTGTGGAGAGTACGGGATGAACCCGGTGCGAATCAATTTGCCGCTGGGGCGACTGGAATTGAAACGGGTTGTAGCGTGTATGAAAATGAAACTGACACGAATCTTTGTATCTATATGTAACAATCCTGATAGGAACCGATCGTAAGATGTATGAAAGGAAACCAAGATGCATGGATTGTGCGACTATCAGGGGGAGTAGTAGTGAGGTGAAGGTTTTAACGAACGAATCAAGACCCTTGGCTGAAATTCGAAGCACGAAGGATCGATCTATAGTGAGTGTCGGACTTGGAGGAATGACAGGCAACATGCGAACGATACCTATGCTAACATGACGGGTGCGAACCAATGTATTGTTGGTATGAGTGGATTAGACTCAAGTGACAAGAGTGCGCAGTGAATGAGTGAAATGTTTGCTGTGACATAGGCTGATTGCGATAACCGACGTTTCAGACGAAAAGTGATGAGATGAACTGTGGAGCATGTAACGAAATGCGACCGAGCCAATTCGGAACAAAACAATCGGAGCACACCGGAACAAATCGGTGCCTCACGGATGCGACTGACTCGAATCGGGGCACGGTATGACGGTCAAATTAATGAAATATGTGTTATGACAGAGGCATGAGTCGATCGTGCCGCGACTGCGACTGATGAGGAACCGGACCCTGGAGTATGCACTGAAATTTAGGTTAAAGCACTGGGGCACACCGTAACGAATCGGTGCATAACGTATGCAACCGGATTCGAAACAGAGTGCGGTACGTGGCGGCGAAATTATTTTGATTGCCATGACAGAGGCACGAATCGATCATGCCGCTATTGCGACTGACCGTTAACCGTGTACGCTCTGGAGCATGTACTGAAATGTGGCTGAAATACCTGGGACGCGCCGAGACGAATTAGCGCACGATGCGACTGGATTCGTATCGGAAGCGTGATACGTGACAGTGAACCGATTTCCCATGACAGAGACATGAATCAGAGAACCGAAACCTGCAACCAACAATGAATCATGACTCTGGAGCATGTACTGAAATGAGGCCGTAACAACTGGGGCACATCGGAACGAATCGGTGCATCATAGATGCGACTAGATTCGAATCGGAGCGCGGTAGGTGACAGTGAAATGAGTGACAAAAGTTTGCCATGAGAGAGGCCCGAACCGGTCGTGCCGCGATTGCGACTGACAACGAACGGGACTCTGGAGCATGTACTGAAATGAGGCCGAAAAAAAAAAACCTGGGGCCGTCCGGACGAATCGATGCACGGGGATGCGACCGGATTCGAACTGAACGTACTATGTGACAATGAAATGTTTCCCATGATAGAGCTACGAATCGGAGAGGACGCAACCTGCGACCGTCAACGAACGGGCTCTAGAGCATGTACCGAAATGAGGCCAACGCAACTGGGACACGTCGATCGAACCTGCGCGTTTTGAGAAAAGCGACTGGTTTCGATTCGAACGTAATAGGTGAGGTGAAATGACTCCCATGACAGAGCCCCGGGTCGTTTTAACAACGAGCGGGCTCTGGAGCATGTACCGAAATGAGGCCGAGCAAGTAGGGGCACACCAGAACGAAACGGCGCATTTAGCGGATGCGACTGGTTTCGAATCGGAGCGCCGTGCGTGACAGAAATGAGTGAAATGATGAAATGACCTACGTGAGCCAGCTATGGCAGAGATACGAGTCGCTGTGCCGTGGGACACGACTGACAACGATTTTGACTGTGGAACACGGTAACGAGACTATATAACAAGTACTAAAACAGTGCAGTTTTTTTTTTTTTTTTCCTACCAGCAATATCTACCGAAATGACGCCCGTGAAATGAAGGGCGCTGCGAACTTGGAGCATATTGAGTGATAACAACCGGTATCATAACGAACGATTCGATATTTCAGGTTTTAACGACACTAGAAATAGTACAGGAAGGTCAATCGAGACCCTTACCTGCGGCAGTCGAGCTGGCGACGTTGTACAGAGCCGGCGATGTTGTACAACGAACGGGAAAGAAAACCACGAGAGAGACGTTTTGTCCGCATGGAAACGAAAACACGAGCCGTTGGCCTAGTGACGTAGTGCCGCGCACCGGAAACAGACAAAGACCACAGGCGAGCGGGCTGGTTAAATACCCTCCAGGCTCCTCCCATAAATTCAGGCCACCATACTGGCCTTCCTACATATATATATATATATATATACACATACATAAAAGGAACCTGTGTGCTATGGTTACCAGCAATTTGCAATTTGTTTTGACCAGCAATTCATATTGTGACCAGCCATTGGGTGTTGGTATGTGAAAGGTAACATGTACAGGCGATGTTTGATGCCTAATTTCTATTTGCTCTGCGTGTGCAACCTGCCCAACGACATGCAGGAACAAGACGCAGAGAAAAGCGCTCAGTTACAATGAGCAATTACATGAACATCCTGCCAGATGTGGTCTTGTAACTGAAAAGGTTAAGTCAAAAATCGTTTAAACAGTAGTTGTTGTGATGAGGCAAGAGAGACACTACAGTCCATGCCTCCAGTTCAGACGTGTGTCACTTTATTAAGATACAGCTTTTTCCTGTATGGTCTGTCGATGTGTATCCAGTAATAAGGTCCCCTATCCAGTCTGGCAGATATAGCGTGACCTTTGCAATATCGTGCGGCTCAACATAAATCACTGCTCTTTTCAAATCTTTAATTAGTGAAATTGTGCAGCATTACAAGACAATGGGATTTACATCAGCCAAATCAGCAGTGACAATGGGAATTCGTTCTTACCAGATGCTGATGCACTATGGACATTCAATAAACCTCTTTACTCGCCTGAGGAAAGGGCAATCAATGTAATGCTGTGTTTCAGAATGATTCTGTCTATGGCAGGTAGACAATGAATATAGAAACCTTGGTCATTCCATTTTTTCCTGGTAATCCTGCTATCTCTCAATTACTGGTACTTGTAATTGAACTTAAAGGTAATTTACAGTTGTTTGAACAGAATTGTCTTTCTTAATTATGGCCTAAAAAAAAAAACTGTCTTTTTTGTCAATTAAATAATTAAATATGAAATTTTTCAAGCTATTTTAAATTCTCATTATCAACCAGCAGATGGAGCTTTAGGTACTTTTTCATCTCTTTTACCCACCTCCAGCTTCTTCTTGGCAGGGGCACAAGTTCTGGAGGTGCACTGTGATGTAAGGGACTGTGGGGGACTCTTGACTTCTGATGGTGGAGGGGCTGTTGACATCTGATGTAAGTGGGAGTGAGGTGCTCTGGATATCTACATATAATTATGAGAATAATACAATTTTATGCCAGCTGAAAAGAAGAGTCGCACACCGCTGGTATCATCGACAAGAAACTTTATCGGAGAATGCTCAGACAGATCACCATGGCAGAACCATGAGCAGTCTTCTTGTGGATGGTACCAGCGGTGTGCACCCCTTCTTTTCAGACTTGCATCATCTGCTAGAGGAGTTCAATCCATCATCCAAAAATGGAAAGAGTATGGCACAACTGAAAACCTACCAAGACATGTCTGACCACCTAAACTGACAGGCCAGGCAACGAGAGCATTAATCAGAGAAGCAGCCAAGAGGCCCATGGTAACTCTGGATGAGCTGCAGAGATCCACAGCTCAGGTGGGAGAATCTGTCCAAAGGACAACTATTAGTCGTGCTCTCCACAAATCTGCGCTTTATGGAAGAGAAGGAAGCCATTGTTGAAAAAAAAAGGCATAAGAAGTCCCATTTGCAGTTTGCGAGAAGCCGTGTGGGGCACACAACAAACATATGGAAGAAGGTGCTCTGGCCAGATGAGACCAAAATTGAACCTTTTGGCATAAAACCAAAACACTATGTGTGGAGGAAAACTCCATCCCCACCGTGAAACATGGTGGTGGTAGCATCATGTTGTGGGGATGCTTTTCTTCAGCAGGAACAGGGAAGCTGGTCAGAGTTGATGGGAAGATGGATGGAACCAAATACAGGGCAATCTTATGCCGCGTACACACGACCGGACTTTCCAGCAGACTAGGTCCGACGGGATCAGTCCATCGGAGAATCCAATTGTGTGTGGGCTAGTCTGACCATTTTTTATAAAAAAAAATCCGACAGACCTAGAAATAGAACATGTTTCAAATCTATCCAACTGACTAAAAATCGGGAAAACCGTTCATCTGTGTATTAGTCCGACAGACCAAATACGACGCAAGGGCAGCTATTGGCTACTGGCTATTGAACTTCCTTGTTTAGTCCCGTTTGTATCATCACGTTCAAAACGAACGGACTTTTGAACGAACTTAGTCCATTCATGTGTGGCCAAGTCCGTTCGTTCAGAAAGTCCATTGGACCTCCGCTGAAAGTTCATGGGGAAGTCCGTCGAACCTAGTCCTTCGAAAAGTCCGGTCGTGTGTATGCGGCATTAGAGGAAAACCAGTTGGAGTCTGCAAAAGACTTGAGACTGGGGTGGAGGTTCACCTTCCAGCAGGACAATGACCCTAAACATACTGCCAGAGTTACAATGGAATGGTATTAGAATGGCCCAGTCATAGTCCAGACCTAAATCCAATTGAGAATCTGTGGCAAGACTTAAAAATCGCTGTTCACAGACGCTCTCCATCCAATTTGACAGAGCTTGAGCTATAGCAAAGAAGAATGGGCAAACATTTCACTCTCTAGATGTGCAGAGCTGGTAGAGACATTCCCAAAAAGACTTAAAGCTGTAATTGCAGTGAAAGGCAGTTCTACAAAGTATTGACTCAGCGGGGTTGAATACAAATTCACGCCACACTTTTTACATATTTATTTGTAAAGAAAATTGAAAAACATTTATCATTTTCCTTCACAATTATGTGCCACTTTGTGTTGGTCTATCACATAAAATCCCAATAAAATACATTAACATTTGTGGTTGTAAAATGACAAAATATGTAAAATGTCAAGGGGTATGAATACTTTAAGTCACTGTATTTAATATCAGAAAAATTCTACAAACAAGGCCCAATAGCACAGCTCAGCGCCAAAAGAAAAAAAAACCTTTTTGAGGAATTGATGTTACCTGCATGCAGTATATTTTTTTTCCTTGACTAGAAAATAAACTTAGCAATTTCTATATTTATGTCAGCTGCTGCTGTTAAATAAAAGTTAAATAGAAAAATCACAATAAAAAGTCCCAAATTTTTTTGGGTCTTTAAATTTTCATAGCAGAGATCATGTCAACTAGTCCGCTTATGACAAGCTTTTATATGATTTCAACCACATAAGAATGAAGCGATGAAATAATTCAAGCCCATATAAAGATAAAGAGATGAAATAATTCCTCTGAAGAATTGTGATTGATTTAGCGGTGATCCTAAGCGTGATCACATGTGCACCACACACCTCAGATACCACCATGTGAAAACATTTCTATCCTGATATTCCCCCAGTAGTTGAAATGTATTATATACTGGAACATGATAGGGTGTTTGGTGGTAATTTCTAATTTGCCCACCCCTTCCTTTTATCCATCTTCCTTGACTCCTGCCTCCTTTTAACGGAAGTGGAATGGTTCCTTGGAGAGTTAATTTGAGATACCTCAGCACCACATGCATTCTTGTATTCTCACATTCGTATAGAGGGAGGGTTGGGTTGTTGTTGCCTCTCCGGTTGAATTGGCAATACATTTTCTACCAAATCATTCCTAATTGGCACTGTCTGCTGCCATGAATAAATTAAATTAGCTTTAAAATTCCCCATGTCTCTATTGTATTTCTTAATTTTTTTCTTTTGTGTGTCTATCCACTTTTTCAAATCTTTTCTTAATTCTTTCATTGAAATCTCTTAAATCATTCATCCAGGAATTAAATATGAATAATAACAATATTAAGCTTGCTTCTCAATGGAATAATGAGAAATGAAATGTATTTTTTGGATGTCAATGTATATCGTCAGAATGATAAATTGGAACCGAAAGTCTTCTTTTTTAAGCCAACATACCATAACAGTTACCTTCCAAAGCAGAGTGGGCATCACCCATTCTGGCTTAAAAACATCCCTAAAAGGTCAGATCATGAGGGTGAAGAGAAATTGCTCCCAGACTGACAATTTTATCATGCAATCAAAAATCCTGACAACTAATGCCGCGTACACACGATCAAATTGTCCGGCGTACTAAGCCCTTGTACACACAGTCGGAGATTCCGACAACCAAATCCGTCGGAGTAATTCCGGAAGAGGTCCGGAAGTGATGTTGCATACACACAGTCGGACTAAGTTGTCGAAAAATCTGATTGTACATAACGTGATGACGTTATTTCGTTACGTCGGGACTACGTTCAGGCTAGTAGCTAATAGCTTTGGTCTAGGAATTTGATCTGAGCATGCGTGGCACTTTGTCCGTCGGAGTAGGCTACACATGATCGGAGTATGTCCGATCGGAGCATTTTGTTGGAAAATGTTACCGGCAAGTTGGAAAAATTGGTCCGTCGGATATTCCGACGGAAACAGTATGATGCAGACCACACACAGTCGGAATATCTGACAAAATGGTCCGATAGGAAATATTCAGACGGAATCTCCGACCGTGTGTACAAGGACTTAGTCCGCCGAAACACATTTCACCGGACAATTCGATCGTGTGTGGGCTTCAGCTGACTTTTCCAGCGTAAAGTCCGGTGGACTTAGAAAGTATTTTTGCAGTCCAATCTTTCCGCCGGACTTGGGTTTCAGCGGACAATACGTTTGTCAGTATGCTAGTCCAGCGGACTAAGAATGACGCATGCTCAGAAGCAAGTACGAAAAGGAAGCTATTGGCTAGTGGCTATTTTTCTAGTCCCGTCGTACGTGCTGTACGTCATCGCGCTAGCAAACGCCGGACTTTCTATGTGTCCGTGTGTGGCCAAGTCCGTTCAGTAGAAAGTCCGCCGGACTATCTGCCGGATTGTTTGCCGGACTAAGTATGCCGGACAATTCTCTCGTGTGTACGCGGCATAATTTTAAGGCTAGGGGCTATAATCCACAGTTTTTGGATAAGATAGTAGAGGAGGTTCTAACCATCCCTAGTGAAGAATTTCTAAAAGTTAAAACCCATCTGAAACAAAATAATAATAATGAGTGGGGCTTTATTTCAGGGTTCCACTCACAATACAGAGAGGTTGAATCAATCTTTAAAGAACATTGGCATGTACTACTTTTAGATAAAAATCTTAATACAGTTCTTCCACCCGCTCCTAATTTTATATATAGGAAAGCCACCAGCTTTGGAGATAAGGTCATTACAAAAGTACTTGACCTTCCTACCATACCTCCCTCTTTTTGGGATAGGGATGTTTTTTTTGCATGCATAAGATACAAAGCCTGCAGGGAGGTTGCTAGATCAGTTAGAGGCCTGAACATTTTTATGTCAACTTCAAACAATAAACATTTTGACATCAAGCAGTTTATCACCTGTAACACCACGCATGTAGTGTATGCTTTAGAATGTCCATGTGGTCTTCTGTACATAGGATGCACAAAAAGGCCTTTAAAAAGTAAGAATTGCTGAGCATATGCACAATATAAAGATTGGAGTCAAAGAACATGTCTTCTTATATTTTAAATTAAAACATAATCAAGATGCCTCTGGTCTGAAATTTTGGGGTATAGAGTGTCTTAAACCATGCTGGAGGGAATCTAATATCATCAGGGATTTATCAAAACGTGAAACCCATTGGATTTTCCTTACAGACTCTTTCACCCAGAGGGTTAAATATTGTTTTATCAGCGATGCCTGATATAGGTACAGATAGAAAGTTCCTCATTATTACTGCATCTGAGGCTTTAAGCCCATGGCACTCTGACTGGTCACCTTAAATAGTATATATAATAAAAATATTTAAAAAAAATAGCTTTTTAAAAAAATTGCATTTTTAAATAAAGTGCATAAAAAAAAAAATTGCATTAAAAAACATCCCATTATTGAACATGCTCCTCATTATAAATACAACAATTTATTTAGTCTCCCTTCCCTCCGCAGCTGAGTTTTACAAAAAAAAAAAAAAGGTTCTTAAAAAAAATAAGTTTCTTTATATAAACACATTTTTATAATCTCTCAACCATAATTGGATTATAGAAACATCAAAAGTGTCCTACCTGTTTTTGTGTGTCTCATAGATTGGTTCACAATATTTTTACATATATTTATTGTTGATTTTTTTTTTTTTGTTTTTTATAGTAGCGATTCATTTTTAACTAATTTTTATTAAATGTGTGACGATCTCTGATGCGATTACGGATAATCTGTGATTGCATTAGCGACGTCATTTTATATGTGTTCCTTAAACAGTGACATAATTATTCATTTTATTGCATTCAGAGAATGTATGCATATATATTTTTGTACTAATGCAATAGAGGACTTGTGTCTGCCTCTCGGCTGTAAGCGCCATAGATTGTTCTTCCTCTGCGTTCCCTATTATTGGGGGAGGTGCATGGGCAGAACAGCGGAAGTAAACACTAACGTTTAACTGGCCGAGGGGCTGAATGTGCCATATTTAATTACGGGAGTCACATCGTGAGATCACGCCCTCCGTTGTAGACGGAAGTAACGAAACGCTTCACTGCGTGATCTCTACCACAAACCGGAAGTGACGTTTGCGGGTCACACCCAGCTGGAATACCAAGAAGTGGACACAGTGACTACAGTTACAGGCGTCTTCCTCCACAGCATGACTGGCGACTGGTGACTAAGCTTTCAGTTCACTTTATATCTGCTCTTTTGATATTTTAAGCTAGTACATATATCTTGTAAGGGGGGCATTGGCAACAATAAATGTTCACAAAGAGGATTACGCTATGTGGATATTTTTATTCCTTCACATGATCCTGCCATTATGAAGCCATACCCAGTAGGAACTTTAACAGAGCTGGTGGATTTTTTTTGAAGTGATAACTAAAGATTACTATAAAAGGCGTTAAAATTTTGGCCATCTGGTGAGTTAATTCCCAAAGGGGAGACGTTTTCTTACATGCGGTGGTATCTGAGGTGTGTGGCGCACGTGTGATAACGATTAGGATCACCGCTACATCAATCACAATTCTTCAAAGGAATTACCGTATTTCATCGCTTTATTTTTATATGTTCTTGAATTATTTCAGCGCTTTATCTTTATATGTTCTTGAATTATTTAATCGCTTCATTCTTATGTGGTTGAAATCATATAAAAGCTTGTCATAAGCGGACTATTTGACAAGAGCGCCGCTATGACATTTTGAAGACACAGAAAAATATACTGTTTATTGTAATTTTTCTATTTAAGTTTTATTTAACAGCAGCAGCTGACATAAATATAGAAATTGCTAAGTTAAGCGCTACTATGACATTTTAAGGACACAAAAAAATATGCTGGCCTTTTTATTGTCATTTTTCTATTTATTTTATTCAATATGATAAAGAGTAGATACATTTATATAATCTAAGCCCTTGTACACACGGTCGGACATTCTGACGGAAAATGTCCGATCGGACCGTGTTGTCGGATAATCAGACTGTGCGTGGGCTCCATCGTACTGTTTCCGTCAAAATATCCGGCGGACAAAGTTTTAGAGCTGGGCTATAAAACTTTCTGACAACATGATCCGATCGGACTTTGTCCGATTGTGTGTAGAGAATTCCGATCGGACAAAGTGCCACACATGCTCAGATCAAATTCCTAGACCAAAGCTATTGGCTACTAGCCTGAACGTAGTCCCGTCGTAACTAAATAACGTCATCACATTATGTACGATCGGATTTTCTGACAACTTTGTCCGACCGTGTGTATGCAACACAAGTTTTGGACAAAATCCGTCGGACAAAATCCAATGGATTTTGTTGTCGGAAATGTCCAACCGTGTGTACAAGGGCTTACAGGTACAACCGGCCCTTTGAGGACAACCATAACGCTGATGCAGCCCATGATGAAATGGAGTTTGACACCCCTGCCCTATATGAACAAGGTACAGGTTCACTTTAATAAAATATTCCTCCTTTATAAGTGTACAATCCTCAAGCACAAAAGACACGCCACTCTCCTTCGCTGTCAAGCTGAAAAATAACTTGCATTTCAGAGATACAAAACCAGCACCGACCAATGACCTCCGCCCATCCTCTGCTAAGAGTTTAAAAAAAAAAAATGACAGAAAATTAAAAAGCTCCAGCGTGAGAAAATCTAGGACGCTTCCTCTACCCCACTTCCATTATTAATCAATTATTAACCCGAGAATAAAAAATGAACACTCCTCCTCTGTGATCATTAACACATATCCCCTGCATCCTGCCACCCCTACTATAATTAGACCTGGTAATCACTTCTCATTGGTGCTTCTTCCAATGACCAAAGAAGAATATTTATTAATTGGTTTCCACTGACAACAGATCAAAGAAGTCCAGTTGTAATCATGTGCCTAATTAGCAGAGAAGTTTACTGATTAAGCAGAGCAACCAATTAATTGTCTTTTTTTTTTTTTCTGAAAATGCTTTTTCCAAAGATGAGAATATGAAAAAAAAAAGAAGGCAAATACTTTCCAGCATAAATTTCTCATTATTCCCAGGATTCAACTGCTGATGCTATATAGGCTGAAAATAATGATACACAAAGGGCAGGTAATGCGATATAAATTATACGGGTATTACAGAATGGTGCCAGTGGGCAAAATGATTTAATCGCCTTGGACGATTTTAATGAGGACACTGTAGTCAATAAACATAATGCACCTTATTTACAGCGGTGTTTCACATAAGAACTATTTTGCCATCGGAGAAAACAGACTTGCATTCCCCAGGTCTTGCTTTTTAGAGCAGGTTTAAATTTTATTGGCTGTTATGGAATGCCATTATTCTCTTATTTCAGAGTAGCTCCACACAAATACGAAAATACCCCTCTATTCTCATGGTATCCACCTTCCAAAAGAGTCTATAAAGAAGTATTTAACCTGCCTGGCAGGATGATTAGTTCTGGTTTTAGGTGTTGAAAGCGGTACAATTATTTTGCATGGAAATTTGGCATTTTATTTTGTAGTCCTGTAATTCTTAGGAATAACGCTCTTAAATCTATTCAAACCAGAGTCTAGTAGACATCCCGAGTATGATAAAGTTTATAATATAATAAATAATAATAAAAATTATTCAATAATGTAATCAAATCCTAAAACACTGAAAAGGGACACTTTCTGGTTGCTATGGACAATCTCCAAATTTCAGGCAGAAAAAACTGTATTTATAATATAAAAGTGCATGCAGGGCACTGCACCGAGCACTAGGGACAAAGGGGGGGTGTCATTTTTTTATACAGTACTGTAATCTGTAAGATTACAGTACTGTGTGTGTTTTGTGTCTTTTTACTTTTTTGAATTTGGCGCCGATCTCCGCTCCCGTGCGCCGTAACGTCGCAGGGAACGGAGAACGGCAGCATTCGGGCACTGTGTGAATCGAGCGGGGGACAGCTCCATCACACAGCGCGGAGGACATCGCTGGATCCAGGGGACAAGGTAAGTAACTCTCCCTGTATCCAGCGATGCGATCCCGAGTCTGGCTCGGGGTTACCGCTTGTGGAACTAAAATCCCAACCCGAGCCAGACTCGGGATAACCGCTAGGGAGGTTAAAGAGATCCTATCCTGACCAAATGATGGGTGCAAGGCTAACACACTGGGTAGTGCCAAGACTTGCAGTTAAAGTGTTACTAAACCCAGGACCGTGCATCCACTATATCTGGTCTCCCACAGTACACAGAACATGCAATTATTTTAGTAAATATAAACTGCTAATTACTTTTTCTCATCAGCAGTATATAGCAGTCTAGTGACTTTTATTAGTGTCTGGTTAAAGCTTGTGGGAGGAGTTTTCATTCTCCACTGACTTTCCCATAAGGCTACAGGACCCATGACCCTCTGTCTGGACAGTGATGATTGGCTCTGTGCCGATCACATACACACCCCTACCCCCCCCCCCCCCCAAAAAAAAAAATCAGCAGATGAATTGGGGAAAGTAAAAAGAAGGGTAGGATCAGAGAAGACAGGATCAAACATCCATTTTGCACAATGCGGAGTATTAACCCCTTAGATTCCACAATAAGTATAACAAGCATGCTTTACTGCATATAAAGACTGATTTTACTGTTGTGGTTTTAGCAACACTTTAAGCCTTGCCCCACACATTCCTACTGACCCATCATTATAATGGCAGCCTCACTGGCCAAGTGGAAGGAATAGGTATGGAAGCACCTTTGCTCCTACCAAAACAGACCAACAGAAGGATGTAGGAGGCAGCTGCAGGTATATAGAAGGACCTCTAGGTCAGGTGCCTACACGTTATACCTACATTTTTTTTTTTTTTTTTTTTTTTTTTTTTTTTTTTATGCTCTGTGACATATAAGAAATCTAAAGACCCTCTATACTGGTTTACTAAACAGCTATTCAGATTAACCAACGATTGGCAGAGAAGCGCTTTACATGTGAACTATATTCTGTACAATAGATATTATTTGGTGCACCTGCACTCTTCAGCTCAGCGCTGTGTGAAACGGTTTCTCTGAATTCAGGACTCCAGGGATATCTGGAAGACGTCATTTTTGCCGAAACGGCGTAGGGAGGAGCGGCGTGCTGACATCACCACGATTCCACGCATGTCCCGGAAGCGACGGGCAGCGATAGAGAGCCGGCCGGCTCGAACATTTGATACGCGCCTTTTATATAAGGCAAAATTGTAAGTGCATGATTGTCGCCTTTTTTTATGATTAAAATGGTTTTGTAGAATTACGCTTTGGGAGCTTTTCTATTTTTATATGTGTAATGAGTATATATCAGTTACACTGTGGATGGCTGTGGTGAAAGGTTGGAAAGTTTGGAAAGTTTGGCAACATCTTGTTGCCTTGAACAGTCGGAAACATCTTGCTGGTTTACTAAGTGGAGCATTGGGAAACATCTTGCTGCCTTGACACAGAGACCCTGGCAGGGGGATAAGCCACAGGCATGTTGGATCTCCTTAAACAAGAGATTTAGCCAGCTGGTAAGCGGCAGTATTTTTATTGGTGGAGGATCTTTTCCTGTTGTACCCTGTCACATCTTCGTGGGTGTCGTTTGTGGTGTCACTACTGAGGAACCATCTTTCAATCTATGCTGTGGACTGTTTGCTATTATTAATAATTTTTTCAGCACTTGTTTGATACATTCTAAGATCTTGCTGGACATTAATTATATAATATATAATATTTATTTAAGTTCACATTCATTTTCTCATTAGGATCATTGCTCTAATTCAGTGTATTTTGATTAGTTTCACATTAAGTTGCAGCAGGAACTGTTTATTCATTTAATTTTTAATTTAATTATAATTAAATTATTTTTCACTACACATTTAATTTTTGAGAGCTAATTAGTGCTGTATTACCACATTCTTTTATTATTTATTATTATATTTATTTATTATTTTTACTTTATATCTGAAGTCATAGCTCCTAGCTGTCCCTGATTTTGGGGGACTGTCCCTCATTTTGAACAAAGTTCCTCTGTCCCACTTTCCTTCTCCTTCGTCCCTCATTTTTGGTCTGATCTATATAGTTGTATATAAAATGCACTATTTATCTATCCACGCCTGTTTTAGAATGCTAAATCTATCATTCAATTTCTGCATTGGGAAAGAAGGTATTGGACAAGGCCTACTTCAAAAATTGCCCTCAATCACCAATGGTGAATAGGACTATCACGGTACCCAATTACACAATAAAGCATTAGTAAAAATAGCATTTATTACAAAATATACAAAAAATACACATAAATTACAACAAAAACATCAAAGAAATTGTTGCAAAAATCATAATCACAATGCAATTAAATTGAGGGCAATTTTTGAAGTAGCCCTTGTCCAATCCCTCCTGCTTTCCCATTACATTATTTCAGGATGATGGTACCCACGCTTCTTTATTTTACTAACCTATTGAGGCAAAAAATTTTGATGCAATTTCTGCATCTCTGCATCTGTAAATTCCAAATGCCAATATAAAGGAATAGCAGTGGTAAAAAAAAAAACACTTGTAGGTTTAACCAACCATTTTTTTTGTATAATCCTCTTTGAAAGGGAAAAGGGCATGGCAAAGGGTGTGTCCTATGCATACATACAATTGCAATATAGATGTCCCTCAGTCCCATCTCAGAAAGTTGGGAGGTATGCTGAAATGGTTTCCCTGAACTTTTCTTACTTCTTGCTTCTGAAACTCCAGGACCAAATAGTGGCCTCCTGATTTTCTAACATTAGCTTTTCATGTCCCAAGTCAGGGTAAGAATATCCCAAAATCAGTGCCACATATCAGTGGTGCATATCAGTGCCCATCAGTCCGTGCCACCTATCAGTGCTGCATATCACTGCCACCTATCAGTTCAGTGCCCATCAGTGCTGCATATTAGTTCCCATAAGTCAGTGCCACCTATCAGTGCTCAGTGCTGCAGTGCATATCAGTGCCACACTGCCACCTATCACTTCAGTGCCCATCATTGCTGCATATTAGTGCCTCCTCATTAGTGCCACCCCATCAGTGCTGCCTCATCAGTGCCCTTCAGTCCTGCCTCATCAGTGCCACCTGATGCCATCAGTGCTGTATATTAGGGCCTAATCAGTGCCACCCCTTCAGTGCCTCATTCGTGCCACCTAATCCTATCAGTGCAGCCTCATTAGCGCACATCAGTGAAGGAGAAAAGGTACTTATTTTCAAAATTTTCTGACAAAAAACGAATGCCTCGTACACACGTCTGGACTTTCCAGCAGACTAAGTCCGAAGGGATAGTCTGATCGTTTTTTGGGGAAAAAAAAACGATGGACCTAGAAATAGAATGTTTCAAATCTTTTCGACAGACTCAATTCCGACGGACAAATCGGGAAAACTGTTTGTCTGTGTGGTGGTCCGACCGTCCAAATACGTCGCAAATACGACGCAAGGGAAGCTATTGGCTACTGGCTATTGAACTTCCTTGTTTAGTCCCGTTTACGTCATCATGTTCAGTCCGTTCGTGTGTGGGCAAGACCGTTCGTGCAGAAAGTCAGTCGGAACTCTGCCGAAATTCCGTCGGGAAGACCGTTGGACCTCGGCTGCCTGAAAGTCCAGTCGTGTGTACGCGGCATAAGAAAAACTTTTTTTTTTAAGCAAAAAATAAAACCCAGCGGTGATTTGTGTGAAAAAAAAGATTAAAAAAAATAATTAATTTGGGTACAGTGTAGCGCAATTGTCATTTAAAGTGTGAAAGCACTGAAAGCTGAAAATGTACCTGGGCAGGAAAGGGGTGAAAGTGCCCTGTATTGAAGTAGGTAAATAAACAGTGAACATTTTGCGCTACTAATTTTTTATTTCGGGTTTCCCCCCCCCCCCCCCGAGATCGAACAAATTCTTTTGTTTCACATTGAGTCTTTTGGTGCACATTGCACAGAGACATCAGCAGAATGTCAGCGGTGTGGAAGTATTTTAAAATCAACGAGGACAACCCACGGATTGCAGACAGCAAACTTTGTTCTGTAAAATTATCAAGAGGGGGTACAAAAATCAGTTCTTACAATGCCAGTAATCTGATAAAGCATTTGAAAATAAAACATAAAAGTGAGCATGGAGAATTTACCGCTATTGCTAGCAGTAGCACTCAGCAGCCAACTCTGCAGCAAACTTTAGCCAGAAGAGAAAAGCTGTCAAGAGACAACCCCAGAGCTGTAAAAATAACAGTAGGCCCTCACTCAATTTATTATTCTGGGTGGCCAACCTCTTTCAATTGTTGATAACATGGGTTTTCATCGATTTCTTAATGTGCTGAAGCTGAATTAGGACATTCCCAGTTGCTGCTATATAACAGATGGCATCTTACCGCAGATCCACAACGCGGTTAAAAAGCACATTACCAGCATGTTGCAGAAGGACATAAAGGCAATTCGCTTTACCAGTGGCATCTAGAGCAATAGTGCGAGTCCACTGTCTCTCATCAGCTTCACGGCACAGTGGATAGATGGCGGATTTTCTCTGCATCAGCTCATGCTCCACGCTATGAAATTTCAAGGCTCCCACACCGGTCAAGCAATAGCAAACCTACTTGAGGAAATGCTTCAGACTTGGGCAATTCCCAAAAGTTCTGTTCATGTTGTGGTCCAGGACAATGTCAAAAACCATGATAAAAAAAAAAAGGTATGGAAGATGCTGGACTTCCCAGTATTTCATGAGTGGCACATACACTGCAGCTGGCTGTCTCATAGGGACTGTTATCACAGGCAGTACTGCAGATTCTGTGGGTGTCGGGCGCAGCATAATTGGTCATTTCAAACATTCTAACCTGGCATACTCTTGGCTGCAGGACATCCAGATACAGCTTGGTCAGCCAGTAAGAAGACTCCAACAAGACGTGCGGACTCGTTGGAACAGCACATTTTACATGCTGAAGTCTGATTGAGCAGAAACGGGTCCTTGGAGTGTATGTGTCTGAACATGAGCTCCCTGCCACCATCACCGCAAACTAGTGGAATCTGATGGAGTGGAAGCTGATGAATCTTGGCACCCTTTGAAGAGATGACTCGCCAAGTGAGTTGTTCAGATGCGTTTGCCTTTGATGTACCATATTTATGGGTGTATAACACGCGCCCCAATTTAAGAGGGAAGTTTCAGGAAAAAATAACTTTTTTTTAAATAATCCACTTTGAAGCAAAATAATGGTCAGTGAGAATCAATACAGCCTGTTCTGTGCCCATCTGAAGCCTGTTCTGTGCCTATCTCCCCCATCAATGCAGCTCACCATCTCTATTATGAAACCATTCCTCAATCCCTCTTGCGACTAGTGACCCCGGAAGTGTTGTGTATTAAATTACTTCTGGGGTCACAGCTGGCATTTCTCAAGGATGCAGCTCACTGCTCTGTGAACTACTACTTTTCAGTACAGGAGGCTCATTCTACTTCGCAGTTTTTTTATTTGGAGAGTGGAGACTAAAGAAAAGTCATGAATGCCAGAGGCTGCAGTCACCAGCGTTTTGCGCCAATGACTAAAAGACTACACATCCCCAGAATGCCTCGGGAGTGGAGCAAGCAGAGTGGGTGGATGGGCCGAAAAACGCATAATGGGGTGTGGCTCCACAGATGATTCAGGAGGGGCGGGGTCGGGAGAGGGCTGCAGAGAGAGGCGTGTCAAGGGTACGGCCTTGGGTGTGGTATAGCAGGGAAGGGCGTGAATACACTTGCGGACTGGAGGATTCTCTGGGAAATTGTTTTCTCAGCTCGCAGTCACATACACAGTCCCGCCTCCGCCATCGGCATTGGGCTAGCTCCTGTGATAGACAGAACACTGGTCCAATGCCAGGGACAGAGGCGGGACTGTGTGTGTGACGTGCAGCTGAGTTAGAGCCGAGTGGAGACGAGACAATGGCTCGGTTATTTCCGGCGGCACTCGTCCCCCTCCTTCCCCTCCGAGGTACGATGTCGGTGTATCACACGCACCTGCGATTTCCCTATTTTTAAGGGAAAAAAGTGTGTGTTATACACCGATAAATACGGTAATTCCTGCAGCCACAGTGCTACAGAAAGTTTTATCAAAAGTGGACGAGGAGGACCATGGTATGAAAACAATGAGGAGCACTTTGCTTGTGGCTTTGCTTCTCTGGTATTTTACTGTATCACAACTTTACTCAATCCAAGGTAATGCTAATTTTTCTGCTATAACTAAATATAAAAAAATAAGTTTAAATGTGCTCATAAATAGTGAAATAAAAAAAGATTAAATGTTGTTTAACATTTTAAAATGTAAGAAAATAGAGTAATTCATTTTATTTTAGTTATTTATTGAGCTTTTAGTGTAATGCTCTGACAATTTTTTCTTAATTCACAGAAAGGAAATGCTGCATTCATTTATTGTTTTTTTTTATTTTTTTCTTAATTCTAGGTATAAAGATAGATTTTTCTCTAATGCAGACACTCACAGGGAGGTGAAAGATGTGTTCATACAGGAACTGCAAAATTTCTGAAGGGGCAATTGTAGCATGAACAATCAGCTTCCAAAAGGCCTCACCGTGACCAGCCCGGTACCAATGTCTTTGCCGGAAATTGCTGGTGAATGTTCATCTACGTCTGAGAGCAGTGCAATCCAAAAAGCTGCTACTATACAGCTGGAAGCTTACCTCGTTCAGAGAAACCCCCGAAGTACTGGGCAGTTAATAAACTGAGATTTCCAATTCTGGCTAAAATGGCCCAAAAATACCTCTCTGCCCCATGCAGGAGTGTGGAAAGTGAAAAGCCCCATACACACTATCAGATTTTCTGCTGATTTTTGTCTTCAGATTTACCAAAACCATGTAGTGCAAGGGCCTGTCTCATTGCATAAACAATGAAACGCCTAAGGTTTGACCTCATATTATATGGTTTTTGGTAAATCTGAAGGAAAAAATCAGCAGAAAATCTGATAGTGTGTATGGGGCTTAAGAGTGTTCAGCTTCGCATCTAACATCCTTACTGATAGCAGAAAAAGGCTTATGCCTGAACATGCAGAGATGCTTCTGTTCCTTAAAGCGGGGTTGAACAAATAACAAAACCAGAGTTGTCCCGATACCGATACTAGTATTGGTAACGATACGGAGCATTTGTTTGAGTACTTGTACTCGCGCAAATGCTCCCAATGCCAGATCCGATACCTGGGAGAGATGAATAAAGTGACCCGGAACCAGAAGTCAGCGGCTAGGAACAACAGAAGTGACGCTCTGTGTCGACGTCAGTGGTTAGACATCCCGACGCCCATCTTGGTACACCCTGCACTTGGCTGCAGCAAGCCAACAGCGGACATCTTATTACACCCAGCCCATATAGTTTGGGCTGGGTGTAACAAGATGGTCGCTGCTGCTTTTAATGTGGCCGAGTGCAAGGAGTACCAAGATGGGCATCGCAGGCAGCCTTTGCTCATGGCATGACAGTGCCTCGCCTGCTCATCAGTGCCCATAAATGCCACCTATCAGTGTCTAATGCGCATAAGTGCAACCTATCAGTGCCAGCTACCTGTCAGTGCCATCTACCAGTGCCAGCCACCTGTCAGTGCCATCTATCAGTGCCAGTGTTACCTGTCAATGCCATCTATCAGTGACAGCCATCTGTCAGTGCCAGCCATCAGTGCCAGCCATCTGTCAGTGCCAGCCGTCAGTGCCATCTGTCAGTGCCCACCATCTATCAGTGCTGCATATCACTGCCACCTAATCCTATCAGTGCTGCATATCAGTGCCGCCTAATCTGTATTGAGCTTTGAAAACAAACTGTCACATAACATTCATAAAAAGTATCATAATCGGTATCGGTGTGTAGTTGAAAAAAAGTATTGGTACCTGTACTCGGTCTTAAAAAAGTGGTATCGGGACAACCCTAAAACAAAATGAACAACTCTGGTCGGAGCCGCTGTACTAACAATCTGATGTTAGTAGAGGGATCTCCGCTGCTGAGCTGTTGCGTTCTGAGAGGGGGACGGGCACCCCCAGCCGAACAGCCAACTTGTGTTGGACCGGCTGCCATACACACGGGCTGCATGTTGGCCATTTTTTTTTATTGTGTGTCATAGGCTTAATGGTGTGTACTAGACTTAAACCTCATTCTCATCAGAGAGCCCAGCAGCACAGGAGGCTTTTGTTCTACCTGCATGTCTCTTACTTAGGAGGAAATTAATTTTCAAGCCATTGTAATAGGCCTCCAGCTAATTAATATTAATTACTACCTGGAATCTTCTTCCTGCAAAAAAACTCATTTACAAGTAACATTAGGTGTTTCTTCAGTTCATTTCCATCTCAGCGGAGAACATCTGTGGTGAATGATCTCATATCTGATACAACAGTATCCATCACAACAGCATGTTTCTATTACAAAACAACGTCCTTTCCTGAATGTAATATATTGCACATATTAAATTGTATTCTTTTGGCGAGAAATTAAATTGCGCAGTCCTTGTTTTCTTGGAGTGCAAAATGTGAAAAGCAGATTGTGAAAACAGATGTTTACAAATCTGTTACAACTGTGCGTTTAAAGTTCACCTTTGTTCACTTTTTTTTGTTTTCTATATTCCAGCTCCCCTATGCACCAATATAGCCTTCATGTACTTTTTTTTGCAAAAATAGAAAAATATCAACTCTTTCCATTAAATCTACAGTCACTTACTTTTCTTGTCTAAATCCACGTTTCCAGACATTTCCATTTGTAAAATTGTTTTGTTATATTTGACTTTTATTTTTTTTAAACTGTCCATTTCAGTTTTCGGCCAAGTGCATCCTGCGTTTTCGGTTTCGGTCTAGAACTTTCATTTCTGTGCAACATTATTATTTTTGCCTTCTTGCGAGGCAAGGCAATGCTAATTCTGCTGCGTGACCTTCTGCTTCATATTAATAACTATGATTGCCATGGATAAGCAGTCGGGAACCAGTGGCGGCCCGTCCACATGGGGCACCACTCCCCTAATCCATGCATCTGGTCCCTAATCTACATGCAGGGCACCGGACGCATGGATTCCAATTAGAGTTGGGCGATTTTCTAATAAAAAGAAATCTGCAATTTTTTTTTTTTTAAACTCGATTCACGATTTGAATCAAGTTTTTTTTTTCTTATGGACACCGTGCCGTTCCTGAGGAACTGCAGGCAGGAGTTTTTATAGGCGAGGCCACCGCAGCTTCAGCCTAGACTGCGGCGTCCGGCGGGGTGGTGGAAAAAAAAAATCGATTTGCTTAAATTTTGAATCGATTTGACCTCTAAACTCGATTCAAGATTTACATCAATTTATTCCCCAGCCCCAATTCCAATGTTTTTTTTTTTAGAAGGACATGATTAGGGCCTGAGGTTCTACTTGGCTTCAAAAAATGGTGGGCTACAGGGCAGGGGGTGTCCTTCAGGATGTCTTGTTTGCCACCTTCCAAAAATACACAGCACCAGCCGCCACTGTTACAGGTACCTTACGGGTCTGTACCCCCCAGTTTTACTTTCAAAGTATAAAAGTCGTTACTTTGTGTCTTCTGCAGACTGAATAAAGGATAACAGTTTCGGGGCTCATTTACACCAGTCCATGTTTGGATTGTTCTGCAGAGAACATTTGCTAGGCAGGGAGGAGGTGTTGTGTCACATTTTCACTGCCTGCTTAACACCTTGAATCCCACATCAGCATGCCATGTGCTGGAATGCTACACCTGCTGAAAGTGACAGAGGGTAGAATTCCTGCCATGGCATGCATACAGCTAAAGGGGGTAGCAGTTGGGGGGCAATAAAAGTAAAAAAAAAGTGTGCAACGCTAGTAACAATTTGAAATTTAAATAGTTGATCTAAGGTGCATAGATAACTTGATATACATCTAACTGTATCAAAGTTAAAATAATTGGGAAGATACCAAACTAACAGTATAATGTGCAATATTGAAATATTGATATCAGGTGATTAAACCAATGTATACTATACATATAAATGCAGTGATATCAGGTGATTAAACCGATATATACCATACACATAAAATGCAGTGATCAACTTATTATAAACTCAAAAGCAATAATAGAAAAAAATGAATAAAGGAACAAGTCCACGGAGTGAGAAAGAGTGTTTGATGAAATGGAAATGTCCAAAACATAAATATCTTGGCACCCCAAATGGTAATTTTCAAGCCACCGCTGAATGCATGAAAAAGGGAGATGGAGCACCGCCCGCCAATAACACTGAGGCTTACCGTAAAGTATAGATTCAATAGGACATACGCCCTATGAATCAAACAAACTTGTCGGTGATTCTTCACTATAGTACAGCCTGGATGGATATAGGCGTTGACACAATTGGATAAAATTATCATCTCACCGGTCAACAAGAAAGGAAGCTCCAAGTTATATAAATCGTCATGTGGATTCAAACATATAGGACCAAAAAGCAATGAAAAACGTACATAGCGTGAATCCACATAACTCAAAATATATTATTAAAAATGAAAGATTTACACTCACATTTTGGAGGAGGTAAAACAAGCGCTTATTAATCGATAAAATGACGCAATGGGAACAGCAGATCCGACGCGTTTCATCCATAAAGATATCCTCCCCATTGCGTCATTTTGCTTCACCTTTGCTTTACCACCCTCTAAAAAGTGAGCCACTGCATATCGCTTTTCAGAGGGCAGTAAGCAGTGAAAGAGTAATAATTAGTAATTCTGCCACAAAGGACCTTGTTCAGGCACTTCTTATTATGAGATGACCGCTATCTCCCATTTGTACTCCAAGTGAGTGTAACCATGTGAGCTGCCTGATTCCTAACCTGAAACTTAAAATAAAGATAAAAATAAAAGTAAAAACAAAAAATAATAAAATAAAAATAAGGATATAAGATTTCAAGAAAAAAATAATAAACAAATAAACAAATAAATGAAAGAAAAAATAAATAAATGAAAAAATAAATAAAATAAAAAAATAAAAATAAACATAAACAGCTGCGCACGGGAGCCGACACGCGCGGCAGCTCCGTCGCTGAGAATGCCGCGCTCAGTGCGCCTGCGCGCCGCTGTCTACGGCGCATGCGCCGTAGACAGCGGTGCCTGTTTTCGGGCAAATATCTCCTAAACCATATAGGTTTATGAGATATTGCTTGGACCTACAGGTAAGCCTTAATCTAGGCTTACCTGTAGGTCAAAGTGGTTTGTAAGGGTTTACAGCCACTTTAAAGAGCAACTGTCATCTCTGCCTTCTCCTCCTGTGATCTGCTGTTGACTCACCGACAGTCCCATTCACTTTAATGGGACGGCTGGTGATGCGGCAGTGACACAGCAAGGTGAGGGACGTGGCGGCAGCAAGTGAGTGGATGCCCGCTAACAGGCACTGCTATGATGGATATGAAATGACAGGTGCTCTTTAAATGTAAGGACTCATTCTTGCTGGTAGTTAGAATCTTTAATATTTGCAAACAAAATGAAGGTTTCCTATTTAGAATAATAAGCTGTCAGGTTAGTAAATATTCCCAAATTGGGTCTCCTTTACGGCCTGCTGCCATTTTGCTCCATAAGGGAGGAATAAAGCACTTCAAGCTATGTGCAGAAAGATCACAAGGTTTATAAGTTGCTTATGAAGTTTCACTTTAATTTTTACTGCTTGCCCTTCCTCCTCACACTTAGAGCCCAGTACAGGTGCATATCTTTTCAAACAATCATACAGTTTGTAGTGTACGAAGATTTGCAAAACAATGGGATAATAGAATATTCCTGTGCTTTGTTTTATCTCATGGTTATTGTGAAATTGTGGGATGCATCAATGCAGTGCATGTTATCTCAGCTGGCAGAGCTTGGATTCATTGAATGGGTTTACCAAAAATGTAAATATTGCAGAATTTACAGCCTCATGCTACATAATTAAGTTCCATTTCATCCTGGGTTGGAGACACTTGAGGATTATTGTCAGCCGGCTAAAAGACCTTACAAGAGATCTCTACCTGCAGTTCAAGTGGCAGTGAGGGGGAGGTAAGTACACAAGCTGTTCCGGCAAGACTCTGATGATGCAGAACAGCAAAACACGTTCTTTCGGATCGATCAGAGGCAGGAATGAAATAAGCATTTACAATCCTTTTCTAGGGTTTCGGAGTATTCTTATATAAAAAGCAATTACAGCCCAGCTGCATTGTACCCCGACGAGGCGGGATAATTATTCAGCTTCACACCTTCCCCGGCCAATTACACGGCTCATCCCAAACTTATCCGGAGGACAGACACAAGAACTGCGTTAGTTATTCAGCGATAAATTCACTCACAACTCTAGTGGAGGACATTTTATTTTATAGACTTGTGCACAACTGAAAATATTATTTAGTTTTCTTTCATTTTTATTTGTAAAATATACATAATTCCATTCGGTTATATTCGTTATGTTACGTTAATTCATTTTCGGATAATTTGTTCTTTCTGTATAATGAATCGATTTGTATCATTGTTTGGTTTACGGATAATTCATTATTTATATATATATATATATATAAGTCTCTCTCTCTCTCTCTATAGATATAGATATATAGATAGATAGATAAATATAAATATATATATATATATATATATATATATATATATATATATTGTGGCAGCACGCAGGTAAAATCACCTGGTTGTATTCAGGATGGGAAATATGTGTGTCCTAGATTCAGGCTTTATGCAGACTTTTACAATTAGAGGGGAAGAGTTAATGAGCCCAGCTGTAGTAAGTGGGCTCATTAAGACCTCTACAAAAAACCCCAGCATGCATAGGGAGATGCTCCATCCTGGAACCAGTTTTGTGTGTATAGACTGGGGAGTCTGAGATCTGTTCTGTGCGGTGAGTTAACGCCTGTGTGGCAAACCCCTACAATAGAGACAGGGACTGGGGCAGCACAAGGCTGCACCCAGTTGTTAGACAGGGAGTCTACGTGTGTAGTTAGAGGTCAAGCTGACCAGGATTTATTTTCTTGTTTTATTTTGTTTGGCTGTTATATGTATCACTGCATGTAGCCTAAATAAACCGGATCTTTTGTTTTTTGCACCTACACCGCTGTCTGCTGTGCCTGACTTTGTGTTGTGAACCCATCCAGGGGGTCACACACACCCGCTACCGAGCGAACCCCCTCACAATATATATATATATATATATATATATATATATATATATAGATCTATATATATATATTTGTGATAACAATTCGCAATTCAGAAAGTCGTTTGACTTATGCCCTGTATACATGGTCGGACATTCAGATGACAAAAATCCGTCGATTTTGACCCAAGCTTGTCTTGCATACACGCAGTCACATAAAGTTGTCGGAAAATCCGATCGTTCAGAACAAGGTGATGTACAAGACGTACCACGGGACTATAAAGAGGCCAGTAGCCAATAGCTTTCATGTCGTAATTTATTCTGAGCACGAGTGGCACTTTGTCCGTCGGAATTGTCTACACACGATCGGAATTTAACCACTTAAGCCCTGGACCAATTTGCAGCCAAAGGACCAAGCCCCTTTTTGCGAATTCGGCACTGTGTCACTTTAACTGACAATCGCGCGGTCGTGTGACGTGGCTCCCAAACAAAATTGGAGTCCTTTTTTCCCCACAAATAGAGCTTTCTTTTGGTGGTATTTGATCACCTCTGCAGTTTTAATTTTTTGCGCTATAAACAAACATAGAGCGACAATTTTGAAAAAAAAATACAATATTTTTTGCTATAATAAATATCCCCCAAAAATATATAAAAAAAATATTTTTCCTCAGTTTAGGCCGATCCATATCCTACATATTTTTGGTAAAAAAATGTGCAATTAGCGATTATTGATTGGTTTGCGCAAAAGTTATAGCGTTTACAAAATAGGGGATCGTTTTATAGCATTTTTTTTTAATATATTTTTTTAATAGTAATGGCGGCGATCAGCGATTTTTATTGTGACTGCGACATTATGGCGGACATTTTTGACACATTTTTGGAACCATTGTCAGTTATACAGAAATCAGTGCTATTTAAATGCACTGATTCCTGTGTAAATAACACTGGCAGTGAAGGCGTTAACCACTAGGAGGCAGTGTAGGTGTTATGTATGACGTTATGTGTTTTTTTATTGTAGGGGGGCGTGGCCTGGCATGTGATGTCACTGATCGTCCTTCCCTATTAAAGGGAACAGACAATCGGTGACAGCCATGCAAGGGGAGAGGTTTGTTTACACAGCTTCTTCAGCTCTGTGACCCGATCGAGGGACACCAGCGGCGATCGGGTCCGCTGGCCATGGTCACGGAGCACAGGACCGAGTCGGGAGCGCGCCGCCGGTGGCGCGCTCCCGACCCACGGCTGGGCACTTAAAAAGCAACGTACAGGTACGTGCTTGTGCCTGGCCGTGCCATTCTGCCGACGTACATCGGCGTGAGGAGGTCCTTAAGTGGTTAAACGATCGGATTTTGTTGTCGGAAAATTTTAGATCCAGCTCCCAAAAGTCAGATGGAGCCCACACACGATTGGATTTTGCGACAACACAGTCCGATCGCACATTTTCCGTCGGAAAGTCTGACTGCGTGTACAGGGCATTACTCCGTTTGATTTACTCTGTGTCAATAATTCAGCCCTCAACACAAAAGGAATCAACTGATTGGACAGGAAACTGTAACTCAGATGGATCTATTCCTTTCCACTTGCTCTCTACTAGAATAGAAATTAATTAATACGATTGAATTCAGATCATTCGTTATGACACTACGAGTCAGCCTGCTGTTTAATTAAACCTTTAACGACTGAATGAATCATGCTGAATTCATTTGTTATTTTCATTATAATTTCTTTCCTATTAGTGGCAATTAGTTAGGTTTTTCTTCAGATGTTCGGATGCATCCAAATGTCCAAAAGATGCAAAATTTGAACAAATTTTGATTCGTTATGAAACCACATGCCTAATATTTAAACGTTCATTACATTTTAACATTTCACTTGCTGAAAGGTCCACCTTTTATCTTTAAAGCCCCATACACACTATTAGCCCTTGTACACACGATCGGAGATTCCAACGGAATGTCCGATCGGAGCGTTTTGTCGGATATTCCGACTGTGTGTGGTCTGCATCGGACTGTTTCTGTCGGACCAAATTTTCCAACTTGCCGGAAATATTTTCCGACAAAATGCTCCGATCAGACATACTCCGATCATAGATGTAGAGAATTCCGATCGGACAAAGTGCCACGCATGCTCAGATCAAATTCCTACATCAAAGCTATTGGCTACTAGCCTGAACGTAGTCCCGTCGTAACGAAATAACGTCATCACGTTCTGAACGATCGGATTTTCCGACAACTTCGTCCGACCATGTGTATACAACAGTTTCGGACAAAATTCGATTTGGTTGTCGGAATCTCCGATCGTGTGTACAAGGGCTTAGATTTTCTGCAGATTTTTGTCTTCAGATTTACCAAAACCATGTAGTGCAAGGGCCTGCATGATTGTATCCAAATTGAAACTCTTATGCCCTGTACACACGGTCAGACTTTCCGGCAGAAAAGGTCAGACGGAATCATTTCATCGGATATTCCGATCGTGTGTGGACTTCATCTGACTTTTTTCTTCAAGAATTCTGACGGACCTAGAAATAGAACATGTTTTAAATATTTCTGATGGAATCAATTCCTATCGGGAAAACCGTTCGTCTGTATGTTATTCCGACAGACCAAAAAGGACGCAAGGGCAGCTATTGGCTACTGGCTATTGAACTTCCTTTTCTAGTCCCGTCGTATGTCATGGGTGAAGGAGCGGTTATAGGGCAGCTATACCGCCGGCAAAGCGCTGCTTCAGCTGCGCTTTGCGGTGGTTTTAACCCTTTCTCGCCCGCTAGCAGGGGGGTAAAACTGCCCCACTAGCGGCCGAATACCGCCGCTAAAACAACAGTAAATCGTCCAGTGACGTCGATGTCCGTGACGTCACCGGATCTCCGACGGAACTCCCTGAAGCCAGCAGAGAAGTGGGTAGCGATCAAAAGAATTTTGATCGATGAACAAAAACTAATCGATTAATCGAGGGATTCAACTTTAATTTTCCAAGCCCTAATATATATATATATATTAGGGCTTGGAAAATTAAAGTTGAATCCCTCGATTAATCGATTAGTTTTTGTTCATCGATCAAAATTCTTTTGATCGCTACCCACTTCTCTGCTGGCTTCAGGGAGTTCCGTCGGAGATCCGGTGACGTCACGGACATCGACGTCACTGGACGATTTACTGTTGTTTTAGCGGCGGTGGGGGGGGGGGGTCAATGTGGCAGATCTGAAAACCTTGTTATCAGTAATTCCTCCCATACATTTACTTAGACTTCAATGTCGGGACTAATCCTTTTATTAGTAACCGAGTTTTTGACAGATGCTGGCCAGACAAGAACACAGTCATTCAAATCAGCGTAACGCAGGATTCACCATCTCTGATAAGGGACGGCTACATAAAAGGCAGAACAATAGAAACATGTACAGTACATACACAGATCATATCAAAGACACCACCAGCCCAAAAGGTCACTAATGCATTGTGACGGGATCAGATAAAAGGAGAGATACCTACTGACAAATCACTTTATAGGTCTTTATTTCAGGTTTATGAAGGAAAACAGGAAAGGGATTATATTACAAGCGGCGCTGCCCAGGGAAATCTTATAAATTAAATATTGTACTACTGTATAATGGGTAGGGGGAAAGTTTTATTTTTATTTTTATATAGAACAAAAACAGAATCAGGAGGTTCTTTGTCTAGACTAGAGGACTGAGAGACTCCAAGGCTGCTAGAAATAATGGGGACCTGTAGAGCCTCCTGGACAGCTGTACAATGCCAACATGTACTGTGACATACTGAAGCAGAGCATGATCCCCTCCCTTCAGAGACTGGGCGCCAGGGCAGTATTCCAACATGATAACGACCCCAAACACACCTCCAAGACGACCACTGCCTTGCTAAAGAAGCTGAGGGTAAAGGTGATGGACTGGCCAAGCATGTCTCCAGACCTAAACCCTACTGAGCATATGTGGGGCATCCACAAATGGAAGGTGGAGGAGCGCAAGGTCTCTAACATCCACCAGCTCCGTGATGTCATCATGGAGGAGTGGAAGAGGACTCCAGTGGCCATCTGTGAAGCTCTGGTGAACTCCATGCCCAAGAGGGTTAAGGCAGTGCTGGAAAATAATGGTGGCCACACAAAATATTGACACTTTGGGCCCAGTTTGGACATTTTACCTTAGGGGTGTACTCACTTTTGCTGCCAGCAGTTTAGACATTAATGGCTGTGTGTTGCGTTATTTTGAGGGGACAGCAAATTTACACTGTTATACAAGCTGTACACTCACTACTTTACATTGTAGCAAAGTCTAATTTCTTCAGTGTTGTCACATGAAAAGATAGAATAAAATATTTACAAAAATGTGAGTGGTGTACTTACTTTTGTGAGATACTGCATAATGTTTGGGGGTCCTAAGTATAAAAATGCTGATTTTAATACGTGTATGAAAAACAAAAAATTGCCCCAGACAGCAAGTGATTAAGAGTAAGTAGTAGCCATTATACCAGCTTATAATAAGGTTATTTTACATTTTCAAACTACATATTCCCTCCATCAAAAATTAAAAAAAGTTTTTTTGCATCTGAAAAGTCCCATTCTAGTAAAAGAAATGGCATCTTCTGTCCTTTCCAATGGAGAGGATCACACCCAGAAATACAGTGACATGATGTGTGTGCTCGTGCTCTGTTTATTGAATGGGAAGTAATGAGGACCAGATTAATCTTCTGCTCCTATAATTGAGTCATTATAGCGGCAATTCATTTTAATGGAGCCGAGGAAAGAAGCTGACGGGCAGTCGGCTGTAGATTTCTTACAATAATGAGAACATTCTTGGTACTTTTCTATTTAGAATACACTATAAAGTAAAGTGAGGGCCAGAAGTACCACATAGGGAGTCATTTACCAATAGCACAAAAAGGGAGGAAGATTGTTAATGGACTTTATTTTTTATAGGTACCTCATGGAGACTTTATTAGTTTAAACTCATAGTCCTTGTACACACGGTCGGACCTTCCAACGGAAAATGTCCGATCGGACCGTGTTGTCGGATAATCCGACAGTGTGTGGGCTCCATCCGACTGTTTCCGTCAGAATATCTGAGGCCGCGTACACACGCGGGGACTGTTCGCTGAAACTGTCCGCTGAAACCAAGTTTCAGCGGACAGTCCGCTCATGTGTGGGCTTTCAGCGGACAGTTTCAGCGAACAGTCCGCTGAACAAGGTTTTTCGGAAATTCTGAAAAACTGTCCGCTGAAACCTTGTTTCAGCGGACAGTGCCCGCGTGTGTAGGCTTGTTCGTCAAACAAAGTTGCGCGCATGCTCAGAAAGGATTTTCACGCCGAAAGTTATAATGCAGTGTATAGGACGTCATATTTTTCGTCCCGTCGTACGTGCCGTTCACGTCATCGCGCACGGTTTCAGCAAACTGTTCGTCCGTCGTGTGTGGCCATGTCCGTCTATGCTAATTTTGAGCGGACTGTTTGCCGAAACTGTTTGACGGACAAAGTTGGGCGAACAGTCCGCGCGTGTGTACGCGGCCTGACCGACAAAGTTTTAGAGCAGGGCTATAAAATTTTCTGACAACATGATCCGATCGGACAAAGTGCCACTAGCCTGAACATAGTCCCGTCGTAACGAAATAACATCATCACGTTTCAAACAATCAGATTTCCCAACAACTTTGTCCGACCGTGTGTATGCAACACCAGTTTCGGACAAAATCCGTCAGACAAAATCCGATGGATTTTGTTGTCGGAATATCGGACCGTGTGTACAAGGGCATACACATTTTATTGAGATCAATAAATAAAATACTTGGCCCAAAGGACCAAAAAAAAATTATTGCATTGATTGGATTGCGAGCATAATTCATTCCGGAAACATGCTTGTAATCCAAAGCACTTGTATATCAAAGCTAATTTCCCCATAAGAAATAAACTCAAATGATTCGTTCCACAACCATTTATTCATAAATCCTTCAGTTTATAGTCCAGGGGTTGACAAATTTGCTTTGAATTTAGGAGCCAGTTAAAAAAAGTTAGGAGCCAGTTTTTTTTTCAGCTCCCGGGGTAAGGCCACTCATTTTCACCCCCTATCCCCAACTCACAATGGAGCACCCAGTCAATAACTCCATTGAAACGCTGTTACATCAGGGGTATGGGCTGACCAGAAAGAGTAAGGCTGGCAACAGATGGAACTGGCTGGCACTGGCAGGTGGCACTGGTTGCTACTGGAAGGCACGTGGAACTGCCAGATGGCACCGACAGGTGACACTGGTTTGAAACTGGCAGGTGGCCCTGGTTGGCGATGGCAGGTGGCCCTGGTTGGCGATGGCAGGTGGCCCTGGTTGGCGATGGCAGGTGGCCCTGGTTGGCGATGGCACTAGTTGTCACTGGCAGATGGCACTGATTGGCGGTGGCACTGGTTGGTGTTGGCAGGTGGCACTGATTGGCGGTGGCACTGATTGGCAGTGGCAGGTGGCACTGATTGGCGGTGGCATTGGTAGGTGGTGGCAGGTGGCACTGGTAGGTGGCACTGGTTGGCCGTGGCACTGATTGGCGGTGGCAGGTGGCACTGACTGGCGGTGGCACTCGGCACTGGCAGGTGGCACTGACAGGTGGCACTGGTAGGTGGCACTGATTGGCACTGGGTGGTGGCAGGTGGCATTGGGTGGTGGTTGCAGGTGGTATTGATTGGCGGTGGCACTAGTTGGCACTAGCAGGTGGCACTGATTTGTGGTGGCAGGTGGCACTGATTGGCGCTGGCAGGTGGCACTGATTGGCGCTGGCAGGTGGCACTGATTGGTGGTGGCACTGGCAGGTGCCACTGGCACTGATTGGCGGTGGCAGGTGGCACTGATTGGCGGTGGCAGGTGGCACTGATTGGCGGTGGCACTGATTGGTGGCAGGTGGCACTGGTTGGTGGTGGCAGGTGGTATTGATTGGCGGTGGCACTGGTTGGCGCTGGCAGGTGGCACTGGTTGGCGCTGGCAGGTGGCACTGGTTGGCGCTGGCACTGGTTGGCGCTGGCAGGTGGCACTGGTTGCTTGCAGGTGGTATTGATTGGAGGTGGCACTGGTTGGCACCGATTGGTGGCAGGTGGCACTGATTGGCACTGGCAGGTTTCACACGGAGCACTCTGTTACTGAAATGTAACAGAGGAGCTGGCGGGACCCTGCCGGGGTGTGAAACTGACAAGTAACAGAGAGGTGGATATGTCAGATTTCAGCCTGATGTTGGGGTGGGCGGGACCCGGCCGGGGTGGGCGGGACTCAGCAGCTATCAAACACTAGCCAACGATTGGGCTGCTTAAGAAAAGGGGCGGGCCACATACACGTAGCGGCCCACGCAGATCCCATTGGCTGGTGTTTGATAGCTTGCTGTGTCCCGCCCCCACCCCGGCCGGGTCCCGCCCACCCCGGCCGGGTCCCGCCCACCCCGACATCAGGCTGACAGATCCTCCTCTCTCCATTGTGTGTCAGTTTCACACACAGCGCGGTGCTGCAGAGTGTGAAGGAGGGAGGAGGACGGCAGTCAGTGTTAATGCTGCTGCATGTCTGGGGCATCGATAGTGAGTCGGCTGGTGGCAGCTTAGGCGCCAGGTCGCGATTTCTGGTCGCATTGGCGACCTGGCGCCTGGGGTTTGTCGAGCCCTGTTATAGTCCATATAAAAAGATTATAGCAATGTGACCAGGATGTGTAACCATAAAATGTCTATCCACAAATGGAAGCTTCCACAAGGGGATTAGAAGCAAAATCCAGCAGGAGCTACAGAGTATAAAAGAGAAGAGAGGCGCCTCTAAACCCTTGTACACACGGTCGGACATTTCAACAACCAAATCCGTCGGATTTTGTCCGACGGATTTTGTCTGACGGATTGTGTCCGAAACTGTTGCATACACACGGTTGGACAAAGTTGGCGGAAAATCCGATCTTTCAGAACGTGATGACGTAATTTTGTTACGATGGGACTACATTCAGGCTAGTAGCCAATAGCTTTGATGTAGGAATTTGATCTGAGCATGCGTGGCACTTTGTCCGATCGGAATTCTCTACAAATGATCGGAGTATGTCCGATAGGACCAGTTTGTCGGAAAATATTTCCAGCAAGTTGGAAAATTTGGTCCGACGGATCTTCCGATGCATACCACACACACACACAGTCGGATTATCCGACAAAACGGTCCGATAGGAAACATTCCGACGGATTCTCCGACCGTGTGTACAAGGGCTAAGTGTAGCAATATGGCTGCATTTAATGAAAGTCCAACATTTAGCAACTCACATGGTTGATTTTTAGGAGAGGCACATCTAAGTATGCATGCATCTGGGGTAGAGCTCTCCAGATAGACCATCCCCCGCACCACCGGCTCTCACCGCTGTCAGTCTTCAATCGTGACCGCAAAGACTACCCTGCAGTAGAGCGATCTGAAAGGGAGGCTTGAACCATGGAAGGGATGACTTGGATGGTGGTGCGGAGGATGATCTATGTGGACAGCTTTACCCCGGATGCCTGCATACTTAGATGTGCCTCTCCTAAACATCAACCATGTGTGTTGCTAAATGTTGGACCTTCATTAAAAGTAACCATATTGCTACACTTAGAGGCGCAACTCTCTTCTCTTTTATACTCAGTTGTGACATGACGCTACTTGTATATCAAGACATCGCTTGTATATCAAGTCAAAATTTATTTAGAAATTTTGTTTTTCATACAAAACGCTCTCAAACCAAGATTTTACTGTACATGTTCCTTAATATATTTTTGTATGTGGTATTTGTCTCAATAGAAATCTCTTTGATTTAAAAAAAATAAAAATAAAATATTTAATGTTGGTTGAAAGAGTTTAGTTCCACTTAAGGCAAAACATTTTTTTAACAGTAGCGAATATACAAATTTTTTACATTTTTGTTTTAGGTAAATTCATTCTAAGTAATGTGTAACACCTCCATGTCTTCTTTTACCTCTCACGGAAATCACAGTGCTCTCCCACCAAAACATTTATTGGCTTTTCTCTCCAGACATTTTCCATTGTCACATCTATCTTTTTCCATCTACTTCCTGGATTGAGATGCCAGCTCAGAAATTACACAATCATGTAAATTCATGTGCCGCTCTTGGTTGTGTTCAAATTTCTGACACAGATCAGCCCCCACTGTACCCTTCCACTCTGCAAAGTTACAATATACAGTCTGATCACTGGGAGAAAAGGGACTGATGAATTGTTTCCTTCTGCTAACAGCAGACAGAGGACATCATACAAACCTAGGTAGAGTCACTTGTCTAAGAACACAAGAACTGCTTTTTCAAAAAGGGGGCACTTTTACACCCCTTTCACACCAGGGCGTTTTGCAGGCGCTATAGCGTTAGAAATAGCGCCTGCAATCCGCCCTAAAGAAGCTGCACCATTGTGTGTAGTGTGAAAGCCCCGAGGGCTTTCACACTACAGCGGTGCGCTGGTAGGACATCAGAAAAAAGTCCTGCCAGCAGCTTCTTTGGAGCGGTAAAGGAGTGGTGTGTTTACCGCTCCTCCACCGCTGCTCCCCATTGAAATCAATGGGGCAGCGCTGTAATATCGCTATTGCGGCGTATTGCCGGCGGTTTTAACCCTTTCGCGGCCGCTAGCGGGGGGTAAAAGCGCCCCGCTAGCGGCCAAAATGCGCCACAAATCCGGCTGTAAAATGTCGCTAAAAATAGTGGCATTTTACCGCCGACGCAATAGGCGGTGTGGTGTGAAAGGGGTCTTAAGGATAATGATACTGTTGCTGTATATTGTGTAATATCAGGAATTTATTAAGGGGTAGGCAACCTTTGCACTCTACAACTGTTGCAGAACTTCAATCCCAGGAGGCATTGCAAGACTGACAGTCCTAGACATGACTCACAGAGGCATGATGAGATTTGGAGAAGCCTTTCTCAACCTTTTCAACACAGAGGAACCCTTGAAATAGTTCTCCAGTCTTGGGGAACCCCTGCTAAAAATTTGAAATCTACTACTCATGATACAATGGTGTGATGGTAATGCCGCGTATGCACGATCGGAATTCTCTTCGGAAAAAGCTCTGATGGTTTTCCCGACGGAATTCCGGCGGAATTCGGCTCAAGCTGTCTTGCCTACACACGGTGACATCAAATTCCGATTTATAACGCGGTGACGTACAACACGTACGACGGGACTAGAAAAAGGAAGTTCAATAGCCAGTAGCCAATAGCTTCTGTCTCGCAGTTGAATCTGAGCATGCGTGATTTTTGGCATGTCGGAATTGCATACACACGATTAGAATTAACGATAGAAAGTTTTTCCGTCGGGAAAATTGAGAACATGCTATCAATTTTTGGCTGGCGGAAATTCGGACAGCTAAATTCCAATGGAGCATACACATGGTCGCATTTTCCGATGAAAAGCTCTCATCTGTCTTTTTCTGGCCGGAATTCCGATCGTGTGTACGTGGCATTAGTGGGAAGAATGGTCCTTACACTTGTGGTCATTGAGAAGAATTACCTCCTTACAGATAGTTAAAAAGATCAATGGTGAACTTATCTGAGAGGCAGAAATTGCCCAATGCTGAAGAAACTCCTAGCAACCTCTGGGGGAACCCTGGTTGAGATTCACTGATTTGGAGTCTTGCCACCACTGGAGTGCCAAGGTTGCTGACCCCAAAATTGCTGAAAGGTCCACTTTGAGTGCAGAGCTTGTAAAACCTGTATGCATTTTACAGAACTTCCAACTTCTTCCAGTCTTCCTTTCAGCATGCAAACTTCTCTTCATGTCTCCTGAACATGAAATATTTATTGTACCTAGGTGACTGGGTAGACATTATATATGCATCATGAGAAGATTCTACAAGTTTTTTTTATGCTGACATTAATTTTTACTTGCAATCTCAGTGCGGACTGTTTAGCAGTGTGCCAGGTCATCTCAGTCCTAGTAAATGAAGCTTAATTCTTCACTGAAAGTGTTATGCCATCTGTGCCCTGCAAAGGCGTTTAACTCTAATTAAAGACTCAGCACAGACAAAAATAAAAACAGAAAAATCAGCACAAAGGACATAACGTACAGTAAGGCCGCGTACACACGGGCGGATTGTCTGCCCAACTAAGTTCGGCAGACAATCCGACAGACAGTCCGTTCAAAATTAGCATGAACGGACTTGACCACACACGATGAGCAGACAGTCCGCTGAAAGCGTGCGTGATGACGTGCACACCACGTACGACTAGAAAACGGACTAGAAAAACGACGTCCTATACACTGCAATGCAACCTTCGGCCGTGTAAACCCTTTCTGAGCATGCGCCATACTTAGTCCGTCCAACTTGCCTACACACGAGCGGACTGTCCGCTGAAACCAAGTTTGGACGGACAAAACCAAGTTTGAACGGACTGTCTTACGGAAATTCCGTAAGACTTTGTTCGTCAGATTGTCCGCTGAAAAAGTCCGCTGAAGCCCACACACGAGCGGATTGTCCGCTGAAACACGGTTCAGCGGACTAAGTTGGACAGACAATCCGCCCGTGTGTACGCGGCCTATGTCGGATGTGTCCCTTGTGCCGATTCCTCTTTTAGAAAAAAATCTTACTCTGTCCTGACATCCCCCAACCAGCAACGGTTTAACTGCCCCGGCTGCCCCCCTGAATTACAACATAATAGTCAGACATGGCTGTACACATGCCACGGCCCTGATTCTATGCCTCACGGTTTCAGCATTTTTAACTTGGGTGCAGCATTTGACAGGCAGCACCCTCTGTTAAACTTGCCTGTTGAGTTCAATAGGGCTGCACCGCCATCAGTGTGGTTCCACATTGTAAAATTGCCTTTTGGCAATTAAAAAAAAGTAAGGAAGAAAAAAAAAAGTGTTCAGGAGGCACCAGTGGAACATCTCAGCTTCTACTATGCTGCCTTCTGAAATGCGATCCACCGTAAGCCTGTGAACCAAGCCCATGATGTCAGTACACACCAGTGTTGCCAACCATCAGCGGTTTTACTGGCAGACAGTAAAAAAAATTGACACTTTTCTCCTGCCAGTGACAGGAAAAAGCTGGCAGTAAAAAAATATTGCTGTGATGCTCGGCTCGGAAGTGCACATGTGCAATTCCAGTCTGGAGTTAGCCGAGACCATAAGAGTCCCTGCTACAGTGTGTTTGGGTGGCGCAAGTGGGGGGCACACCTGCCGGAGGTGGTGCCTGAGCATGTCGTGTGATGTCATGGTGCAAGGGAGCCGAGCAGGGCAGCTGGAGTCTCTTGTGTGGGTCTTCAGGATGGGAGCAAGGAAAGCCGGGAGCGGGACAGGAGTGGACTGAAGGGACAACCTGATGTAGGGAGAGGCCATCTCTGTGGCTCAAGAGTGAAGACTTAAATTTGCATTTTAAAAAAATTTAAATTTATAACTAGTAAAAACAGGGCTGTGCCAGTAAATTTTGGGTGCCGTGCCAATAAAGTCCAATCTGATAGGTTGGCAACACTGGTGCACACCTCTTCACTGCTAGTAAGGCAAGCATGGCATGCAGTACTTTTTCAGTGCAGCATGGTGTGACACAATCCACTACATTGCACCATAATGCAGCCAATAAAACATAAGGAAACAAACAAAAAAAAATGTAACTGTACGACGTGCTTCCTTCCAGTGCAAACTACTGGCAGCGCAAAGTGCTTGTTTTTGGTGTGAGCGTGACCAAAGTGTTATTTTATTCTCCCCTTTAAAAGAAGTTGATCCAGGAAAAGGAAAACTTTTGAAGTTTTGTTCAACTTGCACAAAGAAAAAAAAAACATTCTCTCTGCACCCCACCGCTGTTTTCATAAAAAGACCCTATGTTGGTTTTAGGAAGCCATCTACTCCCTATTCCACGGAAGAGTACAGATGAATGCGAGCATTTACATACACTGTACGCTTGCTGCGAGCGGACTGTTACAAACAGCTTTGGCAACCGAGAAAGTGGAACACATTTGACTGTTATCACCTGACAATGCTGTGGTGACGCGATGGGACAGAGAGACAGGCTGTTACAGCATATATTAACACTTTGTATTTGTCATGCAGAAAATATTTTAAAACAATGAGCCAAGCAGGGTATGCAGTTTGTCACAATGGCTATTGTCCCCCTTCCTGGGATAAGTGGTGTCTGTGGCATATGCCAGTGATGCCCTCCTTTCACATGAATGTGTATTTCCACCTTTGCAGTCTAATTTGAAAAAAACAATACTTTGTTATATGTTCCCAGCTACGCAGCATACCTAAAATATTTTTATAACATTTTCCTTGTTTCTTTAGAGCAGTATGATACGTAGGACACTATAGGCAGCTTCTATTGTTCAGAATAGCATGCAATGTGCAAATAAAAGACAGATTAAGGGACAGTTTTTTCAAAGTGTTTAACGTACTCTGTACCACCCAAGCCTTGAGTATTTCAACCCTTTGTTGGGACAGACTTTATGCATAGCCAGTTTACATCTGATAATGAAGATGTGCCAGCACAGTATAAGGATTATTTAATTATAGCAAACATAACTCCCCATCCTCCTCCTTAAAGCGGTTCTTCACCCTAAAGGGGAAGTTCCTCTAATCTGATCCCTCCCCCCCTCCGGTGCCACAATCGGCACCTTTCAGGGGGGAGGGGGGTGCAGTTACCTGGATAATCCAGGTAACTGCACCCACTTCCGGCCAGACCGCCGCAGACCCCCGCAGACGCCCGGCCCCCCGTTGTATTCTGGGAAACACACAGTTCCCAGAGACACAGCGGGGGACCATAAGAGACGCGCATGCGCAGTAGGGAACTGGGCAGTGAAGCCGTCATGCTTCACTTCCCGATTCCCTGACAGAGGATGGCGGCGGTGGCAGCAGCGAGACGATCGATCGCTCGTCATCTGCCGCCGACATCGCTGGAACCTGGGACAGGTAAGTGTGATTTTATTAAAAGTCAGCAGCTGCAATATTAGTAGCTGCTGGCTTTTAATATTTTTTTTTTAGGTGCAGCTCCTCTTTAAGGCTCCTTTTAGATGGAGTGGAGTCTGTCAAGCAGATCCACCTGCTAAGCATGGGATCTCTCTGCTGATCCCCGCTGAGAAGGCTGATGACATGTCTGCGTCCGCTCCGCTATGCAGAGCGGACAGGGACAAAGCCCACTGTTCTCTATGGGGCGGTCGGATGGAGATGGTCTGCCTGTTCATTTCCATCTGACTGTTATCTGATCCGCTGGATGGATGGCAAACTTATCGCTATCTCAGATCAGATGCTAGCAGGCCCACTGACATCCACCATTCCATAGAATACAATGGATGGTCCGATCAGGTCTGCCTGGAAAATGGACAGGTGGACCTGTACGGTCCACTGGTGTGAAAGTGGGCTAAAGGGAAATTCGTGTCTAAGCATAACTATTCTCAAAAATGTTTCCTCTTCCCTACTACTACTACCTATCCAGTCTAAAATATATATATATTTATTTATTTTTTGTAAGATTGGGGTTATCAGACACAAACGGTAGGTGCGTTTTCCAGTGAGTACACCAGTACAAAACTGTATTTTTAAGGGCCTGGTAGCCCACTTTTATTTTAAAGCACAGAAAAGTTGACAAAGACATCAGTACCCACGCACGGGGTTCCACCATTACTGTATCTTGTACACTCAATACTTTAGCCTCCTAGCTTACATTCTTCCCATACGGCTGATTCAGGCCTTTAGCCTAGGCCTCAGATCCAAGAGTTTCCTAGAGTTAAGCTCTCTCCTACATCACTCCTGATCAGCGTCTTGCTGCTCTGTGACCAAGTACATCTGCCTCCTGCAGACATGCACGCTCCGGCTACACCCATGCAGCCTGACTCCTCTCAGAGGAATGGGAGTCCACCTGATTTCCATGCACAGACTTCCTGTCTCTTGGGTGGGACCCAGAACCATGGTCAGGTCACTACTAAAAGCCCAGCACACACCTGACCAATCAGTATGCTGGCTGTTCTCAAAATCAGGACCCAGGACTAGGGATTCCATCCCACCCGGATCTCTCAGAAATCCCTGAGCTCCAGGTCCCAAAGTGGACATTAGAAAACACTGAAGAAACTGAAAGGCCAGTTTCCTCTTTATGTTACATGCTCCATGGAGCCCCTCAACCAGTTTGGTTGTTCTGGTTCAACCACTAGTCTCTGCCACTATCTATCTATCTATCTATCTATCTATCTATCTATCTATCTATCTATCTATCTATATATATATAATCTGTATACTTACCTTTTGTCAGCCCGCTCCGGTCACATGATCCCCCATCGTTGGCGAGTGGCCAGCTGGAGGAAAGAGGAGAGAGAGTGCTTGACTACAGCTGAGAATGCCGGGAGCCATGATTCCACCCATAGGCTTCCATAGCCAATCTGTTGTTTGTGCTCCTTCTTCTCCCCTGCAGCCGGCTGCTGACTGGTACAGGGAAGCTGGAGTGGCAGATCATGTGATCGGACTGGGGCTGAAAATAAATAAGTATACAGATCTTTTTTTTACATAAAGTAGACAGGATAGGTAGCAGGAGGGGAGAGGGGATATTTTTGAGAACAGTTATGGTTAGGCAGGAATTCGCTTTAAAGTGACATTAAACTCTGGTATAAAAAAAATACATTGAAGTATGTATTGTTAACTTAAAAAAAATGTCCCTTCTATTGCTTAGACTCTACCAAAATTCCAATTTGTTTTTATGCTTCTGTGATATGACTTCCTGTTAGAGGATGGCTATGTTTGTTCTCCATAGTCCCACTGTTTGTAGGAATATAGCCACCCTCTTGCTTGCTCCTGGGAAGGACTATGGAATTTGTAGTGTGTATAGAGCTGTGTACATTGAGTGCCACTAAAGCGGAGTTCCACAAAAAGTGGAAGTTCTGCTTTAAGGCCCCCTGCCCCACTCAGTTTTGGAAAATTGCGCTTTTGGGGAGGAGGTGGGTAGCGGGTACCTGGTTTTGACGGGTACCTGCTCCGGCTTCTGCTTTGACCGCCTAGCCGATCGGAAGTGGACGTTTTTCTCCCGAAGTCTTCTGGGACACATGAGAGGTCCCAAAAGACTGCGGGGGCATTCACAGTGCGCAGCGCCAGTCACGCATGCACAGTGGGCACCCGGCTGTGAAGACATAAGCTGTCACAAACGGGGGCCCATAGGAAAGATGCCGGCACAAGCAAAAGAGGATACAGGGAGAAAAACAGCAAGGGTGAGCACACCGCTGGATTGTGGGATAGATGAGTGGTTGATGGTAAAAGGTCAGAAGCTACAGTTTTTGTAACTGATGACTTAATTTTCACTTAATAGACTGGAGCTCCTCTTTAGAGAGGAAGTAAACCCTGATGAGTTTTACTTTCTCTTTATTCCCCTGCAAAGTAAAAGCATAATGGGCTAGTATGCATCGCATACTAGCCCATTATGTGGTACTTACCTGAAAATGAAGCCTGCGATGTCCCCGACGGTGGCCGCATCCATCTTCACCCCTCTTCCTTCCGGGGCATGTGTGTGGGAGCTGCCAGTCACGGTACACGCTGGAGAAGAAACAGCACAGAGGGCCGTTTGTTTACTGCGCATGTGCCAATGACCTCATTGGCACACTGCAATGTAAACATCTCCTATGCGGCGAACGTTTAGGAGATATTTTCAGTACATATAGGTAAGCCTTATTATTAGCTTACCTATATGTAAAAATGTCTCGGGGGGATTTAAAACCACTTTAAGTAGTGGATGTGTATGGATTATTTTTGGAGAATAAGGATATTGTTTAGTGTCACTTTAACATTACATAGCTTTCCCCTTCTAAGTAAAGTAGCAAGTAAATTAGGACCCAGCAGTTTTATTTTTGTTTAAGTAACAAATATAAAGTAGGTGGTATCCCAATTTGGCCCAAAAAAATTGGAAATACACTTTAGATTAATGACTCAGACATATTAAACTCAAACAATTGTAAAGTAAAACCCACACTCCAAAAGTTTAGCTCTTCTTTCTGCGTTTAACCACTTCCCGACTGGCGCACGCCGATGTACGTCGGCAGAATGGCACGGGCAGGCATATTGGCGTACAGGTACATCCATTTTTAAATGCCGCCCTGCCATCTTGTATGCGCCACCGGCTGCCGGTCCCGCGGACTCAATCGCTGCGGGGACGGCTGAATGGGGAGATGCCGATGTAAACAGCATCTCCCCGTTCTGCCTAGCAACAAGTGATGCTGATCTCTGCTCCATATGATTGGAGCAGAGATCAGTGTTCACTAACACAAAGCCCAGCCCCTTACAGTTAGTAACACGCCCCTAGGAACACTTAACCCCTACACTGCCACCCCCTGGTTAACCCCTTCACTGCCAGTGTAATTTACACAGGAATCAGTGCATTTGTATGGCATTGATTGCTGTATAAATGACAATGGTCCCAAAAATGTGTCAAAAATGTCCGATGTGTCCGCCAAAATGTCGCAGTCACAATAAAAACCGCTGATCGCCGCCATTACTAGTAAAATTTATAAAAATGCCATAAAACTATCCCCTATTTTGTAAACGCTATAACTTTTGCGCAAACCAATCAATAATCGCTTATTGTGATTTTTTTTACCCAAAATTTGTAGAAGAATACGTATCGGCCTAAACTGAGGGGAAAAAATGTTTTTTTTATATATTTTTGGGGGATATTTATTATAACAAAAAGTAAAAAATTATGCGTTTTTTTCAAAATTGTCGCTCTATTTTTTGTTTATAGCGCAAAAAATAAAAACCACAGATGTGATCAAATACCACAAAAAGAAAGCTCTATTTGTGGGGAAAAAAGGACGCCAATTTTGTTTGGGAGCCACGTCGCATGACCGCGCAATTGTTAGTTAAAGCGACGCAGTGCCGAATCGCAAAAAGTGGTCTGGTCTTAAGCCAGCAAAATGGTCCGGGGCTGAAAGTGGTTAATTGGTCAAAAAAAGTTGCATACATCGATGTCTCCACTTAGAACCAACCTTCTTTGACACGATCCACCACTGTTGGATTACTTACAAGGACTTCGCCTATCCTTGTGTGCAAGCCAGCAGTGGTGAAACGTGTCAAGGAAGGTTGTTTCTAAGATGAGGCATCAATGTATGCAACGTTTTTGACAAATTAAACGCAAAAAGAAGCGATAAACTTGAGTACGGCATAGATTTTTGACTTTTTAGAGCGTGGAGATAGACAACTGAGGTGCTAGCTACCACAACCTGGGATTAATGGCGCAGGTCTGGAATGGAGCCATGGATTTGGTTCACTGGCGGCTGGTGCTGCATTTTTTGGGGTGGGGGGGCAGCAAACTAACCCCTCCCCGCCTTTGTCTGCACTTACCGCGTCCAGGTCACAGCCGGTTTCCCCGGATTCTCCTCCCAGAAAATCAGGTCTTAAAACCAGCTTCCTGTCCTGATTGGCCAGGAGGAGAAGCAGGAAGACCATAGCGAATGTTGATTTGCTAATGTCACAAGTGGGTGGGCTCAGGGCACAGTGCTCTGCCCCCGGAGCCCACCCTTTTTGAAGTGGTTAAAAAAACAAAAAAAAAAAAAAAACCTTGTAGAAATCTATGCGTCCAGCATGGAGATTAGGGGCTGGCGCATGGAGATGAGGGGGACGCCTGCGCCCCTTATGGACTGGCTGTTACTGGTTTGGGTATGTTTTTAAATAAAATTTGATCTAAATATCAAAATTCTTTTCTCAGGGTTTCTTAAAAAAAAAAAAAAATAATAAAAAAAAAAAAAAAAACCACACAATGCGCTACCTGCATTAAAATAAATGCTGCATAAAGTACGACATAATAATCAAAGAAAAAAGTCATAAAAACAAGCTGTGACTTTTCCACAGCTGATGAAATAAACAAAAAAAAATATAAAAAATGAAGAAAGTAACTTTATTTTTAAAATGACTCCACATACCAGATGGCGAGGAATAACAACGAGCAAATGAGTCACAAAGCTCTGCTAGATCATCACATCAGACAAGAGAAACTCAGCTGCAAATTTATCACTGAAGAAAAAAAAAAGCAATTAAAAACTTTTACACAAGAGTGAATCTCCTTCCATCTCCAGAGCGCAGAGGATATGAACCGATCACCCCAGGAATTGTGTATCTCTGCACAGGCCCTCCGAGAGCTCAGATGGGGCCCCGACCATCTCAGAACGTTTGTCCTTCTTAATTGTTTTGGAACAGAGGCAAAAAAATGTAACTGCTTGCTGACCAGCCTTAAAGCGGTATTGTATCCAAAACCAAATTTTTTACCTATATTGCAGCTTACCAATCATTAGATGTGGCGGCTGCATTTGTTTTCTTTTCTTAGGCTTTTCCCCCCTCTGTTGTCACCTGTGGCCAGTAACACATTTCCTGTATTAGAGTGCCCCCACTCTGGATAAAGGAGCACAGGGGGCACCTTTGGACAGCAGCATTGTTAGTCTGGGGGGAGTGGGGTCTTAGATGTTCTAGCACAGGGGTGCTCAACCTGTGGCTCTCCAGCTGTTGCAAAACTACAAGTCCCATCATGCCTCTGCCTCTGGGTGTCATGCTTGTGGCTGTCGGAGTCTTGCTATGCCTCATGGGACTTGTAGTTCCGCAACAGCTGGAGAGCCACAGGTTGAGCACCCCTGTTCTAGCATTTTTAGCTACACAAAACAAATTGAAGCCAGCTAATACTTTGTAAGCAGTTATGGAAAACAGTTTTTTTTCCTTTGGGGATAAGGGTTTAACATAAATAAATGCAAGCTGATCATTGTGAGCACCTCTGGTCGGTGTTAAATGGTTTGTCTTCTCTCTGTAACTGATACATTCTGCTGGACAGCTTGTTCTTTGAAAAACAACAAACTTTCTGGCCGGATCACCAGATGAAAATAGAGAAAAGAAAGCCTAAAAAAATAAAACAAATGCAGCCATGACATCTAGGAAATGGTAAGCTGCAATATAATAAAGGTTTGCTTTTGGGTTTAATACCACTTTAATATCCACCACCAATACAACTGATCCCAAAATTCAATTGTATCTGTCGAAATCCAAAGCATTAATAAACCGTATATCAATTTTTTAGGTTGCATCCAAGAAAGGATCACACAGTTTGGAGAACATTTTTCAATAAAAAAAAATAGCACAGTAGATCCTTCTTAAAACACAAGGTATCTGTAAAATGCACTTCCAACAGAAATCCCCAAAATATAAAATGTATTGCTCATTGGTCATAGAGGTCGGACACATGCAAACCATTCCTTAAAAACTAGCTGAACTCAAAAACAAAATTGTAATATATTGCAGCTTATCAATCCTTACATGTGGTGGCTGCATTCCTTTTCTGTTTTTTGTTTTTTCCCTTCATTTTCACCTGGCAACCCGGCCAGTAGCATACTTCCAGTCTTGAGGTGGCTCCTCTACCAATGGATAGCAATGGAGATGCCCTTAGCCCTTGTACACACGGTCGGAGATTCCGACAACCAAATCCGATGGATTTTGTCCGAAACTGTTGTATACACACGGTCGGACAAAGTTGTCGGAAAATCCGACGTGATGACGTTATTTCGTTACGATGGGACTACGTTCACGCTAGTAGGCAATAGCTTTGGTCTAGGAATTTGATCTGAGCATGCGTGGCACTTTGTCCGATCGGAATTCTCTACACATGATCGGAGTATGTCCGATCGGAGCATTTTGTCGGAAAATTTTACCAACAAGTTGGAAAAATTGGTCCGTCGGATACTCTGACGGAAACAGTCCGATGGAGACCACACACAGTCGGAATATCCAACAAAACGGTCCGATCGGACACATTCCGTCGGAATCTCTGACCGTGTGTACAAGGGCTTAGACAGCAGCACTCCTTGGAGAAATGGGCAAGCCCAACGAAGGGCTTTACATAAGTGACAGTAACAGTTTTACGCAGTTACAGAACAGCTTTAGTTCCCTTTGAAGGCGGTAGTAAACCGCTGCAGTAAAAAACAAAAGCAAAAAAAAAAAAAACACTTTCCCCTGCAAAATAATACCATAATGTGCTAGTATACATGGCATACTAGCACATTATGAAATACTTACCTTAACCACTTCAATACAGGACATTTATACACCCTTCCTTCCCAGACCAATTTTTAGCTTTCAGCGCTCTCACACTTTGAATGACCATTACTCAGTCATCCAACACTGTACCCAAACAAACATTTTATCATTTTTTTCATACAAATAGAGCTTTCTTTTGGTGCCATTTAATCAGCACTGGGTTTTTTATTTTTTGCGACATAAGTGAAAAAAGAGCGAAAATTTTGAAAAAAAAAACAAAACACTTTTTTTAAGGTTCTATGATAAAATTTTACAAATAAGTCATTTTTGTTCATAAATTTGGGCCAAAATGTATACGGCTACATCTCTTTGGTAAAAATAACCCAAATTAGTGGATATTATTTAGTCTCTGTGAGAGTCTACAAGTTATGGTGCAAATCATTGAAAATTGATCACACCTGATGCACTGACGGCCTATCTCATTTCGGCCCCTTTCACACCGAGGCAGTTTTCAGGCGCTACAGCGCTAAAAATAGCGCCTGTGTAGCGCCTGAAAAAACCGGCTCCTTTCACTCCAGTGTGAAAGCTGGAGGGTTTTCACAGTGGAGCGGTGCGCTGGCAGGACGTTGAAAAAAGTCCTGCTAGCCACATCTTTGGAACGGTGAAGGAACGGTGTATTCACCGCTCCTAAACCGCTCCTACCCATTGAAATCAATGGGGCAGCACGGCTATACCGCCGGCAAAGCGCTGCTGCAGCGGCGCTTTGTGGCCAGATTTAACCCTTTTTCGGCCACTAGCGAGGGTTAAAACCGCCCCGCTAGCGGCCACATACCGCTGCTAAAACGATGGTAAAGCGCCACTAAAAAACAGCGGCGCTTTACCGCTGACGCCCACAATGCCCCAGTGTGAAAGGGACCATATTGAGGCCCTTCAAAAGCGCATGTGCCAGTGACGTCAATGGATGTATCCAGGGTGAATATCTCCTAAACGGTGCACGTCAGTTAAGCCTTATTATAGGCTTACCTGTAGGTAAAAATCTCAAAAACGTTTTTTACTACCGCTTTACCTAAATGAATAAAACCTGACCTTTGTCAGTGGTAAATGGTTTGTCACAACCCTCTAAGTACCACTTTTGCTGCACAGCTTTGGTCTGTTAAAGGAGGTGGATTTACTGATAGGATCAACAGCAGGGCCAGATCTAGCCTATCTGATCAGCTGTTGCAGAACTACAAGTCCCATCATGCCTTTGGGAGTAATTGTAACTGCCAGCATTGCAATGCCTCATGGGAAATGGTGATGGGTTTATTTTTATATAAAATATATATAAAATATTTTTATTTTTACTTATATCTATTTTTATTTATTTTTATATTTATTTTTATTTTCACTTTTCATTTTTATTTTTATTTTATTTTTAAGTATAGTGAAATTATCGGATAAATAATGTAGTTTGTAATGTGAAAGTTTATTATCTTTTATTCAGTATTTTAAGTATTAATTATTAAAAATTTATATGTCAGAATGGTAAAAATTTTATGGTAAAATT